>NW_017728918.1:55491679-55510660 GCF_001723895.1 Crocodylus porosus | reverse complement strand
ACTGGGGGGATTGGGAGGGGCAAGTAGTTTCTACCAGGGGGATTGGGGGGGGTCGGGAGGAAGCCAGAGTCTGGGAGGGGGGAGGTTGCTGGTGTCCAGGAGGGTTTGGCGGCATGAGGGAGGCTTGCAGGGTCTTTGAGAGAGGGCTTGGGGTAATGTGGGGACTTTCCCCACTCTCCTGGGACCATGGGCTATTTTTAGCCCCTAACCTCTCTGTACCCCCAGATAAACAACCTCCCCTGTGAACCTACCCCCCATCCCTTCTGCCCTTCCCCCAACCAGGACTTACTTCCTTCGCTCCTGGCATCAGTGAATGCTGATAAAACTGGCACCAGGAGTAGCTTGCGGGATGGGGAGGGTGGGGGTTAGCTGGGGGGGTTAGGTGGGGGTTAGCTGGTGGGGAAGGTTGAGTTGCTAACAAGAGCCTGGTGCCAGTAAGGCAGGTAGGAAAAGCCCGCGGCTGGCCTTTCCCAGCTCTTGGGCTGTGCTGGGAACAGTACAGAAGTTTGGGCGAGTTAGATCTATCTAAAAATGGCCAACCTGATCTAAGTTAGATTATCTCAGAGTAGGGTTAACTTAGATGGGGTTAGCCATTTTTAGACCAGTCTAACTTTCCTGGATCTTCTGTACAGTTTGTACTTAGATTGACCTAACTAGGTATCTAAGTGTAAGGTCCACACCTGGATGAACTAAGTTAGATTGGGTGGCCATTTTTCATGTGATCTAGCTTCCCCCTAACTCCCCTGAATGTCTGTATGCACCCAAGGTGCAATTAACTGGGTGAAGTGCTGCTTTCCTCCACTGACCCATGGAAGCAGGCAGTAGAGAGTCAGGGAGCCAGCTGGCAGGCAGAGGTACTGTGGGATGCTGGCCACAGCAGAGGCCCAGGGATTGTGAATATAAGACATTTTTTTCCTGGTACCTTAGTGGGAGCAGTGTGGGAAGGAAGCATGCCATGAGGAAAAAAACTTGTGACAGACAAGGCTGAGGGTGGGGCAGGCTTTGTGGGGAGAGTCGTAGAAGATCCATCTTCAAATATAATCACTGTCAGAAATAACCATGCACTCCAGTGATTATTTTTAACTACGAGCCATTATAGTATGTTTGCATAAGGAGAAGGGATAGCAATTATGGGTGAAATCCTGACTCCATTTAAGTCAATAAGAATATTTCTACTTGCTTGAATGAGAACAGGCTTTGACTGAAGGAAGATTTAATGACAGTAAAATAAATTAGTGTCGCTGCAGCCTTTAAGAGCTGCTATCATGGAACTGAGTTTCACTGTTTGAAGGAGTACAAAGGGCCCTGGTTATAAAAACCACGATGTGAGATCAGATAACGAGTGTGTTTTCAAATGACTCTGATTGAGTTTAGAACATATTTTATTTTCCTACTTCTGTTAGAACTTTGAAGAATATGTTTTTTAGTTGTCAGGACTGACGCTTTGTCATGCCTGGGGGAATACTCACGTACCACACAGTTTCACAGCCTGGGGACAGCAAAATAAGCAAGGGAAAGATCCAGGCAAGCAGAAATCCATGGAGACATTTTTAAATGTCATAGAACGCATATGCAAGTATTTTGAAAATTCTTGTGCAGAAGTTAGGTTTGGGATCTTGTGAATTTTGAGACCAACACTTAATTGATGGAGTCTGATCATTTTTGAGTATTTTTACAGAGCAATTGCTGCACTTTATACTCATCACATATACTATCATATAATCATGTTTTATATGTGCTCCTGACCTCATTTACATTGATGTCAATCAGCAAATTCACTGACATCAATAGATTTATGCTGATATAGAAGTAGTATGCATGAGATCAGACTTCAACCCTTTGCTGAAACCTAGCTGTATTTGTTTTAATCTTAGCATAAGTTTGATTATTTTCTGCTTAGTATTTTCCTTTGATTTTTCCCTGTAATTTCTCTAGAAAATAAAATTTGCTCAATTTAAGATAATTGGAATTGCTGATTGTAAGGCTAGGAGATAATCACTGCTTGGTACCTATGGAGCTAAAGTACACATCTTCTGACCTGGAATTAAATGAAAATGGGAAAGATATCACAGTCAAGACTTTAATTTAAAGGCAAAGGAACTGCAAGCCCCATCCTCAAAGGGATGTGTTCAGACCAGAAGGATAGGCAGGCACATTATCTGTTAAATTGGCTGTAATTTTTGTATTTCTTTACTTTGCTCTTTCAGATAACTTTTTCAGTTTTTTTTCACAACTAGTTTTTGGAGGAAATAGAACTTACAGGCTGATTTTGGTGACCCTTCAATGAAGTTACATCAGATAGACACCTGTGTTAAAGGGATCAGAATGTGATCCTATAGGTTTCTGTGTTGGGTTTTTTTGAGTGAAGGATACTAGAGAGATGCTATCTGATTATTACATAAATTGGAACCTGACATCTAGGAGAGAAAAGTAATTTTTCTCTCTCTGCCAAAATTCATATAACTGGACACAAACGTATTTTTTTTTATGATGGAAGTAGTAACTTATTGGATAATAAGATTATTTGTTAAATTTTAATGATGTGTTAGAGCCTGACAAGGATTATAGTATCATTGTCAGTTCAGTTCTCCCATGTTTCTAGATGTTAGTTTAATTATTTGTTATTGGTTAAATAAGAAGTGATTGATGTTGGTGCAAGTTTTGCCACTGATGCAAATGAAATCATTTGTAAGTCCAGTGTAGCTTAAGTCTTATAATGAGTATCAATGAGAAGAACTTTCGGAAATGCAATCCCTCAGCTCACATATAGCTATTATCTAACAATCAGAACATGGAGAGCCAAATATAATCTGGGGTAAGAAGGAATAAATTTACTAAAGTCAATGAAGTCATGGACTGATTCTAGTAGGGGTCCAATACTGCTCCAGTTAAAATCAAAAGACAGACAGGGAAAATTATATATGTAACACTAAAAACTTTTTTTTTCTTTTGTGGCTAGGTCATAGTGTATGGAGAACAGATGGTGAGAGTAATTTGGAGGGGAGAATAAATAAGAAATTCAGGCCCCTCCACAACATTTGAATTCCCGTGTCAGTAACTTTGGGTATGGACATACGACAGGTTTACTCTGGAGTAATTTACCCTAGACTTTACTGTATAGTAAATTTACTCTCTAGTTAGGAGCAGATAAATGACCCCAGCTGTTTTCTAATGCTCCCATCCAGTCAACAAATTAAGCATGTGAATAGTGTCATAGGATTAACCACATATTTAGAAATTATGATCATGGAAAACAGTTAAGAGACGTGCTTAAATTAAACTAACACATGTGTAAACTCCCATCCAGATTAAAGATGCTGAATTTCTGGTTTTACTTGATTGACAATCTAACAGGACACCATCCCCAGGGGTGGCATAAACCCCCAGAGGCCCAAAACTTCTCTTTTTGCTCTGCTCACTCTGCGAACAATCTCCCTTTCACTTGCCTGCCACATTTTGATGTCTTTTATGGTTATAAAAGGGAGGCTGCTTCCAGAGCTTCCCAGACCTGGTCTTGCTCTAAGGAATACTTGGTGGTTGTGGTCCCTTGCCTTAAGGGCTAATTGCATGGCTCCATACCTTCCCTACACTATGTCCCATGCCTCACAGACTTTGAGTGACCAATTGGGTAGGACACTTGTCTCTTCATTTCCAGGCCACCCTAGGCCCTCCTTCCTTTGTTGGGACTTTAGCTTTCCTGGTTTCCACTCCTGTACTCTGTCCGGTCCTGCAGCCCAGGATCCCTGCTCTAGGCCTAGCTTCTGGGCCCCAGTCCCCACTCTGCCTTGAATTTGCCCCCAGCAGGGCCCAAGAAAATCATGTGCCCCAAGGTCACTAATGGGACCTCCAAACTACCCCTCTAGTCTCAAACCCAAGCCACCGGTATTAACATAGAAAATGAAGGCTACTTGCCTGCTTAACAAGTCTCTCTCCCTCTCTCTCTTTCTCTCTCTCTCTCCTCCCCACCCTACCAGGTAGCTCTTTGTTGCTCCCAGACCAGAAGAGCTGCTTTCTTCCAGCCTCCTTGTAGATTTAGGGGCCCAGCTGTTCTGATGGCAGGAGCTCTGCACTCCATGACTCTCAGGACTCGCTTCCTTGACTGGCTTGATCCTAGGGCTTATACAGCTGTTGCCTGAGTCCTCTTATGGTCATGTGAGGTCCTAGTCAGCTGACATGGCTGTCCTTTAACCCCTGCTCTGCTGGTTGCCTGTGTTATAAAGACTCTGCCCTTAAACGGGCGGCACCAGCACCCAGTAACAGGGCCAGAGTTCTGTGTTACAGGCACCTACAGGGTTTTTGAAATAGATAAATCGATGCTATTCTAGCACCCAGCTATTAGATGGCAGGGGAAGCAGTTTATATTGTGCAAATGGCCACTCTGGAGTGAAATTGGCAGTGGTAGCAGGCTCATGACAGGTACACTGGAGTATCTTTACTTAGAGCCACTTTATAGCAGAGAACAACATTTGTGTGTTTTTCTTTGGGATAAATGGAAAATACCATGTCCGCTCAAATAGAAGATGACCCTGATTATAAGATGACCTCCCAATAATTGGATTCTATACAAGGAAAATTTATAAATTATAATTTTTCAGGTGTAGAATCTAAGTATCATCCAGGTTACAATAGCTACAACCGTGCACCTGCATGCCCACATGCCTATCACCATCTCTTTTACCCATCACAGTTATGAAGAAAACTGCTTCAGTGCACTCTGTATATGACCAGGTTGGATGACGTGCTCTGAGTCAGGGAAGACCAGCATGGTGTGCAGAAGCACGGGTAACAACACCACCCTGATTGACATGTGGACCATGTGCATGAGCGCCATGCACCCCCTCATTGACATGTGGACCATATTCCACAATCTCTCAGTCTCTACTTAATTTTGGCTTGGGTCTTTTCCCATGCCTTCTGCCTGTTCAGTTCTGGGTCAAACTCCACCCTGAAGCTCTTTATCCCTTTCCGGGGGATGGGTACCCCCAGGGCTGACAGGTCCCCAAATTTGCCCAGTACCAGACAGGTACTCTTGCTCACGTTAGGCTTGGCCCTTGCTGTCACTCCATATACCAGAGTGTGTTGTTACACTGTTTCCAGTGACTACTTGTCACTGCACAGGCCATTGAGATTATCCATGTCCCTAGTTTCTGCCTCACTTCCCCCAAGCATCTTCACTTTGCTGATCCCAGAATCTCATCAAAGCACCTATAACAGACTTAAAGCACTCAGACAAGACTTTAGCCATCAGTTTATAGTCAAAGTTATGAGTTTCCAGTTCTTCAAATCCTCCCTCACTCTTTCTTATAAAGAAGGGTTATGAGGCCCTGATGCATCCCAGTCCTGGTGGCCCTCCTGTAGCTGCTGTCTATATGTCTCCAGCAGGTCCAGGCCTACCTGGTCCCAGAAGGTGACATTGAACTCAATCTTCTCTGGGAGTCTTACTGTTCTTGAAGCTGTGGAAAGTCTTGGTGACTTCCTCCAGTGGCCACTCCTCCATCAGCTTCTGGTTCTCATCCCCCCACAAGGACCTGGGTGACCTCCTGCAGGCCCCTGGGTCCTCTGGGCATTTGTGTACAGATTCTGGTAGAAGGCTGCTGCCATGCCTAGCATCCCTTCACTCAACTGGTGCTCCACTCCCACACCATCTACCAAGCTGGTCATGGCTTCCCTCTTGGCTTTCCTTAACCTGCTGAAGTAAGCAGATCACTTTTTCCACTCTTCCACCCAGAGGCTCTGGCCCTGTTCCCTGTAATAGGCTCCAGTCTGAGCTTTTATCTCCTGCTTGGTGTCCTTCACATCCCAGCCCCGGGCTATCTGCTTGTGCAGGCTCTGCAACTTGCAGTTTAGGCATTCATAGTACCTCCTCTAGAATAAAGTTCATCTTCTGCTGGCCTGTTGGAAGAAGGGTCCCGCTCTGTCTTTAACACTGGCCCACTACCCTGTGTGGTTCCAGTACCCAGCTCTGAGGATCCTCCATCCTGTATAGCACTTCATGAACTCCCACTGAATCTTTTCATCATCCAAGAGGCTCACATTCAACTTCCACACACTCCTGCTCCTATCTCTTTTTTCGCTGTCAGGAGGCAGTGATCTGACAGGTGTGGATTTGACGTTCACTACTGTCCACTCTGCAGGAAGGAAGATGAAGTCTATGTGTGACCTTGTCTGCCCCATGGGGGTCTACCTGGGTGAAGTTTTCCCTGGGTCCTTGGGCTCCCTTGTTCACACATTATAGGTGCTTTAGTTCAAAAGTGCACTGCCACCATTTTCTGGCGCTCATGCACATTTTGCCACTTTTACAACTGCATGTGGCACAGCATAGTCCACCTTAGCTTGTGTGCAGAGCAGACTCAATTAATAGTCTGCTTGGAAGCAGCAGCTCTCCAGCACGGCGCAGGACATGAGTCTACACAAGCATGGCTGTGTCTACACGAGTCACTGACTGCACATTAGCCTGTGACTACTGCACAGCAGTGTCATGTAGCAGAAAGGCTGATGCAATGCTATTGTGGAGTAGTCTTGGGCTACTGCACAGTCAGCATCATGAAAAAGCTGTTTGGTGACACTCCTGCGTAGTAACTCCAGCTACTGTGCAGTCATTTAGTACTTGTACAAGCAAGCACTAAATGACTGCACAGTAATGACTGTGCAGTCAGAATCTCACACTGACATGGCCAGGGTGTATTTCTACCTGAGTTTAAGCTATTAAGTAGATTTTAAAATGATTATTTCTATTTAGAAGCCTGATTCTGCTACATCTCTGGAATCAAGCTAGGATAGTCTAACAGGGAACCAGTGAGAAGTGAAAGGCTCTTCTTTCTAAACTTAGGTATACTGTGACCTTTCCTAAATCCAAGTTGTGAAAATATACACACTATTGTATGGTCACCTGCTTCCTCAAGACTCTTAAATGCATCTTTCTCTTTCACCTGTTTTCCCCCACCCAGCAGACCCTATTCCTGGATGGGTGGTATTGTTTAAATCATATTCTTGACTTTATATGTCCCTACCCTGAGACTGGCATACTGCAGCCTTTTCTCTGCTCTCGTTGGCTTTTTTATATCCCAGCTAGTTCATGAGATCCGCCCTCAACCCCATCAAGGCACAGATGTCTGTCTAGACCCCACCTCCTTTTCTCCTCAGAATTAAAACAGTCCCAGCAGCCTGACCCTCATTCTCTCTTGGAGCCCTGCACAGGGAGAAAGAACACAGCCTTCATCTTTTCCTGTTTTCTTTGATGGGGCTATTGACAGGAGATCACAGGGCATAAGTATACTCCCCAAATACTCACATGAGAGAGCTGAAGAAAACCAGCAGAGAAAATGAAAAGCAACTGGTAAGAGAACAAGGGACACTTGTAAGAGATTAGTAGTTAACAAATGAGAGCATTTAAAATTGTTTTTACCAGCTGTCTTCTCTATTTTTATTTTCTTGACAGTTTTATATGTAGGATATGGAAACTGAGACAACATCATAGACATATTTTGTTGCACTGACAAAGATAAAAAGCTTTGCTCTAAAAAGGTTTTCTTGCCAACTGTGCTAGTAAATTTCTAATTCATGTTTTATGTATTTAATGTGCATGACCTTGAGATGAAAATTGATCATAGAATCTATCAGGAACTGTAAATTCATGTTTAATTTTTTTTACAGGCAACTTCCAGCTTTCTTGTACATATGTAGTTTTCTGGGGTCTTTGGTGTCAGCTACCGTTCAGCATCAAACAAGTAAGAGTATAGCCTATATCTGTATTGTATTTCACTGGGACCTTGACCATCACAGTTTACTCTGTACTTAGTTACTAACTTCATTTAATTATGGAACTAAATAAATGCGTATGTGAGAAAGAGACTGTTATTTTGGGTTATCAGTTAGGTTTTACACTTTATTTCTTTCCATGGTTTCCCAGTCATTCTGGTTTATCTTCCTGCTTTCTAAACAGAGTAGGGTATAAGTACATTTCTAACGTTAGGATCATAGTCTGGAAATAGATGGTAGGTATGGAATGCGTTCTTCTGCACCTCTAGTTAGATGTTCTTCTGGTAGATATGGCAGAACACTAGGTCCACTCTATTAGCAGGGCATGAAGGATAAATGACTGGATGTCAGCCATATATCTGTTTAAATAATATAGAATAAGGCTATTTCTAAGGTGTAAAATGTTAACTCACCATTTCCTTTACGTCTATGCTGTGAGAAGGAAACTCACTTTTATGGTTGAGTCCTTGCAGAATACAAGAGGCTCTCTGTAGGCTGGGAAGGCATGTCCTTCCAACTTGTACACCCCTTTCTTCCCTATCCAGAATCTACTAAAATTTTCCAGATTGCCTTGGTGCTGGGCTTGGGCAAAACTCTTAAATGATTTTGAGTAAATGTTTATTTTTCTGCTTTCCATCTTTAAGATTGGGGGCTGTGGTTTCTTTCAGTGATGCCTTTATACAGATAGTATTTTAAAAACTGAGCTCTGTGTTTAGCTTCCCAAGAGAATTTCTTTATGCGCTTGTTCATGTTCATAAAAAGAGCCCGTAAGTCCCTCTGGCCCCCACCCAATGCTTCCCCAGGGCTTGTTATGTGATCAAACATGGCAAAGATGAGGTTGGGAATACCTGGAATATCAAGGAGGGAGGAAGGGATGCCAATAACATCACTTCTCAACAGCTACCTTAGCTGGCATAAAGTTTGTCTGAGTTTGCTCTAAATTAGGGATGATGTAGATTCAGCTAACTAGCATTTATTTAAGTTTGCCTAAACCACCAGAGTTTATGAACCAGTGCCTCCATAAATCACAAGCTTCTTTTTGCTGGGACAGCTGCTTCTCAAAAGTAGAGTTGGAGCAGGAAGAATTACAGCATCTTTATACATTAAAGATTTAAGAAAAAATGTAAAAGTAAACCAAGTCAAGTGATATTATTAAATTTGAAAACCGTTATTAGCAGATGCTGTCCTTTTAGGCCACAGATCTCAAGTTGAATTTCAGGCAGTGTGATGAAAAAGGATTACAAGTTTTCTCTTTTTTGCAGGATTTCCAGTCACTTTTGCTTCTAACCAAAAGACCAATCTTTGCCCAACAATCAGGATTGGCCAAGATGACTTGCCAGGCAAGTAGAAACTTCATTTTACAAGTTAAAAGACTGGTTTTTAGAAGTGATCAGGCTACATTCAGCTTTGTGATCTTCAGTGGTCAAATGAAAATTCTGAATGTGTATGTTTGGTTTTTGTAGGTTATGACCTGATTTCTCAGTTCCAGATAGATAAAGCTGCCTCCCGAGGAGTTATCCAGAGAGTGGTGGGCTCCACAGCTTTACAGGTGGCTTATAAATTTGGCAGCAATGTCGACTTCAGGATCCCAACCAGGTAATACACTTGGTTGTTTTACTTTAAAAGAATATTTTAGCATATTATCTACTTCATATTACCCTACAAGTAAGCTTGATACCAGTTCTTTAGCTGGATTTAGCAAAGCTTCTTGAATGAGTACAGTTTATCCTGTTCATCTTTTTGGATTCAGGTGATGATACTAGATTTTATTGACCTGCTAGAAACAGGGACCTCTGCCAGCTCCCTTTTCCTACCAGGTGTACTGCTCAACAAGACTGGAATTTTGTTGCTTGAAATGCTCAATAGCTAGAGAAGAACAGGGGAAGGGAGCAAGGCAGAAGGAAGATTCCTTGGCCAAGAAAGGTTCATAACATGTACGCAGAGATCATGGTCATCAAGTGAGGGCATCTTTGTTCTGACGGATGGTCCTAGGGCGAAGTAAGAAGGGTGACTGACTACACAGCAGTTTAGTCTCACTTGGGTAGGGTACACACCTGCTTCCCTGTCAGTGTCAATAATATGAGTTAGAGAAATTGAAAACCACTATTCTATGTATCCCAGATTGCAATGGGAAATTGGATTTTGAGATCCACTTGCATTTGCATGTTATGGACTGGAGTTAGAAATGACCTCTGCCTAGCATAGGACCAGAAATGATATAGGGGTAAAGAGGGCTGGGAAAAACCAGGAGGTATTTTAGCTCCTACTTAGAATAGCCTCGGTTCTCCTGGCTAGTGCTACCCCTCAAGGTGCTTTTATTTAGCTAGGGATCACTGGAGATCAAGATGCTAATGTCACATCAGAACTGGCTCAGATATTTCCTATCCTGCTCCAATATACCCTGGCTGCTATGTTCTTAGCTGGTAGATTGAAAGCTTTTTTACAGTTTAGCTGGCTAAATTGGATTTATGGCAACTTTATAGCATTATACCAGTACAAAATAGTTGATGTGCATAGGTAAATCTGGTCCTTAATAGCTATGACAAACATGGAGTCTTGGGACATTAAAAAGAAGTGATTCATAGCTTGTCAATGGGGTACAGAACTCCTTTTTTCTCTAAAGAGATCCAGAGTTTTTAGGCTTCAGGATGGTTGAACTGTTATATAAAAAAGTTATTTTAGGTCATTCAAATATACTGGTGTAGAGGTGATTTAGGGGGAAACCTATGGGTAACTAAGGGCTTGTTCCACTGCAGTGTTAGCTTATGGTAACTCAAATGTCATCTGTGACCTGACTCTTTGTCGAAATGCAAAAATCTTCAGCTCATGTTATGTAGTACTCTTAACTCAAACTAGCTGGTCTATTGTGGGAGCTTGGCTGAAACTTGAGTGCTCTTGGCATGCAGTATAGTAATACTGCTACTCATTCCTGATACTCCAATCCTTCTGTGCAGGTCCAGTGCTATTTTGCAGTTCTTTACTCTGACTTGTGCTAAGCTAATTCAAAATCAGCAAAGAGAACTCAAGCTAACACTACAGTAAAGGCATGCCCAAGGACAACACAAAGTTCCAGTGAAGGTCTAAAAAAACTCCTCTAAAAGTTGTCTCTAATGTGGTGTGGTATATGGCTTTTATTGGCATGAATTTTGGGTGGCTGAATTATGCAAGAGCATTAAAGCAGTGAGTGAGCTATGCATACCACCCCAAATCCACCTCAGACGAAACTGAAACGTCTTTGATGTGACCTGCATAATTCTGCCTTTGTCAGTCCTGTGTAATTCAGCCATCCCAAATTCCTCCTAATACATATCCCTTAGACCTCACCACACTATTACTTATTCATATATAAAATGTTTAATAATATTTTAAATATTTGCTTGGGTAAACCAGCCAATGATTACTTCCCAGATGCTGGAAGAGTATTTTCTTATGCACACTCCTTTTTCCTGTGATCTGTCTGGTTTTGCATTGAAAGCTGCACTGTCTTCTTTGCGTAGGAAAAGACTATAGGCAATCATTGAATGCAGGGCCACCTGGCGGCTCTACTGAGTTATAGCAGTGCTGTTTATTTGCAAAGGTGCTGAAATGCAGCCACAAGTGGCCTTGGTAGGCTTGATCTTGCACTCATTACTCTGTGTGTAAAGAGAACTTAACATCCACCTAATGAATTGCATCCATTCTACACTGTCCTTGGACTTTTAATTCTCTGAGTCAAAGCCCAAACTACATAGTACAGCTATGGCTGACTGGTGAAAAACAAAGGATCTTAAGGCAGTCCTAATCAAAAGAGCAAAGCTGCCAGGTGAGCAACCTCAGCCAGTAACTACGTCAAACAGTTTCCTGTTCAATATCTGCCCTTTTGCTGGAATCCATTTACATGCTTCAATTACTGTGTTGCTTTCTTGGTACATGATTATGAAACTGAATTGTACCATGGAAACTGTGATCAGTTTGCTTTGTGTAGTATGGAGGATCATCCTCACAGAAAATGTTTTTTGGGGTGCAGCACATGAAAGTCACTGAGAATCTGTATAGGGCAGAGATGTGGGGAGAGAGAAAAGTGATAATGCCACTATGCCCCTTATCAGTGGGTAGGATGTGACCCTTAATATCCAACTAATGCTTATCAGGAAAAGGCAATTTTTTCAGGTTAAATAGTGAACACTGTGGTCTCCTCCATGTACTGGAGCATTTTATAATAGCTGCAGCATGGGGTAAAGGCTCTGTCAGAGCAATGTTATTTTGCACATTTATTCAGCATTTCCTTGAGGAATTTAATATGTCTTTTCACAGAGATCCTTTAAAAAACTTACGAATTTTTATCCCACATCCTTTGGTAATTGCCAAGTTCTCCACTGCTAATTACACAAGACAGTTAATCATGAAGGGTATGATTGGGGTAGCAAGAGCTAACTTCAACTTCATCCATCATTTAAATAAGCCTCTGTTGGTCCTTGTTCATTTCTAGTACAAAATCTACTGGAGAATCAAGGTTATATCATTTTGACATCATAGGAATCACCCATGAAACTGCAGCTATAATGCTTTCTTTATATACAGTCAAGAAAAACTTGAGCCTTTGTCCCTTATATAGTAAAGTTTCCATTTCTGAATTCATCTGGATATCTGTTGTCAATAATTAAATAATAACTAATGCTAAAATTTACTAATAACAGATTCTTTTTACATGCATAGACTTTAAAAATATTGTACTAGCACAAAGAAAAGTGTTTGTGACATATTAAGTGGGGAAGAAGAAGGCTAGCCACTCTAATGCCTTGGATTAAAGGACTAGAAAAGCAATTTAGCTGACATTAGGAATAATAATCTCAGGCCTATATATTTTTCATACATTAAAGAGCAACCTCAGCTAAAAACCTGAGGATTCAGCTTTTCCCTGAAAATGCTTTGTAGTTTTATAACTAAAAGCTACAAAGTACAGAGTAAATTGTGATGGTCAAGGTCCCAGTGAAAAATAGGAGTGGTTACATTTTGAGTTAAAAAGCCCCTTGCTGGGGACTGTTATAACTCCTATGGATCATCACACACAACAGATTAGTATCCTTCACCTCAAACAATCCCAGTGAAGTCAATAAGAGTATTCAAGCAATAACATAATTACTCTAAATGGCCCCACTGCCTAGTGAGAGGACTTACCTTGGATACATTAACACCTCATTGATAAGTAGCAGACTCTCAAGTATTAATGAAATCAATGTAAATTAGTGTTTTAGGTTTACTACATCTCTTAAATGCTTTTGTAACATTTTAAAAGAAAACAGCAGTGGTTTAATAAGTTCCATGAAGGTGAACAGCAAATGTTTGCAGAAGGAAAACTATAGCCCTGGGTACACAAGGAAAGTGGGATTAGAACCTATCTATATCTGTACCTGGACTTAAAAACTACATACATAAAGGCTAAAATTCTGCTCTGAATATCTCCTTGCTGTATCTCTTGCAGCTGTAAAATGGAGGAGGAGTAAAGTCAGATTGGGACTTGCCATATAGATTTACTCTGTGTTTGCATATTAGCTTTTCCTTCACTAGCCCAGCAGATTCTAAACCCAAATTTGTTGATTACTAGCTTTAAGAGCTTGCATCATCGTCAATTGTCATAGGGGAAAATACTGAGCATTTACTGCTCGCAAGGCAGCAGAGTGACTAGATTATTATTTTTCTGTAACTATGAATATTTGTATTTCAGGAAAAAAAATTATCTTCACATTTGTTATTACATATACATTTCTCAGAGAGATATAGGTAGCCATGTTAGTGTAAATTCAAGCATCAGGCAAGGTAAATTTGAACCTTATAGACTAACTAGATAAACATAAATAAATAAATGAACTGTCATGAGCTGGCACTCAGCTTATCTGCTGCTATGAAGGGAGATGCTCCTCAGAATAGCATATAGAATGGAGAGAGTGATTTGAATAGAAAAGGCTGGAAGGAAGGAAGGGAGAGAAGAGGGAGGGTGAGGGGGCAGTGCTGGGAGAGGAAAACAAGCAAAGAATCCATAGGAACAAAGAGGTCACAAAAGCTAATATAGGTAATGGGAAAAGAATCCATAGTCCTTGTTTAAACCATATTTAAGTCAATCCAGTCTGTGGATGATTTCTTGTTCCACAATTTCCCATTCAAATTGTGCCTGGGCAGAAGCTGCAACTTGGCACCAGGGAAAAGCGGCCCTCCCGCTCACCACTGCCAGGCCCTTCTTGCTGCAGTCGCCCACAGCCTGTGCCTAAGCTACCCTGTGGCTCCTCTCTGCTGCTGTCACTGCTGCTTCTGGGCTGCCCAGCAGGGCAGAGGTGACTCTGCAGAGGAGCCACGGGGCAGCCTGGGTGCAGGCTCTGGGCAGCTGCAGCAAGAAGGGCCTGGCAGCAGCAAGGGACTGCTTTTCCTTCATGCTGAGCAGCAGCTTCTGCCTGTTTGCTGCTGCTGATCAGCATGAGCAGGTTTGTCAGGAGCAGGCATGGGGTGGACTGGGGTTGGGGCTGTCCATGCAGGTTCTGGCGGGTCCACTTCTGCTGGGGCTGTGTGCTCTTGGTGGTGGTGATAGAGAGGAGCCACAGGGCACATGGGCTCAGGGCTGCTGGGTGGTGGAGTGCTGACTATTGTTTAATTGTGCAAATAAAATTGTGATTAACTGCAACTATTTTTTTAATCTCGCAATTAATTATGATTAGTTTTTTTAATAGTTTGTCAGCCCTAGTTTTTAAAGATTTGCTGCCCAAGAACACCCACTCAGATTTTAACGATTGAATGTCCAGGAAGATTAAAGTGTTTTGCCACAGGCTTTTGTACTGTTTTGGAGATGACATTAGATTGATGAACATTCATTCTTACCCATAGGGGTTGCCCCAAATGTCCAATGTAGGCAGCTAAAGGGTAGCGTAGGCACGTGATGGCGTATATGACATTGATAGAATTGCAGGTGAATGAACTGTGAATGTTAGAATCCAGGTTATTTGGTCCAGTGATGATGTAGGCTGTACTGATGTGGGAACACAGACAGGCCTTGCAGTGAACACAGATGTCTGCTGTGCCCCCACATTGTACTAAGCATAATATAAATAGGGACTATGGATTCTTATCTCATTATATTAACTTTTGTGCCCCTTTAATTTCTGTGGGTTCTTTGCTTGTTTGCCCCATCCCTCCACTTTTTCCTCTTCTCTTCCTGTCTTTTGTATTCAAATCACTCCATTCTGTACACTTCTGTAGAAATTCTTATGTATGTTCTTTTACAGAATCTGAGGAAGTGAGTTCCAGCTTACAAAATCTTGTGCTATGTACATCTCTAATTTAGTTTTCCTAAAAGGTGCAAATCGACCCTACCATATATATCCTCTTCATTGTTTTTGTTATCTCTTGCCTATGTCCATAGATCTTATTATACAACATTTTGTACAATCTTTTTTAAATTCCATTTGAAAAAGTTACAATATGTGTTTGTTTTAATTTCTTAAGTGGAAAGAGGGGCTGTCTGACAGCTTGTATACACCTATAAGACAAATATCCTTGCGTTTGAGTTTATAGGGGCAAAACACTCCTTTTGCCAGTATAGCACAATTAGCAAAATAAACTATATTGATAAAAGAATTCTTTTGCTGGTATAACAATGTTTTTGTCTGCATAGCTGGGTCAGCCAGGGGATGATTCTCTCACACTCCTAATTTGCAGAGCCATGTCAGTAAAACCTCTAGCTATAGATCACTCTTAAGAGCATTTCATTGTTTTGTTTTACCTTATTCTGCATCTGCCTTCCCCAGAGATCCTTGGATAGAGTAACATTTCCACAAGCTGGTGTGAGTGTCATATTGGTCCTACAGGGTTACTGAAAGATGGGGAAAAATGACAATTAACAGAGATAAATGATGTCACAGCAGCAGGAAAGAAATATAATCTAAAGGCAACATGTTAGACTATTGGCATGGATAAATCAGATGTCAGAAGGCCAAACAAATGAGGTATGCAGTAAATGAAGAAAAAAATGACCAAGCCATGAGCCAAAAATGGAGAGGGAAGTGTGCATTTAAGATATATAGAGAAACCCACTGAGGCAGGGCTGGGCAGTTATTCAGGGAGTTTTGGTGAGCTGTTGCAGGGCTGAGTGGGAGGGGAGTGGGGCAGGAAGTAGGGTGGTACTGACCTGACCCAGTGTGCCAGGGGGGTGGTGTTGACCCAGCACAGTGTGGGGAAGTGCTGACTGGGTGCAGCTGGGAGGGGTTGCTGACCCTTCCTGGCACAGTGGGGTGCGGAAGCAGGTGGGTGGGCAGGGTCTCCATGGAGACTGGTCTGGAAACCCAGTGTACAGGGTGCACTTGGCTAGGTGGATGGCATGGGGCCACAGGTGGGCAGGGAGCAGCGTCTAGGAGTGGGATGGGTGAGTGGGCCAGTTGGGCGCTGCCTCTGCCCACCCATCCCTCTCCTGGATACCACTCTCCACTCACCTGTGACCCCATCCCATCTGCCCAACTGAGTGTGTCCTGTCCGCAGGGGTCCCAGGCCAGTCTCCATGGAGACCCTGCCCACCTGCCCGTTGTGTCCAGCACTCCCAGCAGTGGATGTGGGGTGGACAGGCCAGGGTGCCTGGGTTGTGGGACTGCGTCCAGCAGTGGTGATAACACTGGCAACAGCAGTCAGAAGAAGCCACTGTCACTGGGGTTGCTGGGAAGCTGAGTCTGGTCACTGCACCACCCCAGCCCACTGCTTGCCTGAGGGCAGCAGGACTGTTCACATGCACCACAGCCCAGGCAGCCCCTCCTTCCCCCCCCCACACACACACCGAGTGAGGCTGAGGGACCTGCTGCAGGCTGGATTCCCAAGGTAGCTGGATCCAACCCACAGGCTATATTTTGCCCACCCCTGCGCTAAGGTCAATGAAAGATTGAGCTGGAGCAGGCCCTTAGTGGCAGTTTGAATGTGTGTACATAGTACCCATGTGTATACATGTAAATACAGCTTCATAAACAGTTTTATCTCCCCTTCTACTTTATTCAGCTGTATAGATACATTTCAAGTATATATCCACATGCACACATACATTCTGTCTGGTATATGGATGTACTGTATACATGTATGTTTTCTAGCTTACAGAGACATCTCCAGATTTATCCCTCTAACAAATATTTAAAGGTACCACTCCCTTGGGGCATAACCCAGTAGTTCTGTACCCTGGGTGCAGGCAGCTCAAGTGGCAGTAGCTGCAGCGAGGCTGCTGGCAGTGGTGTGGCAGCCAGAACAGTAATTGCAGCAGCTACTATTTTTGTGCCTTCCCTCAGTCAGTGCCCAGAACTGATGCCCTGGTTGCCCCTTCCTTAGTCATGTTACTGCTTTCCCCCACGTCATCTGCCCCACTCTCAAAAGAACTTGAATAAGATCATTTTGTGGAGTGTCACCATCCCATATGTTCCTCCTCCTAACACCTGACTTTTCCTGATACTCAGGGGCACATCTAGGTGAAATGTTTACTGCACAGTAGATTAATTAGCTGTGCAAATATATTACACAAATATTACACAAATATTACAAAATCTATAAGTGCACCCCTATTAGGCTGGGATAAATTAACTAACTCCACAGCAAGATGAATACAAGTACTATCCTGCTGTGGAGTTTTTTACTCCACAGTACCACACATGTAGAAGTTGCCCCAGCTGGCTGGGACATGAGGATGCTTCAGTTTTAGCTAGCCTTGCATTGGAGCACCCTTGTGCCCAGGTAGCCCCTCCACAGCACATTGAGCTATGTCAGAGCAGCCCTGGGCTGGCAGGCTGACATCCTCAGGCTTTCTGCCAGCTGGGGCTGCTCCAAGTTGGCTCAAAGTGTTGCAGTCCCATGTGCATGTGTAAATGCAGCACCTGGGAGCAATAAGCCCCAGTGTGATAAGTACTGGAGTTTATTGTATTACATGAATATGCATGTGTATATGCGACCAGGCAGTTCTAAGCAGTTTATTCATAGGAATAAAAAAAGCAAAGGCAGTTTCCATTAAAGTTTTAGGAAGAAACTATTTCTGTCCCTTCTCAGTGGCTGTCAATCTATTCAGTTCCCTCACTGAAGTCCTGCTGCTGCTTGGGAGACCTACTGGAATGTGAATGCACTTTAACAGCTGCACTGGAAACAATGAAGCCTTTATGTGAAAAAGTTACTGTAGCTTGCTAGAGTAACAGTAACAGCCAGTGGTGCTCCAGGATAAGCAATTGAGGGGGGACACAAACTTTCACTAAGATTATTTTCTCATATTTCTGAACAGACCAGTGTCTGAGCTACCCCAGTGGCTGAATTAACATTCATAAAGGGGAAGTAGACAGCAGTGCAGCCAAGCTCTCCTGGAGCTGTTCCCCACGCCTCCACCAGCAGCACCTCCTCCTGCTGCTGCCCCAGCTGTGCTACTCTGGGTAGGCAGGAAGGTAGCTTTAGCTGGGCAGCTCCTGCCCCAGTGTGTGGGGCTCTGCTTCCAGCTTCTACCCACTCCACCCACCTGCAGGTGGCTGATCATTATGCTGGGTGGGCAGAGTGGGTAGAAGGCAGCCAAAAGCTGGAGTCAGCTGCCTGGCTGAAGCTCCCCCATGCACAGAGTAGTGCAGCAAAGGCAGGAGGAGGAGGAGGAGCTGTATTTGGAGGCAAGGGGAGTAGAACAGCCACACTGGCCCAGGGTCTGACCAGCGCAAATCAGCTTCTGGTGGGGCTGCAGCTGGCTAAGTGCTGCTTTGGTCCCCTCACCTCCAGTGGTGCCACCTCCTCCCATTCCTGCCCCTGCTGCACCACTCTGGGCAGGTGGGCAGGGGGGAGCTTCAGCCAGGCAGTTCCTGCTGGAGGCAAAGGGAGCAAAGCAACACCAGGAACAGCCCTGCCAGAAGCTGAATATGCTGGGCGGGGCCCAGGCTGGCAGGCGCAGGTTGCCCCAGTAGGAGTGGGTGGGGCTCAGCTCCATGCAGAGTGCTGCAGGGGGGCAGCCATGGGCTGGATCCAGTCAGTTGGCAAGCCATATTTTGTCCATCCCTGGGCTTGGGAGTCCAAAGTAGCTGGATGCTGGGTCTAGCCAAATTGCTTCCTTATGTACTGTTGGCTATAGTAAATGGTATACCTTAACTACGATAGCCTTATGGACTGCTAGGTTTGTGTAGATTTCATAGTTTCATAGTTTCTAGGGTTGGAAGGGACCTGAGTAGATCATCTAGTCCGACCCCCCCGCCATGGCAGGAAATAATACTGGGG
>NW_017728918.1:55476285-55491668 GCF_001723895.1 Crocodylus porosus | reverse complement strand
CCCCCTGGTGGGGCTGTGCATCTCCTGGGTTAGATGGAGGTCCTGCACTCTGCCTAAGAACCTATGTGAGTGGTCAGACCTGGCTGACTGCTCCTGCCAGCAGTCTGATTGCCTTAGCTCTTCATGTGAATATCATGGGATACAATTCATTTCTGAATGTGAGGTCTTACCTTTTGTATAATTTTTCAATTAAATAATCTGATTCTGTTAAAGTGATGGCTAAAGCAATAGGCAGAGCAACAAAGTATATTTAAAAAAAAACCAGCCTTGGATATAATAGTTCATTGTTCAGGTCTATTGCCTGAATCATCATGGGTCAAGAGCTTGCTTTGACCTTTAGGCCAAATGAGGACTACACACGTGTGCATGAATAAATTACTGTACTTTGATCTTATACAGGGCTTTGTATCCCAATGGATTGCCTGACGAATATTCCTTTCTAACTACTTTTCGGATGACTGGAAGCACACTTCAGAAATACTGGAGTATTTGGCAGGTTCAGGATTCTTCAGGAAAAGAACAAGTTGGAGTGAAGCTTAATGGTCCAGCTAAGAGTGTTGAGTTTTCTTATACGGGACTGGATGGAAGTCTCCAGACTGCAAACTTTTTGCATTTGCCTTTTCTGTTTGATTCCCAATGGCACAAGCTTATGGTCAGCGTGGAGAAGACCAGTGTCACTCTTTTTATTGACTGCCTTAAGGTAGAATCCTTAAACATAAAACCAAAGGGCAAAATCAACACTGATGGCTTTGCTGTGCTGGGAAAACTTAACAATAATCCTAAAATTTCAGTTCCGGTAAGTTTTAAAAATTTATATTACAAAGCAGTTGCTGTGACATCTTTTTTCTTGTATCTTTCTTCTGGTGAATTAATCTTCAAATATTTTCTGACAGAGGAGGGGTAGCAAATAGGTCTATGGGCTTGAAATTGTAGGTAACCATTGCTTATTGCCTTTCAGACTTCCCACATATGTAACTTATATAAACTGGTTCTAAGTAGGAGGAAGATTATTTAGATGAGCAGGAGCTGAAAGAGTACAGTTGAAATAACTGAGAAAAATGGAAATTAGATCCATACAGCTAATAAAATATGCTCTCAAATGGCACTGCTCTAGACCAGTTACTAAAACATGTTGCATATGGCCTGCTTATAAATTTTGTGTCATGAAGAAGATTTTGTAGCTGCACTGGAAATTACTATGCAATGGGAAAGTAACTGCTACCTAATAAACTAATATTAAGCAATCTAATAAGCTACCATGCTCAGTATTACTGTAGTTAATACAGTTACTAGGTTTAATCTTTTTATTTTTTAATTCTCATAAATTCAGCTCTCAGATATACCTGAAAAAATCACTAGCTTCTCTAGGGTTGCAGTGATATAACTGGAAACAGAATGTTATTCCTTGTTTTCATAAATAGAAACAAAGACATGTTTAGGTTCTTATACAAATGGGGCAGAATTAAGGCACTTCCATAACATGGATTTCTCTTTGGGAGGATGTGCTGTGCCAAGGGGTCACCGTGTCACAAGAAGGACATGGGAATGTAATTGATGGCCTTTTAACAAATAGTGGTGCTTGCCCCTTCTACCTGCCCCATTGCTACATCCCTCAATAGAAACATTGTCAAAATAAGTTAATTTTGTTTCTTTACATAGAATATGTATGGTAGGCAGTTATTGTTTCACAAATTATTCTGACTTCTCAGTGATGCATGGTCCTAACTGCTAATGTTGACACCTAACTCCAAAATTTAGACCCTCCAAATCCTGCTTAGCTCCTGCATAAACCTGAAGATTACTACATTTCCATCAACTGAATCTCCTGAATTTCTGCCACTGTTCCCCCAAATGCAATTCAGTTTTGCCTGTAGGTCCAGGAGGCACATCTCAGAATGTATCTACTGCATTGGACCTCACACAAAAACCAGCAAGAGTATTTACTGATGCAGAGTTTAAACCTAAGTGTCTCAGGTAAGTATGTGGGCCATCAGGCTATAGTGCTCTTTCTATGGCTCAACCGATTTCATAGATTTCTAGGGTCAGAAGGGACCTAGTAGATCATCAAGTCTGACCCCCTGCCCCAGGCAGGAAAGAGTACTGGGGTTAAGTAACCCTAGTCAGGTGCTTGTCCAATCTCCTTTTGAACACCTCCAAGGAAGGGGAGAGCACCACCTCCCTTGTATTTAGGTATTTACCAGTATTTAAGTGTTGTATACAAACAGAACTGTTTCAAAAAGTATCTTGATGTCCACCTTGCTGGAATCATCTGACCCCAGCAGTCTTTCCTGTACAAGTGTGGGGGGGAGGGGTGGACCCCATGATCTGTAAGGTCCCTTCCAGACCTTAACATCTATGAAACTAAAGGGATTAAGGAGGGCCCAGTCAGACTACCCTGTAGCCTAGGGCTTTGGTTGTCTACTTTACTTTACAGGTGTGTCTTTACCTTGTTTCAAATCTCACCTCCAAAACAGGGGTTAGATTTGAATAAGGATTTCCCTCATCTCAGGTGAATGTTCCAACTACAGTGCTATGCAGAATGACAGGGGAAGGAAATACAAACACCTCTTCAGTTTGCAAGAATGGGCCAAACCTTGCTTAATCAAGTAACTCCCTCCACACTGAATATGGTGCTGTGGATTCTATTTCCAGCAGGCAAGTGCTTAGAAGTTAAGCAATGCAGTGCCTAACTTTGAAGGTATCTAAGCCCTTTATTGGGTCTGGGTTTACATGACTACCTCCCCTACAGAGATGAAGCATAAGCTTCACCTGTGTTCTCAGCATTTCCTGCTGGCTGTCTTATGTGACTTAACACTCAAAATAGTGACTTCCGTCAATCCCTTAGGTGCCTAAATTTCCTTATGCATTTTATAGAGATGATGAAAGTATCACTTAGCATGAATAGTAAATGTCTTTTGTGCTCTTTGCTGAGGCAACTGGATATCAAGAATGTCAGTAAAGTTATTTTTCAATTGCTTATTTATTTTCAAAGATGGGTTATGATTACTGTGAAATACCTAAGGGGAAAGTGTGAAGTATCTATCATTTGTAATAGAAAATAATTTGTAGCTGCCACATTTTCATTCTCTCCTGTATGCACTTGAGAAAGTGTTTTCTTAGCTAATGAGTTATTAAGCCGTATGTGGAATAATGTCTATTCTTTGCCTGATGGCAACACTGAAAGGCATTTCAAACTCTGTGCGGGGTATTTTAACACTCAATAAGGTAAAATAGTTAAAAACAAGAAGAGAAAATTATACAAAGTATTGAAAAATTCAGCATGCTGTCTTGCTTGTCTCATGAAGGGCACTTGATCCTCTTTTAATTATCTTAGGAATGTAGAATGTGGCTGGTAATATATAGTACTAGAAAAATAGTATGTTATGGATATTTAGTTCAAAATTGGTTGAACTATGAAAGAGAAATCAGGTAAATAATAAACTATAACCAAATTCCATTTCATTTTAGCAGAACTTTGCACCAGGAAGTAATTGACAGAAGAATAAGCAATTAGCTGTGATCTTACATTATCCTATATGATGATACTTCAGCTGATTTCCCAAAATTCTGCCATAAGCTAATTAACATTGTATTAAACACTAATAGGAAACTAGTTATTTTGCAACAAAAAATCCCTCAGTGAGCCCCAACCCAGTGTACTTTTTATCTTTCAAACTACCCAGGTATTTATATAAGGACTTGTAACTGCATTTCATTGATTTACAAATTTACTTGTGAAATGGCAATTTAGATAAGAAGCTGTCACTGGTGCCTGAAGATGACAGGCTTTTCAACATGTTGATATGTCTACAACTAGGAAAACATCATAAACTAAAAATTTAAGTTCTACTGAAAAAAATACCATATCTGAAAGTGTGATTCAAAATATATAAGGGTGCAGCTGAGAAATTGATGTGTTAAGCTGCATGTTCTCAGCTATTAAATTGCTGCCTGGTCTGAGGGATTTGGGATGGATGATTTGTGCAAATTGTGCATGTTTTTAAGGCAACAGTGTATCTTCCCCAATATTGTGTTGTACCTGAGAAGGGTTTTAGGGCTAAGTCCAGAAAGGGCTTTAGGGCTTATTGGTTTCTGGAGTGGAATCCACAGGTTACACTCTGTAGCCTCCCTGTACCAGTGTTTTTCAGCTAGTGGTCCATGCTCCCAATTGACTGCAAAGATTCTGGGGTGCGGAAGGGTGAAATAAGGATAGATACTGTGTGTGTTTGGAAGGGGATCAGCGAGGGTCTTGAAAGCATTCACAGCACCAAGCAGAAGTGTCTTTAAACATTGCACTGTGTGCCTGGCTTCCCAAACAGGAAACAGTACAGTGGCCTCTGTGCAGCACTTCAGGTAAGCTAATTAAATTATCCCCCTTGTGAAGCTAATTAGGTTGGGTATTTACCACTTGAATACAGCAATTTATATTACCTAGAGCACTACCGTAAGGTAGCTATACTATACTAGCTCCACTGGCAATATGGCCTCCCATAGCAGGGGTTTGAACAAGTTGAGAATCACTACAGAATGCATAGGTAGAGTTAAGCCAGTCAGCATGGGATACAGCCACCATGCTGATCAGGCAGCAACCTAAACTAGATGGGTCTAGGGTCAGACTAAATGATCTGCTCAGGTCCCTTCCGACCCTAGAAACTATGAAACTAAACTAACTGAACAGAGGCATATATTTTAGGTCCTAATCCCTCTCATAGATTTAGGAACCTAACTGAGAGTTTCAGACAGGTATCAATGTCTTTTTAAGATTCACAGACCTGGGCCCTCAAAAACAGAGCATTGATTGCTCTTATTTTGAAATGGTGATTGCAGTAGCTTACAGCAAGGTGATTGGGGCACTTTCCTGGGAAGTGAATAATCTGGATTTGAATTCCTTCAAACTGCATAAAACAAAGATGATAGTTGCCTTATACCTTAGGAAAATTCTCCAAATACTGAGAAGTTTTATACAAGGAGGGCAGTACCATCCCCCTATTTTTTAAATTGGAAAAGGCTTTTGAAGATTTTTAATGTTTTTAAATAGCTGCTGCATATTATATGAGGCTCATTCTTTTCAGTTATATCATAGGTATGCTTTGGGCACTCCTACCAGATTGATCCCAGGTTGCTCAATCCTGCCAAAAAGAAGGCAGTTCTGGGCATGCCTAGAAGTATGACTTCAGGTGCCTAAGGGTTTTTTCTAGTGAAAGCACTTGAAGTCATGTGGGGCTTTAGCGGTTGCCCTCTTGTTGGTCAAACAACAACACTAACTTAACTGTAGCAGGCAATGCCATGCTGAAACACATAATATTGGGCTGAGTATAATACCTCCCTAGGAAGATGCAGCATAGCTATGTTTGTGCAGTGATGTGTCCATCTTAATTAGCTCAGTCTTTTCAGCAAAATCAATTACCCCATCCACAATACTATATTAAGGCTATTATATTACTTCCAGACTCAGGAAGCAAGATAGTATGTTTCAGCATGGTAGATAGAGCTTGGCACAATAAGCTATTGGTATAGATGCCCTTAGACCTAAGCATCTACATTCTACTCATGTTCAGTGTTAGGTACCTATGACATTTTGTGGATCAGGATGCTATAGTGTCCTTCTTCACGCACTGCTGCAAGGTCTTCTAATTACATCCTGTAACTTTATGGAACTGCATGTGATTGTAAGGTGTAGCTGGGAGGAAGATAGTTATAATAATTCATGCTCTCAAATAGGGTAAGTGACACATGTATTAGCTATTAGCTGATGTCCACATTTACTTGAACAAGGAATTAAATTAATGCAATGCAACATAATTCCAGGAGCAGCTAAAGATACAGCGTATATATCTATTCCCCCTATAGCCATTTCTGTACCTGAAACTCTCACTAGAGTTAGCACATTCAGAAATAGTGGGAGTTTGTGATATTCAAAGAACATGTGATCAAACTTTAGAGAAGGAATGAGTTGGGTAAACTAACAGGTACATAACTAGTTTTTTCCCTTTGGATTATTCAAAGGCTTACACCATCATTTATTGAGCTCCTTTCCTACTGAAAATACATTTGGTACAAGTCATTTAAGAAAAATCTTGTATGGAGAAGAGATCCTTTGCTATTCACAATGTTGCGAACTCCCACAAGTTTGGTGAAAGAGTTTGCTGATTTGATGATTTAGTTAGAATCTCAAATCCTGGAAACAAGTGATTTCAGAAAAATGTCAGTTTTAGAAGTTCTTAATCTTCATGCTTGTAGAAAAATTGTTAAAAATATGACCTGAGTGCAATCTACACATTCAGTACATAAAATTTAAATTAAAATGCAATTTAAATGTAAAATCAGATCATGATTTTTGAGCCTACTACATTTGTTTATGAGAGATTCTTAACAGAGAATCAGATCCTGAGTTGGTACCAAATTGTCAGAGTTCCTCTAGTTTCCTTAGTTACTGCTAATTACAAGACATGCAAAGAAAAAACAAAACAATAATAAAGAAAAACCTGTCAGTATTAATGCCACCCACCTAAAGAAACAAATAGCCAACAACTATGTTTGGAAAATGAAGACAAACATAAAAGGATGAAAAAAAGCGAAGAATAAGTCTGTGTCGATCTCAAGTTTAGGTTATTTTTTCCAACAACTTTGAATTATGTCACATTACAATGCAAGAAATTAGCTTAAGATTTTTTTTTACTTATTGCTCTTGTGAGAAGAATCCATTACAACCGGTTTGAAAACAACTGGAAAACTAGGGTAGTTACCCACTGGAACAAACTGACATTAATAGGTTGATTCAGTAGGTTGAGATTTGCTGTCTTTCTAGAACTGCTTTAGCATCAGAAATTACAGGCCTGATGCTGGAATTACTAGGTGAAATAATATGGCTTGTGTTATGGAAGGTCAACCTAGATAATCATAATGGTCCATTTTGGTCTTAACATCTCTCAATCTATGAAAACATGTTTTGAAATGTGATAAAAGGAATATCCAATTTAAGGGCCTACTAACTTCATTTAGATCACAAGAACATGTTTCCTCTCTCATTTTTTTCTTTTCCTTAAACTGAATAAAACAGTATATAGCTGTGGAGGTTTCTAGGCTTTTCACTCCAACTTAACCATGCTGCACACTGTTTAGGTACCCAATCACACTTTGTTATTTAATAATCAAAAGGTAACATTTATACTTTATATCCAGATGTTGTTAAAACATATTACTTATGATGGTATAACTTCTTAAAATACTAGACTCATGTTTCCTAGTTGCTCTATTTATCCTGTAGGTTGGTTCCCTCTAGGTGTACTATCAAACATGTTATTTTAAAAGAGATTTGTTATTGTTTGTTGTTACAATGATTGCCCAGGAAAGTCACTGGTGATATTCTGTTAGAAAATGAGGGTGGCCTTTGAGCCTTTGCAAGGATTTATGCTCAGGATTTCTGGTACGTTTTACAGAGGCCAAAAGTTCTGATGACATTATAATTGTATGCTATTGTTTTTTTCCCCATCTAAAGAAATTTCAAAAAAGAACTTAACATGACATATATTGAAGTTTGAAAATTGAAAAGGGACCCTCATAAAACTATGTCCAACCCTCTATTTGTGATAAAAAAGAAAACCAGTTAGATCAGTGGTGCTCAACCTTTTTTACAGGCAGGCCAGATGGGCAGTGCCCTATTCATCTAAGGGTCAGATCTGGCTGATGGTCTCAATCCGGTGCTCAGAGCAAATTTAGCAGGCACCATTTAGTGGAATGGAAGGGGCTGAGGGAGCAGCACAGCCCCAACACAGCCAGGGAAGGGAGTGTGACATGGCTTTGAAGGAGGAAGGGGATGTAGCCCGCTCCCTGGTTGGGGGGAGAGAAGGCAGAGGGGAAGAAGGCTTGAACTGGCCCCATGGTGTGGCTTGGCCCCAGCCTGGTCCCTTGGAGGGGAAGAGGTCATGGTCTGGGCTCCATCCACCCCTGTGGATTGGGGAGGGGGCATGGCCACTGCACAGGGTTCTGGAATTAGGTAAGGAGAAGAAGGGTGGTGTTATTAATGGCCACCGCTCCCCACTGTCAAATTTCTTAACCTGCATTTAGCTGCAGGCCAGAGATTAAACACCCCTGACTTAGATCTTTATTGTATAAAAGTCAAAAACTGTGAGCCAGATCATCAGCTCATATAAATTGCTGAACTTTCATTGACATCATTGGCACAACTGTGATTTTCACCTGTTGATGGTCTAGGCCCTTATTTATAATTGTGTCAGGTATATAAATCATCATGTTAATGACCTTTTCATTCCTGCTGATAGTGATTATGTGCCTGGCCCTGCAAAGGATTGTACTTCCTTAACTCATGCTGACCATGGGGAAAGGAGGAAACACAGCACCTCATAGTAGACACACAGCATCTTCTGGATGTGTAGTCTCCATCACCACAGTTAGAATGTTTAACTGATATTTAAACTCGTTATCAATGGCAAGGCAGTTACATGGCATTTAACATCTAAAAGGTAACTCTTTTCACCAGGCAGCACAGGGAGATGGACCAGAGCACAGATTAGGAAAATTGCTTTAGTAGTGCATGCTGTTGCCAGCAATCTTGGCATTCTAAAGGGTGCTGGATCCATTCTCTCCACTGTGTAATGGGGGTTCATTCTCAAGCTCAAAAGGTTGAACACCTGGTACACAAGGTCATCTGATGCAAGCAATAGCTTAATTGTCCCAAGGCCTTAACAAAGATATTGAAATCATAATGGAAATCAAAATTTTTTAAATTATTATTGACGTGTAGAAAATTGTATTATACAGGTTAAAAAATGCATGTAAAATAGCCTTTGGTCATTTTAGTATAAATGTAGCAAACAAATCACATGCTACCCATAAAAATCAATATGAATATAGCATAGTAAAATTTTTGTAGGACTCTTCAGCTTTTTCCATGTTATATACTGTAATTGCAAAACAGACCCCAGCATCTGGATTTCCAGAGAATATGAAGCATTTCTTCCTTGGCTATTATTCCAGCAAAGTCCTTCTTCCGTTTCCCTGAGAAAGGAATGAGAGAGTAAGCCCAGCTATTTGATGAGATATGGTGTGCTTTATTTTCCTCTGTTCATTCTTGGGCCTTAAAATTCTGAATGTCCAAATGCAGGAACATGGGAACTGGGGCCTTTATCAGTATTTTTAAGACATATTTATCATTACAGGATAACGTCATAAGATAGCCTTTTAGGAAAGAACTGAAACGTAATGGAAAGTAGTATTTCCCTTGTTTGTATTCAATTAACCTGACATAAAAGAAATTGGAGCATAAAAATCCCTACATGAAATATTACCTTGATGGAAGACAATGAGAGTTGTGCCACTGAACTTCAGTGGCATCAGGATTTCATCCCTAATATAGAAAGAAAACCTATCTATGCTCAATACATCAACCACTATGATAAAGGAGTAGACATTGTAGTATCTATACTAACATATAATTCCTCTTCTCAAAATAAGACCACTGCCTTAATTGATTCTGTGCTATATAAATTATCAGTGCTTCCTTGTATATGTGCCTGCTGTCACTGAACTGAGAGTAATAGGCTGAAATTAGCAGGGAAACTGAACTTGACTGCAGTTAGTGATTGCTGTAACCAAGCTATCTCCAGTTCCTGAACAGTTTCTATTTATTTTGTTCATTTTGTTGATAATGTTCCTTTTTCTAATTGTTTGCATTATAGTTATCATGTTTTTTCCTCTCCTGACATTTCTTTCAACAAATGTTGAAGGTTCTTTGCATGGTGAAGAACACTGGCCTCTGGAATTTGCAGAAGACTGTACAATATGAATGTAATATATAACTTTCATGGAAATTGACCTGTATAACTCCTATAAATATCATTGTTACTAGGATGCATGCCACACACTTCATAGAAAGGACCCTTGAGGCTTGATTCACTTTTCATTTGCACTGGTGTGCAAATCAGTCTTTGATTTCAGTGAAAGAAAGGAGCAGGCTATTAATACAGATCTGCCCAACTGTAGTTTTACCACAAGTGTAACTTATTTTGATTCACCCCCTAAATGGCAATACACCAGTGACTGCGCACACACCAATTTTTGGAAAAGTTGCTCAACAGATTGGAGATATTTTTATTAGTTTTTCTCTATAAAATAGAGGAACATATTTTTTTCTTAAAGTATAGCATGCAGCTGAATGTTTCATTGTGACTTGACATTACTCCTGTTGCACAGCAGACACTACCCTGGAAACTTAGCTCTCATTTACATCCCACTTATGCTTCACTGATCTCAGTTTTTGCACAGCACAGATAAGATGGTACTGCTAGTGTGGCATTCTTGTTAAGATTTTGTTAATGCCTGGCATTATAACAGTATTTCTATTGATCTTAGAAAGATGGATCAGGTACAAACAGAACTAACCCCAAGTTATAGGTAGTGGCAAAAGATGAATGCCACAGCAACCTTGGATTGTTAATTAGAGATCTTTTACTAATCTCAGTTCTTAAAAGCCACTGAATTATTGCATTTAAATAGATTTGGCTTATATTAGTTCTGATTAATCTGTGCTCTTTCCTGAGGACTTCAGTCTGCATCTGCAGCTGTCAGATCTTAATGACATTTGGTGCTAGCATTGACAAAATATCTATGTATAAATGCAAAACACCCTCAAGGAAAACAATGCAAAAAACAAACAAACAGTGAAATCCTTTATGTCATCATTACCCAGGCAACACAGTCACTGTCAAATGCCACCTACCCATGTGGGAAGAGACAGAGAAAGCTGGCCAGGGCTGAAATTGCTTGTTTGACATTTTTTCTTTTTAATTTAATGGTCTCCAAACTAACTGCAGCTTTAAATAACAACTTATTCATAGTTGGGCTTTTATTTTTTTTCATTTTAAAACAATGACTCTGTTATATATTAGATTAAACCCCTCCTCCCCAAACCCATGGTAAATGAACATTAAGGCTGAAAAGTTGACCAGTCATAATTTAGAAATACTAGATTAAAGGCTGTAGGGTTTTTGTTTGTAGCCATGTTGGTTTAAGGACATAGGCAGGCTAGGTTCTTTGGGTAGACAAACTGAGTAGTTGGAACAAAGTTCTTTGAAAGCTTCCAGGCACAAGTACTCTTCTTCAGGCATAGGGAGACTCTGCTGTTGCCCTTGGCAGATCCAGACTTCGACCAGTTGAACTAGGGGCAGTAGTTGGCTGTTTCACTCAACCAGAACTACACAAGGTATGAAGGGACTCAGTACTCTACGGTTCAATGGCCAATGGTTATATAGCTTTTGCTCTGTTCATCCAGCCCGTCTTCTTTTATTCACTATCCTCTTGGATCCTTGTATTTTCCCTTTCTTTCTCTGAGCTCTTATGTGCTCATATCAAATCTCCATCTCCATTTCTAACCCCTCTGGTCTTCTGTATGTATCCACACATCCCTCCCATCTTCACCATGCTCTCTCATCCAGATTTCCACACAAGTTATTAGAGTTTAAAAATTCTGAGCATTGGGAAACAGATTCTTATATTTAAAAATGCCAGGCAGAGTTGCTAACTCCAAAGAAAAAAGACTTTTTGGTATACCAGGATCAGTTTATCTTATTATGCCTGGAGTCAAGTTTTCATTTAAAAAGTTTTGGGATTCATTGAAACCAGAGCCATGGAGTTTAAACTTAAATTTTAAGTATCTTTTTATTATTAGTTTGAATTACAACCTCGTTAATGCTTAAATGTATTACTGGTATATGTCATGTAATTATGTTATATGTTATGTATAACATTTGCTTTAGTTACTGAAATCAAGAAAGTTTAAAAATTAGAGATGGAGAAAGGAAATGAATCATTGACTCGCAGGTAGGGAAAGAATGTTGAACAGATAATATAGAAGAGGTAAAAAGCACCACCCCCCTTCAAATATGGAGTGTGATATGGTTGAATCAGAGATTAAGTCAGTATTGGAAAAGCAAAAGAAGCTAGATAGGAAGAAAATGAATATAGACAGTATGGAAAGATGGAGCCTATGAAGAGTTCTGAAAACTAGAAGAATAGATTTTTAAATTAGATTCATACATGAGTGTGAATGTACTAGATATTGGAAACTACTTGGCTACATATTTGAAAAAGGAAAAAACAAGCTAAGTGACAGCATTTTGGAAACCCTGAAGTGTAGCGACCAAAAATAGAGAACAAATATCAATAGCAGCAAGGTCCAGGTAATGTCTAGCAGTGTTCTGGAGATATAAGCTAAGTGCTAAAAACATAGATGTTATTATCAAGGTTGAAGATGAGATGTCCCAGAAGACGCAGAGAAGACTAAGAAGCCTTAAGTTAAAGAAAAGAAGTGAAGATGCATTACCTCAGCCAGAATAAGAAAAAGGAAGACAAACATGAATCTAACTAGTAAACAAAAGTTGCAGAGACTTAGTCTCCATTGGGGCTCTCAGGCTACACCTCCATTTTTCCATATGTGACTCTATTTTATAACAGAAAAAAACTTGGTCCTCCATTGCCTGTACCTGGCCAAGTCTGGCTTGCTTGAGATATCCAGGCTGAGAAATCATGAGTCAGACCACTTGCTAACCTCACGAACCATCATGAGATCATGTAGAACATGAAAGAATCTAAGACTTCAAAAAGAGGTTATAATTCTAAATGATGCATGGATGCACCCAAAATGTGATATACTATGCAGTACCAAAGATACTAGAGGACATACCTTTTGAAGCATTCATTTCAGCTATTCTCATTAGTGTTTTCAGTAAAAGGTATGTAGAGGGTACTTATAAGCCTCCCTTAATCTCCCTCAATAAATAAGTAAAAGGTACTTATTTTTCAGACATGTAAATAGGGGTCCAGTTAGTTTCTTGAAAAGAAAGAGGTGGATTTATTTGTGGGCCAGATTGCAGAGCTAATGTAAAAACATTTAGAGAACATGTGAAATCTCACAGAGGTATATCAGCCAGCCTGACTTCTGCTTGTTTAAATATGATACAGATCTTTAGAATTCTTCTTGCTTAGACCTTCTACTCCTGCATTCATCTTCAGAGCTGTCATTCTTCCTTCATAGGACTGTCCAATTCCAAAAAAATCCTTTGAGAATATGTGTTCTTTAATAAAGGCATATTTGCAGTATATGAATTAAGAAGCAAAATCTACGCTTTGACATGACCAACTTAGAGGTTCGCTTCATCTTAAATTCCCATAATAGGTTTTATGCTTCTCTGTAATGCAGACAGTAGAGAGAGGAGAGAGTTGAAGGTAACTCGCTGCTCTGTTCTAAATAAGCAAGCTCCAAGAACTGACTCAAGCCATTTGTTTGTCAGTTAAACAATAAACAATACTGGATTATCCTATCCAGTGCCTTTCACAATGCACCTTTTAAAAGCCACTGGTGGCTGACCAGAGTATTTCTATTATGAAACTTCCAACCTGGAAACTGCACATGTGAAATACATTAATCTGATTTTATCTCTCTGCTAGTTTGAACTCCAATGGATGCTGATTCATTGTGACCCTCTGCGACCACAAAGAGAAACGTGCAGTGAACTTTCATCCCGGACCTGGGTAAGGAGCTCTCATCCTTAATCAGACTACTGTGGAGCCTACATCTTCAGCCTCTTCCTCTGGGTTAACAGTACCATAATTTTCTTCTGGTCACTGGATGCCTATTTTTAATATTGCTGGAATTTGGTACATTTCAAAGTCCAAGCCCATCAGCTACCATCTCAGGGTTTTAACCCTTTTCTTGCTTTCTTACTTTTTCCTTATCAAACTGCCTAACGCAGAAGAATTTACTTCTTGTGCCTCCATAGGAAGTGTGTGTGGTGGGGGGAGAAGTTTTCTGCAGGCACCATGCTTTGCTTTTCTCTCTTGATAATTCATGCAGAAGATGACGGGAGTCTAATTCACACAGAAGGTAAAGGACCAGGGTCAGAGCAGCAGCAGCAGGACAAAGGGTTAAAGGAGCTGGAGTCCTTCAGTCCCCTCCTTTCTTGCCTTCAAATTTCCTCCAATCCCCACTATGCTCTGCTAAGTCCATTAATAAACAGAACGCACTGACACCTATAGCAGGGGTTACCTTTCTGCTGCTGCTGGAGGAGTCACTGGGGGGTCGGCTTTTGTATGTTTTAAGGGTCCTAAAATCTATCAAGAGCAACAGAAGGGAAAGCTCAGCCAGAGAAGTGACCATGGCTAGCACTGCCTGGGTCAGGGGAGCCTTACTGCTAGAGGTTTTCCTACAAATGATTTGTCCTTGCCTGGCTCAAGTAAGTTTATGCTGACTTTTATTATCCATTTCTTATTCTTTGCAGATAAGCCAGACAGCTGTGCTGGTAAGTTTTAAGGGGAGGAAGTGTGTTCGGCTAAATTGGAAAGGTCTGTACCAGGTTTTCCAAGGAAACTGAGGACAGTCTCCTGTCCTGGTTGGAAACCAAATCTGTGCTGGTTCTTCTAACCCTTGTCCTACCAGCAAGAGCTGGGCCTGGTGTATTTCAACACTGAAACAGCAAGTTAAGAGAAGAGATGTATTTGCCTTGCTTTTATGCTTTGAACAGAACCCTTCTAGCCCAGTGGCAGGGCAGCAGTTTCAGCTCCCAGTAACAGTATCATTCCTTTAATTAGCATTTGAGAGGTTGCAAAAAGGGACTCTTGACCTGCTGGCACCAGTGGGAAGGGGAAAAAAGTGGGCAGGACAGGAGCTAGGGCTCGAGTTGGAGATGCCATCCTGAATAGGGCTGGAGGCTTGAAGACCTGGCAAGGCTGCAGCCTCAGTGCATTACTTTATCCAGCAGGCACATGGAGGGGCTCCAGGTTTCATTAACAAAGCCTCTATTGTGAGCTCTGCCCAGCCAGGCAGCTGGAATCCAGTAATAAGGAAGACAGAGCAGTGCATTATAGAAACTGGGGGTTAGAAGCAGGCAGCTAGGTTCAAAAAAGGGACGGGACAAATTCCTGGAGGAAAGGGGCATTCATAGCTGTGGAGCCTCGGAGTGAAGGGCACAGTCTCTGAACTGGCTGCCTGGCCCTTCAGTGCTGGAGGCTGCAAGTGGGAGAGGCAGTGGGGGAAAGACCCAATTCCCTCTCCTTGCCCCTGTGTGACCCAGGAGCCGGGTCAAGGGCAAGTCTCCTGTTCTGCCAGCAAAGCCTCTGGCCTTTCGAGGCCTTCTATAGCTGCTCCCCGCTGCGGCGCCGGGGCTGCGGCCGGGAAGCCGGGGCGGGGGACAGGCCATGGTGGGGCGGCAACGAGCCCACAGGAGCCGGGGGTGGGGGGGCTGAGGGCACGGGCTGCGGGAGGCCGGGGCCTGGGGCGGGTCGTGCAGGCACAGCGCGGCGGCCCCTGCTGTCGCGGCCGGGAGAGGCGGCTGCTCCCGCGTCCCCCCGGTTCCCTCAGGCGCCTCCGG
>NW_017728918.1:55439040-55476026 GCF_001723895.1 Crocodylus porosus | reverse complement strand
CCCGCAGGCGTGTGCGGGAGCAGGGACCAGGCTGCTCCGTCTTGCTGATTCGCCTGGGGAAGGGCCGGTGGCTTTCCAAGCGACATGTATGTGGAGCAGCACCGACCGCTGGAAGCTGCTTTGATCCAGAGGATACAAGTGACTGGTGAAGGAAGAAAGCAGCATGCTGTAAACTTGGGATCCAACTCAGACAAGCAGTGGGATGTGTAGGGGGTGCATGTGCACCCCCTGAGAGCACTGGTGCACCCCTGGCAGCCAGCGTCCCCCGTTTAGGCAGGGCAGGTGGGAGCACTGGTGCCTCCCCCAAAGGGGTCGGTGGGGGAGTGGGGGCACCAGGAGAAATGCTGCTGGCCCTTCCCAGCATGGCCCTGGTCCTTCCAGGAAGGCTGCTGGCACTTCTGGGTTGACACAATTGGCTGTGCGGGACCTCCCCCGCCCAGTCACTGAGTGATTGCCGAGGGGACAAGTGCCCCCCTGACTCAGGAAGCACCAGGCACCCATGCAGACGAGGCATGGATCTGTGAAACTTGTAAAAAAAACTGTCCCTCTGGGAATTGGCCTTGTCAGCTGCAAGTGGTTCATCAGACCTTGTGCACATATACCATGATCTAGAGCAGGGGTTTTCAACCTTTTTGGGTCAGTGTACCCAAGGCAGCCGGTTGAGAGGGAAAGAGTCCCCTGGTGGCCAGTCGACAAGCTGGGGAGGAGGGTCCGTCTTGGAAGTTGGGCGAGCGTGTCAGTGGCACAGCGGGACAGCAGCGGCAGAAGTACCCCCTGAGGCCATGCCAAGTACTCCCAGGGGTACGTGTACTCCCAGTTGAAAACCCCTGATCTAGAGCAGTGGTGTACCTTTTCTGTACTGGGAGTAATTTGTAAACTTTGATGGCCAGGCCCAACCCAGTGCCGCCAGGCCCCAGCCCCCAGTGTGTGGGGCAGGGGATGGGTGTTCTACAACTCTTTCATATATTCTTGTGACTCACTTTTGGGTCATGACCCATGGTTTGAGAAATGCTGATCTAGAAGATGGATGGTTGCTTACCTATATACATACACATACATGTATATGATATGTAATACATAGATGCACACACGCACATATAGCTTTTTAAAACCATTGGTCCCTTCCTCAAGTGAATCAGTGAGGAAGGAACAGCACTTATTTCCAGGAAGCACTTGTAAGCACATAAATCTTTTACACATGTGGTAGGGCAAATACACAGCCCTTCATAGTCTGACATAGCCCTGCGTATGACATCACTAAGTGACACTAAGACTTGTGTGAATATATATATGTGTGTATACATATGTGCATGTGTGTATTTACACACATACACAAATATATCTAGGTATGTATATATCTATAGCTATATTCTGTTTATAGGCATATAGCTATAGATAGCTTTTAAAAACCATTGGTCCCTTCCGCAGTTTAAATAGTATAAAAAGGGTAATATTACTTGTTTCTGTGAAGCACTTAAAAGCATAACTCTCTCAAACATGTGACACAGAAAATACACACTCACTTGCGTATAATTTTTAGACATCCAGATCATTAAAGACTCTTCCAAATGCAACAACAGCTCATCCCATTCTTCTGTTTATATCCTTTTTGATACTACTCCATGGTGGACACTTTTTTCTACTTGTTTTAGTTGGCTTTATTTCTTCATATGGCCTTTTTTTGTATTTTCCATACTGCTTTTCAGTTAAGATTTTCTGCTTTCCTGGTCTGCTTCATTAGTTCTTGTCTGTATATTCTTGCTATGAGGTCAATATCAACTGCAAGATTTGGAGAGCTAAAGATATTTCAGTAAAATAAAAATCAGTCTATATAAGGCACCTGATATGTCAGTTGTATGGGATGGGTTGTAATGCTGGAGTATGAGGAAAGCCAATGAAAAAAAATTAAGTGTCAAAGAGAGTTAGTTGAGGGAAATATTAAGAATTTAAAAACTGCAAAAAATAAAATCAAGAGAATAAATAGGTTAGGAAAGAATGCTGTTGCAGAAGGTTGAGGAAGGATGGCTGTGATCATTTGGATGTGTCAAAATGGACTTAGGACATGCAAGCTGAGTACAAGGAATGAAAAACTGGAAAACTGAGGATTTATTGAATAGATATGGTGAAGACTGTCATAAAGCAAAAAGGTTTAAAGTTGGATGAAGCCATGAACTTGGTGCAAGACACAAAGCAGTGGAAAGGCTTAATTTGATCTCATTGTCACTGCATGAGTACTTTTATTATTTGCTTATATATAAACATATGCACACACAATATAACTGTTTTGGGGCAATCAAAATATTATTTGAAAACATAAATCTGTTTAAAGACCCAGGCAGATGATTGTTTCTTTATCTGTATTACTTAATATATTAGAATAGATTTATATAATATAAACATTTTTCCCAATTGGATTTTTTTTATTTGATAGCAATGATGACCTTGTAAAGGGAGGGGAGTCATATTTACATTTCAAGTGAGGCTGTGAACTGGGATCAAGTGAATGATTATGCCTGATTGAACTGGAACATAAGGGTGAACTTTAACAGTGCATCCAAGAGAAATGAGATCTTAAGAGAAACTGTAACTTCAATGTCCGTTATTTTGAAACAAGGACATCAATCCATCCCCAGTGGTTGTTACTTCCTTTATGACTTAGTTTTTCCATGGGAAAAGAACCTCCTAGGACCAAAAGAACAACAATTCAAGAGAATAGGAAAAGTAACATTAATCTCTTGAAAAAAATATACTGGCAGTGGAAACATTATTTATACATTTGGGGAAACTTTTCATTGTTGATCTTCGGAGGTCAGTATTTATAAACTGCTTCTTTTTGCATACTGGTACTTGCATCTCGTGCCAGGGTCTAAGTGTACTGAGAATTAGTTTGTATAATTGGCAGAAGGATAATTTATCATATAAAAACAAGAAAAAAACTAAGACCCAACATAGCAATTTAAGGAGTAGAGATACTCTACATGAATAACGAAGGTACTAAAATTTATTTGAAATTGTAAGATGGTGCTATAAGTTGGTTTTTTGTTTGTTTGTTTTGCAGAGGTCTTATCCAAAGGTGAATTAAATACTTCTGTTGAAAATTTTAAGATTCCAAAATTATAGGGAGCTGATCCTGTAAAGATCTTGTTAATTTCAGTTTTCCAGATTGATTCCATTCCAGAATAATGAATGCAGTATCAGCAAATCAGCACAGCAGATCACAAGAGGCAAAGATCAACCATTTGAAAATCTTTTTCTCCTTTTCTGCCAAACTCAGTTTTTGTTTCCTTTGCAAGAATACATGACAACATAGTCACTGAATGCACAACATTTTCTTGAACACTGCTGTTTTGCTTTCGGAGCTTGTGTTGCATGTACCCTGGTCTTAGGGCATGAGTGAAAATGGAACCAATAATAAGACACCATGACATTCAAATATAGTGAAGACTAATTATGCTTCCATTGTGCATCCATCTGGCATGGGATTCAAACTATCATGTGTCTGTACTTGCATTTCAGAGTGTCTTCTCCCATTCCTTAATTCCTGGGTCAGTTCTGCCTTTTTAATCTTGTTCCTTACAAATTGTTCCACTGTCAGTTTTAATAAAATGAACCAGAATACAGTGATTATAATGATGATATAAGCTGCAGGAAATCAAACTAACAGGAAAAATTTCTGGGTCACACACTGAATTACTGGAAATTCATGAAAAAGGGGAAATATTGGACAAATATAAAAGTAAGGTTTTTGTAGTAGATCTCTTGAATATTTTAAGCCACATGTTGATAAGACATTGAAAACTAAAAGGAAGACAAATGAACCCTCGTTTAATTCCCGGTTGTAATGCCATAATTATTGCTCTCAGACAGGTAGTATGGTTTAAGGGCCAAATTCTGGTCAAACCTGTCAGCTAGATGGAGCTATCATTCAGGGATTTCTCAGCACAGAAGCTGTGTGACTATCATATTTATGTTGAGGCAGCCACATAGGTTCAACACCAAGCCCAATGAGTCTCTTTTTCTCAGATACTGAATTTATGGCCCAGTCGTTTCTGACACCACTGTGGTCACTGGAAGCTGGAAATAACACAGAGGAGGCCAGTTTTATGGCTGCATGACAGGAACCTTGAATGGACTGGTGTGGGATAACCTGAGCAAAATTTTATTGACCAAAATATTCCTGTCCTTTCTTAATGCATTCTGGAGTAGTGAGGGAAGAGAACCTGTCTTTGTGATGGGTCAGCCTAATCCCTCGCTGACATGTAGCTGTGCCACTTAGCTGTGTTAGTGTAGGCCATGGCCCCAGATGACTCTAACTCATAAGGGAAATTTTTAAAGCTATAAACAGTACTCTTTTTTGGATACTTGTTGGTAGCTCTTATTTGGCATTTGTGACTTCTGTATATGCATTACATCCAGCATATGGCCTTATATAAGCTTAGGAGTGTGTTTGTATGTATGTATGTATCTAGCAGAAGAACAGAATCTAGCTGCATACATTTAATGAGATAAACATGTTTTTTTAAGGGATGACTGTTTAATTGAATGCTAATTTCTATGTTCCTAATGAACTGATTACAGCGGAGAGAGGTCAGGAACAGGTCATCAGTCTTATCTGATTATGAAACATTCAGGTAGGCTTCTGGGATAGTCTGGAAATTTGCTCCAGTATTCTAGGTACAAATGTTTAGGGTGGAAAATATTGCAACTTGTTATTTTTAACATAAACCACAGAAAATCATAAGTCTAACAGTTTGAAATGACTGTGATTTAGAGGAATTTGACTAATTTAATATCACCTTTTTATTAATATGGAATTTAAGTAAGAAGTTGTTGAATGCAGCATACCACAATTGCTAGTACTGATAACCACAAACTAACACTTTTGAACTTTGACAACATTTGAATATTGAATAGAATTGTGAAAAACTCTATCCCTTTATCTAATTAGATATTTGCTCTCTAAGTTCCCTGCAACGTTTGCCAACTATTTTGTGTGATAGTTTCTTGTTTTGTTTTAACAAAAAACATATTAGCATTATATAAACATATTACACCTAACTTCTTAAGGGACTAACAGGACCTGATGGATCATTTGGCCCATCTGGTCGAAAAGGACAAAAGGTAAGATTAAGGCTACTTGTTCAATTTTGTAATATTTTTTTCACATGCAAATGTGATCATTTTAATGAAGCTAATGAAATTCTTTCTCCTTCCTTAAATTTAGCAATGTTAAATGGAATGGATCCTGATTCTGCTAGTCCAGCAGTGGGCAAAATACAGCCCACAAGCAGGATCCAGCCTGCCAAGGGATTTTATCTAGCTACCTAGCCTGGTCATGATCCATTGGGTTCGCCCTGTGCCACTGGGCTGGGCTGCTCCACAAATGCGCTATACAGTGTGCCTGTGTTTGGGCAAGGGCAGCTGAGGTTGGGTCACAGGTTTGCACTCTGCCCCTCTCCCAGGTTGGACCAGTCATGATCTGTCATGTGGGGAGTGGATCACAGCTCTACCTCGGCCCTGTGCTGTCACCTGCCTGTGATCCTGGCTCCAGCCCTGCCATCCATCCTGCTTCTGGATGCCATACCCTGCTTGCCTGCGGCCCCATCCTATCCTATCTCCTGGCTGACCTTGCCCAGCCTGCAGGAGTCCTGTGCTGGTCCAGTAATCTACCATGTAGGGAGTTTTGGTGACCAGTTGAGGGCCAGAGCCAGGGATGGGGGTGGGGTGTTGACCCGGCGGCAGGGAGAGGGGTACTTACCCAGGCCACAACTCACCAAACCCTGTTAAGTGGCCCTCCAATCCAAATAATTGCCCACTCCTATGCTAGGCCCTCCTTATGAAGTACTGAAGCCTTTCAGTTCCAACTGACTTTACTAGGAGTTTCATAGATTTCATAGACATTAAGGCTGGAAGGGACCTCGGAAGATCATCGAGTCCAGCCCCCCGCCCAGAGGGCAGGAAGTCAGCTGGGGTCATAGGATCCCAGCCAGATAAGTGTCCAATTTGTTCTTGAAGGTGTTCAATGTAGGTGCTTGAACTACCTCTGATGGCAGGCTGTTCCAGACCTTGGGGGCTCGGACAGTAAAGAAATTCTTTTATGTCCAGACTGAGACGGTCTTGTAGTAGTTTATGACCGTTCGACCTCGTCATCCTTTGGGGCACTCTGGTGAGCAAATGTTCCCCCAGATACTGGTGGTCATGTTGAGCATTTCTAATAGGGTATTCTTTATCTTGCATGATTAGACTTTATAATACTGGGACAATTACAGCTGGAAAATCTGTGTTAATCTGTAATCCACATGTAGAACATGTATCATAGGAAGGCAGAGTAAACAACATGTTCATTTTTTCCCCAGAAAATAAGACCAATATTTATTTACAGCCTTTTCTTACACTAAACATTGCATTCCTTTATCTTAATCAATAGTAGCTAAATAGTGAAACAGACTGCCTAGAGAAGTCCAGTAATGGAGATTCCACAACATTTTTAGAGGCAGGTTAGACAAATACTTGCTAGGTGTTAAACAGGCATGCCTTTCCCCTGAGGAGAGGATTGGACTAGCTAAACTTCCAAGGTCCCTTCCAGAGGCCTGTTTTCTTATGATTGTATAATTTTAAAAGGACAGCTCAAGGAAGTGTTAATCAAAGTGAGGAAGGATTGCAGACTATGCCTTTTTGCTGGTGGCTGCCCAGAGTGAAGGATTGTATCTTCTTGTATGTTGTGTACAACAGTAAGCATGATAATTGAGCTTGACACTCTAATAATGCCAGTGTTACTTTTTAGGGTGAACCTGGATTACCTGGAGCTCGTGGGCTTCCAGTAAGTGACATATTTATTATTGTCTGAAAAATTAGAACACTGTATTCATATTAAATATATGCCATTCATCCCAGTTTCACACTTAGTTTACATATGGGAATTTATCTGGTCCTTTTAGATGAAGGACCATTCTGGGAAAACAGCTTCCGACAATGTATCGCTGTTTCTCTGGTGGTGTCCAGCAGAAGCACAGTTTCACTGGCCTGCCTGACAGTTACAACACAATACTCAAGGGGCACTTTGAAAATCATTCTTAAGTAATGGGCACAAGTTCTTCTTCACCTGAAATTTTTCCCCGCAGTTACAACTGGGTAAATAACATATAGTGGGTACCTTTCAGACATTTTCTTTTATCACTAGGCATTGTATTAGAGGTATGACCAGTATTGTAACACTAGGAAATACTATTAGTTCCTAGCAATAAAATGATTAAAAGGAAAATTTTAAAGGGAATTCACAGAGCCTTCAGGAAAGCAGTTACTTTTCTTCTGAAGAGAGGCTGCATTATGATAACAGATCCCTCCTGCAGATAAATGCTGTCAGCATGTGACTGTAGAAATGTGTATATGAAGAAGTGGGATTTTTTTATTGACTGGAAAGTAATAAGGTTTTCCTTGAATATAGTATTATGGTATGGCTATATTAGAGGTCTGAATTGCAACATGCAAGAGTTATCTAACAGCTGAGGGAAAGATACATGAAATCGTGTAGACAAGAAAGAAAGGTTACTTATTGCTTTGTATTAGAAGGGTAAAATGTAACTGAATTGCATGATTGATATAATTGAAATTCTTCCTTTATTCTTCAAATTCTTCTAACGCTACCCTTGAAGAGAAATCTGTGTGCAATGTTCTGTGGTTTGCAAGCACTGTCCCACCCAGGTGATTTAACAGTGTCCTTTTTTTCCCCAGTGTTTGGGGGTAGTTGTGGCTCCCAACTGCTGGAATGCCGCTGTGGGAGGAGCAGGAGGTAGCAAATTTTGGGCTTTCCCTGTTTACCCTTCCACCTCAATATTCTTTCCCCCCCCCGCTCTCTCTGTGAGACAGGATACTGTCATACCCATGGTATGACCCAGTCTCTGACAGTTCTTACATTCTTGTCTTGCAATGACTTAAGCATGCATGAAGCTTTACGTGTTGGCAGTTTCATTGATTTGAATGGCACATGCTTAAGTATTTGCAGAATTTGGATTCAAACGTATTAGGGGAAATATCTTATACCAAGATGGAAGAATAATATTTGTTTCTTGGGCATCTCTCCTTAAAATTATGAAGCCCAAATCTAATGACAATGTAAACAGGAACAGCTTATCCTGCTCATCTGGAAGCATGGATTACTGGTTTTAGAAGGCTTTTTTCTTCTTTGTTTCTCTCCTTTGTTTTCAGTGACTGTTCATTTACATGTTCTTGATGTAGCGTCAGGGTATAGCTTTTGTTATGGGTTTCAGCGCTTGATAAATAGTTAAGCCTAAAAGAATTAATACTTTTAACCCTTTGAAACTTAGTTTATTGTGTGTCTATAAATTCGTGGTGCTGCATGTTAGTTTTGTCAATCAACAGAATTATTTCCATTGCTTTCTGAAATCAGGTATTGCATAACAAACTCTATATTTGATAATCAGTGAAAATTATCAAAATATTGATCATATTAGTGTCAAGCTACTAATGCTTTGCTATTCAGTTGTTGAAGGAATTACTGTGATTTTGTGTTTGATCATGCAAAATGTTCCTACCTTTGCCATCCAATCAGATTAACTGTCAGAAAACGTCTCAGCAAATTTTCTTTTTTTACAGGGTAAGGGAATTCTTGGATCAGCTGTAAGTATCATGTTTCACAGCCCATATGCTGATTATTTTAGTTTTGATATTCTTTATTAATATGCACCATTTTGAATTAACATTTTAGACCTCTTGGTGTATCCAGGGCAACTATACATGTGTGTTTCTATTGAAATATATATTTTTTTGCTGTTCTGTTTGGCAAAAATATTTCTCTTATGTGATTGGATATTTTCCATACACATTATTGGAAATAATTTATAAATGTCTTTTATTTGGTTGTTATAGGGTCCCCCTGGTGCAGCAGGACTTCCTGGTGAAGTTGGCCGCGTTGGTCCACCTGTAAGTACCAGACTGTTTGCCAGAAATGTGCATTTATTTCTACTTTATTTCCCAGAACTACTTCTAGCCAGCAAACAGGGGTTAACAACACTGTACCAGCAGCTAAAAACATGTGTTGTTTTCCCTGCGTACAAAAAACAAACAGCCAACCTCCCCCACAAAAACCAACCAAACACTGTAGGAAAGGATTCCTAGATTTGTAAAAAAGGCTGCTAAAATTTAGGAAATGACAACATTAAGACTATCTGTAGAACTGTAACTTTGCACTGTTGTGTGCATTATATCTTTTACAGTATTTTACTACAAGAGTCATAAATTATTTTTTCAAAGGACTTCTATCTGTCTCATATCACTAAATAGAACTGTTGCTAAACATTTCTTAAGATTAGCATTTGGGTTATTCAAAGAGATTCTTAATGTATGATATCGTTATTCATTGAGTATAGGATTTTTTGTAGTGTTTATCCTCATAGCCAAATACTTAAGTCGTATGCTTGAAAAGTACTTCCTGCTCCTAGGAGAAATTTGAAGGCATAAGATACAAATGAGCACAACCTCTCTCCTTCATAATTAAGGGTATTTCTCACTATGAAAGTTGAATTCCTGAATTTGAGCATTCCTGTTTTCAGACCAGCTACTTTGCCTTTCCTTTTAGTTGCCTTACTCTTAGTTACTGCTTGCCTGAATATGCAGCTGCTATCTAAGTCATTACTGTGGACTGATGAAACTTATCCTAAATTATTAAGGGTGATCCTGGGAAGAGAGGACTACCAGGCCTACCAGGACCACCAGGCCAAAGGGTGAGTGATTATATTTAACGTATGTTATTGTTTGGAGAAGTGTTGCTGTTCTTGTGTGGGCAAACCCCCATACAGTCAAGGAAATGACAAGGAATATCAGCAGGGCAGGATTAAAACATAGGTACTGTCAGCCCATGTCTAGAGCTCCAGATCCTAGACTTACACAATAACTCTGATTTTACTTTTAATACAAAAGTAAATTTCTAGCTCTTCTGATTGCAAAGAGAAATTTTAAAATGTGAACGTAAGTATAACAGCCACAGTCCTATCTTCCTGTGTCTGTAGACAGCCTAAAACAATAGGTTTCAGAGGTATGAGCTGCCTTACCCTATCATCTCTCCTCATTTGTCCCTATAGTACCATAAAAGATACCGCTATTGAGTGAGTCAAACATTTCAGAGCAGTGCCTCTGGTTCTCCTCTGTGGGCTTTTTTTGAACAAGGATATTTATTTTTCAGGTTGTTTGCATTCTTGGTATTCACAAATTGTGAAAATTAGAACTGAAAGTCACTGGAAGACCCTGAATGTCAGGCAGAAAGCAGGGTAGATTTGTACAGACCAACTAAATTATAGATGTATAAGCTTACAGACCAACTAAATTATAGATGTATAAGCTTCCATAGGCAGCGGCTTACTTTATCAGGTGCTATAAAGGGGCTGCAGGAAGCTGAACTTCTGAATAGAAAGTAGTGATTAAAATACAAAGGGTAGGGAAGTGGGAGGAAAAAAGGAAAGGGAGCTGCTGGGAGAGGCAAGGTTCATACGAGAGAGAAAAACAAAGCAGTTAGCCCAGTGAAGGACATAGGGGTTGTAAAAGCTGATTTAGATAATGGGATAAGAACCTGTAGTCTTGTGTTAGACCATACTCAACACAATCCAGTCTATGGATAATTTCATATTCTGCCGTTTTCCTGTTGAGGTTTGTTTTAAAGTTTTGTTTTCTCTGAACAGCTGCTCTGAGGTTAGTGATGGGATGTGTCCAGGGATGTTCTGCCAGAGCCTTGTCTGTCTGTCTGGAATTGATGTTGAATCGGTGTTCATTCATTCTTACATGTAGGGATTGCCCTGTCTGTCCAATGCAGACAGCAGAGGGGTATTGGAAACAGGTGATGGTGTATATGATACTGGTTGCATTGCAAGTGAATAAACCTCTGATGTATAATTCATGTTAGTTGGTCCAGTGATGATGTGGTCTGTTTTGATGAGGGAGCTCAGCTGGCATCTGGGTCTGGAGAAAAGTCTGGTGCTTGGGAGGTATAGGAGGTATGTAGTCTGTTGCTTGAAAATGTGAATGATACAATGGAGAAAAATAACTAGGAGATAAATACAGAGGGGGAATCTATACCAGGTTTTGAGGTTTCTTCTTTATTTTCAGTGGTAGTTCAATGCCTTTTTGAATCCTGAAGTTCACTGACCTCATTCCAATTGGGCCATTATATGCCCTTGTATTCCAGCAGCCTTCTCCAAATTTCAGCCTTAGGGATTTAAACTAGGGGTGGGCAAAATGGCAGATCTGGCCAGTGTCCAGGCTCCATTTCCCAGCACCCCATGCCCATGTCATTGAGCCAGTTTCAATGGAGATCCTGGGGGGGTGGGGCTGTGACTGCGCGGGGCCAGGGTTTCCAAGGAGACTGACCCAAGCACCACTGCCAGGGCGTACTGCTGGGCCAGGAGCTGCTCTGGGGCTGAGGCCAGGATTTTGTGGTGGTGTCAGTGTGGTCCGGAGCTGGGGCAAAGCCGCGATCCACTGCCTGCACACCCTGGATAGGAGCATGCAGGCAGCAGATCGTGGCTGTACCACAGCTCCAGACCATGCTGTCATCACTGCAGAATCCTGGCCTCAGCCCAGGACTGGCTCGCCACCCTGCCGTGCGCCCTGCCAGTGGTGCTTGGATGGGTCTGCTTGGAAATCCTGCGCTGTCACAACCCTGCCCCTCTGGGGCTCTCCATGGAAACCAGCAGCAGGGGCTGCTGGGAAATGGAGCCTGCCATGGGCTGAAATTGGCCCGTGGGACAGACTGCCCACCCCTGATTTAAATTATTCCCTGAAGAGGCCCTCTTATGGTTTCCTTATGCTTCCTTAGTCCAACAGAAGGCATTTCTCCTTATAAGAAACTGCCAGCCCTTCCCATGAACTGATTCCATCCACACAGGAGTTTTTTCCTAATATGCTCCAGTCCTCCCTTCCAGGTTCCATGAAGTTCATTTCATTTCCTAAAAACTTTCCTTTCACTGCTGAGTCCATTCCTATTTGTACAGATCTCTAATTTCTTCATTACAGTTGGTTAACAGACTCCTGAATTGTCTATACATTCTTCTGGTGTGAAAAGGATTTTTGTCTCTAGGGCATGGCTGTTCAACTTCAAGGTGGCTGGGGCACCCAGACCTGGAGCCATAGAGGAGACCGGGTTGAAGCCCAGGAGCTGCATACAGCCTACAGGGCACCAGTTGGACAGCCCTGCTCCAGAGCACTGAGCTGCCATAAATTGAGAAAAAAGTTTTCTATACTAAGGAGATTTTATTTTGCTCAATTTCAAATTAACAAGGTTTCAACATGAGAAAGCACTTTAATTTTCATTATGTTTATCCAAACAATGTCTTTAAGAATCTCAAATCTGAAAGCAATTTTTGGTAAATTACAATTTAGATACACGTCTCCTGAGAATATCATATAACAACTTGTTAATGTTGCACTGCACAGCCAAATGGGATATGTATACATAAGATGGCCCGCATAAGAAAATGAGAGGCAGCTATGGTTATTTTAAAGAAAACAAAATGGCCTGTGTTTAGGATGTACTGATTTCATATGCAACTTTTATTCAGAATTTATATGAAAACTTTTATTTTATTTTACATCTAATTATAGAAATATAACTTTAGATATGTAAAAGAAATCTGCATGAGCTTCTAAAATAAAAAAGGTTATTTTGCTTGTAGAAAAGCAAATCTAAGATGGAGTATAGTTTTTTTCAGGTGTATCCAAAATTCTGCTGTTTGTGGCACTGTGTGTATTAAAGGTCCTTTGCATTGATTGCATTTCCAAAGATAAAATCCATAACTTCTGCTTTCCTCCACCATAGTATCCAATATATCAGGAATGTTTTTAACTCCTTTTTATTAACTTTCAAACATTTCATCTAATTTAGGGAACAATTGGGCTACATGATGGAGATCCACTGGTAAGACATTTACTTATCTTTTTGGAAAAGATTGTCTTAAACAATAATAAACCTTTAAAATTTCTCATGAACATTAACTTAGTGTGTGGACTCTTTTTCAGTGTCCCAATGCTTGTCCACCTGGTCGTCCAGGACATGCTGGCCTGTCAGGAATGAAGGTAAGCAAATGAGCTGGATTTAATTAGATGTGTTACCATTATAAATACAGGCTAGCCCCTTGAATTACTACTGTGGGAAGCGGCCTGATAATATGGTGGTTTGATATTAGTTTCAATGAAGATTGTATTTGGTACTGTTGTATTGAGCATTGTGCTATTTCAACTTCAACTGCCAAAAAGAGCCATCACTATTTAAATATCTCATTGCTGCATTTATAACTTAAAATTTTCAGACATGCAAATTATTCCCAGTTTTTAGTCTTCTGGTTTTTTTTTCCTATGAAAACTAATGTGCCAAATTGAAATAATACCATCTTGTCTTTTGCTAATTCTGATTTCTTTTATGTTGTGTTCTTTTCATAAGATGTCCAGGGATAGTGGCTCTATGAGGGAATTATTAGCTGAATGTTGGAAATGCTCTTTTGCTAGATATGGGCATGTGTTTTTCTGAAGGTGGTAAAATGGCTATCAAAGCATGTATCAGTGATCAGGCAGATGAAGAGGGTTGTTGTCAAGAGGTAATTATAGAGGGAACACCCAAATAGCTCTTGGCAGTCTGTGTTGGAAGACCCTGTATCTCAAATTGCCAATAAATAGTATTCATTTATTTTTTTAATGTATCTTAGGGTCATAAAGGTGCAAAAGGAGAGCCTGGTGAACCAGGAAGACAGGGTCATAAGGTAAGGAAATGTTTTAGTGGGAGAAGTGATATGGAAAGGAAGTGATTGGTAGCAAAATAATAATGGCTTAGCCACTTCTTCAAAAAGCATTATCAAAATTAATGTTTGTCCTGCCACAGTGCTGCAGAGAAAGTGACTTGCTGCACTGTACTTGACCCAGCATCATCATCTGCTAATTTGTTCGTTTCTTTTCTGCATTTATGATTGACTTGGCAATTCCCTTCTCACTTTTCATTTTGTCCTTTTACTTGTTATTGAACTAATTCAAGAATACCAAAAGGATTCATTAGTTTAAAAATATTAAGATATAAGTCTAAAGAAATTCTGTAGGCGATCAAGGAATACCTATGATAGCAGAAGTGAGTGAGGAGAGAAGAGAGATAACTAGGTGTAGGTAGAATAAGAAAGGGAAAACGCAATAGATATAAAGGAAATGGGCAAGGACCAAATCTGTTTTGCAGTTCAACTACGTTACCATCCAAAACTGTGGGTTATTTAGAATGACAGCTTTTCAGACACTGGTTTCTGTAGGGAAATGTAGGGAATCTCCCACGGCCTTTCTTGATGCTGTAACTCATCCACAGAGGATTTGTCTTTCCAGGAGAAATGAACTAGAGCCTTTCAAAAGATAAATGAACTTAAAAAGTAGGGACAAAAAGTTGTGCACTAAAACCCTTTCCTTACATGGACTGAGGAAAATATTAATTTGTTGGAATTAGTTCCTCCTTTTTTTGAACGAATGAGATATAAGAATCACTGAACCCTTGTTATACCCCCAGAATGGTTCTTTTACAAATCAGCCTGGCACTGGGAGTTATAGTTCCACTCTCTAACAGCATGAGGAAGGTAATTGCCTGATCAAATATGGGTTTACTAAAATGTACTATCTGTTAAATAATAACTCTGAAGGATCATGTTGAATTGCAATGCAGAGCTACCAACTGCAGAACTGATTTTCAGACTCTGACCTTAACCATATCACATCTTTTTATCTGAATGAACAAATAAATTGAGGAATATTAACTGTGGGGGGAAAAAGGCTTATATAAAACAGTTTGACATATTTTTGCTCTGCCTGTGTCAATTGATCACTTTTCATCAGCATTCAGATTCTTTAAACATGTTTTGTTCCTAATGCACCCTTGAAAAAACCCTATTTTTATGCAGACAGATTTGAATTGCTCTTTCATTTAATGAACCAGTGTATTATTTGCTAATTTGGCGTAGGGAATTTGCCTTAAGTTAGTTTCCTTTTGTGCAGAACACATTGATGGGAATCAACAAGTAATAGGTAGTAATCTTTACCATGACAGACTATTGTTCCACTCAGGATGTGGATTTGCTTCAGCTTTCTTACCTTTGCTTTTTCAGGGTGAGGAAGGAGACCAAGGAATCCTAGGTGATGTTGGAACTCAAGGCCCTCCAGTAAAGTATTTTCTCTTAAATATCACTATAAGTTTGCCTCATTTAGTCATAGTTGTTTCTAAAATATAATATTTTTATTTGTTTATAAAAAAGGAGGCAGGTAAAACAATATATTTTAAAATAATATTCTCATATTGACTATAAACATAATTCCACGCATAAAACAACACAATGCAACAGCTGCTTTTCTGTTGTAAGGGCATAATTTGTAACACTTTCATGTTCAAAAATTTTTTTTTTGTTGCTCTGAAAAGTAAGATTGGGCAATTATATGACCTATATACACTTTTTCAGGCCTTCTCATCCGTGGTGTTGTTGCCTTTTACCCTAAATTTGCAAAGACTGAGAATGCCAGTTAGATTGAGACTCTCATAACACAGGTAGAAGAATGCCTGTTTTGTGTATTCTGCCAGGTGTGGAGTATGACAGGTATCGTCAAGACTTGAGGTACTTTCTGGGTTGATGCAGTAATTGATTAGGGCTTTTCGGGGCCAAACTATTGGACTTTGTTACCTAAGTTCTTCCTAAGTCCTACTTTAGGCACCTGAATCTTTTTGTGGACACTTTCAGCTCCTCTTGATCACATTTTACAGTGACATTACTTCAACACTGTGATGTTTAACAGATCAAGACAATATTTTTCTGACATTGCAGTTTACTTGTGTTTGGAACCTTTGTGCAAATTATGACCAATCTCTTAGTTTCTCTAAATCTGAGCTACCTGTGTTCTGTTTGCTATTTTATTAACTGTAAAATTTTAAGGTTACCATAGTAAGTCAACATTTTTCCTGCAGAAATAGGAAAAAGTAAAATAAATATGAAGAAAGCATATAGTTCTGTAAGAAATCTACATGAAAATCAGTGTATTTCTGATAAGAAAATACTAGAATGGTCTAAGGTGTCTCAACATACTTTTAACTTTTCATTTCCAGGGCCCTCCAGGTTCAAGAGGTATGATTGGTATAATGGGACCAAAAGGTGACAAGGTAAGTACGAGCAATTATTTCTTAAAATAGAATGGAGTGAGTAGGAGGAGATGGATCACTCTATATGTAACATTTTAATCAGTGGGTCATTACTTAAGGGGACTTCCTGGGCTTTTCCATATTTAGATTGATTTTGATGCCTTTTTCAGCTTTCTCTGACAAGTTTACTTCAGCAGTTGTTGTCATCATACTTCTGGTTAGGAAAAAAGACAGCTGTGTCCTTTCTGGTCATCTGTGTTTTTGTATCAGTACATATAACTGCTGTGTACCTGCTCACCTTATTATTCTTTCCTTGTCCCCAGGATTTACAGTTGCTTGGCATATCCTGCCTCTTGCTTTTGGATGCTTTTGGGAAGACATAAAATTAATTGTTATGTATATGTATGCCAATGTTGTCCTTTTTCACCACAACTAGAATTCACTGAATATTCTGTTCTCTGAGTGCATCCTCCTGAGCTTTTCCACTTTTACTGTCTCCTGTTTTCTCTTGCTTGCCTTAGTACTTAGATCATTTCCATGAACTCAGCTCCTGTTCTGAATAACTGTCAAGCTAATGCAGTGGTGTTCAACCTATGGTCCACTGGCTTGATCCAGCCCCATAGTGAATGGATCTGGCCTGTGGCATGGGGGATCAGTGGCAAGCAGCTCAGTCCAGTGCGTTTCCTTCCCTACCCTGTGCTGTGTCACTGATCCCATCTCCAGCCTTCCCTGGGCTCTCCCTCTCCCCTCCCCTATGGCAGGCTCTGCTTACTCTCTCCATCCTTATCTCCCTCCCATCCTCCTGGTTCCTTCTGACATTGGCAGCCACCTCCATTCCCAATCTCTCACTTCTCCTTCCCCTGTGCAGTTTAGCTGGACTGCAAACACCCAGCCCATTTATCTAAAAGGTTGAGCTGTTTTGAGTAGTGCTCATCTGACCTGAGTGTCCAATGGAGGATATGGAAAACACAGCACATATCCGCTAAACTTTATTTCTTGGTGCAAAGGTCCAGTTCTCTTAGTGTTGCCAACGTAAAATACTTGTTCAGCAATTCCAGTATCTCCCTTCCTGCTGCCTTTCACACTTTTTGTGTTTTCTAGTCTCCATATTACCAGGAAATTGCCCAGATTGATTAATCTTAACTGAATCCTTTGCCTTTCTTTAATCACTTTCTGAACTGATTTGCTTTTTTTTATCTTCTGTAATCTTCCTAAATTTATGGCCAGGATGCAGTGATTGAGCCACTTGCACATTCCCAGGAAATGGAACTTATCACATCTTTTCTAAATAATTTTTATCAGCATTCTGTTCTTAGAAACCAAATCAAAACCACCTTTCTGCTTTTTCAAGACTCCATGATTTACCCTTTTAGACCTCTTGGACACAATTGCTGGCCTACTTCTGCTTCTTTTTGGTGTTGTACTATTCTAGCTATATATTTCTTCTGAACTCTCTGGGTTTATTTGTCCACTTATTTGTGATGTCTTGTCTATTGAAATATTTATTGTCTTTAAGAAATTTCTTGTTCTTTCCATCTTTCCTCCAAACATTTCATTTTGGGTTGTAATTGATTCTCTATAAAGCATTGTAATACTGTTTTATGAGAAACAGTATTAAGATCAGTTGCTTTACATTATGCAGTTGCCATTCACATGTTGGTGCCATTTTTTTATGATCTGTATCTTTAGTATGTTTTGAAATGATTTAAGGAAAGGAAATTAGTTAAAGCCCATGATAAATTGTTCTGTTTGGTACTTTTTGATAGAGGACTGTGTAAAGCAGGGGTGCTCAATCTCTGACCCGTGGGCCAAATCTAGCCCACTGAACCGTGACATCTGACCTGTGGTGCTTCTGGCATCTGGGGAGCAGTGGAACTTCCATGTAACATGATCTAGCTCGGCTCGGGCCATTGCTGCACAGCAGAATCAGAGCCAGGCCTGCCCTCTGTGCACCTGGATCAGCCCAGACTGCTCCCTGCCTCCCACATGTGTAGATGGGGGCTGCTCCACTGCCTGCCAGTGCATCTGGATTAGGGCTGGGCTCCTTCCTGTCCCCTCAACACATCCTGATTGGGGCCACCCTGTCCCATGCCCCGATGCATCTGAATCATGGCTGGGCTGCTCCTTTCGCTCTGGCATATACTGGGGTCACTTCAGACCTTCCTACCCCCTTGTACATCTGGATCAGGTCTGGGCTGCTCCCCTCCCCAATGCATCTGGATTGGGGCTGCTCCACTCCCCACCTGTCTTGTGTGTGTCCAGATCAGGGCTGCTCTGCCATGTGCCCCACAGTGGTCAGACTAGGTTCAGGCTGCATATCCCCCGCAACAGCTGGATTCAGTCTGTAGCTGGGCTTGGCACTGTCCATTTGGCCCACATGGTGAAAGGGTTGGGCACCACTGATGTAAAATGCAGTTATTAATTCCATACAAATAATTGCCAGAATTCTGTGTGCAAAATTTGTTCACATTTAATGTGACTTCCAAAGGGCAGCATAGAGTTTAAAAAAGGTTAAAAACCAGCTTGCCGCAATGTTTGTATTTATTATAAAAATCCCTAAGTCACATTCGGAGAAGGGTATAGCACTTGTATCTCTCTCTAAAACAAGTGAAAGTTGAAGATGCTCCATGCCTTTCAGGATTTGCTTAGCCTCTTGTGGTGTCTCTATTTTGCAGGGTGCTCGTGGGCTGGATGGTGACCCGGGTCCCCGAGGTCTCCCTGGTGCACCTGTAAGTAGCTTTTTGTAGCAACCAAACCCTCTAGTGTGGCAGTAGATTTTAGAAAGTTTATAGTTGTAAAGCAGAAGAGTCTCTGCAGAGACAGCTGGCCATTAAGGACTGATGGTATAAACTCTTACCACAAATCTCCAGCAACCACTAAACAGACATTATATCTGTATGTGGCTGTTTTACTGTCAAATACAGAACAGCCTGTTATGATGAAGGGAATTAGTAACACAGGACTGGAAGGAAGTCCTTAGACCACTAAAGTTCATTTGCCACATTCCCAGGCTATATTTTGTTCAAAAGAGTCCCCAACTACAACCACTTTGGTCTCTCTCATATACCTTAGCTATAAAGCACCCAGTAAAAAGAACCTCCAGTATGCCACAGGAGAGACAAGTCTGCTACTGCTGAGGAATTTGTGAGGATTATCTGAGTGTATTTTATGTAGGAAGTGGAATGTGCCCCATGCTGCAGATTCAGGCAAAAGAAAAAAAACTAAGGGTCCTTGTCAGCCTGACCTGAGATAAAATTCTGTCCTGACCTCAAATTTGACAGCCTGTTTGGCTTTGAGTATGAGAGCAAGACTCATCTGCCACCATTCCAACATCATTAGGAATACCTCTGCCACCAAACCAGTCTGCCACATCTAGCTGTGCCCAGTGTTCATGGCTTTAAGTGGAAACAAAAAATTCCCCATAGGCTGCAGTGGTCGGGTGGCACATTGGTTATGGAAAACACCGACATACAACCAACAGATCCACCTGCACACAATTGTTCCCAGATGCATCTACATAGACCATAGTGGGGCTCAGGTTTTCCCACCTTCAAGCACAAGTTGGCTATTGCACATTTAACTGCTACTCAGGTTCTCCACTTTGGGTTGGAGCTCTTTTAGTCCCAACTGGAGCCATCACAGCATGATGCTTCTCCTAACTCCTTTCCGGGTGACATTTATTTTCAGTTGGCCAGGCTGCCATATTAGTTGTACTTCCTTTTACAGAGTTAGCCTAGATATTTAGTCTGATTTTTTTCTGAAAGCGTTTTTCAAAATCCCAGTTTCCAGACAGTCTTTTATGTGTCCTGCTGACTGATTCCAGTCACAGTGCTCTGCATATTCATCCAAAGTCCTCCAACATATCTCCAGGCAGTGGCAATGCCAGCAGCACCCTGATTGAGAACTATTAGTCCACAAACAGGAGAATTCACTGATATGCTAACGGAGCACGTGGTGTTTGACTGCTTATATAAAAAAGATCAGTATTTATTATATCAACTATATTCCCACTCAGACACAGTATTTCTTTTCAAATAATTCAGAACATCTTTCTTTAAATCTGAGAGGGGAGAAATGTGTTATGTAAGCTAGGAAAAATCAGGTCAATTTGAATTCATTTATTTGAATATTTTACCTTTATTCCACTCTTAACAATTCCACTCATATCAGTAGGAGTCTTTCACAAAGGGAAAAAGTAGAATAGCATTTTATTCTGTTTTGCTGTCTAGGCTTCATTCCTATCTCAGCTAATGTGGTATAATTCAGGAGTATTTCTATTGCAACTAACTGAGACTTTCTTATGTAAGCAACAGAAAAACCTGTCTGGGGGCAGGAGTTGTTTTCTGTTTTATTTAACAAGAGTGTGGACAGGAGTCAACAAGTGCACTGCTACTGTCTTGTGCTGTTTTGGGAAAAGGAAAACATTAAGAGTCCAATAAACTTCTTATTAAATAAGGAGTTACCTGGCAAGCTGAAACAGTATAACAGTGGTTCTCAACCGGGTTGCTGCCAAATTCAAACATTATGGAGGGGTGCCCTGAATCTAAAAAAGCTGAGAACCACTGATCAGGTGTTAGTAGTCATGTCAGGCTCCCTCAGTTTTGTGTGGTCTATGAGTATTCTTCTAAGACACCATCTATGAGGCGGTTACCCTGGTATATAATACTGGGAGCATCTACATGAAATACTAACAGCACAGTAGCCTAATAATAACATTGCACTGTAGAATGCTGGGCAAAACCATGCTAATACGCTACTGTGCAGTAGCATTATGCAACTGTGCAGTAAGCTTCACTAGCTGTGTGCCAGCAGTATTGTGCAGTAACATGTGTTACTGAACATTGATTTAATACTTGATTAACCAAGTATTGAACTTAATGCACAGTATCTATGGCTCTTTAATGAATGTGTGCATGCACCCACTGTGACTGGAATCAGTCAGTAGGATGCATGAATGTTCTTCTTAACCCTAATAAACTTGTAATTATAAGAAAGAGACTATAGGCTTTAATTCTTCATAATAAAAGCTCATCCAGGTTTATTATTCATAAACTAGCTTATAGACCCTAATACCTGTGCCCAACTGGTACATGGTGCTAGTTGGGTTATTTCTTGGTATAGGTGTGAACATATAACCTCGAAGCCAGATACAAAGTACTAAGGGTTTGGTGATCAATCAATTTAGTGTTTACAGCATGCATATTCTAGTTCTCACCAAATAATAGGACATGTTTTGGTGATATTATCTATATCCCAGTTTTTGCCAGATAAATGAAACAGTTGTACATACAGGGAAATCTGTTCATCAGGTCATTCTAATCCCTGTTTTGGTGTTTTGTAGCAATCTTATCAACATTTACCTATCTATTGGCTTTCTAAGGCACCAAACTTATTTTTTCAATGCTTCCATATGTGCCATGTAGGGTATGCTTAGTTCTGTTCTCAAGCCTACTTTGGTTTATGCTGGCAGTGGGTTTCTGTGTGATTTGTATATTGAACTGATCAGTGGTTTTATTTAATTTATACTGTATCAAGGTCTGCTAGATCCTGTGCTGAAAACTGTGAGCTATGATTGATTTTCACAAGCAGTTTTCAGCATCAGTGTAGTTTTGTTTAATTTATTTTCATGTATTTGGTGCTTCTTGCAGGAAATCTATAGACTCAACCCCCTCCTTAGAATGGATACCAAAAGAACTAAATGTATTTTTTATTTAATAGAGGGAAATACATTTCCTTATCTCAAAAAACATAGAGTGAACTTCATGTGTACCTATAATTGTCTAAATGGCCTGTTCAATATGGACAGGAGCATGGTGCAACCTAGATAGCCAGTTTCTCTGATCAGATGAATCTGTTTAAATTTGTTGTAATCAATGGTCCTGTGTCCATTTGCCTTATTTGGTGCTCTGTTTATAAATATCTTGAATTATATTTCCATTATTGATGAATTCTTCCCTTTCTATATGAAATAATAGTTCTTCATAGATTAATCTGAGTGTGGGTAAATATGAAAGCAAAATGAAGTTTGAAAGTCAGGAGGTAGACCCTGCATTCGGAAACACCCAAACTCTAAGGGGCAACTCTGGGAGTTTTGGGTTCCCAAGAAATTCAGGACTGCTCAGGGGCTCACCAAGGTCTGTCTGCAGTACTTATGGAACTACCTAAAGCCTCAAGTTAGAACTCAAGACGCATGTAGAATGATGATTAGGTTCTCTGAATCACAGGGAATTTAATCTTTGATATTTTACTAGGTTTTGTTCCGTCAAGGTTACCAATTATTTTCAGATTTTGTTAATTAAATCCAAATATTTCTTACAGGGTGACCAAGGACAGAGAGGTTCTCTTGGAGAGTTAGGTCCGAAGGGAGACAGAGTGAGTTCAAAACAATTTCCAATCTTATTTAAAAGTAAACTGTTATAATAATTAATATTGTGTGTTATAAGTTCTGGAGGTAACTTACTATAGATTAATTAATGAGTATTCTTGCAGCTGTCATTTCAATATCTTTTTTTTTTTTAATTTAAGGGCCCTTCTGGTCCAAGAGGAATAACTGGTCTCCCTGGGCCAAAAGGACAACCTGTATGTACATTTTGTTATTTAAAATATATTGCCTTTTATCATGATAACTTATATTTCACATGCTAGGGAACAGCATTAAGGAAAGTAAAGAGTACTGTTTATAACAATGTGCTATCTGTCTTTTAAGGGCTTGCCAGGAGTTGATGGCCGGGAAGGGATCCCTGGAATGCCTGGAGCAAAGGTAGGGAATATTTTTTTACCTGCTGTTGTCAGCGCACGTGTGGCTTGGTATAGGGGGCTGAAACTTTGCCTGAGATCCATTCATCAATATGTTTAATATGTTTTTGGTTTGTGTTGCTGTCTCTGGTTGTGTGGACATTTTTATAGTAATCAAAGATTTATTATACTTATGTAAATCAAACATTTTTTTCAGGGTGAACCAGGTAAACCTGGCGTTCCAGGGGATGCAGGACTTCAGGGACTGCCAGTAGGTATCTGGGACATTCTATGGGAAAGTTAAATTCAGTTCACACTTAATGAATAGACTACTCTGTGATGTACTACTGGTGTTTTTTGGATGGAAAAACTGAGTGAACAGCTAGGGAGGGTAGCACCCATGCAAGGGGGATCCTGCAGTGTGTAACTAAACTAGGTGTTTGCATAAACAAAACCCCATGACCTTTGACATGGTGGAGGAGTAGGTTTCCTTCATGAGGAATGTTCAGCCTGCAGTTTCACCAAGAGTTTTAAATTAAATGTTTGTTGATTTGTGGCTAGTACAGGTTGACACAAACAGCAGCTCTTAGATCACTCAGGCACAGCCAGTAAAAGAAGGCAGGCACAGCAAGAAGAGGCTGGGAATTTTATACCATCTTTGCACATTTTTGCTTAGTGCATTTTGGAAATATCCATTTGGGGTGCCTGTACATGTGTGGGATATCTGCTCCAACATATTCTAATTAAAACATGTCAGAGCAGGCTCAAGTAATTGAATCTTGTGGAGTGTTCTAATTGGAACACTCATAGTCGCTTCACTGTCACATGTATTCAGCGTCCCTGTATTTCAAAATGGTGGCAGCGCCATTTTGAAGTGTGAGATATTGAATACATGAGACGGTATGGGTGTTTTAATAAGAGCAGCTCCCAAGAACCACTCTAATTAAAATGCCTCACCCCTCCCCCATGCACACACTGCCCCAAGCACATGTGTAGACTCCCCAGGTGTATGGCCCAAGAAGTTTTTGATATAGCAAAAGGTTTATCTTGGCAACAGTAGTAGCTAGACCATGACTGTTAGCAGTGATGCATAAGTACCTTTTATTTTTAAGACTAAATTGTTTGATGTAAACTGGTAATATAAAGTTGTTTTAGTTTGCCATTAGAAAAAACATGGCAAAAGATGATCTGCAGTGAAAGTTATGGTATAAAGGGAGGGAATGTTGAATGAATACAGCAGAGGGGGTCTTGTACTCGGAACATACAATTGTATTTGGATAGTTCTAGGTATCATATGCAACTTTGCAATTTACATTGCAAACCTAAAAAAATGACAAGCTCTCATTCTGTGACCTACGTTTTGCCTGTTTACAAATTGGGGATAATACAGTTTATCTGTTATTTTATAAGTATTATTAATAGATGGACTTTAGGCTTTATCAATTACTGCTTGCAGATGCCTCAGTATCTTCATGTGGAATAAACTAGGAAATTACAGCGTCAGGTTAATTTTTAAGAATGATTGCAGTAATCACTGTACATGTGTTGACAAACTCCAAAATAACAAATAAATGATGTGGTTTTTTTTTTTAGGGTTTACCTGGCTTTCCAGGTGCAAAAGGTGTTTCTGGACCAAAGGTAAATTGTTTAAATATTCTACTTTGAACACTTCGGTTCCTTTAAAAGTGGTTTTTATATTTATATACTTTTAAAGCATACAGGGAAATTTATTCATTTGCCATTTGATTAAATGATAGTGAATAGAATTTGAAATGCCGTATTTACTTGAATGTAAGATGACCCCCCGCAATAATTAGATTCTATGCATGGAAAATTTATAAATTTGTTATAATGTTTTTAGGTATAGAATCTAATTATTGGAGGTTTGCCTTGAAATTGTCCCTTCTTCCCACTCCTACAGCTGGGAAATAAATCTGGGCAGGGGGCCAGATTGTCCCTTTACCCTTTGCCTCCTACCCCCAACTTCTTCCCTCTCTCCTTATTGTCAGACCCTGTTCTTCCTGAGCACATGGAAATGAAGGGAAAAATTTGCACATAGGCAAATTACTATAGGTATCCTTTGACTTAGTTCAGCTAGAACAGAAAGAGTTTACCTTTTTTTAAACTGCTGTAAGTTTTAGCACAGATACTCCATAAGCACACTTTTAATCAGCACTTTGGTACTTACTTCTACTTAGTACAACCTATACAGGATAGTCAAAAGTGCAAAGGCTCATAACTGACTATTTAGTTCAATGGACTGGGCCCAGCAGAGTAAACAGCTTTTCAAGTCATGATGACCCCACAACTCAGCACTGGTCACTAAGTGTGCGTACTCCAGACACCTGCCGACAAAGGATCCATGTAGTAACTAGCCCCCACTCATGACTGGAACCAGGTGTTCTTGTCATGAGTCCTGGGATTCTCCAAAAATGTATATGCAGCTGAGACAAAGGGCAACTTGGTTTGGCTGCACCTCATGGACGGTGAGGCTACTAATCATGTGTGACAGGCTGAGTGAGGGATTGACAGAGAGATTCTGGGTGAAATGACATTTAAGGCTGGCAAAGAAATAGGAATAATTGGAAATGGGAAAGAAAAAGTGCAGCTTAGCCATGGGAGTGAAGTTGAAATGCATTCAGTGTAGCAGCTCACCATGTTCTGAAAAAGGGTCGGTGCTGAGGGGGACAGCATACAATGGGCACTAGTGTATATTTTGTTCAGATGGACTTCACAAAAATCTGTATGTTTACTGTATGTGAGTCATGTGTTTTATAGTCATGTTCAGTATTGCCTGTATTTAATCAGCATCACCGTTGGTTTCTGTTACTGAACACATGGCACTTTTGGCGCGGCTTTTACGGTAGATAGTGCATATAATGTACATTCCTTGTATGTGATTGTAAGTTGAGTGACTTTTGTCCCCATGCTGACTGGGGGGAAAAAACATATTTTGTATTTGAGTAAATACAGTAAAGAAAACGAATGCTTGGTCTTTGCAGTTCTTTTTCTGTGCAAGTAGCAAGAATTTTGGGTAAAAGATGAAAGAAGATGGTGATTCCAAACGCTTAAAAGGAATTAGTGTCTTTGTGTGCAGCATGTAATTGATCTGTGGAACTTAGTACTACAGGATATAAAATACTGTTAGGTACCCTGGTGAAAATGGTACATGCTCATTTATTGAATAGGATTACAAGGGCTATCAATTCTAATAATTCAAATAACTAAAATTGGCTGCAGCAATTCTGCTGAAGCCTTTCAGAAATATTCACTTAGGGGTTAAGCCAAAACATTCAGTATTTTAGACCAGAAGTGTCAAACTCATCCAGCCCCGTGAGCCAGATTAGTTAAATGAGACTGGTCCAAGGCCCATATGAACAGTGAAGGGCTGGTCCTGAAGGCCAGATCAGACCTATGGACCCTCCCTCCCCACCAACAAACTGGATCAAGACAGTCTGGCCAGTCTGGCACTGTGCTACATATGGCACCTGCTCCAACTGGTCCAGGACCCATGCTTCACACAGCAGCCACCCTGGACTGCCTGGAGTAGGTGCCATGGAATAGGATCCACACTGTACATGGTACCAACATGGGGACCGTTCCTCTCCACATGCTGCACCAAGCTCCTGCAGTGCCCATTCCAGGCAGTCTGAGCTACAAGCCCCACATGGCACAATGGTGACTACTCTGGTTGGTCCAGCAGATGGGGAGGTGGGGTCTCAGAGAGGGTGCTGCATGGAGCCAGGACAGGTGCTACATGAAGCTCGCATCCTGGGCCCTGAGTGTGCCCCATGTGGCATGTGGGCCAACTCAAGACCTAGCACTGGGGCAGCATTAGGGGTTGGATGATGGGGGGCCCTGTGGCCAGTACATATTTGACACTCCTGTCTGGGGCAAAGGAAATTAAAAAACATGAAAGGCAGTTAATGAAGAAGATATGACTGAATTTTGGAATACAGTTTAAGTAAGCTTGGGGTGCTATCAGTTACTCTTATACCACATTTACTGAAATCCAAAACAACTTTACATTTAAGAGGCAGCTGGAGTCAAAACTGCAGCAGTTGGCTGTTTCCCACCCTGCTTTGTACTAGAATCCAAGACAAGGAGCTTTTCCCCTCATGCTGAATTATTGTGTTTGGTTGCTCTACAAACATAAGGGAAGAAATAAGAACTGATTTTAAAGGAGTTGGGTGGAAGAGATTAGCCGGAGACAAAAAAAACAGTGAGACAAAAAATGAGTATAGGATGTTATTGGCATTTTAGAACTGGTTAATGTCCTCATTAATGTGCTCAAACTGGTCTAAATAATTGCTGTTTTGGCACAGCTAACTTTATCTACCTTTTCTCTAACAGGGTAATAGAGGACCCCCTGGAGTACCAGGTTTGATGGGAAATTCTGGTAAACCTGTAAGATCATTTTCCCTCATTTTTGTGACTTTTCTTCTTACAACAAATTTGTTTTGTGCAAAGAGTCAGCTTTCATATTGTCTTGGTCCTTGTCATTGAAACAGGGAGAACAAGGGATAGCAGGGGCAGTGGGACCAATAGGACCAAGGGGACCACCAGTAAGTACTATTATAAGTACAATATATTTATTGCTATATATGCTTATGATTGTAATGCTGCAGGTCATAGTTGAAACTGTCAATGTTCTGTAAGTACTATTGACCACAAGTGACAATTATTTAAATAAAATATTAAAGTCTTCAGTCAGGTAGATGCACAACACAGAAACCAAGCAACCTCATTACATACTGACTTCAGATGGACCCAAAACAGAACCACAGATATTAATATCCCGCGGTTTTATTTCTGCTAGTGAATTTGAAATTAAAATCTGCATCCTTATCTTGCAGTGAGCCCCTTCTTTCCCAATTGGCTGAGCAAAATATCCAGATCCAAATAGAAGGAACCATGGCTGCACACAACAGATCCCATGGTCAGCACCAGAAACCATACCCAAGACCTTCCACACTAGCAGCACAAGTCTTACCACTGGAGCTAGAAAAGTAACTGAGTTAGTTGTCAATAAATGCCTTGCTTTTTTCCTTAATGGGGCTACCTACTAGAAAGAGAAATGATCATATACATTGATACAGTATATTACCTCTCTGTACTCAGCAGTGTGTGTTCAGAATGTGAAATTAATCTTAGCGCCATTTCTAACTCTCCATTTTCAATGCACTGGAAGGCACAATATGACCACATCTACACGAGGCATTTACTTTGCAGTTGACTAATTAAATACAAGTACTATCTTGCTATAGAGTTAAAACTGCAGCACCACACGTAGAGGATCGAGGGGCTGGCTGGGGCACAAGGGTGTTTCAGAGTGGAGGCTGCTTTCTGGGTAGCCCTGCATTGAAGCACCAGCACCCTCATGCCCCAGCAAGCCCCTCTGTAACATGTTGAGCTGGGAGGAGCAGCCCCAGGCTGGCATGCTGGCAGCCTGGGGCTGCTCCACCACAGCTTAGCATGCTGAGAGTGAATAACCAGTTTATTCATGTGCTGTAATTGCATGCATAGATGCACTCTGGGATGATAGCTCTTTAGAAGATTCCATACTTTACAGCTTTTTGCAAGTTGCTGTTTTGGCACTTGCTTCACATTCTCACATTTACCTGGAATCTTCTGGGTTTGTGCTTGCACATGATGACACCAGTGTTTGATTCCCCTGAACCAACTTATCTCTAATTTTTAAGATGCAGAGTCAACTGATTAACTTTTTCTATTATTTGTGTTTACTAAATGTGCTGCATAATAGCATGCTCTTTATTTTGGATCATATCTTTGCATTACTTTCACCATCAGATGCCTAGGAATGACACAAAAACAAGTAAAGTGAAACCTGAAGAAGAATGTCTTGCATTCATAATCTTGTCTGTCTTTATGCCAGCTACATAGTTGGTCCAATGAAAGATATCATTCTAAGAAATCCTTTCCTTTTGCATAATTTCTGTACCATCATGGCTACAACTTCACTCTTACACTACCATAAAAATATGCAGACAGGTAGTTTGCTTTGCTATTTTGAAATCAGTTTGGGCACAGTCAGCATGTTGCAACATAGTAGCTCAGTATTACGTTTGCACTTTTCTAGACTCACAAAAGCTTGGGTTCACTGATGATATCTAAAATTGTTGGTTTAGGTGGATTGGAATTCTTTTTAAAATTGTTTTATTTGCACTGACTATTTAAATATTGTTAACAAAGATGTGAGTTATAACTGGATCAGCACAGAGTAGTCCCCCACATAGATAATACAAGATAAGCTGCTAAACTATGCTTTTAATCTCATAAATGCAAGTATGGGTTTATAAAATCAGCAGTCCATAGAAACAGGAGTTGACATGCTGGATTAATTATTGTGTTGTAAAACAGAAACACTTGATGTAGATTAAGTGCAATGACTTCTCTTGTTTGCTGTTCCAAATATCAGCCAGACAACTGGATGTGTTCCTCTTGTTTTAGTTTATCATGAAATAATGTACCTATGTCTGTAAAGTGTTGTGGAAAATATATCTCGAAAAGAATGACTGAACGTTCATGAACATGGAGAGTGAGCTTGTAAATATTCTGATTAATAAAATCATAGAAATTTACTCATCCAGCATCCATTGGATTAGGTAGAAGTACTCTGCTTTTCATTACTAGTGTTTCCTGTACTAGTTTATAAATTATCTTTTGATGTAAGTCATAAAAATATTTAACATCATTTGAGTGAGGGACATGGCTGTGATTGGCTTGCCTAGGCTTCCTGATGGCTCTCAGGGAAACAGTGCAGAAAACCAATCTCTTGCAGAAAAGCTCTAGTTAATAGCTGGAGTGGTTTAGCTTTGCTGAACCTCACTTTACTGTGGGTGGATTCTGTTGATCCTTGCCTTGTGTGGAGGGAATGGGGAGCTTTGCCCTGCTGTTTTTGCAGTCTCAGTATGCAAAAGGCAGAATTTTATTTCCTGATTTTAGGAGCACAGGAATTGCTCTGCTTCTCCTACTCAAGGTAGCTTTTTTCCTTTGCCCTCATCTTTGCATTGGTCTGTATGGTGGGAACAGACTTGGCTTCTAAATGGGTGAAGTAGCCATGCTAAGAGCACAAGGGTCAGGAGCTCATCTCCTACTTTGCGTATAAGGTACAACATGACCCTAGAATACTAGTCCATACTATGTTAGTGGTGAAAATGGTGACCAGATTTTAATGGGAGGTATCAACTCCAGCTTTCAATTTGGGACATTTGCTGCTGTGTGATGACCTCTGCATATGTTGGAAACAGTAATAGAGATATGTATTTTCCAATTGAACTGATCCTTATCCTGCTCAGGAGTAGGTTTTCATGTACTGTTGTATAGTGTTTGTGAGCTGTTAAATAACTGCTGCAATTCACTCACTGATGAAGCTGAATTTCAGCAGTGGAAAATTAATGTCTTTGATGAAAGGTGCTGCATCAATAGATTATTTTTTTATCAAGCCACTATTGTAACATATTTATGAAAGTGTTGTCACATAGGTCTAAAAAATTGCGGTCCTATACATTGCAATACTTGAAACATATAGTTTTATAGAGGAGGTTGATAATTATTGAAAACAAAGATAATTCAACTCAATTTATTTACTTGTTGAAGTTCCCTTTGTTTCACTACTGATGATTTCCTGTGGAAGAAAATAAGCACTTGAGGATAAATATTACATTTCCTTAGAAAATTGAAATGGACAACTGAGAAAAACATTTTAATTGATACATTCTTTATATTCATTGTTCAGTTAGTAAAAATATTCCTTTGAATACAAGATGTCCTTGAATTTAATACTCACCCAAAATTTATAACTCTCAGGAAAAAAAGAAAACATCAGATAAGACAAAGTCACAAGAATATAAGAACTTTTAATCTTTTTTTCCAGTATAATTTAAGCCATAGGCCATTTTATAGCAGAAATATTTTGTTTCAAGAAGTGTCTCATATCAAAAGAAATAAGGGAATTGTTTTGTCAGTTAACATTACATTTGCTTCACATTATGTTAGCCATTATAAATAATTACAGAATTAATTTGTGGTTTAAATCCTTCTTAAACTATTTGTCCTAGCAGGTGGTTCAAAAGAAAGAATTCTTGAACTTTGAGGTGTCAAGCCTAATCAGTGAAGTTTGATTGTGCTCCCTCCACTAATTCTCTGTGCTGGGCTTTTTATTTAGTAAAGCTTAGCAGGATGTAATTTCTCCTGTTTGTATTTGTATTAGATGCTTAGTTATAATGTTTATTTCCATTTTTTCTATGTAGTAACTGCTTTGTGCAATTCTGAACCTGATAAATATTTTTCAGGGTTTTTTTTAAAAAAAAACCAGAATTTTTAGATACCTTAGTCTACTAAGTTCAATAAATGCTCTTGATGTATATGTATATCAGTTTTTACATAATTGCTTCTTTTAAAAAATGTTAAGTAGCTATGGTAGTTTTCACCTAAATTATTTCTTTGATTTTACAGTGAAGCCTGGTTTCTTAGCTATAATCATAAAGTCTTTTTCTTTTTGAATCAGAAACATCACTTGGATTGTTGTGGTATTTAAACTAACCATCTGATTTAAGTCACTATTTTGATACCAAGACTTCTTTACCATACTCATCTTTAAGCCAACGGGCCAGTTTTCCTTAGTGGGGAATCAGTATCATAACAGGATCATCAGTCACATTCATGTATTTATAAATGTATGTTGTACATTCATGTATTTCTGGGTGTGCTAATCAGGCAGTATATCTGAGTGCTTCATGAGCAATGAATTTAAACACCCCTTGTGAGGCTGGGGAATATCACTGCCCCCATTTAAAGCTACACAGGGAGACTGACATCCTCCAGGAAGACTATGTCTAGGTTGTATAACAGTTTACGGCTCCTACCCTGTTAGTCTTACTCTTTTACCAGTAGACCTAGATTTTCCCTTCTGAGTACGTGCCTTGATTTGAAGGTAATTTTGTCTTAGACACCACACAATATGTGTAACAGATGCATGTTTAACCTTATCAGAGTCAATAGCTGTGCTGTTAACCTGCATCCACATCTGATTTTGCTTGGATAACATACCCAGAAGTATAGCTCAGATAACTTTAAATGAAGCTGGATGTTTAATGGGATGGAAAAATGAAGGCTCCTAAAGTACACATGTTCTTTTATTTTTTATTGTAGCTTTTCTTACCCATGACAACTTAATCATTAATTCTACTTTCTACTATACCAAAGAGTACAGCATGGTATATTTTGTAGAAATACGATCTCACATTGCTAAGAAAGTTATTGCAGTATAGGCTATAACATCTCAGCCAACAGGTGTGGAGAGGGTGCCAGTTTGTGGGTAGATGAGCTTTGCAATTTAGTGATGTGCAGATTAGCCAGGTGCTACTGTAATCCTCAGAACGGCTTGGTAGCAATAGTAAGACTGTAACACCTAAAACAAACCCCCAAAAAAACTCCCCAAAGGCCAGAAAACAAGTAAAATGAAAACTTAAACAAGCTGTAAATACATTCTGTCCTGTAATGCAGTGGTTCTCAATCTCTTTTGTACCAGGACCCATTTGTAAACATCAATTGTCAGTCCCAACCTAGTGCCCCTCACTCCTGATCTGCTGCCTCCTGCCCCCAAGGGGAGGCTCCAAGCAGCCCATTTGCAGGCTGGAACTCTGACAGCCTGCAAGGGAAAAGCCACTGTTTCCCATGTTTTTCTTCTTTAAAGGAGAATCCATTTTTAAAGTTTGATACTTTTTTTGAAGTTTGATCGAGGCCCATTCATATATTCTTGCACCCCACAGGTTGAGAATTGATGCTGTAAAGGTTTGTTTTATAGGTAAAACCTTAAAACCTCTAACAGAACTAGCCTGTCTCATTAAGTAAAGCTTGAGTGTTGCTGTAGCCATGATACAGGAAATGTCTAAGAGGCAAGGGTTTTTTATAATATCTTTTACTGGAAAAAGTAAAAAACTCTTGCTTCTCAGACATTTCCTAGACCATCATGGCTGCAACAACACTGTATCATTAGCCCAATAAAAGTTAGTACAAAAAAATCCTTGTTTCTCTTAAAGTTTTATGGAGAGTAAAATTCACTCCAGTACAGAAAGCTAGTGTCCCCTAGTATCCCTCTAATTCCTCTACTGCCTGTGTGTCTCTATCAGATGTGACATCAAAAAGGCTGATGTGCAAGAGCCCATCAAGGTAAACTGAGAGAGAAGCCATTGGATCTTCACTGGTACAGACACAGTGGTTCAAAACACCTCCACAAGGCACAAAGGATAGTGACCTGTGTTTTACATTGTGCAATAGTGGGCATGTGTATGCATGGCTGTACAGCGCCATTGTTACTGCACTGTCCTTTAGTACTTCCAAAAAGAAGTACTAAAGGACAGTGCAGTAACAGCCTGTACTGCACCATGCCGGCTGTGCATGGTTATTTTTATGAAGGAGTGTGCTGCTACGGTGATGTAGCTGCAGTGTCATGGTTTTTGCCCATTGATGGTACGTCACCATAGCACATTTCTATGGCAATGTAGTGTCACGTGTAGATGTGCCCACTATATATGAAATCCAATTATCTGGAATGATATGTAACAAGCCTGGTTTAAGGAGTATTACAGAAATAAGATGGCTAAATATAAGATTTACAAAAGATTACTTGGTTTCGTGGGTGATAGAATGGGGGTCAGAGTTTTACTATGAAAAATAATTTTACTGGGAATAGTGGTTCTAAAATCATAGGCACTTTCTGAGGAAATGATCTGATCTCTCTAGGTTACCCAATTATTCTTAAAAACTTCAATCATACTAAGCTTGCCTGAGGAAGACCTCCAGACATTTATAACCTGGTGTAAAACACCATTTTTAGGTCTTTCTCCATTTATTGTTTAACATTATCATAATATTCTTTTGATTCTAAAATACTAACTACAGTTGAAATTATTTACTATGTGCCGCATTGGAGTATGCAGATACACTGACATCCAAGTCTTATAGAGCCACATACAACAACCTAACTAATCTTTAAATTGATAGCTCACAACTGTATATTTTTATGATCTTGTTAAATGTTGTATTTAACACTTTTGTATGTGCTCTGCATAATTTTATACCAGGTTTTCACCTTAAATTATGTAGGATAAAATTTCTGAAACTGCTTGGAGATGTAGACAGATGCCCAAGTCTCACTGAAATGCACTCAGAAATCCTGGCCTGAGTACCCAGGTCATTTTTGAAAATGTGACCTAGGCTCCTGGCAGACATTACATTTGTTGCATGAGTAGCATACCGCATGTGCAAGCAATTTATTCATGGCAAACCAGTTGCAGATGATCTTTGTTACATGTGGAATATCTTTGTGGCTGATTTGTATTTCACTTTAATTTGAATTTGTGGCATGTATGCCCAGTTCTCCTTTTCCAGTCTTCCTCCAAAGAGAGATGGAAGAAGAGAATGCCACTGGCTCCCTGGCAGCCTGAGCTGTCAAGGGAATTTTCAGGCTGTTGTGTCACTATTGCCTGGCAGTGGCAATGGCAACAGGGATGCTGGGCAGCCCTTCAAAGGTCTAGGTACATGGGGAGCTGGGGAGCCAGTACTTATATTTATCTTTCAGGATCAGGGAACAGCTCTCCAGTGGCAGGCTCCCCATAAGTCACATAGATGCTTTTGCAAATTCCTCCAAATGTTGAAGTTTACCTATAGCTTACATGTAAAGAGACAGTTTCAGTGTTAAACATCAACATGGATATGATAATGCATGAAGTAAAAAATGAGTGTTAAATCATAAGGGTATATGAGTGCGATGATGTCTATAATCACAAGTTTTCAGGCTATTTCCCTCATAAAATTCATAGCTTTTTGTTATCTCAGTACAACTCAAGAAATTTTCAAATGTGGCTCTGTATAGTGTGCACAGTAGGGGAGTATGAGCTTCAAGTACTTTGAGACCAATAGTTTTACATTTATAAAGAAAGCAAACTCAAACTGGACCTTCCTATTAATGGCAGTGCTTAAAGATAATCTTAAATTTAGCTTACAGTTTAAGTCCTGTGGATATGACTGAACATATGCCTAAAATGAAACTCATGTTTAAATACTGTTCCTGAATAAGGATGGATTTAATGATATGCCTACAAGCTTTCCTGATTTGGAACTAGTGATGGATGATTTCTCACAGAAGCAGTCCCGCTGAAGGGATCATTATGACTGTGAGCACTTGTGGGATCACCACAGTCTGTCCCTAAATGTTATTCAATGTGGCTATAAAAGTATAATGGTTTGTTTTGGGGACACTGAAAAATCCAGTCATTTAACATTAACTAAAATCCTGTGCAACAAGGCACAGCTGCATTGTAGTTTTTAAACTATATCTAAAACTTTTTAGTGTCTTTAAATTAACTTTATCTTTTGCATGTTTGTAGTAAAAAACAAGGACCTACATTAATGCCATATAATAAACAATAATTCAATACATTTTAAGGGGGAAAAAAGATCCCACTTCATTTCTAGCTTACAGGAAAATAAATATTTCAGGAAGTAACAATGTCCTTCTATTTCCTTCCAGGGTGGTAGAGGTGACCCAGGTCCTGCTGGTCCTCCAGGACCACCAGGGAAACGGGTAAGCAGCAGATTTCTATTTCCAGCTTGCAGGAACATGAAGAATCCGTACTTGCCTGTTCATTTCTATAGGGAATTGGAGAATGATGATGTGGCTCATGGATAAGCTTCCTTTTTGGTACTTTGTGACTGTACTAATGTAACAATGTGCATTTTTTAAAGCATATGAAAATGTGCGGTATGGGTAGGAGGTGGCAAGGACGAAAAAGTATAAAAGCTCTTTGTGATTCTTGAAGCTGATGTTGTAAACTGTTGTATGTGCTATGCATTTTCAAGAAGCAGGAGGAGTGAAAGGCCACCTTTCTGCTAGCAGCTGCCTGGAGCTAATGAAAAGGATGGATCATGAATGCCCTCTTTTACTACTGCTCAAACAATATTTACACAGTAATAGTTAGAAGCATAGTTAGGGAGGTCTTGGTGAAAGAGCCTGCTGTTAAGGAGGAATGCAGGAACCGTGGGGGTGAAACATCACAGGATGGTTTTATAAGACAACCAAACTATTTAGCCCAAGGACTGGAGGGGAGAGTCTAATTACTTTTGCTATTTGTGTTTGGGAATTATACAATCCTCATGAGGTGCTATTTACAAGGGTAATATTTTGGGCAACATTCTGTTGCTGTTGCTCACACTGCATAATCCCTTCTTTACTCCATCAGCTGTGACTACTCTGGGAATCAAGTCCTACTTTGGGAATTAGAATCTGACCCTCTTTTCAGCTCCTGGGGTTTTTTTTCACTTCAGATGCAATATTGATAAGTTTCCCTCCTTGATTTATTTTCACAGGGCTCTGAAGGGGATATAGGACTTCCAGGACTCCCTGGTCCTCCAGGCCTTCACGGTGTTAAAGGTGACAGGGTAAGAAATGTACTTGGAGGTGTACCAACTGCAATATGTGGTCAGAAGGAAAACAATGATTTTGGCAAAAGTAGGTAATGATTCTTTATTTCCCATAATTTCTTCCGTACCAAGATGTATTGATCTGTTTAGAAACAGTGGTGCTTTGTGTATCTAGCAACTACTTATGGCTCATAAGCACATACCAAAAATACTTGATCTTACTGAAAAATGGTACATGAAGACAGCTTTTCAAAAGCCCTAGGTCATAGAATCATAGAATCATAGAAGTAGGGTCGGAAGGGACCTTATAGATCTTCAAGTCCAACTCCCTGCCAGGGCAGGAGAAAAAACTGGGCTCAAATGAGCCCAGCTAGGTAGGCATCAAGCCGCCTCTTAAAGACCCCAGGGTAGGAGCCAGCACCACTTCCCTTGGAACATGGTTCCAGATCCTAGCTGCCCTAACTGTGAAGTAGTTCTTACGGATGTCTAATCTAAACCTACTTTCTAACAACTTGTGGTCTTTATTCTTTGTCATGCCAGGGGGCGCTAGGGGAAACAAGGTCTCTCCCAAACCTTTCTGGTCCCCCCTAGTGAGTTTATAGACTGTCACCAGGTCCCCCCTCAGCCTTCTCTTGTGAAGGCTGAACAGGTTCAG
>NW_017728918.1:55435290-55436786 GCF_001723895.1 Crocodylus porosus | reverse complement strand
CTCCCTCAACACCCTGGGGTGGAGAGCATCTGGACCCGCTGATTTGAACACGTCCAGCCCCTCCAGAAGCTCTCTAACCTGGTCTTCCCCAACCTGAGGTCTGGAGGCGTTCCCCTCGAGTCCGTCTTGCATGATGGTGGGGAAGTCCCGGTCCCTGCCCAAGAAAACAGAAGTGAAGAATTGGTTAAAGAGGTCTGCTTTCTCCTCTGGCTCAACCATCAGATTGCCCAGAGGATCTTGCAGGGGCCCCACATTTCCTGGTGCTTTCTTCATCCTCCCTATATATTTGAAAAAGGACTTTTTGTTATCTTTGATTTTGGACGCAAGTTCTAGCTCTAAGTCTGCCTTAGCTTTCTTGACAGCCCCCCTACAGGCATGAGCAGAGGAGGTATACTCCTCTTTGGAGATAGCACCCCCCAGCTTCCAGCGGGTGTACGCCGCCTTTTTGGCAATCAGGCACTTCTGCCTCCCTTGCTTTTTGTTGGGATGGTCACCCCTTGGGCCCTGAGTATCGTCTCCTTAAGTCACTTAGGGGTCTTAATTCCTTTGAAAAAAAATTGATTTAGGCACTTTGGGACATGGGAATTAGACTTTTTAATCAATAATACTTTTGAAAACTTGACCCTGTTTCAGTTTCTGCAGTGTTTTTGAAGTGTAATACATTTCTCTACATGTATTACAGAAATACACAGCTGCAACTATTCAGGTATCTACGTACATACACCCATGCTCATAAGGTATGGGGGGATAACTCCAACAGTAGTGCCCCTGGAGCTGTAGACTTCCACTATACTTATGAGGCTGTAACCTCCCTGGAGTATACATGTCACAGAAGATCCCAAAATTCCTGTACAAAAGGAGCTCCATTACTACACTTGCTCACAAAACACAGAAACCCAGGTCTGGGATGTGAAGAGACTGTGTAAGGGGTTGCTGCTTCTCTTCTTCCCTTGGCTACAAGGGATCAGTGCCAAGTTGTGAAGTTATTGTCTATAGATTGGCAGGTTTTCAAGGGTCATGAAACATCTTTTATCCTTATATCCTAGGGGTGCACCAATAGAGAGTTTTTGGGCTGATACTAATAGTCTTTTTTTAAGGAGGCATATTGGCCTATACCAATTAAATTTCTGATATGCAGCCCAGCAGTTTGAAGAGCAGTGTCCAGCTGATAGGTCTGTTGTAGTGGAAGAGGAGGGGGAAGAGAAGAGGCATGGGGGGAGGGCAGATGGAGGCACCTGCGGTGAGGGAGAGATTGGGGTTGGGACAGGGGCTGGGGCAGGTGCTGCCCAGCTGGGACAGGGTGTGGGATGGAGCAGTGGCTTGTCCAGGGGCATGGGAGGTAGGGGGTGGCTCCTGCCATTGTGTGCACTCCAGGAGGGCATGGCCCAGATCTGCCCCTGGATCTGCGTGGGGCAGAGGGGGTTGCCATTTTGGGCTGCACTGGGCTCTTCCTGGTGGGGGCTGGGCCATGCTGCACTTGGGGTGGGCAGCAATGG
>NW_017728918.1:55421705-55434916 GCF_001723895.1 Crocodylus porosus | reverse complement strand
CTGCTCTCCTTCTTCCCTCCTCCGCTTCCACCACAACAGACTTATCAGCTAGACGCAGCTCTCCAAGCTGTCGGGCTGTGCTCCTTGCTGCCTATGTGCTGCGCTGCAGCTGCTCTCATGAACAGGGTGTTTATCAGCTACATTATCAACCACATCAGGCAAAAAAAAGCCAATTTCCAATACAGTCAATTTGCTTTATATCAGTGCAAATCTGATACTGGACTGATGTATCAATGCCCCTCTACTATATCCATGTAATCTTGGGCCATGTCACAACCATGAGCTTACCATGCCTGGCAGACACACCCTCAAATGTGCTGTTCTCACTTGGTGGTGCTGATAAGCCTGCCTGCAGTGCCATACAGAGGGGGCTACTTTATTTTTGGTTCAGGAGACAGCCTGCACAGAGCATCCTATTGAATTTATGGGCTGTGCTGCAGGATACAGCAAGTTTGTGCTCTAGGCATGGCCTATGTTTTATGTGGCTTTTTAAAATGTGAGTAGGTTTGCAAACTTCTCATCAGCTGTCAAGTTCCTTCTGCCAGACAGTTACTTGAAAGCTCCTCTTTTTTATTATATCAGTTAAGTGCTCTACTCATTCTGAATTGAAGCATTTTAGTCACATCAGCATGAGGCTCTGCATGGATTAATCAACTCTATTGAGAAGGTGAAAAGCAAAGCTAATTAGCTTATGTAGACTTAATGTGGTTATGCTGGTTCTGGGATCCAAGAAAATGCTCTCTTTATGGTCGTGAACACACACAGCATGTGCTCTGTAGACATACCAGATGGTTCAGAGCTAGTGTGGGTTCTTTACATGACTTTGCTTTGAGCCATGGAAGCAATTCCTGAGTGCCTTGTCGTAGATTTAGAGAGTGTTTTCAAGAGGCTTCCATTTACTGACCTAAATAATTTGCCAGGGTATTTTGGCAGAGCTGTTTTTTAAAATTATACAGCCAAGTTCATCCCCAGTGTTTCTCCCTGTACTGTTATGCTAGAAATTAACTTAGCCCATCTTTAAAAAAAAAACCCAATCTTTTTTGTTTAGTTTTCCTAATTTGAGACAATACTGAATAGGATCTAACTATATCCACAGCTTTATTCTTTCTTCAACACTAGTCTTAGAAAGTGGACACACTTATTTGGTATTAAATTTGATATATTATATGTTAAATTATACCAGGTAAGCTGTTCCAATAGAAATGTTACATCCATCCATCTACTGCTATATCAACATAATTTGAGCTACACTACTCTAATACCAAACGTGTTTCAGACCAGTACAGGAGTAGAAAAATGTAACAGTATAGTTGAAGCAGTTGATGTGTGCTCCCAAGTAGCAGGTATCCCTTCTTCGCTTTTAAACTTTTTTAAAATCATGGATGAATGTTCTGTAGCATTTGAAAAATGGGCTTACCAGCTTTCAGGTGGCATACATAGCTTTGGTTTTAATGCTAATGTTTTAGAGTCAGTTGGTGCATCTACCTCAGGCTCTTTACTGCACAGTAGATTCATCTACTGCTCAGTAAAGTGTCACTATGTAACTGTGCAGCAGCTACTGCACAGTAAAATAGGCTACTGTAATAGTTCCACTGTACAGTACCTACTGCACATTAACACATGTAGACAGCTGACCAGAATTAAATCTCGGAGCAGGGGCCTGGTAGCAGGCAGCTGCTGGGATAGGGGACAATGTCCCCACCTTGACATTGATCTCAGAGTTGGGTCCTGGCAGCTGGCAGCAGGCAGCTGCCTGGGGCAGGGGTGCAGGGCTGAGAGACAGCTACCCTGGAGGCAGGACAGCTCCCTCTGTGCCTCTCCTCCCCAGAGCCCAGGCCTGACCCCAGTGCCCATTGCCAACCTGGGGCTGGTACCTGAGGGAGCCTGGAGCTTTTCCTGGCTGCTGTAAAGGAGCAGAGCAGGGCAGCAGTAGCCCTGCACTGAACTGCTCCCATCCGGAGTGCCCAGTGTTCTGCTACACCCCGTGGCCACTAAAATAAAGCTTGAACTGGTAAGCAAGGCAAGATGACAATCAAAATTATTGGAATTAAGGGTTATATTTTCCATTAACATAGTGGTTAGTATTGAACATAATTTCACATATTTCTCATAGCTAGATAGAGCTCTTGGCTTTTTATGCAACCTCCTCCTCCTCAACACTTGCAGGGTGGGGCTAAATGTGGAAAACAGCATATGCTAATAGTCAGCCTCAAGACAAAAAGGTTATGCGTGGCAAAGAATCTAGTCCTGCTCATATAGAAGGACAATTCTATGCAGGGTTGTGGTTTGAAAGCCCCAGGCTAGCCTGTAGTAGGTGACTATGTTATGTTATGTGTGCTGTATTGCCTTAATTACAGTGCATGTTTTAGAAGCATTTTCGTTGTGAATATATATAAATGCAATACAGGGTTTTTTTGTCTAACCAGTAGAGGAAATGTTGAATGTAATTTTGAATATTTTTGAAACCAATTAACCTTATTTTTTCTGCCTCACAATTCTTGCCAACAGGATTACAGCTGCACAAAAGATCACAAGAAAGGAAACTGAATAGACTGAATAGCACTGCATGATGTGTGTGTGTGTTCATTAAACAAATCAGAAAGGTTTTGTCTAATTGAAACAGCTCTCATTAGCTTTAATTTCATTTACAATGAATTGAGTGCCCCAGATTGGCAGTAAACATGAAAATCCTCTCTTTATCCATTCAACCTACACAACATGAGTAATGGCACCAGTGCAAATTGCTCCTATCTACCCTATCCATATGCCTCAGCCTTTAGGTGGATACATGTCTAATTATGAGAGAATATTTCACTCTACATGTCCATTCATTCCTTGGCATCTCTACTGAGACTGCCACTAACAATAGCAACCAGAGTTTGTTAGGATAGGGGTGTTTAATTGTGAACATTTTTCTACTACTAACTGTATAGTGATTGCCAAAGCCTATTGAAATATTTTGCATGAGTTTAAGGATCACTGGTATTGGGCACTTATTTTACCCTGTGGACCTTAATGAACAGCCATCACGTTATAGTGGATTTTGGTAACTAACCTTCTGCTTTGGACTTGAACTGAAGCTGAAATCCTCTGCATTTCTGTTTCCAAATGCTTGTTTTTAGTGGGGAGCTAGAAAAAAATAATCTGTACAGGTGTCTACACATGGACAAATGGTTTGGAAAATTTCAGATGCAGTCCAACATGATATACCCCTGTACGTGAAGTAGGCCCAAATTATTAAAGAATTTGAGTGAGATGTGAAGATTTGCTCTTCTTTCCTTTTTACCTGTCCTTCTTTATAGGAGTTGCCGTAAGAACAGTGAATTGTGATTTGATCTTTGCATAAATGTAAAAATTATTTATTAGTACATTGAAAAATCTCCTGGATTGTCCTAGAGTTCTCTCTAGGAATACATTTGATAAAAGTAATTAAGAAATAGAGGAAGGAAGAAAAAAGAATACTTCAAGTATTACTCCAAGAATCGTGGTTCAAGATTACATGCTTTTAGCTATGAAGACAGTACAGTGAACTCTACTGTAAAGTCAGTAATTTCAAAATTTATAATACTTTGGTTTTATTTTACATTTAGGGCACAGTTGGTGAGCCAGGTCCTAAAGGTGAACAAGTAAGTCTTCTAATGCAAAGTACAGATGGTTTACTTATGAGCCATGATATCCATTACTCAGTGATTCTATATCTTAAATTACTTAAGGCATTTCAGACTTACCATGTCTCTTTCTTTGCTGTAGGGTACTGCTGGATCTGAAGGAGAACCAGGAGGAAGGGGTGACCTGGTAAGACCTTATTGTCATTGCATCTATGAACATGTAGTCATTTGGTGCATTTTTACTTTTTGGTCTACTACTGTAGTGCCTTTTATAATGTGTCTGTTTTTTGTCATTGAAAACCAAATTCCCTGAAAACCCTCCTATGTCATCATGGCACACACTCTTTTGACTTGCTGCAGAATTTTTAGTTTTGTGGGCCTGGCTGCATTGCTGTCGCTGTTTTGAAATCCTTCTGGCTCCCTTAAAAAATCAAGAGCTTCCGTTTTGTATTTACATGCATATGTAAACAAAACACAGCAGTTTGCTGGTCCAGTGAGTCTAATTTGCTCCCTCTTAATATGTTTCTATAGCAAGATACTTTCAATCTATGATACCGTCAATCCATGATCAGTGCCATTAATACATCAGTCCTATGTTCAACACTGCAAGATGAAACTTGAAAAAACAAAAAGTTAAGGAACAAGTTTCAAAATTTACAGTAGTGGCCCAGGAAGTTTGCTCCTCACTAAAGAAATCCTTCCCCCCACATACCCATGTATTTGCAGTGGGGGTGTGAGTCTGGTGTTACGGACTCTTTTTCTAAACTGATGACAATTTAATATGTTCAGTGTAGATCATCTATGAGAAGCATGGGTTCATTTTATATAGTCGCTGCCTATTGATACGATCCATTTCCAATCCATGGAATCTCATTAATCCCAATTGCAGGAAAATATCTCAAGGTGCTATGGTTAAATGCTTCTATATCTCATGAATAGAGCTGGGTGGAGAATGATAATTCTGTTTTATGGAAGATTCTGAGATTTTTTTTTAATCTATCTGCATTCTAGTTCATAGTAAAAAATTAAAAATCTCTAAGCCCCCATGAATCAGAATTGCTTTTCTCACCACAGGTTTATCGGGAAACCTGGCTTTTGGGAAGCCTAGGTGGCAGGCTGCATAGGGGTTAGGAATCTTGAAAAGCTGGATGACTGAGGAGCTTGGGAGCGAGGATATCTGGGTCTCCAGGTGAAACTTGACCAGTTTCCCAGGAAATATAATCAAACTAGAGACAGTCTTGTGTAATAGCTTGGTTCAGCTGTTGCACAAGACTGGATATTCATCTAAATATTTCCAACCAGTTCCTATTCTCTCAGATTGGGATGGCATCTGGCTCTACATGCTCATATTTTAAAAATCTGAATTAAAGTGCACAATAATGCCTTAAAATACTTTTTTGTTTATATGTAGCAAAAATATCTCTGAGGTGTGAATACTAATGGTATAAATGAAATCTATACTTTCTTCACAAGAAAGTATTTATGCCTGGTTTCCATTCTTTTGATTGTTTTATTGGTCTCAGTTTTTGTACTTCAGCAAATGCCTTCAGTTTTAATAGTATGCTCATTTGTTAAGTATTGAGGAAATCCTGTACAGCATATTGTATTTGTAATTGCATGTGAATTCCCCGGTCTGACATAAATCATTTTATTTTTGTCTAGGGTGATATGGGACTGCCGGGCCCAAAGGGATCTGTAAGTATGATGAACTACACTGCTACAGAAATTTAAAGGCATAATCAATCAAGTAGATGGTTTTCTGGTTTAAGAAACACAGTACAAATATTTCACTTTTCAAGAACTGCAGTTAAAGCAAATGAGCTTCCATGTCCATTTAATTTTTTTAAAATTCTAGATGACTAATATGAAAACTAGCTCCTTTTGAAAATGAATTCTGCTCTTGGAAATTAGACCCCAGGCAAAAGAAATAGCATTCTAGCTTGCCTTTAAAAAGGACTTTGGAACTATGTCAGTTTTCAGAAAAAGACCGGCCTCTCTGCCTAAGTTTGGGCAGAACAGAACTGCATATTTTGTACCGGTGATGTTTAAGAACAGATAATGCAGTGGCCTGTAGGTAGTATACTCTCTTCTTTCCATCACAAAACTGATGGACAGAGCAGAACTATAGTCAAAACTCCATGTACTTCGTTGTTCTGAAATGAAGACACAAAGGAGCTGATGTGGAAAAGTAGCAGAAGTCTATTTATAATAGAGGGAAAGAGTTTTTGAGGCCAGAACATGATCTTTTCTGATTATGAAAGTCTGGCAATATTGTGCATCTGAAAGCTAGTCTGTAGCAATAACTATTCGTATCATAGGAGTTGAGAATGAATGCTATGAGGAGGAGCTCTGCTATTGTGTTTAATGAAAAGTGCAGTTGTGAGTCTGAGGCAGATAACGTTCTTTAAATAAATCTGATACCTTTTATTAGACCAACTCAAATAGTCAGAAAAATTCTTCTTTGCAAGCTTTTGGGTACAAATACCCTTTCATTAGGTTGAGGAAGTGCCTGCAGTTTGTATGTGCTCTTCCTGGATTGAATAGTAAAGAAGCCACAGGCCAGTATGCATGCGAGAAAGACTGTCAGTGAAAAATGTAAATTAAGGTAGTCAATGGATGAGAGACAGGCATAGTGGGGGAGGGGATGGAAAGGGGATTGAATATAGCTGATAAATTGTAGAGAGGTTACTGGGGGAGCCAAATGTTAGGCTGGTTATAATGTGTCACAAATCCAATGTCTATATTTAGTCCCGTAGATTTATGAAGTGAAGTTCATAGGCTTGTTTGTGAAAGATGTTTTGTAAATTCCTTTTGAGGATTAGAACTGACAAATTGGAGAGAGAGTGGTTTCTTGTGAGAAATGTGCCTCCACCGTTTAATTGGGTATTCTTGTCTTTGATAGATTTCCAGTGTGCATTTATTCTGGTGCACAGTTGTTGTTTAGTTTCTCCTACATATTTTCCATCAGGGCATTTGTTGCACTGGATGAGGTATATTACATTTCTAGAAGTACAGGTGTCAGATCCAGGAATGTTGATGGCTCTGTTGTAGGGTGTAGCAGTTGTGGGGTAGCGGAGATATGTTGGCAGGTTTTACATTTCTTGGCATGGCATGGTTTGGATCCATTTGGTGAATTTTGGTCCATAGGAAGTTTGCTTTTGATGATGAGGTTAGTGAGGTTCGGTGCTTATTTAAAGTTTAGGATGGGTGGCTCTGGGAAGATAGCTTTAAGAATTGCATCATCTTCTAGTATGGGTTGCAAATGTCTGAGGATTTTCCATATAGGTTTCAGGGAGGGGTGATATATCATAACCAGAGGTGTGCAATTCATGGGGGTTTTCCTTCTGTACTGCAGCAGTTCTTCAAGTGGTATCCAGGTGGCTCTTTCAAAAATGTGATCGATCTCCCTGGAGGAGTGTCCTTGTTGAGTGAAGCCCTTTTGAGATTTGCGAGGTGATGATCACGGGTGGTCTCCTTAGTGCAAATTTGGTGGTACTGGAGGGCTTGGCTGTTTATTAGGGCGATTGTTGTTTCTGTGCAGATATGTATGTTGGTGCATGGGTTTTTGTATTTGGTAATCTGTATTTTACCGTTTTGGATAGAGATCATTGTGTCTAAAAAGGAAGCGAGTCTGAAAAACTCTGGCCAGAAGGCTTAAGTTTGTACAGTGTACAGTTTGTACAGGGGACTTTATGGGAGGACATGGAGAGTGGATGGATACATGAGAAATCTGTTGGCTCTTATGAGTGGGTGTGCATAAAATACTGTTTTTTGCTCAGTTCCTAGAATAATCTTTCTGGTAAATGGTCCCACAGGGGTTGTGGGGGGAGAGGGTTAGACCCAGCAGGGAGTCTGACAGCTGGCCAAATATATGGAGAAGGAAGGAGTTGAAGGATGCAGGGATTTCTTGTTAGACAGGGTGCTGTTCAGCTTAAAGAGGGAAATCACTGTCTTTGTGATGTGTATGCTGAATCATACCCATTGGATTTCCTTTCTGCAGCCCAGAAATCAGGTGCCTGCCACACAATTCTAATAGAACTGAAATTGCTCCATCTTGTGGATTTGATAAAAATTACTGCTGGTTAATTCCCCTTGAATTAGGAATTGATTTATTTCTGGTAGATTGTTGGAGCCTAAAGTGTTTGGTATTATTATTGTTGTCAGGACAGGGCTTCACTGTGCTGACTGCTGTATAGAAACTAAGAAGCAAATCCTGCCCTAAAGAATTAAGTCTAAGGCCTTGCCTACACTTACATTAGGTATACTAGTATGGCTATATTAGTGAACTCCCTTAGAGACGATGCAGCTTATTGCAGAAAAAGGGTCCCTCAAAGAACATAATACAGGGGTTATGTGACTGCACAGCATGTTGCCAGCCCATGGCTTAAAGTTATGGACAAAAAAGCAAATTACAGTGAGTTAAAACAGGCATGAGTATCTGCTGCACTGAAGTAACTATTTGTGTGCCTGTTCTGATCCCGCAGTCAGTGAAAGTAGAACCACAGTAGCTTATTTCGTTGTGTGACCTAAACTTCCCTGATTTAGTCTTTAGGTACCAAAGGGTCAGAATGGCCTCACGGAAAGTTACTTTGAAGCAGATGACACACAGAAAGGCCTCAGTGTTACAAATCCATGCCTATTTTTAAGCAAGTGAGTAATGGCATCTATTCATCTGTGTTCAGTGTAGCATATATCTACATGTTTGCAAGATCATAGTCTATACATTAATACGTATTTCACAACAGAAGATCTGTTCAAAGAGTTTTTCCTCATTTCATGCTGTTACAGAATTCATGTTTGTGTAGAATTTAGTGCTAATTGGTGTCTGTACTTAATTTTACATGTGCTTGGGTGGTACTTTAATTATAGCAGCTCCAAGAGCCATTCTGATTAAAGCGCTGCAGTATCTCATGTATTGGTGGCCCCGTGCCTCCAAGTGCCCTGAAGTGGCAGGGCACTTGAACTAAAAGCTCATTTGACAAGGTAAAGAAGCATATGATGATGGGAAGAGGGAGGTAAGTCAGAAGGAGCTGCTACAGAGTCAGATGGGGAGATGGTGAGTTTGTAGCCAGGGATAGGTGAGATTGCATCTGGTATGAATTAGGGCAGAACTAGTTCTTTGTCTAAAACGTGTTTTATATGCATACCCCAGATTGATACTCATTCATCTGTTTTGATGGAATAATTTTTTAGTATATACACTTTTGCAGTCAGCCTACAATATCATGGTTGTGTGACCATTGACTCCAGCAACCTATTGAGTCAGCAACATACTCTGCCCTCCCTCCCCTCGTTATCTATTGATCCAGCTTAACTTGCAGTTTCCATCATTTGAGGGCCTTGCAAATGCTAATATGTCCCTGTGGAGTAGAAAAATATTATTGACTGCATCTGAAAGAGAATGGAAAGACATTAAATGACGTGCCCCGTGTCACACAAAAAATCTGTGATAGAACTGGACTTGGAACCTAAATCTCTAGAGATCCAGATAAGCACCGTCACTGTGAGACCATCCTTCCTTTCTCTAGTTCTGAATATATAAAGTATGCTGAGCAGAAAAAAAAGACAGGGCCTGGGATATTTGGATCCAAACCGACCCAGGCTAAAAATAATTTCTTTCATTGTCTTAATTTTAGTTTCAGAGGTCTAGAATTTTTAAAACATATTCAGAATTTCTAGTCTAAGCATCCTGGCTTTGCATTGATGGAGTTCTGGTTTGCCTGCAGGCATTGAAAATTAATTACAGTTAATGCATATGTATGCATATGCGTGCTTTGGTGAATGCACGTGTAAACCATTTCAATGGTAATAATTAGGTGAAACAGACTTTACAGTGTCAAAAGCATTGCTTCCAAGCTTTGTGCAGTTCCATGTATGGCCTTTCATGCCAATTATAAGGCACACAACGAAATAAGCTACTGTGGTTCTACTTTCACTGACTGCGGGATCAGAGGTCAGGAAAACAGATCTTACGATGACAGGCTGAGAGCCATGGGACTCTTTCGCCTGGAAAAGCGCAGGCTCAGGGGTGATCTGATGGCCACCTATAAGTTTCTCAGGGGTGACCACCAGGATCTGGGGGAACGTCTGTTCACCAGAGCGCCCCAAGGGATGACAAGGTCGAACGGTCACAAACTCCTGCAAGACCGTTTCAGGCTGGACATAAGGAAGAATTTCTTTACTGTCCGAGCCCCCAAGGTCTGGAACAGTCTGCCAGCGGAGGTGGTTCAAGCACCTACATTGAACACCTTCAAGAGTAAATTGGATGCTTATCTTGCTGGGATCCTATGACCCCAGCTGACTTCCTGCCCTTTGGGCAGGGGGCTGGACTCGATGATCTCCCGAGGTCCCTTCCAGCCCTAATGTCTATGAAATCTATGAAAATATTTAATATATCTGTAAATTATATTGACAGTGACATGGTAGGACATAAAACTATACAAAAAATGCCTGCTGGTGTTAGGTTAGATGAGCTAGTGCTAGAGGATGGATAGGACTGCTTGGGGACTATTTGAGGCAGCTGTGGTAAAGTGATACGGGGTGGGTGCTTAGATCATGTTTTCTGGAGCAGTGCAATGAGGGATCTGTTGTGCCCATCTGTAGGTGGGTATGAGAACCAGAAGCCAAAATATTGTCACTAACTTTGCTTTGATTTTTACTTCTTCTTAACCATTCCTTTCTAGCTGAGGACAGAAGGGGGAGCAATGAGAGATGGGTCTTGCTGCCTGCACAGCAGCCGTATGTGACCAGTAGGCACAATTACAGGGCAATGCCTTTCACAGCTGGCTGAGACATGGGGTAGTGAAACACTGGGCTGCCTTGAAAAAACAGACTTCACTGTCAGTTAAAAACTGTGTTTGTTTTTTCCTTAATGCCAAAGAAGTGGATGTCAAAACCCTTGCAATTTTTTACTTAGCGAGTGAAAAGGACTGTGGTCATTGTCACTGACTGTTTCAATTCTGTCTCTCTGAAAAGTAAGGTATTTGTGTTCATGAAACTACATTTTTAAATTCACTTGGATTACCTGTCTTCAGTGTGTCCTATATTTAATTTGTAGATTCTATGTTTCTGGATGACAAAATAGGACATCTTCGTTTATGGCTTTTCTGATTCTTTTGCTACTTTAAATATTTAAGCTATTCATAGGATTTGTATAAGGCTATTATAAGCAAGTTCCATTTTGCTTCAGGGACTTGCATTGCTTATGCAGTCTCATGGAGGAGACTTGGAATGTAAGGAATAGGTGTAAAGAATATGCTCTTGCTATACGGAGACCCTCCTTTCTCATCAGCTCATTATGAAAAGTGATTGTTTCCCCAGATGAAGATGCTGGGGTCCTCAAAACAGTATGTAGACCTATGTTAAACAAGCCCTACTTCAGACACAAAGAACAAATTCCTGGTGTCTGGATACCATCACTTTCTAAAAATTAAATCACTCCTGTTTTTTATTTGCAGCGTGACAACTGTGGGGATCTTTGCACCTAGGATTTATGGAACATAAGAAAGGGGGCTGTGCACCTGCAGATGTAAGCCTGTCTGCCTCAGAAATGGCAGTGTCAGTCCCATGGCACACTCTTTCTGCCTCTGACACTGGAAAGGTTATCTCTTGGCGATCATTGGGACAAAAAGGCATGAGGGCTCTTTGTGTTTCTTATGGATATACGTGGTGCCACTTACTGCTCTGGTCCAACAAGTACAATAGAACACACATAAATCAGAAAATGGCTTCTTATTTGCTCTGGGTTTTACCATGTTTCTTATCTTGCTTTATTCCTTTTTCAGCTGAAAGCACATTATTTGTCTACAAAAGTAAAGACTCAGAAAGTAGGTGGACAATGGAATTTGAAAGAGGTTCCATCTTTCAAAGGAAGCAATGAGAAAGCATGAGTGAACAGGATATAATATGTCCAGTATTGAAGAAGCCAAGTGGATGGCTTATATTGCAAGCATGCAGTCCTGCAAGCTCCTTGTCTTTCATTTTAGGCTGGTAACCCTGGAGAACCTGGTTCTCGGGGGCCTGAAGGAAGTCGTGGATTGCCTGGCATGGAAGGGCCACGTGGATCACCTGGACCTCGTGGTATGCAGGGTGAGCAAGGTGTTCCGGGTCTGCCTGGCAGCCAGGGTCCAGCCGTAAGTGGTAGTTTCATTCTACATGTATTTTTCTCTCTTTCAGCTGTAGTATGGAATGAGAGTTGCGGTGACAGTAGAATGAACCTGGTCTGGTAGGTCAGGAGACATAAGCATGAAGCCCAGATGATTTCAAACATGTTTGCGGTTCTGAAATAGAGTAAATGCTTAAATATGACAACTACACAATGAAATAATTTCTGACCTGCAAGGCTGGAACCTTTGGTCCTCAGTCTGCAGCTGGTCCTGGAATTACATTGCAAGTGCTAACTTGTATGTGGGGGTAAGTGTGTGAAGCTCCTATACACAGCCCCTGCACTGGTACTCCCATTGATATCAGTGGGAATAGCAACATGTGTAAATTGAAGGACTGGAAGTTCTGTCATCCTTCAGCAAGTCTCCATTGTATCATTTTGTATGATTTTTCTATGGTTTTCATCACTTTCTCATGATGAGGGTAGTAAACACTGGAATAAGTTACTCAGAGAGGTTATGGAATCTCCATCCTTGGAGGTTTTTAAGACTCAGCTAGACAAAGTCTTGGCTGGGATGATCTAGCTGGGGATGGTCCTGCTTTTAGGAGGGGGTTGGACTAAATAACCTCCTGAGTTCCCTTCTAACCATCATTTTCTATGATTTTCTGTTACTGTACATTAAAATCTGTTTAATTTTTTATCACAGGGTAGAGAGCCCACAGATCAGCACATCAAGCAGGTTTGCATGAGAGTCATGCAAGGTAAATAAATCTCTCCTTATGTTAACTTTTCATTGCATTTAAACAAGGGGCACAACACATCAGGTCAGGTTTAACTTACTTGATATATTGGTGTTAGTGTGGCTCTTTTGACATATTCTGAAAAATGTAAGTTTTCACTTTTTAAAATGCGAAGTTTCTAGGCCTTATAGTTGGAAAGGTAACCTTCCAATATGAAGCAAGTGAAGCCTATACTGTTTTCTTTTTGAGACAACAGAGATCTTAGCAGTGACTCCACTTTCATTCATTCACTCCCAGCCCCTGATGGAGGAGCAGACTTGTTGTTGGCTGTTTTGCATCTTTTCCATCAACCAGGACCTACAAAGCTCAGCAATACTCAGACACTTTGTCTGCTTGCAGATGTTAAACAAACAAACAAACAAACAAACAAACAAACAAACTTTGTTTTACTGGAAGCAGCAACATGTTACTTCCGTAGTTTCATAGTTGGTAGGGTCGGAAGGGACCTGAGCAGATCATCGAGTCTGACCCCCGGCCATGGCAGGAAAGATTACTGGGGTCAAATGACCCCAGCAAGGTGTACATCTAGCCTCCTCTTAAAGACCCCCAGGGTAGGAGCCAGCACCACTTCACCTGGAAGTTGGTTCCAGATCCTAGCTGCCCTGACAGTGAAGTAGCGCCTCCTGATATCTAGCCTAAATCTACCCTCTGCCAGCTTGTGACCGTTATTCCTGGTAGTGCTCGGGGGAACAGGGACTT
>NW_017728918.1:55381411-55421605 GCF_001723895.1 Crocodylus porosus | reverse complement strand
TCCAGTCCTCTGGCACCACACCAGAGCACCACGAGTGCTTGTAAAGCCGTGCCAGGGGTCCTGCAATGACCTCAGCTAATTCCCTCAGCACTCTGGGGTGGAGATCATCCAGATCAGCTGATTTGAATACATCCAGTCCCTCCAGAAGTTCCCTAACTAGTTCCTCACTAACCCTTGGCCTAGGTGCGCCTCCCTGGGGTCTGAGGGAAGCCCAGAGGAGGGGTGGCTGCTTTGGTCCCTACTCAGAAAAATGGAGGCAAAGAAATCATTAAATATATTAGCTTTGTCATCTGGTGTGACAACCAGATTTCCTAGCGTGTTCAGCAGGGGCCCCACATTACCTGGAACCTTCTTTGTGCCCCCTATTTAAAAAAGGATTTCTTGTTGTCCTTGATCTGGGAAGCAAGTCCCAGTTTCATCTCTGCCTTGGCCTTCCTGACTGCCCCCCTGGAGCCCTGAGCAACCGCAGTATAATCCTCCCTGGTGATGGCCCCTCCCTTCCATTGGGTGTATGCCTCCCTTTTAGCTAGGAGACATTCCCGGGTGCTTTTGGTGAGCCATGGGGGCTCTTGTGCCCTCCTGTTCCCTTTGATCCGTGTTGGGATTACTTCCCTTTGGGCTTGGAGGATCGTCTCCTTAAGGAGTGACCACTCTTCTTGGACACCTGGCTCCCCTCCCCTTTAGGACCCCAGTGCTTCCCCGACTATTCTCCTTAACTCTTTGAAGTCTGCCCTTCCCACTTTTCTTCAGAACAGAAAGATCCATGAGGCTATGACAAACAATTCTACTCAAAATTAGTTTATATATTACACCATAAATGAAAATCTCTTCCCTACTTAAAAGTCCTTTGCAGCTCACTGAAATGCTAAGTACTTTGTACACACAGAGAGAGCTTCTATAATATTATACAATAACAATGTTTTTGTAAAATAAGTGTATTTTGGCTAATATGGTTTGCTACTGTGTTTAAAAATATTATGGTTATTATGTCTTTATTTAAAATGTGGTAATGACCAAGTGCAAATTATAGCAATCAATTGCAAAATGTATATACATGTAGAACTGTAAAGGGCTTTTTATATAGGATTACATGCTGCATCAAAGTAAAAGCCATTGGCAGGTGTTCAAAAATCCTACTTGGATTTGTTCAGGATTCTTTAATAAACATAAGTATGAAGCTTTTCTAATATTGTGGTATTGCATGGGATATATTAAGTTTAAAAATTTATGCTTTCCTGCACGCACAAAAAAGATTTTTCAGTGCCTGCTGTAGAAGATGCCCTTTGGGACATGATGCTGTTGTAATGCTAGAATTTACCAAGATAAAATTGGTCTTTGTGATTTAATTAGAAAATTCTCAGCAAAAGTCACTGTTTTCAAAATTGCCCAACAGGGTATTACTTTTTTTTTTCCATTTTAGATTGGGGACAAAAAACTTTTGCTCTATCTGTTATCAGTGTAAAAGGATCCTTTTAAACAAAGTGATTTCTTGAAAGATAGAAAATGCAGGCTGTTGAAGAGGCTTACAGCACCTGAATATACTTGTAGACATCACACTTAGTGATGGACAAAACGGTTTGGAAAAATCTGAACTATACTCATTATACTCGTTTTGACATTTCCAGATAACGAGACCTTATCAAATGTTTACATGAAACATCCAAACCAGCTGGCTTACAGAGAAGTGCCTGAAGCTTGACCCTTTATCTATGTCCACCACCTAATGATTATATCCTAATTTCGGTTTTCTCTCCTGAGGCTCACCAGATATCTTACCAATTCTTTGCCAGCATTCCTAGTACAGTATTTACTCTGCATCAGCTATGCTTTTCCTTTAATGACAATCAAGTGCAAAATCTGTGGAATTTCTATGAAATCCCCTCTTTTCTTAACTAAATTAGAATCTGTCTCTTAATTTGTACGTTCCTGTTTGTTTCTTGCAGAACAACTGGCTCAGCTGGCGGCCAGTCTTAGGAGGCCTGAATTTGGTGCTACAGGTCTTCCAGGTAGACCTGGACCACCTGGTGCTCCTGGACCTGCTGGAGAAAATGGCTTCCCAGGACAGCTTGGACCTCGTGGTCTACCAGGTCTCAAAGGACCTCCTGGTGAGATTGGTCGCAAAGGTCCAAAAGGTAAGAGATCTTGTCACTGGATGTCACTGTAAATGCTACCTGCTTCTTTGCTTTCATATTATGTGGAAGCAAATTGTACGTAAGTGAGGCTCAGCACTGCAAGACACTAATTGTATTGAAAAACAAGTTTGGTCTTCTGAGTTTCCCTAGTATTAAAGCTTTCAGAACAATTTTAGGATTAGCATCTGCATTCAAGCCTCTAATTTTCTTGTCATTATACATGCTAAAATAAATAACAACAAGGCTATGCAGTTCTCCTTACCATGCTACTAAGCCTTCAGTTCTGGTTTCCAGTGCTAGCTTCTCTGAGCATTAGAGCGAGAAAGGTCTAGATCCAATAATGGAATGAGGTGCCTACAAATTAGGCACTGTGATGCTTCACATTTAGATGCTTGGCCCCCACAAAGCAGAATTTAAGATTGTGTCTTAGGCACCTGGGTTCCCTACACGGTGCATGCGGAGTTGGGTGCCTCCAAAGGGCAATCCAGAACAGTTAGCATGGGCAAATGGAACCACCTAAAGCCAACCAAAAGGAAATGATAAACACAGAGGCACACCTGAACGCCCTCTACTTTCTGGAGACTGTATTAAGGCTCCTGGGAACCCCCCTCTCCACTTGCAGTAGAACCTTACCAGAGAGGATGCACCTACATGAATTCTTTCAAAGAAATGAGCAGGGTCCCTTTTTTTCTTTAAAAAGTCACAAGAACAGCACTCATTATTTATGTCATAGCATAGTGGTTAAAGTACTTGTCTAGGAAGTAGCCCCTCCTGTGTTAGACAGCCACTGAATAGGGCTTTTTGAATTGCAGTTTTGGATAGTACTTTTTAAAAAGGAATAGCACCTTTTAAAAATGTTCTTCCCTTGCAAAGCCCTCTGAATACTGGAGTATATGTCTTGAGGTTTTAGATGAAAACCCTGATGACATAGGAACAGTATGGAAGGGAAACAAACACCACTTGCAGGTGCTAGAGATTTGCTCCTTTGTGCCATTCTACCTGGACCAAGCTGTTCAGAAAGGTTCCTCTGCATGGAACTGGATGCCAGACTGGTCAGGTGATTCTGCATCAGTCTTATACATGGATTTTGAATAGTCTTAGATATAGTTTGTAACACTTTGAAAATTAAGTCTGAACTGATGAGAGGATGAGAGTTTCACCCTTGATCTTCCTTAACCCAAACCTATAACATCTAATCAACATGCTACACAGGCACTAGACAAAAGCATAGGTTTAGATCTAAAAAGCTTTCAGTTCAAGTTTCTCTGAAGCATAGAAATATTAGCTTTAGATCTAATGAAGAATTTAGGCACCTGCAAATTAGATGCTGCAGTACCTAACTTTAGGTGCAAATTAGATGCTGCCCTGACTGGAATCCAAAACCCAGAAAGAAATGCCTAGGCTCCCTGTGCAGCATTGGGTGGGAGCTAGGTACCAGGGATGGCAGCTGAAAACAGCTGTATGCTGAAGCAGCTTGACTCAGGACTTTTCATAGGCACCTCAAGTTATGGGGACTCCTTCTCAGGAGCAGCACTTACTGCTGTTAGCTGGCTAGCCTATAGCCATTCTCTGGTGGACCCTCCTGCAAAGGAGAGTGAGCCCTGAATTCTGGCTTCTGTGACTGGCTATGCATTTTTGCAATAAAGACACATTGAATAATAGGCATAAACAACATTGGAACTTGGGGCCAGAGCTTCCTCCGTCCCAGGCTAGAGGTCGCCTCACTGAACCTAGAGAATCAGGCTCTTTCTTGCTTACTGTCCTCTAGTCCAATCATTCTGGCACTTAGGGCTGTGAAATGGCTAAGCGTCAACAGTGAGGGGTGGTGGAGGGTGCCCTCAGTGTAGTCCAGCCCAAATCCTTTGAATCCCCTCGCAGCAGAAACTCCTAACTTGGGGCTGCAGAGAATAGTATAAATATTGCTTCACTTGAGGCAGGATTCCAGGTACAGTCCATTCTTCTGCACACACTATTGGCTGCCCTGTGCATTCCCCCTGCTTAGGAGGGAATGCTATTAATTTTGACCAGAAGGTGCTTAACCTCTCCAGTCAAAGTAGGGGAGGTATGGGATGCCTGACTTGGTTTCTTGAATTTCACTTACGGGCATGTAAGCCTAAATTTTAGATGAGCCAATGCACAACATTGCTGCAACCGGGTGCCTTTTGAAATCTTAGCTCAAGGGCTTAGATTACTTAGTACCCCTCAGGATCTGACCACCATGTGTAAATATTGAGGTGTTGAAAACAAGGGTAGGAAAGTAGCTGCATATGTGCAGGAAAAGCTGTGTGGCTTCCCTGCAGCTTTAATGACTGGAATTGTAGAAGCACGTTGATATCTATTTGATGGATAGAGCAAATGAGAATGTTTCAGTCTGTGTCTAACTGTAGTAAGATAGCAAGGTAAGGCGCACCTTAGAAATGCTAACAATAGTACATGCTGCTGATTTTGGCTAGTTTTTCTGGGTTTCAAATGTGAAAACAGCATTTAACTGCAGTCATGGAGAAAAGAAATTCTGGGGAAAAGATATTCTTGCAGAAATGCAAGTTGGGCCAGGCAGTCAGAGGTGCCTCGAAGGCCAGCTTGGTTGGCTGAGTTGTGTTAAACTCTTGAGGCAGAAATCTCTTCTTTGCGTAAACTGTAAATATTGTATCACTGGTTTATCACAGGTGATGCTGGTGAAAAGGGGGACAGAGGATTTCCTGGCAGAGGACCCAAAGGCTTACCTGGAACAACAGGCCTTCCAGGTAAATATACTGGGTAGGAGGAAAAGTAGAGGAAAAACAAAAATGTAGCGAAATTAATTAATTGATGTTTTGGTCTCTTTGAAAAACTGGAAGTACAAGTGTTTATTAAGAGAAGAGGCAGGTTTCCTCATGTCTTCATTGTAGATAAATAGCTACATAATCATATTGTAGAATGTCAGTTTCATTGTAGATACAAATGTAGATCTGCAATTTCATTGTAGATAAATAGCTACATAAGCCAGAATGATGACTATTTTATGAAAAAAAGAAATAAGCCTGCTACCATTGATATCAATTAAGACCTCCTGTGCGGTCAAAGGCACAATGTGATCTTATGCACAATCCACACAATTGCACCTCCTGCCAAGCCACAAGGGTGTGGGATCCAGCATAAGAGCCTATCATGACCTACTGCTGGTACCAGGGGAACCTGGGATTTCCATCCTAGGCTTCCTTTGCCCTGGCAATTAGCAAGCTTCTGCAGCTGCGAGTCTTGCAGCTGGGGCTCCCTGCAGCTGAGAGATCACAGCAGCTGCAGTTTTCTGCCCGTGGGGGCACAGGCTACATATTCAAATTAAAGTTGGATAGAAACAACATTTTCCAGCAATAATTTTATAGCTGGCTGGCCCTTTTTAAGACACCATAGTTAATTTGCATGTGTAGCCAATCTAAATTAATTGTGCAGTTAACCAGTAAGCAGGTAATTGTGCAATAGATATAACATGTAGAGGGGGCCTAACAAGTGTCTGCAAATAAAAAATATTGAAATATGCAATTTCCGGAATGAAAACTACAAAAACACAACTCTTGTCCTAGTCGGCAGAAGCAGCATTCAAAGCCTCCATTCTTAATTTAGGATTTCAAAGTGTAGATTGTCTTTACTCTCTGATAGTGAATTGCCATGTTATGCTACAGAGTATCAGAAACAAGCTTCTTGCTCATAAATGCAACATAATTGGCCAAAAGTGGCAAAAAGAAGAGAAATCAGGCCATGCCAGAGCCAGTGCTCAGGGCCAGTCTGGTGGGATACTGCATGCAGTGTGCCCCCCATGTGGGCCCCCTGTGCCATGTGGCAGTACCTGTGGTACCAGGTCCAGCCCATGCACCACGCACTGGCCCTGCACCAGCCCTGTTCATGGCTGTGCATGGCATGCATGCGTGGCCCGGAACATAATCTAGACCAGCCCTGGAACCAGTGTTCAGGGCCTGTTCTGCCGGGCACTGCATACAGTGCTTTCTCGGGGTCATATGTAGCACCTGAGGTGCTTGGCTCAGCCCATGTGGCACCTGTGGTGCAAGCACTGGTGCAGAGGAGTCCAAGGCTGGCATAGGGAGTGCACTGCATTCAGCACCCTGCCAAACTGGCCCTGCGTACTGACTGTAGTGCAGCCTGATCCAGCCCACAAACTGACTCTGAGATCCTCATCCAGTCCATAGAGCCAGGTGAGTTTGAGATCCCTGGGCTAGCACACCAGCAGTTTCTGCAGCCAGCCTCACACAAAGAAGAGATGTGGTCAGAGTCTGGTCTGGCTGCCATTGAGTCCCTGCCCTAAGTGACTAGGTACCAATTTATAGCTGGGTCAGCTAGGGATACCCTTTAGCACAAGTCCAGAGTTGGGCTTGACCTTGCATCTCCAGAGCTATTGCAAGACACTGTCACCGCTCTGCCACTACACCCATTCTCTGCTTCTGTGGAACTCATTGAGAGACAGTAAACATGGAACCTCACAAAACCACTTCACAGTCACTTTGAAGAAGGGAGTTTTCTATGCTGTATGCTGCTGCATGTTAATGTGTATGTTCACTCTTGCAGGTGAACCAGGCAAACCCAGCTACGGTAGGGAAGGACGTGATGGGCTACGAGGCCCACCAGGTATAGCTGGTCAGCCTGGAGTTCCTGGTCCTCCAGGTCCTCCTGGTCCTCCAGGATATTGTGAGCCATCATCTTGCACAGTGCAGGCTGGACAGAGAGCTGGTAAGAATGTGAAAGGGCCATGAAAGTGCAACGCAAGTACCGGGAAATGTTAGCATCAGTTTACTACCTGCACATACAGCTGACACAGAGGAGAAACATACCAAACAAGGAAAACTTCATCAACCAAGGCTTCAATAGGAAAAAACTTTAACACTTTGTTGTACCATCTTTCAAATGTTTGTTGGCAATACGATTTGGAACAGTGGTGCTTTCAAAACTGCATAGGCAAGGCCTTTGGGCTTTGTCTTTGCCCTAGGGATACAAGGCAGTTTTCAAATAAATTGTTTTAAAAATAAAGGCATTTTTCAGTCATACCCCTGCCATGATAATGTTCAGTGATATACTGGGTTTTAGGGCCCTGACTAAATAAAAAAGAAGGAATGTTTTTCTTACCTCATTTCTAGCTATAACTCCTTTGGGTTATCTATGGAATTTATTTTCCAAATATGCCAACTTAACTGATCACATCACCTTGTCTACATTCATTCTACCCGGTGTTTGTTTCTTTTTCTCTACAAATTACTGTGATTTCAACAGTCATGGCTGCCAAGCCACACTGAATACCTTTTATGCTGTAAATCTTTGTAAATGTGTGATCATTATGAAGAAGTCATGTAGAATAATCTATGCATAATGCCAGCTTTTAGTTTCTGCTCCAGTTTGTGTTGAATCCCTAATTTTGTTTGAAGCCTGTTCCATCTTGGGTCCTTCTGGGTAAAATCTAAGAAGGCAAGAAGCCACTGGTAAGGGAATTTTAATTCCCAGAAATAAATACATTTTATAGCTTGATTATTTATTTTAAAGATCTAAAATGACATCGCTGGTTGTACAAAAGGAAAAAATAAATAATGTTTCTTAACCCCTTGCATGTTTTTGAATGAATGATCATATATGGTACAGTAAAAAATAGCTCAGTTAGAAAAGCCCCATTAGATATGTCCAGATTCTACCTTATCTATTGCAACTTCATTTTTAAAGAAATATGTGCAATGCAGATATTTTTGTTTCTTGCTGTGTAAATTAAAGTATTGGTGTTTTGGAATATCTAACTTCCTTAAAGTGTCCTCTCTCTCTGAAAGAACAAAATAAAACTATCCTGATTTTATGATTTTTTTCCCCATGTTACCCTTAGTTCCCCAAATAGTTCTAAAATATTTATGGCAACTGTCCAAGATGCTTATTATTTTCTTAGAGTCCCTTAATTTTTTTTGATTATGTTCAAATCCCTTAATATTTTTGTGACAGCAAATTGAAAAATGTAAAAGAATAATTCCAGCAGTGGAGTTACAAATTTTGCCCTGAAAATATATAGCAATTCTAAAATAAAATACACTTAGCAGCTACACAGTGAATCTAAACATTTCTGAATAATGTCTCTGATGGGCAATAATGAATTGAGTTCCTATCAGGTCTTTTTATAACCAGGAATCTCTCCCCGAGGGGGACAGTTTCCAACATAAACAAAAGATGACAGTATCAGATCCAGCAAAACACTGAAACATGCTTAACTGTAAATATACTGACAACCCGAGATCATCACTGTAGTGTTACAATAGGGGAATGAAAGGTGGAGATGGTCTTTAGTTTTTGCAGCAGTTGCAGTAAATCTCAACATCACATGGTGGTATGGCCATTATGAAACACACCTGTTAGGAATGAATGACATCAAATACACCAACTATGAACTATGGGTTCATAGTGCCAAACAGGTCTCCAGCCTGCAGTGAAGATGGGTATAGGGGAGTATCCAGTTCATAAAAGCACTTATGGGCAGGGACAGCTGTAGCCCTGTAAAGTGAAACATTTAAACTGGGCCAGGATAAGTAATCTGTGCAGGTATGAACATAAAATACAGAAGGCTGGAATGACTTTTCCCAGCAAATTCTGAAATACGGAGTAGGATAGCTTATATTTAAAAGACACTAGGGTATTAAAGAAGTAAGATTGAATTGTGAAATTGCAAGCTTCAAAGCAGCCAGTGTGCACCTCTGTTTCTTCTTCACACTGGGCCTACACATTGGCCTACTTATACATGTATACACTTTTGCCTTCCATTTTCCTTCCTTTTCTAAAGTCCCCTCTCATGGTCATCCTGTGGCAACAGTTTCCTTGAGAACAGTAGGAGATGGCAGATGCTTTTAAATAGGCAAATTCTTTGCGTTTCTTATGTAAATGTTATTCTTCAGGCTCTGCTGAAACAAAACTTCCAGTTATGAAGCATTTTGAGAATAAATTAATCCTAATTAGAAAAAAAATCCATCACCTGCTACATTAGGTGTATTCAAAGTTTACTTCTCTACTACTTTTTTGTGCAGTCAGAAAGTGTCTGAACAGATCACTTGGGAAAATAAGTTTTGCTATTAAAGGGGTCTTTTAAAAAGTTGACAGATATTTTCTCTTGTACAATTTCAAAAGGATTCGTCAGTATTCAGAATGAGTATTGCAACTCTGGAGAGCGTACACTGCTTTTGTGATACATTAGAAGGAAGCTGAACCCATGTTTTATGCGCAATCCTCAACTATGGTGCCTTTGTAAAGAGAAGCTTGAGGGAAGACATAATAAGGGTTTACAAAATACTGAATGGTGAAGAGAAGGTAAATAGGGATTTATTTTTTACTCTGTCCCAGTACAAGAACTGTTTGGGGGGGGGGGGGTCACAACATGAAACTAGTAGGTAGTAAATTTAAAACTAAAAAGGAAGTTCTTTTTCACACAGTGTGTAATTCAAGTGTGGAACTCATTGCCACCAGATGTTGTGGAAACTGACAGTTTAGCCAGATTCAAAAAGGGAACAGACAAATTCTTGAAGGAAAGGGGCATCAGTAACTACTGAGCCCAGAAGTTACGTCACTGTGTGACGTAGGAGACTGGGCAAGAGGGACGCGAATGGTCCAACCCAGGTAAATGGCATTTCTTGTTCTTATGATATTTATTGTGTGTATGATGTTGTATTGAGTGGATCCAGCATCAGGTTTGAGGCACTCCATGTACACTCACAGTTTAGAGACAGTTCATTCCCAAACCAGTTTGTTCCCACCTTACCAGAACTTCTACTCTTAATGGGTAAGCCAGACAAGAGGTGGAAGGAGAAGATGGCATATAGAGGGTGAAATTATTTCCCAGTGGCCTACAGCAGAGCCAAGGATAGAATAGTTTTCTATACCATGCCCTTATACCAGATTATTGCTCATTTAGAGGCAGCCCACAGGCGGCTTCCAGAATCTCCCCAGGCTGCCTGTTCCTCCCACTCCTTTCTCTGGAGCAGGAAGCTGTGGGTGAGTGCACGGCTATGCAAGGAGAGAGGGGAGATTCAGGCCCATGTGTGGAGGAGATTGCACCTGTTGGGTGCAGCCGGGGGGGAATCATGCTCAAAATTATGTTGTAGAGGGAAACATAATTTAAAAATAGAGCACCATCCTGTGATATGTACCTTCATTTTCCTCTAGTTGCTCAGCACCTTAAAGAACGTGGACCTTACAGACTCAAACAGCACTGAGGCTAAATTGTAGCTTCACCAACAAACTTTTATTTGGACTCTATTGGCAGAATAAAATGTGAAAATTTACAGGAAAAAAAGCGAACAGAATGATTCCCCCCTCAAAATATATAACCATAAGAAATCAGTGGAAGAAAAAAAAAAGAATCAAATGCTCTTCAGCTGCTTTTAAAAACTTCAGGCTTAAAATGCTGAAAACTTTCACAATCGAAGTGAACAATGTAGGTTATAAAACATAAATCACGTTAAAACCATCATTATTACAACAAAGATATTTGATATTAGCATTTAGGTTCAAGTCAGTGCAACATTCAAGTGGACAGCCTATGGTGATGCCACCACATTTCTGTTTTGGACCTAAGTTATAAACAAACTTCTAGCTCAAACACAGTAAAACAAAGACCAAACTCTGCTAATGCATATGGGACTTGCACTGAGGACTTAGCAGTCAAGATATACTTTGCTCACAGTTGTATGTAAGCTATGCATACACGTATGCAAAATGTATCTCTCCTTATTCAGGAATAGAAAAATATTCTGACTTAAAATTGTTAGGAGGCTGGTATGCACTTGGTTTTAGCAATAATACGTTATTCTGTCAAAGATCTGGCAGGTTAAAGGGATTTATTATTAATTTAAAAGAAAGGCAGTTCACATATTAAAAAAAGCCAAACCCCAAATGTGATCACAAACAGACAATAAAATGAAAACATTATAAAACCAAGGAAGAAAGAGGGAAAACAAAGAACAGAAGTGAACAAAAAGGAGTTCATAGAATCTTGACAGGAGCTGATTTTAAGAAGCAGCGACCTTACCTGTCTCTGACTTCCACTCTAAACTGACAGAATCATGTGAGGTAAGACATGTAGAAATCCCTCACTAACCTGGAGCATGACTGCTTTATTACTAGCACCCTATTAATTTGTTTGATCTAACTGCATAAGAAATAGGTCTGAAATGGTGGCAAATTCTTTCTTCATTTGACAGACAAACTTAATGCTTTCTTATGACTAATCAATTCAGGATAAAATCTGATTAAATTAACATTTCTAGCCTGAGGTGATGCTCATTAGGCTGTTAGCCCAGGGACTACTGCAGGGTAATGACAATTTCTAAAAGATACTCATTTTGAACAGGCACCCCATTACTGCCATTTAGCAGTGTCTTACTTTGGTAGTGGTTTATGCCTGGTTCCATCAGTTGGCTGTTTCCAGTGCAGCTTTTATATTTTACAAGTAGTTCATGCACCTAAGATGGCAGAGGGCAAAAGGACGGAATTTGTCTGTCTTTCACCAACCTGTCCCTCCCTCCTAAAAAAAGAGGCAAGAAACAATAGATGAAGCAAAGTTATTTTCCCAGGGAAAAAAGACAGCAAGGAAGAGACTCTGCCTTTGCTTCAGAGACAACATGATAGATTTCCTCTAACAGCAACTAGCAGTTACGCTCCATGATACTAGTACATATTGTGCTTGTAAAAATATGCTTTCAATTGCTGGAGTAATTGGATGAAACATGTTTGCTTGACCTAATGACTGGATAGATCGTGGAGATGATGGATACATTGATGTTGATGTTATTAATTATCCTTGTGTTACTTACCTTCTTTTAGTTATTGCTTAAAATGAGCAGGACTTTGGGCAGAACCCCGTTTCACCTAGTGGATAACCACCATGCAGCTTGTGATTAGCTCCAAGTTATCCAACTATTGTGTAGAATTCATTCTAGCACCCCTTTGCACATGTAAGGAATAGGGAGATGGTTGTATGTCTCAGGAGTGTGATGCTATTCCTATGTCGAGGATGGGGCTTGTCATGCTCCTACATAATAGTTGGGTAACCTCAACTTATTTGAGGTTGAAGCTTTATTTGGTAGTGCACTAGGTGAAACAGGATTCTACCTTTTCTCTCCGTTAAAATCAGCAGTGAGAAGGAGAAAGATGTTGGGTGCTTACAGACATAACAGATCTTTACATTCAGCTCAGCACACCCTTGCACCTACCCTAGAAGAGGAATTGTGTCAATTTGACCTGGCTTGCCCAGCATCTGTACAGATTGTGCTTCAGTGGGGCTTGTTGACACTTTTATCTAATAGCTGATTGAATCTATTGACTGTGTTAGTTTAGCTCAACTCTTACCAACAGGAAGGCCCTTTTTCTTTTCATTGAGTTGGTCAGTATTTTTCAAATCTTCAATTTTCTTTCTATTTATAGGATGAAGGCATCCTTTTCACTACATGTGCTCTTTTGTGAGTGCCTTAGCTAATATATAACATGAGCTTGCTGGAGTCAGTTGCTAACAATTTTTTTGAGAAAAAAATTAAAAAGAAATCAATAAGGGTCAGATTTTCTATCCTGTGCACTTTCAAACACTGCCAAGCTTTACAGTCTTTTTTCCAATTTGGGAAAATTATACAACAATGTAAATACCTAAAGTTAGGCACTGACATGAATCTGTTTTTAGGCTACCAAAACAATACCTTGATTCTCAGATGGAGCAAATACTTTCCTGCAGCTTCAATTAAAGTGAATAGATCCTCGGAAAATCAGTATGCAATACTGAGACATTGAAATACTGACTGCTGACATCCTGACTGACTCCAATGATGAAAACTAGCCACCTTTCTGCTCACCTTTGACCTCAGCATTGAAAATGCTGGCCGCTAGGAATAGCAAAATGCTTTGCATTTATTTGTGGCTGCTAACCTGATGTATTCACTTTCATGTGGACGAAGGCGGTGCAGAACATTCCCCTTGCCCTTTGATTGCATTAAAATGATATTAATAGCATTGCAAGGTAGTGGCATATCAGATTTTCTAATCCACTTAACAGGTGCACTGAAATGAACCAAAATATTACAAATGAAAAAATTAACAAGAAAAGAGTTATAGCATTTATCAGTGTGAATGTGCTGTGATGAATTCAATGACAGCTAAATGCTATTTGAATATTAGATTTAACGATAAAATAGCGTGGGCCATCAAAAACCCTTCAAATATGTGAACTGAAGACGAAATTCAGTAAATACTTCAATGCATTCACTTTCATAAAACAACAGACTTTCAGATTCAAAATATCAAGGAAAACATTTATAGATTACATTCTGTATACCCATAAGCTTATTTTGGTCTAGTAATATGAACATATTTGTAGCAAACCAAATGTATACACGCTTTCTTAAATCATTTTGAAACTTGAATTTTCCATGTAAAAACTTTCTTGATGAGTGGTAGGTCTTCTTGAGTGATGCCAAATACTGCAGATGGAGGCAGATTTAAAAATAACAGGTCATCTGTCACACTGCAGAGGTTAATTTACACTACTTGGCACACTCAGTATATAACAATATCTGGTAAAAATGTAATTGTCAACTTTTGTCTTGCTTCCTGAGACACTTTTAAAGTTTGAATAACAACGGTATTATATCATAGCAATCATTTTTATTAAATTGGACAATGCAAGAAACTTTGCTGGCTTGCATATGTTTGGGGAAAAAAGCAGGTGTATGCATATATAAAGCACTCACTTCATATCTTTTCATACAACTTTTATATAGCAGACAACATTTACAATGATAATAAAAAGGGGGAAAAAAAATCAGATGATCAACACAGGCTGACCTGAAAAGTAATCTCTCACCATTGTGACGGTCAGAAGTGCTAAGGGATTTTAAGAAACGCTTATCAATGAGATAAAAAGCTACTTATCATGTAGTCTTACCTATCAGGTAAATATATTATCTTGCATTTGTCAGTCATACATATGATCATCAAATGTACAGAGAACGTTTATAAAAAGAGAAATCACCCCTAACAGTATGCTATGAAAACATAATGCTTATTTTACTGCTGAAACCAAGTACAGGTTATTTATACAAAAATATCAAAGCATTAAAATGTTAATGTAAAATAATATAAGTAGAATGTACTGCTACCTGATTTTACAAAGCATACTACTCTAATGTTTAGTCATTAATTCAACAGAATTTACTGCTCCATTAAAGACACAAACTGGATAAAATTGATGTCTGAAAGTGACGTGTTTTACTATAGATTCCCCTGCATTTGATGCATATACAAAATACACACACACACACACACACACAAATTAAGTCACTAAGTCATATAACCTGAAAATATACATGAAAAACAGTATTTTCTCAAACAGTGCTCTCTAAAAATAAACTGTAAATTGTAGAAAATTATATTAGACCCAAAGCCAAAAGTGAAAAATGTAGCACAAGATTGAATAGGTCAATACTGCACTGTTCCTGCCCTGAATGGTTAAAATTCTGTCTCTATATTATTACTCACACTAACGTGTTCTGAACACCATCGTGTGGACAAAAGGAGGTATATCACAGGCTCTGAATAGCTCTGAAAGGCTTCGGCATAAAATCAGCCACAGCAGCTTTATTACTTTCCCCAAAACTAAGTTCTATATGCAGCTTAAGAAAATTCCAAAGATATCTTAGTAATGGTGTCAGTGTAGAATTTAAAATATATGTTAATAAATGGTGACAAGAAATAGAAGAAACTCATGCTGGTACAGGCTAAATATTCTGAAACTTAGCTAGTACAGTTTAAAGGGCCTTTTTTCTTACATTATATCTCATTAATATATTTAACCTCTACATTTTGTTACAGCTAAATATTCCCAACTCAGAAAAAAATACTTTGTGGCAGTGCAAAGATAATCTCTTGCATTTAATTTTTGTAATATTTTACTATAGTACACCTTATGAGCCAAACATATACATGAATTGGTGTAGAAAATAAAATATTCAAAACTGCAAATATTCTAAAAATAAAACCTGAAAAATCAGAAGCATGTTGTAGGCCATATTCTGCTCTAAGTTTTACCAATGCAGATCTGGAGTAACTCAATATAAAATAAAAATGAATCCAGAATGACTCCATTCAACCCAAATACAAAATATGGCTCAGCATCTTCAAAATGGTACAAAGATACCTAATATAACTAAAATACTCGCTTTCTCGCATGAGAAAATTAAGTTGGGTTTATAACAAAATGAAAAAATCATTCATTAAGGACAACATGACATAAATTAATCATTACCAACAAAGTCACGTGTAGATAGCTTCTAAATGTTCAAATAAAAAAATTTAGAACTCTAGTCAAAAAGAAGAAAAAGGCATTTGTAGGAAATGTGTATGAAAAAATAATCTTAAAATATATAAAACGCTCTAATTTCCAACAAATTCAAGTAAATTAAGTTAGAAACTCATGCTACATTAAGTTATAAGATTTCAGAGGTGCAGTTCAGTTAGCTAAAAGCCCAAAATATACACATAACACCAAGTAAGACATACAGCTAGGGCATTTCTAGAAAGGAAACAATCACATGAATATTTTAACCCTGTCATTTTGTTAAAAGACCATGCCCTTTTTGGTATCATTACAGGAAATGAAGTTCAAGACTAATTTTATCAAAAATATTTAAAATATTTAAAATAAGATTTGGAATCACAAGAGAAGTAAAAATAAGTCAACTTAAAAAAATACTCATGCCTGGCCAGCAGTTTGTTAATTAAACAGAAAGCAAACAGGATAATTTCCTCTGGGGGTTCTTCACTGGCTTCAGTGGTCTCAAGACAGTAGAGAATCTGGCCCATAAGGTCTTGGGTGCATTTTGACAAATAAATACCCCATTTCAAAATCTGCCTCAAATCAAGATATTCTTACTAGGAATTCTATTCCAACCGAATCCAGATTTATTGTAGATTCCCTGAAGGCTTCCACCATTCAGTGTACTTAATGCCCATATTTTATTCAAAAGTAAAAAATAAATATTTTTCTTGATGGCTCTTCCAGAGTTGGAAACTCCCAAGTTCTGACAAGAGTCCCCTGATAGTTGCAGATCAAGACATTTAATCTAAAAGCTCAATTTGTATTTTACATCAGTAGTTTTCAACCTCTGGTCTGTGTATCCCTGCAGGTCCACAGACTGTCTAAGGGATCCACGAAAGATGACTATGATCAATCAAAAGTATGTGAATACCCATATTTACAATTCAAAGGGGTGCACACCTCCTCAAAATTTCCAAAGGGTTCCGTATCTCTGTATGAAATTTTTTTAGCGGGCTGCAAATGAAAAAAAAGGCTGAAAACCACTGCTTTACATGTCTAAGATCATAGATAATCATGCTGATGGGAAAGATCACTTTGATGGTATTTTCCATCATTTTAGGGCTCTACATCAGAGCTATCTGTGCCTTGCTAACAGCAATTTCAGTTGCCAAAACATGATAGCTTCAGCTTCTTGTAACCTTGTATCTGTCTTTGGAATGACTGAGGTTGGGGTTCAGATGATCATCTGTTTCACATAAACAAAAGTGTACCTTAGGCCAAAAAACCCAATCAACAAGAAACAACTCATACAATAAGTTTCTTTTCTTCATTAATCCTGCACGGCTACTTTTCTATTCACTGATGAACCTTTGCTAAATTGTCCGCTTCCTAAAACTGCTGGAGTTGCAGCACCTTATTCCAGGTTGTCATTTAGTGAAAATGTCTACCGTGGTGAGATTCACATAGGATTTGCATTCTGGATAATTATGTCCCATGTCCTTTACCTTTCCAAACTGAGGTTTCTAAGCCTCTCTTTCCATCTGGTTAATCCTTCTGGTAGTCACTAGTGCCTGTGAACTTTGCATTCTAATCTTCCCCTGTTCATAAAACCTTTTCTGACATATACTGTTAAAATGTGAAAATGTCATCAAGGAAATAAGATCTATGAATGTATCTGTACCTGATTATAAAGCTTGCCTCATTGACTCCATTGTTGTCTAAAATGGAACTAGATTCTAAAGCAAAAGGCCTTTCCTTCACTAGTAGGCACAACGCCTGTCTATTGAATTAGTGTTAGTGTTGAGAACCAGAAAACCACCAGTACATGATAATAGCTGTGGTTGAATAGAGTTTCCAGCTGGGAATAACAACACCAGAGTCAGAAGACTGGCCATCTCAGATTTATACACCTAGGGCGCATCCCGAGATATAGGGCCATGTGCTTGCAGTAACAAAAATAGCAGGGGAACAAATCTGTGCCGCTACTTTTTGCCACTGCACACCCCCCCTGCATGTGTGCTTTGGTGTGCAGCAAAATGCCCCACTTCAGGCAAACTGCCCTTTCCCCAGCTCTCCTGGCTCCCAGCATGCTGGAGACGTCGAGGCAGAACTAAAGGAGGGGAGATGCTCTGGCCAGCAGCCACAGCGTCTTCCTGGAGGACCAAACCTTTGTGTCAGCTGGTGCATGCTCCTGTGGTGTGGTGCTGCGCTGCTTTTCTTCGTGGCATTTTTTTTCCTACTGGGATTTCCCAGTAGCAAATTCTGCCCCTGTACTGCAAATCTGCAGCATGGGCACATATTAACATGCCCAGTGTGTGGTTTGTGGTGCCACAAAGAGGTTTGCAGTGCCACATACCTCACATGCCTGCATGTCTGGATCGGGTCTTAGGGGTAACTGAATGTGCCAGTCCTGAGCTGGATTAACGTTCATTTAATCATACAAAAGACTTCTAGTAGCCACACATGGTGAATATCCAGACAGTCTAAAACCAGCAAAATACTGCATGACAGAGAGGAGATCATAAGAAAATCATTATCTCCACACTTTGCTGTCAAGGAAGTGCTTCAAGTGACCTTGAGTAACCTTGTTTAAGTATAAGCATAGTTCAGCAGGGTATGGAAACCTGTACTGTTACTTTCCAAAAGAATGGGTAACATTTCATATGAACAGAGTTCTCTAGAAGTCCATCTAAGAGCCTAAACTTCAGGATTAATCTGAATTAAAAAACTTTAGGAAAACTGTAGTTTTACTCTACTTCATCATCATAAATAACAAGGTGAATAAAACCACTTAACAAGATTGTAAAATTCCTGCTGTTTTAAGATCAGCAAGCTCTAAGAAAATAACTTTCTGTGGAAGAGAAAAGCTCAAAAGAACTACGTAGGCCTACTGTCTTCCCTAAGCCAAAAAAAAATTAAAAACCAAACACATGGAATGAACTCAGGAAAATAAATCTCATCATTTCTCATCATAACTCTGATATTGAAATTAATGTAGTAAAAGGCTTGATGTAAGTGCTCTATAAAATGTCTATGAACTATACAGAATAAATTGACAGAAATACAACAAGTATCATGAAGGTTAAATTGATTCATAAAGAGAAATACGGTAGAAACATGAACCTAAACGTCTCTGAATGAGGTGTTTATTTCCTACTGGCACGTGGTCGAGCCTGAGATACGTGGTAGAAACAATCTGCTGGGCTGCACCTTCCGACAGGCCCCGGAGGCCCCTGTGGACCTGGAACTCCAGGAAGTCCTGGTGGGCCTGACAGATTGATGGCTGATAAAATAAAGATAGTAATTAGCACTGGTAATACCCCTGTGCAGATGGTGAACAGCAACACGTCACCAAAAGTCTGCTCCTTCACACCAGCTAAACAGCAAGAGGCAGCAGTGCTCGGTCTGACCTCAGATTGAGGGCTGAGCTCTAACCTCTGCAAACTGGGAATTACTCAGTGGAAGACCATAGAGTCACCCCGGTGGAAAAGCGGAGAGAGAGAATCAGGTGCACAGTGTTCATCTGTTAATTAGTAACAATAGCCACAGTAAAGCTGGAGATGTTTACCTGAAGGGCCGGGGGGACCAGGATTACCCGGGAGTCCAATTCCAGGCTCACCTCTTTCTCCCTTTTGTCCTCGGTAGCCTACACAGGATAAAGAATAAAAGCATTCTGTTATTACAAACACTGATTGTCCGTCCATCTTATTGATGTTTAATTACCGAATCAAGCCACCTGAAGAGATGTCCAACTTTTTTCTGAGGCTAGTAATACAGCCACTGTTATTTACCTTCCCTCTTCTAGAACATGGGAAGACTGATACTTGTAACTCATAGATTTTTGGACAGAGGGACTGTTATTGTATAAACTGGCATCACCTTCTTCAGAATTTTCTGTTACTTTTGTAAGTGCTCTAAAACAAAAAAAATAACTTTTGTGTCCTACTGCAGGACTGGTCCTAGGGTAGTGTTATACGGCACCAACCAATAAGATAGATTTGACAGAAAAAGCAAAAAACCCCTTCCATCAATATAGCTAAAGAAATAAATATGAGGTACAGTATAGTCCATTTAACTGACCTCATTCACTACAGTGAGCTCTTTGCTTTTGAACAGAAAAGTATCAAAATATAGCCTACAAACCAGACTGCCAGACTACTAGCTCATCATCTCTCTCATGCATTCTGGTCTGTACCCAAACTTGTCAGTTGTATTATATATTTGAGATTGGAAGCTTCCCAGCAGGAATTTCATCATCTTGTGTAATTTTAAAGTTGCATGCAGATCTCTAGATATAGAAAACCTTATAGTTACTCACTGGTCGCACAGTTTTTCCCAACATGCAGCATGGTGTTGTTGGAACTTGTGCATGTTATAGGCTCCAGCACACAGTGCATTATTGTGACTTACGTGACTGCACTTTGTCTACCAAGCAGGCCCAGTAGCTGTGCTTTGCATATTCATGTGTTTGCAAGGCATAGTTACTGAGCATATTATTACTAATTATGTAGCATTACTGTATACTGGACTACTCTAACTACATGAGACCCTATATTGCCGTGGTGACAAGCTACAGAGATGTGGCTTGTTGCTATGGTGATGTAGCATAAGTGCGCACCATCTGTGATGCCACTGCCACTGCACAGTAGCAACAAGCTATCTGTCTGTTTATGGGAGTGATACATATTGAGGATTGTTTGCCAACTCCAGGCTCGATTTAGAATTGTAACAGATAAGTTTAATTTTGCTGTGTTTAAGATGCCAATATATTTGCATTAATTTGTGCAATTCACTGTAGTTGCTACACTTTATGAAGATCAACCACATAATCAGGCATGTCAGTGTGCTGGGTAAGAATTTTTCTCTTTGGAATAGCTGTCCACTGAAGAGAGGAAAATTAAAATATAAAGGTTGTGGGTGACTGATCAGCATGGAGTCAGTTGATATCACCTGAGCAATAAGGGACACTTTAAATTATATGGCTAAAGTAGTCTTGTCTAGTATAATCTTGTAGCAGTACTATGTGGTAACATAACTTCATGTGACAACTGAAGAAGAAAATGGGGTGAGGTATAACTACTGTGGGTTCCAGCTGAGAAATACAGCCGAAACTATACTAAAGGAAGGGAACACAAATGCATACAAACTTCCTATTAAGCACAAGCTCATACATTTCAGCAGAAAACCTATTATCTACTTGCAATCATATTGGGTTTCAGAAAAGAGTTGCAGATTGTATCTTATTATCCTCAACATCTCAAAATTCCCTCTCAAATAACAATAAAATCATAGTGGAGTCCAAGAAAAAGTAAAACATGCGTGCAGAGTGACATGCAGACACCACATCACAGTGATATAGAAACAAGCAGGTATATAAAAAAGGAAGTGAGCCATTTGAAAATGCACAGAAAAACCCAAACTTTACATTAGTCATGCATTCTAGTAACTGGGCCTATGAAAAAACTGCATAAGAGTCCATACGTAATCCATAAAAACCTGCAAAAGGAAAGGTGAAGAAGTTCATACTGAACAGTGGATCTTAAGGTTGCTCTTTAATTACAATGATTAATAATATTTATAGTTATGTCAGCTGGTGGTTGGCTGTGGAAATTTTGTGCATTTCATGTAGTTATTACAGTTTATGAAGGTCAACCACATAATCTGGAAACCTATTACATTTCCTATTTATTATATCTCTAAGATTCTTTATCTTACAGTAAGTGGTTAGAATACAATTTATTAAAACCAAGTTAATTATACTTGAATAAAACAGTACTACCACTAATCATTTCTGTATTGAATTTCCGCAGTCACGAGGCACAGAAAGAAATTGTATTTAAATCACACTTACACCATTAATTAATTAAACATTATTGAAATCCAAATCAATAATGGAAAAACAATAATACATATAGCTGTCCATCTGTGCACATTATATGAATGAGAAAGGTATATACAATGGCTGGCTGTATTTGAATATATATACAAATGAGTATTTTGTACATACTGGCAATGTTTCCAAAGTTTAAATGATACCAACATTTAATAAAACATTCTCAGGTAACTTTTCTAAAAATAATGCTTTATTTTGCAGGGCATAAACTATAAGAAAAAAACATGCAAGTATAACATTGGGGCACCACTTCAAAACAATCCAGTATTTAACTCTCACAATAAAATAGTTGATTTTTATATGAGGTATATGTTACTCAGAAGTAGGTCCCATGATTACACTTCTGGAAGATAATATTACAGTCTACCTGAGCAAAATTTTAGGTTTATAGTTGCAAACTCGTACACAAGATACAGAAGAATATTACCATTTATATAAATAGTATTAGGTCTATTATAATGATCCAGGCACAGCTATGAGGTATAGATATGATGCTATGTGTGTCTGTTTTCATGGTTATAACTCCACTAACAGATGTTTAATTCAAAAAGCTTACAAAGGCAACAATTGTACCAAAGCCTTTTGCTTGTGTTCAGGATATATAATTTGGTTGAAAAATTTACAACAATGAAAAATATCAGAAGCTTTATGTAAACAACTACCTTACGTGGGGAGTTTCAGTAAACACATTGTAGTATGCAGGAACCAGATATTAAAATAGGAACATGCTTTTTTTTGGCTTGTAAACTTATTGTACATAGTTAGAATCCAAATTACACTTTTATTACAGCAGTAGCTGACACTATCACCATCATTATTAGACTGGCAGTAGCATCACTATTAATTCTACAGTGGGCACATCTACACATGCACATTTACTGTGCAATAATTTAGGATACTGCACATTAACAAAAATTTACTGCACAGTATGGGCATGTGTGTACATGTGCATGTCCATACGGCACATTAACTATGGTGACTTACACCGACTTGAGCATAAATTTGATACCTGCATCATCCAGGTATCAGATTTATGCCTGATTAATTACTTTGCAGTAATGCACATGTAGACCTCAGTAACAGTGTGTTTGTGGACTGACTTGGGACCATAGTTAGACTTGGGACCTAAGTCAGTCTATGCACAGAATTACTATACTTTAACAACTGCACATGTAGACACTGGCCTAAAAACCACTTACTGTTCAGTAACTAACTGTGCAGTAAATGCACGTGTAGACATAACCAGTGTATACTTAAAGATGTTACAATTGCATGTCTGGATGTTTTGGAGGGAAAAAAATGACTGAGTTTTTCATTTAGAAAAGTTTCAAAATGAGCCTCTTGTCCCTACCACATACATGGATAACACCAACACGCTGATGACATTTTTATGTCTAAAGTAGTATGATGCTCCTTGCTATACTTTTGAGGCAGTTATAATATGTTGAAATAACTGGTATAGGTTACTGCATAAATAATTGACATGTATTTAAGTACTCTTTGATATACAGCAACAAGGTGACAGATAATTCTAAGAGCAGAATTTTCTTGTCTGATTTCCAATGAATATTTTAGGTTTGTTCTGTGTGCAGGGTCTGTTCAACAAATGCAACTAAATCTGTGACTCCAGAGGAAGGGGAGGGTTTAACAATGGTAATATTAGTTCACTGATTATGTTGCTGTGTAATATGATGTGGAAAGGAACCTGTTTCAGAAAAACTCTGTCCTGATAACAATAGCAGCCCCTCAAGATCACTGCTTTCAGCTACTGCTATTCACAGCTGTTCAAGTAGCCCTGCAAGAACACTACTATGGAACATTTCAGGTTCAACTTTTCCCCTGTCAAACAGGAAATTTCCAGCTATTCTTACTCCATATACTCTCCAAAAACAGCCAAACTTGTTTTAGACATATTTTTATATTCTATTGTATTCATCACCCAACAAAAATCCTAGTCCATTATTCCCACTGTGGGCATCTACACATGCACTTTACTGCAGAGTAGGTTAATTAGCTCCACAGTAAAGTGTCACCATCTACATGTGTGCTGGTATTAGGGCATTGTAAATTAATTAACTCCACCATTAGATACATTAAATAGCACTGTTGAAGACAGTACTGTCTCATGGCAGAGTAAGGAACTGTGCTGAAATGCACACGTAGACAGTGACAGGGGCTGGTGGGGCATGATGGTGCCAAAGTGCATAGGCTATCTGTTGCCTAGCTAGATGGCTCTGCACTGTTGGTATACTCATGATCCAGCCAGCCCCTCCGATGCTTGACATTGCCACCTGGAGTCTGGGGCTAACCCCCGTGATCCCTGCCAGCCTGGGGATGCTCTGCCCCAGCACGAAGTCTTGTTGTCCCAGGTGCATGTGCAGATGCTGTACTCGGGAGCAGTTTTCTCTGGTGCAAACTGCAGTGGAATTTATCACACTGCATTAATTGCACTTGCTGATGTACCCCATGTCTCCACAGACAATGAGTTACTTGAATTTATATTGATCTAAAATGTAAAGGGACTCATTTACCATCAATGAAATTAATAGTCAGTTGTGTCGCTTTCTGATTGTACTGAAACACTTTGTGCTTCGGGATGGACCCTTTTCTCAACTGCCAAGACAAAGGAGTTTGAAGTAAGGGAAGAAACTTCGAGGAACAAATTAAATGTTTTGTCTAAGACCCTAGATAGACAAGTGTAACAGAATTTAGGAAATAAAATAGCCAGCCTGTATCTCCAAACCTTGAATGGAGGCATTTAAGTGTCTTTTTGGTTGAGATTCACAACATACAGGATGGGTCAACATGAAAAGCTTTACTGTGAATTAGGCTAATCTAATGCATAGTAAAGTGTCATTGTACATGTGTGTATCAATTACTGCACAGTATATTAATCTAATGCACCATTTTCCTACTATCTGTAGATACAGGAACTAGAAAAATGGCACAATAACTAATGCACTGTATTGCATGTGTAGATGCTGACCAGGACCAAAATTGCTCCTGGTCAGCTTAGGCAGCAGGGGGCCACAGGTGGTGGGGAGAGCTGTCCTGGGTCCAGCGGATGCTGTCTGACAGCTATGTGGAGATTGGGGTCTGTTCCAATCTCCATGTGGCTGGGAGAGCTGCCTGCCAGCCACATGGAAAATTGTCCCAGCTGCTGGGCAGCTTCCTGCCAGCCATGTGGAGATTGGAACCTGTCCCGAACTGATTGGAACCTGCCCACGTGATTTTCAGGCAGCTGCCCAACAGCCAGGACACCTCTTCCAGCCACATGGATATTGGGACAGATCCTGATATTGAGACAGATCCCGATCTCCGTGTGGCTGGAAGGCAGCTCCACCCCCCCCCCCCCCCCCCCCCCCCCCTTCAGGGCCCCAATTTCCCACAGATGGGACAGCTGCCCTTCTCCCCCCAGAACTTGGGGTGAAGCCCCAAAGCCTGCTACCAGTCTGGGGCTGGCACCCAGGGGAGCCTGGAGCTTTCCCTGGCTGCTGCAGGGGGTAGAGCAGGACAGGAGCAGCCCTGGATTGAGCTGCTTTTGTTGGGCTCAATTTGCTCTGGGGGTGCATGTATAGATGTATGCTGGGTAGTGCTTGAATTAGCTTGAATTTTCTGCGCAGAAAATTCAGGTGCATTAACTGCACATATAGACATGCCTACAGCACAGTAAAGATTGGGGATGAATAGGCCAGCCAGTAGGGAGGGAGGATGGAGAATAGGGTTGAGAGAAGAATCCTGCCCCTTTCATGAAGTCAGGCAGCATTCATGTGATTCCCTATATCCCTGAGTTAAGTGGCTCTGTTGTTATATGAAACCCTACTGAGGCTTAGTCCTCTAAGGGCACACCCTTATTGAATTGCAAATAGGTGAGGAGGAAGATCCTGCTTTTGCTTAAGAACTTAGTGGTTAGGGCCCTAACCATCAGACTATAGACTGGGCAGACCTGAGGGCACACTTCATTCCTGCTTTTGAAGCTGGGCTAATGGGCAACCAAAAGCAGCCAGAGTAAGAGCAAGAAAAAGAGTACCTTACTATGTAGCACAGTGAGGGAGGGCATTATCTTGGAAGAAAGATCCCTTGAATATTCCTCCCTGCTTCCAAGTGTATTTCTATATTTTATGTAATAACTAGTTAGTTGAAAATACACGACCAATCCTAAAGCTTAGGATCAGCCTGAAGAATGTTCAGGTCTCTCACTTCTTGGGTAAATCACCTAACCATGATATCACTGGAACACAGGTAGGTCATCCATCCTCCATCATTAAGTGAATTCAGATTCCCTTCATGGGACTTAGATGTAGTGATGACTAGCATGTGAACCCCAAAAGGCCCTAGGCAGGATTCATGGCCTAACATGTACATCTCATTCAAACTAGTGGGAATACAGAACAAACCCAATAGCTATACTATACATAGGTTTTCTTAGTGATAAAAGGCATGAATAAAATGAGTCAAATACATTTCTGATCTATGGAGTCATACAAAAGTGAATTTGGATAACAAACCAAAATTTGTTCTCAATTGTACACACACAGTCCCAATTAAATCAAGGAAGTTGAGTTAGTTCCTGAAATTTATGATAGAATTTGGCTTATTGTATGCAAAATGAATGTTATTGCTATGATTAACTTGAAAATAAAATTACAAATTAACTGAATATAGATTGTAAGACATTGTTCCTTTAACAGACTGTAGGTAGTAACAAAATTAGTTAAGTAACAAACACCCTCTCTAAGTAAACATTTAAAATCTCATTAGCAATACTGCCTTATAGTATTACAGCAGTCCTATATTTTAATTTTTAAACATTAAAAAGGCATGTAAAAGAAATACTCACACACTATTATATATTGCCTAACTTCTTTGCTGCTGAATGGATATTTCAGTTGAGACTTTTTGTTATTTTGGTGACATTACCCAGTTCCACTGGAATTACAATGTAACATTATAATTGTTTGTACCTGATACATTTGACAGTATTTGAGGTATATAATGGTTAATTTCAATCAAGGATAGCAGGGAACAACTCTTAATAGTTTTATGAATCTGTTCCCTCTGGTCTCCTGATTCCTTAAATAATCATGTTTAAAAGAACCTAAAATAAATGCAAAAAACTTGAGCATTATAATATTTTATCACCGGAAATACCCGTTCTATTCCCAAAACAATGGGAATCCTTTGACCTAGCTGACTTACTGCTCCTGGGGCAGGGGGCTGGACTCAATGATCTTCTGAGGTTCTTTCCAGCCCTAATGTTTATGAAATCTATGAAATCTAAGAACAATGGTGGCACTGTAGACTTTTTAAATCATACAGTAATAATTCAGTGGAGATTACCTGATATATTAGCTCTGCACATAAATGTGAAATGTTTCCCTGTTGAGCCTGGACACATGCACATATATGGCTGAGATGGTTTAGTCAGGGAAAATCCTGCTTGGAGCAGGGGGCTGAACTAGATGACCTTGTGAGGTCCTTTCTAGCCCTAGTAGCCTATGAGCCTGTAATATAATACTCTGGTGATCTTAGACATACATGCATGAAACTGATTTACCTGAAGAACCTACTACATTAATATTTTTATGGCTGACAGCAAACTGAAATTTGCAAGCATACTTTTCAGTCTGCTTAGTATTTTAAGCTTTGCTTTTTTACTGCCAGCTCACAAGAATGAAATGATCAGACATAGCAGGGAAGGGCATGGGTCATGGTAATACATCTCTGGTTTTGCACTCCTGGTGTAAAAGGAAGGTAGGCCAAACTACTGGCTTTCTTTACTTACTTTTTTATGCATCAGACATGGAAAAGCCTCCTACTAAAGTCTTGCTATTTTATATATTGGAAGAGGGTGTTGTTCTGAGTGTAAAATATGTGGGAATATTGTGTAAATGGGATATGACTATTATTTGAAAATAAAGCAAGAAAAAGAAGCTTCATTTTTCCTATAAGAATAGCTATAATCTTCCCTTCTTGAAACCAGGTAATTGAAAGAAATTCCTGTTACAATTTGCTAATTGACACTCCTCCAAATACATCCTAACTGAACAATCTGACACTGTTATTAAAGTTAATTATTTACAGCAATCTGCATATTTAGATAATTAACAAGTAAGTGTTGTAAAACTCTAATCCCTTTCATTGTTTTCCTTGATCCTTTATTCTTGTTTGTTCTTCTGATTTTGAGCTCATCAACATTTTTCAAGCTTCAGTCAAAGGTTTGTTGTTATCAGTGTTAATAGCCTTTATTCTTCTTATAGCTTTAGGTTCCACACATCTTCAGCTTTCGTTTCATGTTCTTCATTCCAGTCTGACTTGCCCTGACTCCAGAGCAGACCAAACTAACAAAAGATAATAATTAAGAACTACCTATACATATAGGCTACCTATACATATAGGGTAGATATGCAAAAAGCCTGAGCCTGAATTGATTTAATCTTTGCAAGTTAGTCTAACCTGGCTAGGCTGAACCAGTTTGTAATTGTGCAGACATTCCCTCTTGGCTGAAGAAATGAAGGCACATGCCTACAGTGGCTCAGGCTAGAAGCTGGGGGGCACTAAAGTAGCCCTCCCTTGCCTTCCATAGTGCTGAGCTGAGGGGGGGGGCATGGCCAGGTCCTGGCATGACACTCTGATTAGGGATAGGTTCCCCCCCTCATTGCTCCTCACCAGCCCAGCAGGGAATTGATAACAGAGCATTTAGCACCCCACCAAAACAAAACACAAGCCTCTCTCATTAGTTCAAGCTTTTCTTAAACAACTTTTCCCAAGGAAGGAACAGAGGGACCAGCTGACTTGTTGATTAGCTCCAAAAAGCCCTAAGCAAACGTTGTCCTGTCTGCCTTACACAGACACCTCTCAATACTAGCTAGCATACCACACGCTGCCTACTGTCCGTGCTGTGGGAGAGGGGAGTGGGGAATCCCTGCTTGAGCAGGGAGTGGTGGGGGAGGAGGGAGAAGGCACAGGGAAGCCAGGCAGATGGTCCTTTGCCTGCTGTCTCTGCTGGAGCTCTAGCCAGGGAGCAGAGGGGAGGGGCCAGCAGATCTCTCTGGAGCAGAGAGCCCCGCCCAGGGCTACAATGCATCTGGGATGCTGAGGGAACTCTGGTTTAAGTTAAACCAGGAAGGGGTCTAGGACAGACTTTGCATAAACTAGTTTGACCCAAATCAGTTAAGTCTGATACTACATTCAACCAGGTTTATCTCAAATCGGTTTCAGCCATTTTCAAACTGTTTTAGCCCCACTGAATCTCTGTTCTGTTACAGGTTTAAACCATTTTCTGATCTCTTAAACTGCTTTATGTGTAATGTCTGTCCCTAGCCATACTGTAAATTATGTAACTACTTCTCAAATAACTCTATTTTATATTTTTTCTTATTATTCTTGTATCCCTTTTCTAGTAATCTCTCACACTAGTAATATCTAGACTGAGGATTTCTAGACCTGAATGAGTTCAAATTTCATGAAGTTTATAGCAGAGGTCAGTGCAGCAGAGGCCCAAATGATTTTGGAAAAACACAATATGCAAATGACAATTTTAGATAGCAAAAATCCAATTAAGTGAAATTGTTTTGTGAAAAAAAATTATTTCACTACAATAATATAACCAGTTAATCTTCACTGCTTTTATGTTATTTTATTTGCATTCATCCCTTCTCATCAGTGTTGCCTCTGCATTAGAACTCAAATAATTGCTCCTTAGAAGAAAACTGCATGGCTGTAGACTTGGATCAAACATATAAGTAGCTTTGACAGGGTATTGGCCTGGTTTCTATGCTTTATGGAAGTGTTTTGAGAAAAATAACTACTAGAGCAAGTTTAGGTAAGCTCTCTGTCAGTAGACAAAGTGTGTAATTTATTAGAATAAAATGCATTGATTAGGAGTTTTTAATAAATAAGAACACACATTTATTATGGGTTAATATGTAGATCTAGTTTGGAAAAACACAATTATGGTTTTAAAAGTTAATTATTAGGAAGCTATATGAATGGTTCTGTCTAATTTAACCATCATTAGCAAGTGTATGAAAAATCAAAGTTACAGTTCATGTATGAACAATTTATTGTTAACCTTACCTTGAGGCCCAGGCTCTCCTGGTGGTCCTGGTAGCCCATCCTTTCCTGGTGGACCTGGCTTTCCATGAGCTTGGGAAGCTAGCATTGCAGCTGGCAGTTTGAGCTGAGATAGAAACTGAGCCATCCTCTCTTCATTAAGAAAGGACACAGAAAAGAGAAAGTGTAAAAGATTTAGTAGAACCACATATATAAATGACCCAAAGCCCAGCCTCAGCTTCTGGACTCATTCAAAACATCTTACCAGAAATAATTTCATTTGATCCTTTAAAAAATGAACACCGTAATTTTTCAAAGTGCTCCTGTAAGTATAGAGCAACTTCAATTCCAACTGACTTCAATGGCAGGAGTGCTTATACCTTGTTCAACTGAACGTGTAATGAATAGGTGCTAAACCTACAATTTCTCTGCAGATTGTTATTTATATTAACATCCTCCCACCATTCAAGTGACCTCTATCTCTTAGTCACAGAAATATGACTATAGAAGAGATAGTGTTTAATATACCTTTGTAACTCCAGTTAATTGCAAAAATAGGGTTTTACATGGGACTTAAAATTTCCATCCATTGTCCCTCTGCTCAGGGGTGAATTATTCCCTCTAGCTCACGTTCTATGGTCTGAAAGCTCCTTAAGGGTCTACAATTTTGGTTCTGGGCATGCACAGAACAACCCTAGTCTGAGGGAATTATTGCCCAGTGCTTGTCTAAACTCAGCCAGGATTCAGACACTTCCTAAAGGCCTCCAGTCTGGTAGGTGTATTCAGGGTAAGGCTAACATATTGGCAAGGTGTTTTGTCTCATTAAAAGTATTTGTATTTGCATTCTTTTTAATAAACAGCTGGAGGAGGAGGAGAATGTGGTGCTGTTCATACTGTTGCCAGTGAGCCAACCTTGTATATAACAGACTAGAGGTTACAATTCTCACTCAGAAAGCAGACTGCCTTGGTTAAATGTCCTCCTCAGCCTGAGGGGACTGAACCCCACACTCTCATTTCTTAAAAGAATGCCCTAACCCAGGCTACAGGCTAGGTTGGATAGGGTCGTCCTCAACCCTGGATAGGGTCCTTGACCTGGTGAAGCATGTCTCTTGTCCAGCAAGCAGCACTAGACAAGATAGTGGAGGGAAAGAGGGAGAGAAAGCGAGGGAACGTGACTCTAGCATAAGGGTTAGAACATTAACCCTTAGGAGAGAGGGGGTGCATCTACATGTGCTAATAATGTAACACAATAAATTCTAAGGCATTTCAGGATGGAGCCAACTGCTCCTGGGCATGGCCATGGCATCTACATGTGAGCCCAGGACTGCAGCAATTTGAAGTTGGGGCAGAGCAGTCCTGGGCTAGCAGGGGGCTTGGGAGGTCAGCCCTGGGATCCAGGATCTGGTGGCAGAGAGGCTGACAGGAGCTGGGTTCTGGCCCTCAAGCTGGCTGGGCTGACTGGTCACAATTTGCTCCCAATTGTCACTGTCTACATGTGTGTTTTATTGCACTTAATGATTCCACCATAAAACAGTACTGTCCCATACAGTAGTATCTTAAGGTGGAGCTAATTAGCTACAGTAAAGGACACGTGTAAATGGACCCAGGAAGACCTATGTTCTTGCCCCTACTCACAGAATCATTCTTTCTCTCTCTCTTTCTTTCTTAATGGCCACTGACAGGGGTGTTTGCTCAGAGCTCTGAAACCTTCTCCCTGGTTTGTGAGCCTTTCTCTTTCTCTTGTTTTGGTTTTCCTCCCCTAAACAGTTTGACCCCTTTCTCACTGTAGTCCCCCACTTTTCATTACCTTGCCCTGCCTTTTTCCCCTTTGCTAAGTCCTTTCTCCTGCAGTCATCCCCTCTCCCTCCCCTCTCCCTCTCTCTGGTTGTTTTTTGTTTCCCCCTCCCTCTCTCTGCAGCTACTCTGCTGTTTGTTTTCCCTTCCCTTCCCTTGCACATTGCTTACCGTTCTCCTCTCCCCTGGGGTTAGTACATTGGTTTCTAGCTTCTTTGTTCCCTGCCTGCAGAGGGCTGCCCATTCCCCACCCTTTGGTTCCCTGCAGCATATAGGACATGTTTGCAACCTAGGAGTGCCCCCACAGCAGCAGCACACTTCTCCACTCCAATGGAGGGAGGGCATGAAGCCAGAGACCAAAGCTCCAGTCCAGAGGGGCTGAAACCCCAGCAGTTAACTGCTGGGAGCTGCCTTCAGCCGTTCTAGCAAAAAAAAAGCTGGCCACAGTGGAGCCTCTTGCAGCTGTGCCTGAGCGTGGCTTATCCACCTCTAGTGTGGCACCCCCCTGGGTCGTGGGGAAGGCCCTTCCTCTCAGTCACTCCCTGTTTCATTTGAGTCAGCTAGCTCGGTGGCAGTGGATCCAGTCCCCTCTGCTTCTCCCCCTCTCAGGGGAGGATTTGTCCCCTCCTGCTGGGGAAGACAAGTCCCAGAAAAAAGGGGTCTTCTAAAAAGGCCTTGTTATCCCCTCAAGACCTCCCCACCCACCACTTCAAGGGGAGATGAGGTTAGTGAGCAGGGCCCCCGTCCCCTCTGCCTGCCTCCTTGGCATCTCCCCCAGACCCTGTAGTACTCAGGGGTGACCTGGGGGTAGGGGAAGTGGTGGTGGAGTCCGGTGGCCCTCCCCACATCTCTCAGCTCTTTGAGGATGACAAGATTGATATGGATGTTAGACCCTCCGGGAGCCACAAGTGGCTCTGGGAGCAAGAGTGCCTGGCCCATGAGAGCACCCCACCCAAGAGACCAGGGACTGATGTCCCCCACTACGCCATCTTGGAGGATCCATATCCCACAGGGCCTGATGCTGAGGATCTTGGTGAGGGGACAAGTGCCTGACATGTACAGCTCTTCCTCCTCCGGGTCAGATTTTGATTCTGCCTCTGAGAAAAAGTTAACAGTAGTCTTGCCTGAGGAGGTGGTGTCCTCTGATTCAGCTAAGGTACCCCCCTCCATAGGGAGCGTCCCCACCCCAGAGGCGGAACTTATTCCTGCTTCCAAAGAACCTCTCTGCATTGCTTACTCAGTTGAAAGTCTTATTGAGTTTCTTGAACAGACAAAGCACCACCAGAGGGTTGCACAGCATATACATACATGGCTCCCAGAACTCGAGCAATTTGTGGTGTTTGCTAAGGCCGTTGAAGCAGCGCTGCACTCCACTGCAGTGATATAGTTTTTGCTTGAGCAAGCTTGCTGGCAATGTTGGGAACTTGTTGTGAGCAGTGCTGGCTGACAAGTTGTAGGCCTGTTTTTTTCCCTGTCCTGCATGTTTGCTCTTCTCTGCTGTTCCTCTCTGTTCCATTGGCTTTGCTTGTCCCCTTTTCTACACCCTTTACACATGGCTGCCAGAACCTTTGGTTCACTCAGTGCCAATGGCTGCAAAGACCCTATGAAGCAGACAGCACTCTTTGATTTCCTGCACCAGAAAAAGCTGGATGTCACCTTTCTGCAAGAAACTCATACTGATGTAGCTAGTCAAGACAACTGGCATGCTTCCTGGAGTGGCCATATGTTGCTGATCCATGGCACCTCTCAATGCAGGAGTCGCAATCCTCTTATCACTGCAACTGACTACTGACTTAGTGGTAACCCAAGAGGTCATCCCTGGCCACCTGCCTATTGCACATATCATGCTAGCACAACATAGCCTCCTCCTAATTAACATCTTTGTATCCACTGCCAGGTGAGAACAGGCAGATTTCTTCTGGCTGATTTTTTGAGGACTGTAGCTGATGGTGACAACCTTCTCCTCCTGGGTGGGGACTTTAATTGCACGGTTGATGAACGGTGTGCCCAGAAGGGGCCAGAACTCTATCTGTTCTCAGCTTGGCAGTTGCAGACAGCCTTGGAGGCAGGGGACCTTGTGGATGTCTGGTACCATTTTCACACTGACGCAAGGCAGTACACTTCGATAAAGGCAACCGCTGGTGGGATTGCTATGGCATGCCTTCACTGCTTGTATGTTGCCAAGCATTGCCTGCCAGTCCTACATGGCAGCTGCATTATTCCATCTGGACTCTCAGATCACAGTCTTATTTGCTGAAAGCTGGGTCTCCTTGGCAGAATACATTCCCAGGCACCCTACTGGTGTTTAACACCAGCTTGCTGCAAGATGCTCACTTCTGTGAATGCTTTGCCTATTTCTGGTGGACATGGGAGACTGCAAGAACCACCTTCTCCTCCTGGAAGCAATAGTGGTATGTGGGGAAGGCACACATCAGAGCTTTCTGCCAGCAATACACACAGCTGGCCCCAGTGTCCAGACGTTGAAGGAGGACGTAGCAAAGCTTGAGGTGGCCCTATGTCATGCTGGTGGAGACACAGGACTACTTGAGAGCCTTCAGCTTCAGAAGAAGCACCTGCAGGAACTGGTGAAGGGCGTAGCCCAAGGTGCGAGGATTCATGACTGCTGCCAAGAGCCCTGACCCAGTTCTTGTTCAACTTGGAAAAGTGACAGGCCCTGCAGAACATCTTTGACCATCTGAAGACTCCAGCCAGCTGGACACTCATGGATTTTGTTAAGATCTGCCATCATGCTGTAGCCTTCTATCAAGACCTGCTTGCAGAGGCCACCAAAGACACAGGACCTTGGCTGCATTAAGAACTGGTGGCCAGTATCCCTTCTGTGTGGCGACTACAAGATTCTGGCCAAAGCTTTAGCTAATTGATTGTGTACTGTCATAGCCTTAGTCATCCGTCCCGAACAGAGCTACTGTGTACTGGGCAGGACCTCCCAAGACAATCTGTTCCTGCTTACAGTACAGCTTTGTACCTCTTTGGACTGAACATCAGGTTTGCCTCCTTGGACCAGGAGAAGGCCTTTGATAGAGTTAACCACAACTACCTTTTTCAGACCCTAGAGGCCTTTGGTTTTAGACTGGTCCTCACCTCTGCCCTCCAGGTACTGTACTGAGACATCTCCAATCTTTTGAAAGTGAACGGCATGCTCTGTGCTCCATTCCCGGCTCACAAGGGCATCTGCCAGGGCTGCCCCTCTTTGGAATGCTGTACACTCTGGCCATTAAGCTCATGCTTCATGTGCTGCAACAGTGCCTGACCAGCCTCGTTCTTCCACTGACCTCTGGTTTGGTTGGCAGCTCGCTGGCTAGGCTGACAGTGTATGCAGACAATGTGACCATTCTCCTCAGCACTCAGGGTGATGTCCAGTCACTGGTGGACTGTCAGCATGCTTATGAATGTGCTTCCTCAGCTCATGTTAACTGGCCTAAGAGCAACACCCTACTCCTCAGTGCATGGACCAATCATCCCCCCCAGACCTGCCTGGGGGTCTTGCTTGGAAGCATGAGGGCCTTAAAGCTCTGGGAGTGTTCCTCAGCCCATCAGTCTTCCCATCCTGGAATTGTGAAGCCCTCAGTGAGGAGGTGGAGGTGCGCCTGCAGTGGTGGTGCTGGTGCTTGCCCAACCTCTTCTAACATGGGTGGGTCCTCATTGTGAACAATTTGGCAGCCACAACATTATGGCACCAGTGTGCCATGTTGGACCCTCCTGCTGGATTTACTCGAACAGCTTCCAAGACTGCTGGTGGACTTTTTCTGGGATGAACGCCATTGGCTCCCCCCAGCTGTTCTCTACCTGTCTATGGCTGAGGGAAGCCAGGGATTGGTTGACCTGGCAAGTAGAGTGGCTGCTTTCTGCCTGCAGGCTCTCCAGAGACTCCAGTGCAGGCTCTCCAGATACTCTTTTATTTTGAAGACCACCCTCCCTGGCAGCAGCTGGCCTGTGTGTTTATGTGCTGAGTAGAGAACCTTGGGTTTGACCAATAACTCTTTCTCCTGGATCCTGCCCTCCTGGACTGGGGGAACTTCCCGCCCTTCTACCACGGCTTGCCATGGTCCTGGCAGGCTGCCTTCTACCTCCAACCTTGGACCAGACATCTGCAATTTCCACAGTTGCTGTAGAAGCCACTTGTCTACAACCCAGCCCTGCAGCACAGGCTGTTGAGCCTCGGGTCTGATAGCCTTGCTGACTCTCTTATCCAGTCACGTACAGTTCAGCTAGGCCACCTTCTCGATATGGCCCAGTCGGACTGGCTGTTAGCTGAGGCTCTGGTTGCCTGGTTAAGCATGCATCCAGTCCACTGCACCAGCCATCTCTTAGGGAATGTGCAGACCACCCTCCCAGTGGAGGCAGTGGCTGCCATCAAGGATTACCTCCAAGCGCGGTGGGACATCCCTGCCAGAGATGTCTCCAGAGAACACTTTCCACCACTGCCCGTTATCCTGGCTGTGGATAATGATCTGGGCTGTGGGCCTGGCACTTTCTTGACTCTTTCTGTGCCTCCTGACAGTGATGCTGGGATTTGTCTTGACGTGCTCCCCCAGAAAGCCCTGCATACATGGATGGTTTGTGTCTGCCACGCTTATGTCCTTGCCACTTGACCTGACACGACATGGAGGCAACACTTAGTGGCACTGGCATTTGCACCAGCATGCCCTGCACGGCACACACTTTATAAACTACCCATTGCCAAATGGACTGGCTACCTCCAGTGGTGGTTTTTGCATGGGATACTGGCCACCAGCACTCTTGTCCGCCACATGGACCCAACTGGATCAGCAGCCTGTCCCTTTTGCCGAGGGGAGGTAGAAGAGGTTTTATTCTATGCCTTCCTTGGATGCCCCCAGCTGTTGCTGCTCTTGGCATCTTGTTTGAGATACTAGGCTTAGACCTCTCGGAGACAAACTATTTGTTTTATTTCCCATACAGGGCAGCAGCAGGGGTGTCATCTGCCTGGCCAAATTTTTGCTTGGTCAGGCTAAGATGGCCATCCTCAAGAGCTGCAGGAACTGGCTAGCTGGGGCCAGCTCTAATGACACCCTAAGACTTTCAGTTCTTGGTTTGGGGATGCTTGACATTGGAATTTGAACATGAGGGCAGTACCCACCATCCAGGCACTTTGGACCATTCAGGGGTTGCTCTGGAGTGTCGAGGGCATCCATTTAGTCCTCACACTGTGATACTGTTTGCCTCTTCCCAGGGTACTGGCAGGTGTCTGAGCAGACTGTTGTTGGACTAGCTGTTTTTGTTTTTTTAGACTCTGAGGGCAGAGCCTGCAGGCCATAGCCCTAGGTTCTGTCTGTTATACTAGGTCCAGTGCGTGGGCAATGTTTTATTACTTTCTTTGGTTGTTACCCCCTTTTCTTCTTAATAAACCTTTATAAAAATTCTGTCTGTCTTTCCTTCTTTCATCCAGTCATTGGATAATTAACATTAAAAAAACCAAACATGAAAGCAGGGACTACAAACCAGGACTCCCCCATCTGAATGCTCTAACCAGGAGGCTAAAGAATTAGGCTCCTTTTTTCTTATTCTACTTCTGGTCTTGTGAATTTGGAATTCCTTTCTGCATGGTGCCACAGCTTCAAGAGAAAGGGAAAAGACCACATCCTTCCAGAATAGCTTATTGGCTGGTTCTTATGGCATACACCAGGAGGTAGCTCTGAATGTCCTTGGGCTGAGGTGGGAATGGAACCCATCTTTTCCAATTCTTGGCTGGTGCTTTAACTACCAGCCTTAAATACACAGATAAGTTGTTTATTAAGGAAAGAGCCCTGCTCAGTTCTTTGAAAGATTAGAGTAGTAGCGGGGTAGAGGGAAAGTAGTAGACATGCTGTAAGGTAGGGCTAGGATTCAGAGTGACCTAGGCAAATTGGATGACTGGGCCAAAAGGAATCTCATGAGGTTCAACAAGGAATACTGCAAACTCCTGCACTTAGGACAGACCAATCCCATGCACCAGTACAGGCTGGGGGCTGACTGGCTGGGCAGCAGCTCTGCAGAAAAGGAGCTGGGGGTTACAGTGGACAGTAAGCTGAATATGAGCCAGCAGTGTTCACTTGTTGCTAAGAAAGCTAACAGCATCCTGGGCTGCATTGGTATGTGTGTTGCCAGTAGGTCAAGGGAAATGATGTACCCCTCTAGAGATTCAGCACTGATGAGGCCATATCTGGGGTACTGAATTCAGTTTTGGGGCCCCCATGACAGAAAGGATGTGAACAAATTGAAGAGACTCCAGGGGAGGGCAACAAAAATGGTGAGGGGACTGGGGGACATTACTTATAAGGAAAGACTGAGGGAACTGGGCTTATTTAGTCTAGAGAAGAGGAGACAGAAAGGGGATTTAATAGCAGCCTTCAACTACCTGAAAGGGGGCTCAAAAGAGGATGGAGCACAGATTTACGAGCACTCATGGTGCTCTGGTGTGGCACCCTGGCATGGTTCCCATCTTCAAAAAAGGGAGGAAGGAGGACCCAGGAAACTATAGGTCAGTTAGTCTTACCTCGATTCTGGGTAAGCTTTCTGAGAGAATTATCCTGGTGCATCTCCACGAGGGGCCAGCAGGGGAGGTTCTGCTTAGGGGTAACCCAACACAGTTTCATTAGAGGCAGGTCCTGTCAGACCAACCTGGTGGCCTTCTATGACCAGGTCACAAAATCCTTAGATGCAGGGGTAGCAGTGGATGTAGTTTTTCTGGACTTTAGGAAGGCCTTCAACACTGTCTCTCACCCCATTCTCATTAAAAAACTAGAGGACTGTGGTGTCGACACCTGCACAGTCAAATGGGTCACTAACTGGCTGGATGGCCGCACCCAGAGAGTGGTGGTGGATGGGTCATTCTTGACCTGGAGGGTTGTGGGCAGGGGGGTCCCCTAGAGCTCGGTCCTCAGGCCCGCACTGTTCCACTTCTTCATCAGTGACTTGGACGAGGGGGTAAAAAGCACCCTGTTCAAATTTGTTGATTACACTAAGATGTGGGGGGATGTGGGCACGCTAGACGGGAGGAATAGGCTGCAATCAGACCTAGATAGGTTACAGGGGTAGGTGGATGAGAATAGGATGGGATTTAACACTGACAAGTGCAAGGTGATGCACCTGGGGAGGAAGAACCAGCAGCACACCTACAGGCTGGGGAACTCCCTTCTCGTCCGTACAGAGGCAGAAAAGGATCTTGGAGTCATTATTGATGCCAAGATGAACATGGGCCGGCTGTGTGGGGACGCAGTAAGGAAGGCCAACCACACCCTGTCATGCATCCACAGATGCATCTCAAGCAGGTCCAAGGAGGTGATCCTCCCCCCCTATGCAACACTGGTCAGGCCACAGCTGGAGTACTGCATCCAGTTCTGGGTGCTGTACTTCAACAGGGATGTGGACAACATGGAGAGGGTCCAGAGAAGAGCCACCCGCATGATCAGGAGTCAGCAGGGCAGGGCCTACGAGGAGAGGCTCAGGGACCTGAACCTGTTCAGCCTCCACAAGAGAAGGCTGAGAGGGGGGATCTAGTAGCCTGTTAAAAACTAGTCAGGGGGACCAGCAGGCATTGGGGGAGTCCCTGTTCCCCCAAGAACTACTAGGAGTGACTAGAAATAATGGTCACAAGCTGGCAGAAGGTAGATTCACACTAGACTTCAGGAGGTGCTACTTCACTGTCAGGGCGGCTAGGATCTGGAACCAACTTCCAAGTGAAGTGGTGCTAGCTCCTACCCTGGGGGTCTTTAAGAGGAAGCTAGATGAACACCTTGCTGGGGTCGTTTGAACCCAGTACTTTTTCCTGCCATGGCAGGGGGTCAGACTTGATGATCTGCTCAGGTCCCTTCTGACCCTACCAACTATGAAACTATGTTCTCAGTGGTGGAAGATGACAGAACAAGGAGCAATGGTCTCAAGTTGCAGCAAGGGAAGTTTAGGTTAGATATTAGGAAGAATTTCCTCACTAGGAGGGTAGTTAAACACTGGAACAGTTTACCCAGAGTGTTGGTGGATGCTCCATCCTTGGAGGTCTTCAAGACCTGGCTAGATAACGCTTTGGCTGGGATCATCTATTTGGGGACGGTTCTGGTTTGAGCAGGGGATTGGACCAGATGACCTCCTGAGGTCCCCTCCAGCCCTAACTTTTTATGACTTTATGATTAGAGAGCTTCAGGAGAGGATTCGAGGCTCCAGGATCTCAAATACATGAGGGAAGCATCTCCTTGTAGCCTTGACTGAGTTGCCTAATTCTGAGCAGGGTGACATACCTCTCTGCTCAGCATTTCCTATTGGCTGGCTCTGAGAGACTCCCTGCTCCCTGAAAGATTACAACTCAGAGTACTGACCCAAAGATATTACTGAACTTATACATTTCATCTTCACACACAACAACTTCACTTTCAATAACCAACACTTCCTCTAGACCATGGGCACAGCTATGGGCATGAAAATGGCCCCACACTATGGCAACATTTTTATGAAGTAGAAAAATTCCTCAAGGACTGTACCATGAAACCCTTGCTATACTTAAGATATACTGATCTCATAATTTAGAGTGAAAATATGCAATCTCCAACTGATTTCCATCAGAAATTCAACAAGCATCACCCCTCCATCACACTATCTCTTCAATACTCCAGCACCAACATTTCCTTTTCAGACATGATGATCCCTATCCAGAATGGTAAAATAGAGACCACCATATACAAGAAGCCCCTGGACCAACATACAAGAGCCACCCAGATACCACATGAAGAATTACTGCAGTACAGAAGAAAACCCCCCATGAATCCACTAGTAATGACATATCATCCCTCTCTGGAACCTATATGGAAAATCTTCAACAATTGCAACCCATACTAGAAAAAGACCCAACTCTTAAAGATCTTCCCAGAATCACCTATCTTATCTTTTAAACAAGCACTGAACTCCACCAACCTCATCAACAGAAGCAAACTTGCTACAGACCAAAACACACCGAATGGTCATGCCATGCCAAGTAATGTAAAACCTGCGAACACATCACCACCCCC
>NW_017728918.1:55376481-55381311 GCF_001723895.1 Crocodylus porosus | reverse complement strand
ACAGAAGCAAACTTGCTACAGACCAAAACACACCGAATGGTCATGCCATGCCAAGTAATGTAAAACCTGCGAACACATCACCACCCCCACAATAACGCCCCCCACAACAGAACCATTAATATTCCTGGATCATACACTGGCACCTCCAGAAATGTAATATATGTCATCCAGTGCACCAAATGCCCTCATGGAAAATATGTAGGAGAAACCACACAACAACTGTGTACCAGAATGAACACACACTGAAAATCTATCAAAGAGAGGAATATCAAATTATCTGTGGGGCCACATTTCTCATAAGAAAACCATTTTCTCTCCAATCTCTCATTTCTAATCCTCAAAGGAAATTTACAAATCACTTTTCACACACAAGCCTACAAACTTAACTTCATCAATCTACTGGATACAAAAAAATCATGGACTAAATATAGACATTGGATGTATGACACATTATAACTTGTCAATTATCTGACTCCCCAGGTAACCTTAATTTACTTTTTACCAGTTACATTTATTCCCCTTCCCTGCCCCCACCCCCCACCTGTCTCTCACCCACTGATTACCTCAATTTACATTTGTACTGACTGGCTTCCTCGCATATATACTGGCCTCTGGCTGCTTTACTATTCCATCCAGGGAGAGCACAAACCAACTGCAGACACTTCCTCAGCCTGACAAAGGGTATCTATACCTGAAAGCTTGCAAAGAAGAATTTTTCCAACTCTTTGAGTTGGTTTAATAAAAGATATTGGATTGACTCAAAAAACCTTGTCTCTCAAACCATCATCCACGCTTGCATCAAACCTATTGAAAAAGGCAGTGGGGGGAGTGGGGAGTGGTAGAGCATCTAAAACAATTTAATACAGACTTGCAGACCATCAGTGATCTGTGAGAGATATTTAGGGAAAGACTGACATAAGTTTAACCTGCAAAGTGATTCTTTTGCTGCATCTCCACATGGGCTAGGCATAGCTTTTCTGGTATCTCCCTTCACAATGGTCAGATCATTGTACAATTGCTGGCATAGCTGTCAGTTAGAGGGGATGATTTTTTTCTTATTCCAAATCAGCAGAGTCACATGGGAAAATCTTTGTATTATAGGCCTGCATAAGTGAAATAACTGAATATCCCACATAACTGAAAGCCGCCTTTTCTTGTATTTATTTGTTATGTCCAAAACAGCTGGGTATCCTCATGGTGGTTGTTTTAATACGTTTCACTGTATTCAGTTGTATTGTAATTTTCCTACTTATGTGTGGGAAGCACAGGCTGAATTCTGAAAGCAGCCATTTTTTAGGTAATTTAACTGTTAAACAAAGTCTTTAGAATACAGTAAATGTCTTAAACGCTAAATAACTTTCATTAAAAATCTTGTGGAAAAAAAATAATTCAGTGCCCCTACTCAAGCAGCATACTCTGAACAACTCTGAAGAACTGAGCACATATGAGAGAGATTTTTATAGTGTTTTCTGTCATTTAGAAACTGCTGCATAAGTGCCTGGCTTTTGACAGAGAGAAAAAAAGAACAAGGCTGAGGAGTACCATTTAAATTAAGTACAGAACACAACATAGGAATCATAAGAGGCAATGACTAGCAGAGGTGCATGCTGAGGAAAATATTAATATATAAAAAGGAGAACAGAAGGGGGAATAATTTCTGCAAAGTAGACAGGCCACATGGTAGAATAGCGTATCCCTTCTGGCTCCATATTCCCTCCTTTGTTTGCCCAGAGGCCGACAGGGCTCCCAGATGCAGGTGAGACCTTGTTACACTTGCAAATTATAGCTCAATGCAAACAGCTATACAATTTGTACACATTTTCAAGGTCTAACTTTATAGCTTGTTGGAGCTTTGTATCATGTGGTAGACAATTTGCACATGTACCTGGTCTTAAGATAATTGTGCAATTAACCAGTTAATTGTGTATTACATGTAACATGTAAAGGGGGTCTATATAGCATTTCTCCTGTATTCTACTAGATCACTTGTTTTATTCCTAAGGTTATTTTAAAAATAAATACTTTATAGCAGTGTTTCTCCCTTTGACTCTGTTATGTTCTAAAGCACTTCACTGTGGATCTGTTTAGCCTTCTCAATTACTATGTCAGGCAGCACCAGACTTGGACAAGCCAGGATGTTCTGCAAGCACAGCCTCCCAGACTGGAAGTATCCTTAACAGTGCTGTTTATATACCTACTGGCTCTATCTTTCAGCAGTGACAAGAGGGTGCTCCCTGAGTGGTACTCAGCTATGATAGTGAATAGCAACATGGAAAAAAACTGAATGCACGTTTGGCCAAGCCTTCTTCTCAGAGTCATCCTAAAACTATTCCATACTAACATATCTGACATGGTTCTTCAGCACCTATGTTCCTTCCAACCTTTGTCAGTAAGCTTGAAATACAAAGCTCACTCATGCTATTGTGATGCTTCTAGTCTGGTTAGAAACCAGCAATGAGGAAGTTGGAAAATTCAAAATACTGTGAACGTCAAACCAATTCCAGTTTTGCAACTGATTGCATGTTGGGTTAATTATTGGGGTACAGAATAGTTTTATTTTTAACCAAATTGATTAACCTATCCTTCATAAAGCAACAATTACTAGCTACCTAAACAAAGGTTTATAATAAATGTGGAATCAATGGACCACATCCAGATGAGCAGGGAGATGCAATTGCAGAAGCACAAATAGTAGTGGCACAAATTTGTGCTGCAGTGCATGCCCATGCTTTGTTGCAGGACACATTGTCCTGCTGTGGGCAAACTGCTGTTGTCCAGCTCCTCCTGGCTCCTGACATGCTGGAGCAGCCAGGACACAAATGGAGCACAGAGATGTTTTAGCCAGCAGCCAAGGCATCTCAATGGAGGACCTGGTCTAGGTTTGTTCCAGTGCACACTATTGTAGTGTTGCCATGCTTCTTTTTTCCTGGTGTTTTTATTTGCTACTGGGAAATCTGGGTAGCAAATTTTGCCCCAGTGCTGGGCATAGTTTAACATTCCATGCATCCGGTTGGTAATGCCACAAACTGCACAGCCCTGCTGGTTTGGATGCGGCCATGGAGTTTTTCCTTAACAGTCTTTATAAAAAAGTAAAAAACATATAATTAGAAAAAAAAGAAACCTCCTGTTATAATGTAAATGGAATTATATAACTCTCAGATAATAAGGGGGAAAAGTACAAGTGCAAAGAAATTGGGAAAAGAGAAAATATCAGAATGCAAGAATTTGGGAACACAGAACACAATTTGCCAACTACTGCATGGAAGAATAATTTAAGTATAACATTGTGAACACCATATATCTTCATTTTGAAACCACTCATGACTACTAACCACCTTCCTTTAACAGTCATCATTTAACCATTCAACACACGGGAAAATAATTACATTTAATAAATGCTGCCCTAATTTTGAAGCTACTTTTGATTTAAAGCTAGAAGGGTAGCTAATATAATTTACACAGAAACTGTGATTTCCATGTCGATTTCTGTGTATATGTTTTCTCTCAAATAAAAATACAGTACTTGAGAAAGCTCTGAACTTGTTAGAAACAAAAACACATAGTCCTAAAAGCTGTCCAGTTGGTGTCTAAGGACAATAGGAACTTTATATTTTCAGTATCAGGGCTTTTATATACTGAGTTTATTATTTATCAGCATTCATATATTATTTAACATTCTTTTAATTTTTACTCTTAGGGTTATCATTTGGAACAAACCTTTGTTTTTAATAGTTTGTAATACATGAGAAAATATTCTGATTAACAGATTTCTGAACTGATAATAACAATTATTTGTTATAATAGGATTATATTAGATAGACTTTGACTTATATTAGCTTTAACTATATAACAAGTTAGTCAATTAAGCACAATGGGATTTCTTGCCTGAGTGGATAGAAAGGATATGCAAAGGTTATAGAGAAGTTAACATTCAGAACAACACATAATATTTACATTTACTTGTGCATTTTATTACCTTACCTTCAAAAACTCTAAGAACCTCTTGTTTGATATATTTTTTTATTTCTTCAAATGAAACTGCATTAGCCTGGTAGAGAAACAAAGAAACATAATTTATCTAAAATTAAGCAGGGAAAGCAGTCCAAGAGTACATCTACGATGCTAGCAAACAGATACTGTTACTGACACTGAATATATAAAACAATTATACAAAGCTTTCACTGAAATACTGAAAAGAAACTGATGTGCTCAATTAATGGTAAAGGCTATTTTATTGCAAGTACAGATCATATTGCTAATATAATGAGACATAAGAAGAAATATTTTAGCTATAAAGTCAAATCAGAGTACTTTATGTATACTTATGTATTTATTTGATTTATATGCTGCTCTTTCCAACAAAGGCTGAGAGTGGCTGACAATAAGAGAACAGGATTGTGACAAGAGAACAAAACAAAAGAAAACTACAAAACAATTCTGAAGGGAGCTAAAATATCCATATAAAACAGAGCTCTGCCAAACAATATCTCTAAGTTTATACATGTTTAGAACAAGTTTGTCCCTATCAGTTTGTGACAGCCTTATTCAACATCTCAGCTTTTGATGTTGAGCTGTTGAATAAGGCTTCCATTTCTCTCTCATGCTTTCTGTGTCATTTGTGAAAGCTATTTCTTGTTATGTTCTATAGCATAGCATCTAGCACCATAAACCCCTCTCATTGTGTTAGAGACTAATGACTTTCATACAGTTAGGCTCCGGAGCGGTGAGAGACGCGCGGGTGAAGCCCGCTGTGCCCCCGCTCCCCCGAAGCCCCCCAGACACCCCCTCAGCAGCCCCCTACTTGGCCCAGCCCCCCAGGGAGCCATGTGA
>NW_017728918.1:55373771-55375757 GCF_001723895.1 Crocodylus porosus | reverse complement strand
TGAACACCTTCAAGAGTAAATTGGATGCTTATCTTGCTGGGATCCTATGACCCCAGCTGACTTCCTGTCCTTTGGGCAGGGAGCTGGACTCGATGATCTCCCGAGGTCCCTTCCAGCCCTAATGTCTATGAAATCTATGAAACACATAATAAGTAACAGCAATAAGAATAATACTGACAGTGATGGGATGATTATCTGATTGAAGGTGTCTGACAGTTTAGTAAGATTTATGGCATAAGTATGCATGGAAAGAAATGAAGGTAGTGAATGGAAAAATGTAGTGTCAGGAAGCATTTTAGTGTACTTTTTAGTTCTTCTGTTTATGAAACTTTATTCATAAAATTAAGCAGATTGAGGAATCGGCTCTTCAAGTTATAGCAAGTGATTATTTAATTGAAATTAATCTAAATTTAGTCTAACACAAGTAACCAAAGTCTACATATAATATAAGGAAAGAAGGAGTCTATATCCAATGAGTCAAACACTTTTCTGTTTTTTTTTTCCTTTTTGACAACCAAGCATTTAAACAATTCGAAGCACCTTAAGTATTTGTGAACCTTTGTCTGGGTATCTACAGTTTAATTTCCACTACTCAGTACATGCTGTATTTGTATCTAGTGGCTTCACCAGCAACCAGTCAGAGGTCTTATTTTCTTACCGGAAGGCCTGGAAGACCTGGTGAACCAGGAGGGCCTTGATAACCTGGTGATCCTGGGTAGCCTCTGTCTCCTGGTGGTCCAGTAGGTCCTGCAATCCCCTTTTCTCCTGTAGGTCCAGGTTTTCCTCTTTCACCTTGTGGACCTCGGTCCCCTGGAATACCTTGATCTCCCTTTTCAAAATAAGAGGCATGGAAAAAACAGCTTTATATTTATATAAATATAAATAAATATTACTAATTATAGTTTCTAATCAACCTTTAGAAGCTAGTGAAACTCAATCAAAAATTCTGAGGAGAAACTTCTTTCCCAAGCAGCACTGACAGTTTATTAGTAAAGGGAAAATGCAGGAAAAATAATTTTAGGAGCTTATTTTTTCTTCTTAAACAAAAGGAGACAGTATTCCTTCTTTCATATTTTTAAAGTTTATAATCAATGACAAAGAACATATTCATAGACTTCAGAAAGGTGAAACTCAGGTGTTATTAGGTTTCAGCTCTAAGATAAGGAAATAAAATTAAAATTTCCTGGAGTATCACATTTTCTTTCTACCTACTGAATTTCTATAGTCCCCACTGACACGGTATTTGAGCATCCTAGAATATCAATTAAACCTGACAACATCACCATTAGGTAAGGGACTGTTTATAGATGTTAAAATGGCTACAGTTCAGGTCCACATAAGGACTTAGGCACTTAAAACCGTAAAGTCCCTAAGTTCCTATCTCATGGGGACTTCTCTTTTTAAGCTGCTCGTAACACAGCAGTATCAGTTCCTCCAGTCCAACAGGAGGCCCTGGCAACTCTGGCAACTCCACGCTCTCCATGATCCAAGCAGGCCAAAGGAGCTAAGCAGGCCAGGAGGAAAAAGCGTTGAGTGATCGTCATAGGTGATTCCATCCTGAGAGGTACAGACAGTCCCATCTGTCACCAGGACCCCTCGACACATGAGGTCTACTGCCTACCTGGAGCAAAGATTCAGGACATGAAGGGGATGATCCAGGCTGTGATCCAGCCCACCGATTACTACCCCATGATCCTTATCCATGTGGGTACTAAAGATGCAGCCAGGAGAAGCCCTGATCACCTGATGGCGGACTACCACACTCTGGGGTGTGTGCTAAAGGAGATAAGCGCACAGGTGGTTTTCTCTTCTATCCTACCAGTGAGTGGGCGTGGAAGGTGGCATGCAATGTGCATTGCGGAGACCAACTGGTGGCTTTGGGAATGATGTCTCAAGGCAGGCTTTGGCTTCCTTGACAATGATCAGCACATCATGACACGAGACATGCTTGGATGGGATGGGCTCCACCTTCCCCCTAAAGGTAAG
>NW_017728918.1:55369919-55373760 GCF_001723895.1 Crocodylus porosus | reverse complement strand
GGCCACAAGGTCCCCCCTTAACCTTCTCTTGTGGAGGCTAAACAGGTTCAGGTCCCGTAGCCTTCATAATAGGAGGCTTGGGGGGGGATCTAGTGGCCTGTTACAAACTAGTCAGGGGGCACCAGCAGGCATTGGGGAAATCCCCGTTGCCTTGTGCACTACCAGGGGTGACCAGGAATAACGGTCACATGCTGGCAGAGGGTAGATTTAGGCTAGATATCAGGAGGTGCTACTTCACGGTCAGGGTGGCTAGGATCTGGAACCAACTTCCAAGAGAACTGGTGCTGGCTCATACCCTGGGGGTCTTTAAGAGGAGGCTAGATGTATACCTTGCTGAGGTTGTTTGACCCCAGTACTCTTTCCTGCCATGGCAGGGGGTTGGACTCGATGATCTGCTGAGGTCCCTTCCGACCCTAAATACTATGAAACTATGAAGTCCCCTGAGTGGCCAGATGTGGAGGCATTATCACTATGTGCTTGACACATACAGTATTCAGCTCCATATGAACAGAGGCAGCTATGGCCACGTTCATTAAAAAACACAGGGTGATGGTGGTCCACTGCAATAACATAATAGGCAGAGACATATTCCAGGAAGTTCAATTCTTTCCTTAATCTAAGGGGGTTCAAAACTCCTAGAACACAGTCCTAATCCCCTGGCCACAGATTGTTTTAGTGGGGAAAGGAAGTGCTCTCCACTTGTTTAAGCTGTGCCACTTTGAAAAGAAATCAAGATTCATTAACTATGAGAAAAGGAGAAAAAGGAAATATGACTGAAACCCAGTGATGTAGCTCATTCACCTAGGTTCTGATCCTTTGTCCAAAGACTATTTATGCATGATACATTATATAGAGAGGCAAGGATTTCTTAGGGTGGTATTTTTTACTGGACCAAATATTCAGTTGGCTCTGTATAGTTGGTTCAATACATGATAACACCCTAAGAAATCCTTGCTTCATATAATTTCTGGACTGTCATAGCTACATCATCTCTCTTATACTACTTATACATTATATAGTCATTGGATAAAATGCAACTTCACAACTTCTAAAATATATAAATCTTGGAAACTCAATGAAACAGTAGAGACAGCTATTGTATATGAAAAAGCATTTCATACAGCAAGAAAGTACAGGCAGTATCCAAATGGGAGTTGCACTGGTGATTTTACTGGTATTGGGAACCTCTATATTAAACTGAATTCAACAATATGATGCATTATATAACTCTACAGAATTCAGTGTGGGCTACACTGGGCTCATAGATAATTTGTTTATGCCACCAAAAGGACAAGAAATAAATATATGTAGCTTATACTGACTCAGAGTGAAGGTCATAATGAAATTAAGGAGGGGCTTATGTATTTATGTACCATTTTCAAGTTATGATTACAAACAGTTGATATATTAAGCTGAGTTAAAGGCCTCTGAACAGGTTTTTTATATTTGACCTTGGCAATAAAAATGTGAAAGATCAAGTGCATGTGGTGTTCTGTTTCACAATTTCAGTTAATAAAAAATACAGCTGATACAATGAAGCCATTTTTAATTAATTAATTCCTTGCAAACAAAATAAATCAAAGACTAATGAGATTGCCAGCAATGGTTTTCATCAAGGCTCATGTGATCGAAGCTGAGATGCCACTTGATTTGTTTTGTTTGTAAGGAATTAAATCCTTAAAAATGACCTAATATATTTTCTACTTGTTTGCTGAACTAAGGTCATGGAACAGAGGAGCAAGTCATGCATTTGGACTGCTAATAAACAGTTGATGATTCTTAAGGGTCACTGACTGCCTTTGCTGCATCGCTTAACCTAATGTTAAGTTACACCATTGGAAGGAAATAGTACAAGGAATTAATTAATGCTTTACCAGATGAAATCCTGAATGGGGAGGCTAAGTGAACAACTCTATTAGCTGTATAATTATAATAAAGAATTGCTAAAATTATGTAATGTTATATTTTAGGTTTTAAAAAAATCACACTAGAAATGTAATGCTGTACACAGTAATTTACATCCCTCCTTTCATCAGTCATTTGAACTCCAAATCTGTTTGGTTTCCAATGAGTTAGAGTTTATTAGCCACTATAATTAAGTTTCAGTATAAAGACCCCTGTGACTTGTGATGTTTTACTAGATTAATTGAAATCATAATGAATTCCAGACTGAAGTTTAACTTGACACTGGTAAATGTGCAGAAAGAGAGAAGTATGAAAAGGCTACAAATGCAAAAAACTTCCTAAGCCTTGCAACCTCCCACCTGATATGTGAAGTTAACCTGTCACAAACTGCTAACATGACATGAAACTATTCTGTATATATTAACAGTTATAGATATTTAAAGAGCTATTCAGCCAATATCACAGAAGCATTAACATATGGATTTGGATTTGTGTCAAAAATCTGTTGGATGAAGCTGTAATATATACAGCAGAGAAAGGATCTGCTACATGCTGATAACTAATTCAGACCTATGAAATATCTGAAAGATGTGCATGGAAGGTTGAATATGACACAGACTCATTACAAAAGCCATATGAATCTCATTCTTTTCTGAAGCCGCATAGCCTCATCTGTGCTGTGTTGCTGATGGACTCACTCTCTCTGCTCTGTGCCACCATCCAAGAGAAAATATTCCCTGAAGAGCAGACCATTAGTACAACATCCACATCGAGTCCAAGATGGGGTGATATTTACCTGAGGTAGCATTAATGTGCCCCTGGGTCTGGATAGATTAACTATCTTTTGCCTAAATCATGACTCCCTATTAGCATGCCACTTTGGAACTAAGAACACCTATCACCTCATCTCCTGTTGCTTTTGGTGGCTGCAACTGCACAAGATGATACAGATGGTCTTAATCCATTCTTATAATGGACTGTGCCCAAATCAAGAAACCTCCTCAGAACCTTTGCTGACTCCTCCAACTCTTCACCACCCCACTTTGGCCATGGTCAGCTCCCTGGACTTCACTGTAAAGTGGCAATTCTCAAATGTTTTTTCTACAATCCTGACAATAATTGACCAACTTACAAAAATTGCCCTCTATCCCATGCATGGGCCTTTCCTCAGCAAAATCTATCACCTGAATGTGGCTGGACCACATGATACATTTCCATGGCCTCCCAGGGAGAGCGGGCAGGGATTGGGGGGGCTTGTGATAGAGCCCTCCACATGACATGGGGCAGTGGGGGGTAGCAGGGATCATGCCCTCTGCCTGGCAGCAGCCGGTGAATGCAGGCTTTTAAATTTTTTTTATTTTTAAAGAGCCGGGAGCTGGGGCAGGAGACCGGCTGGGGGATAGGGGCTCATGACACAGTCCCCCCACGCAGCATGGGGCAGTGGGGGCAGCAAGGATGGCCACCCCACCTGGCAGCAGCTGGTGAGTGGGGGCTTTTTCTTCCAAAAAGCCGGGACCTGGGGCTGGGTAGGGCAGTCATTGATGGGGTTGGGAGAGCACGTGGGAGATGGGGTCTGTCTGATTCAGACATTCAGCTGATTCGGTGGGGGCTGAATCTTCAAATCAGATTTGGACAAATCAGTTCAGGACTGTGATTCAAATTACCAAATTGAATCACTGTCCCCCGAATTGGAAGAATCCGAAGCAAATACTAGCTGCTTCACACAGGCCTATCAGTTATCTCTGGATTCACTGATAATGGTGGGGGTCTACTAAAGACCACCCAATCAAGGGAAAGAGCTAGAACAGGAATTCTTAAGTCAGCTCACGGAGGTAGTTAGGTCAAAGGACGTGGTCATCATGGGGGACCTGAACTTTCCAGACATCTGCTGGGAAGAGCAGTCAGCCAGGTCTGACCGCTCACGTAGGTTCCTAGC
>NW_017728918.1:55348808-55369908 GCF_001723895.1 Crocodylus porosus | reverse complement strand
TCTAGACAGATTCTTTGCATATTAATGAATATTAGTAATATGTATATATATAAAACTGTTATATTGTAAATGTAGAAGCTAGGTTATAAGAAATACTGTATATTTTTTTATTTTGTAAATATGTAACAACTTCAACCTCATGAAATTCCTGTGTACTACTCCAGTGCTGGAGAGTTGTTTCTATATTTGCCGGAATAAAAAAAGTTAAAAAGTCAATTTTTTATTTATATGTTTGATTTGTAAAATATGTTAGATAATGCAACAAACCAAATAAAAAAACAAATAGTTCTTGATAGGCATATTAGACCAGGACTTACTCTTTCTCCTTTGGCACCTCTGTCTCCAGGTCTTCCAAGTGGACCCTGTTAAAATAGTTTTTGAAAAAGTAAAATACTTTGCTTAAACATTTGCTTAGACCTTTTCCCATTAACTCTGTGGAAGGCAATTGTCTGGGACTAACAGTTATATCATCATTAAAAAATGTAATATATTAACATTCCAAATAGTAATTTCTTACCGGAGGACCTGGAAATCCATCCTTTCCATTGGTTCCCTATAAAAACAGGAATATTTTGTTATAACTGAGGGTACACAAATATATTAAAAATAAAGTCACAAGAACAGAAGAAGTTCATGATCTATTACAGAACTGACAAATAAATATTGTAAAAGAAATAGCAGAATTAATAGCTTGTGTAGCCAAAATTTTGACCTAGCTAAAAATAGGTATACGGGCCTGGAAGTGAAAAATAAGAGAGTATGGGATAAAGCTGAGATGCCAGGACATGCTAAATCTGACTACAGATGATACAAATAATGAAAATAATACTTTAGTTGGCTAGTCCATGACCATACAAAGACAGACAACTGAGTTGGGAATTCAACAGACTGGGTTCTATGGATATGGATACACATTTCCATTGCATTTCCATACATAGTCATTAAATCTGGCATATATATTTTAATGGCCCTAAATGCTAGAGCTTTCAAGGCAAATCTAGAAAGGGAAGGTAAGGATAAACCGATAAACCAAATGAAGTACTGTATCGTTCCATGTAAACTGGAAATATTTTCAGTGCATTGGGACAAATTCAGACTCTTCCACACACAGCCATGGAGAGCCCAAGCTACAGCAGAGTCATGGAGTCTGCACACTGTGAAATGCCATTCCACAAGAACTGGACTTATTTAATAAATTGTTTGGTGGAGAGACGTTAGTCAGGTTGAGACAGATGAGGAATATATCTGTTTCTCTTTAGATTCATTTTGCTCCTAATGGAACAGGGGACTAAAAGAACTGGCACAAAGGCTAGGGACAGAAGTTATACATAAACTGGTTTAAATGATCAGAAACTGGTTTAAACATGTAATAGAACATAAATTCCGTGCACATAAACCAGTTTCAAAATGGCTGAAACTGGTTTAAGATAAACCTGATTGAATGTAGTATCAGACTTAACTGATTTGGCTCAAACCATTTTATGCAATGTCTGTCCCTGCTCCTGCCTCTGTGGCTCACCACAGGGGCCTCGATCTAGCCCCCATCCCTTCCCTCCCCAACAGACTGACCTGCTGGGCTGGGGCACACATGTGCATGCACGCAGGCACTCAGCCCCCCATCCCAGCCTGGGATTGACTGTACCACAAGAGGCTTCAAGATCTACCGGTTGGTGACCACTGTGTAAAATAAACATTAATAAAGAACTGAAAGAGAACCTGGCTTTAGATTTTATCCAGTCCCTTGTCTACAGGCAAATAGTTTTGTAGAATTTCGTTGTAAATCATATTTTCTCCTGGCCAAAAAGATTAACATCTATTTTTAAGTTAAAATAAGAAACCCCCTAGGGGAGTTTAACACCACTGCTTTACAGTGTTTTGAAAGGGCACAACTGATTTAAGTACCTGATGGTCCTTTCCACAGATGCTAAGCCCTTACCAGTCCCCCATGAGAACAGACAAACACCATTCACAAATAGCTTTTGAAGCCTGTCATTTCCATTTAAATGTCTATTTGGGATGTTCTAGTTACTTTTGAAAATCTGCCTGTTAAGAACATAGAGAAGAGCCACTTATCTATGCAGTAAAAAGCAGTATGTTATAGCAACAATATTGCACTTGCAACCTACAGATGATAAACCATGAATCAAACACTCTCTAACTGATCTGACATTACAAAGACCTTAGGAATTCCATCTTCTATAGATTGTATTGAACATTTGGAATGACATGCCTACTCTCAAATAATTCTGGGAGGTCCTTTGGATTTACTACTTAAACCTCAGCATTCAAGGCCCTCATTCAGCAAGAACTCGCTGCACAAGCAATACCTGGACCTACAGCACTGTATGCTCTATGAAGGTTTCCTGCCGAAATACTGAGCAAAGTTAAGTCTCTATTTTTTCAATGAATTTTTTTCACACACTTATTCAGTGGTTAATTGCTTACTGGTTTTCCAGGAGGCCCTTCTGGCCCAGGAAATCCGATGTCTCCCACAGGGCCTCTTTCACCCTAATAAAGAACACACACATAAGCATAAACAGGGTTTTCCATTTTGTATTTAAAACACGAGTGTCAACATAATATGCCAACAAGGTTCTTTGGGTAGATGTGATATCTTTTATTAGATAAATAATAAAAGATGATTATTAGATAAATAATAAAAGATATCACATCTACCCAAAGAACATTGTCTGCCTATGTCCTTAGACCAGCATGGCTACAATGAACAACCCTAAAACACAATATGCCAGAATTCAAACTTGCACTTACTGGTTCCCCTGGTATCCCTGGAGGCCCTGGGGATCCAGGCTTTCCCTGTCAAAGGAGATCGAAGAGAAATATTTAAAATACAAATTGCCCCACTAGCAAAATAGCAATTTTCTTCAGATCAAGCATGACGTATAATCCGTATTTGGTTTAAAAATACATGTAACTCACTTTTGAGTTAATGTGTTAAGAGAATTTTCAAGAATATGTTGTATGAAGCACTTAAAAAGCAGTTGCTTATATTAATTAGATTTTATCCAGTCCCTTGTCTACAGGCAAATAGTCTTTTAGACTTTCCTTGTAAATAATATTTTCTCCTAGAATCTTTCTGATTTGTCTACCTCTTTATCTGAAGAAAGGGGCCAGACTTGGACAAAGTACTCAGGTAAGGCCTCACCAGTACTGCAGAGAACAGGAGATTTATTTCTCTTGCTATGCAGAAGATGGTCCTATTAATATGCCAGTAGACACTCTTTTTTTTGCAACAAGAGCACACTGTTGGCTCATATGTAGCTTATGATGTACCACAACTTCCAACTCCTTTTCTGCCATACTGGAGTCTAGCCCAGCATTCCCAGGTCTGTATTTGTACTTGTTATTGTTGTGTCCTAAGTGCAAGACTTTGCACTTATCCTTACTACATTTAATTTGATTGATTTTGGACCATTTCTCAAGTTTATCAAGGTCATTCTGAATCATTGTGGAGAAATCCTTCAGAATGTCTACAGATCCACCCAACTTGATGTCATCTGCATAACTGGTAAGTGTACAATCAATGCCAACCTCCAAATCATGACTTCAGATTTTAAACAATGTTGGACCCATGACGGTCTCCCTGAGGAACCTCACTCAACACATCCTCCCTGTAAGGTAAAAAGTACAAATCTCCTCTTAGATTCGAACTCCCCAAAGAACTCTCCAAACTATTCCTGAACTACAAAACTCTAGTGCAATGATTCTCAACCATGATGCTGTGGCACCCTGGGGTACTTTCAGATCCTTCATGGAGTGCTACAGGACGTCATACGTTAGGTGAGAAAACACAATTCACAAGATAAACCCAATGATTTTAAATAAGAATCCATGCTATTAAAAAAAATCAGACTTATGGTCTTCTGGGCTAGGGACAGATATTCAAAAAGCCCAAGACTGAATTGATTCACTCTTTGCAGGTTAGTCTAAGATGTGCATCTTAAACCAATTAATAGCTGGACAGATATGCTCTATTAAACCAGGAAATGCAGGCACATGCCTGCAGTGGCTCAAGCCAGAAGCTGGGGGGTGCTAGAGCATACCTGCCAGCCACTGCTGAAGGGAAGGGAAGAGAGATGCCCTCCAAGGCTCTGGCTTCTCCCTGCTGGAGCAGAAGGAGCGTGGCCAGACACCAGCCGGGAACAAAACAATTTGCAAAACATACAACAGGGAACTATCAATAATCTTTGCCTAAGCTAAGATACAGCCCAGCAAAACACAGCATACACAACTTCGTCCAACTTAAAATGTAAACCAGAAAGCCAAGAGTTAGTTTTACTAATCCCGAGGGCAGAGTGTCTCCTTACAGCCACACATTTAGAAAAGCTTTGTTTACATGTTCTGCTTCATGTTTACATGTTCTGCTAAATGTAGCTCGCTGCATTTTTTGGTGCAACTTCTCTTAACTAAATCTCCAGCATGTGTGATCACTGACGAATGATCTTTGCCAACCCTTTCCACCTCTCAGTCTGATCCTGCAAGCCTTAGCTCTGGGCTCAAAGCTGCAGCATAGCTTGGATCTGCACACATTTGCTCCAGGGCCGCTGTGTAAGCCACAAGAACTGCAGCCAAAGCCTTGCATTCCAGGGGAGAGAGGGGACAGAGGGAGTTATGGAGGTATGGCTGGGGCTGGCAAACAGCAGCTGCAGTCCCCAGGGTTTGCCAGCAAAGGGAGGGGGAGGGGAGAGGGGATGAATGGAGAAATTTGCCATAGGGGCCATGGCAGGCCAGTGTCTGACCACACCCTACCCCTGCTCTGGCTAGAGAGCAGAGGGGAAAGGCCAGCTCTGCTGTGGAGCAGAGAGCCCCACTCAGACCAAGAGCATGCCAGTATGCTGGGGGAGTCTGATTTATCTTAAACGAGCAAGGGGTCTGGGACAGACGCTGCATAAGCCGGTTTCAGCCAAATCAGTTGTGTCTGATACTATATTCAACCAGGTTTATCTCAAACTGTTTTCAGCCATTCACAAACTGGTTTATGTGCACTGAAGATCTGTTTTGTTACAGGTTTAAACCAGTTTCTGATCACTTAAACAGGTTTATGCATAATGTCTGTCTGTAGACCTGGAATTCCTTGCAATAGGCAAACTGCTGTATTATTTTTCCCTAGTCAAAAAAGAGTGAAAACTAAGAGCTGACATTTTCCAAGGGGTACCTTGACCCTAAAAAGATCCATAATTACTGCTCTAATGAATCTGACATTGGCCTGTGAATTTATTTATAAACACTTTTTATCATAAAATGTTAAAGGAAATAATTTATTGTACAGAACCGTGGACTAAAAACTTAGTAGTGAAATGGTTTACAATAGGGCTAAAATGAACTCATTAAATACTTCATATTCACCCAGCATTTGGAACAATGCTTTAAACAGAAACAAAATTTTGGCTATAACCCAGGGGAAATCCACAGGAAGTGAACAACTATGACAAGCTTAACTGGTTACAGTATTATGGATTTATAATGTTCAATATAACATCAATTGTGATTTTAAATACCATGCTTTGAAGCTCTTAGACTAACTTGTAGACACGGAAAAATGTACTCTTATTCTTTTAACATGCACTTTTAACTTTATTTTAGGGATGTTTAACAAATTGAATTATTTAACTTTCTCCTTCTCTTGAAACCTATAGTAAATGTGTTGAAATATTGGTTAATGGAAACTAACTAGATAAATATCAACCTCTCTTTGATTCATAAAGCATGCATTCATAATTAAAATAAACCAAACAATAACAAGAACAAACCAGTTCCTGATCTGGTTGGAAATTAGCCACATTTAAGAATAATGCATTTGCATATAAATTACGCTATTATCATACTGTCTGTTGAATAGCCAAACCACTCTATTTTAGTCAACTGCAATTGTAATCTAAAGAAAAGTAGCATTTTATGTCTTGTAAGAACATGTATGAGCAGTTCAACTTCAGTTTATTGTCACGGTTACTTTTAATCTTATCTGCAACAGAGATTCTGGATGGCTTCTGTGAACTCAAATGTCTTTCAGACACTTTGTCCATGTCAACAGATTAATAGCCAGGAAAAACACTCACTGTAATTTGGCACTAAAAATGTCTGATAGACTTTTTATGTAAATCCTAAAGGAAATAACTGTCAAGATTTTTCAAAGAGCACAAGATTTATACATGTCCAAGAATATATTAAATGACACCTTACTTTTCTTTAATAAATGGAAGAGGTTCTGAAGAGTCTCATGTGATGTTTTGACTTAGTAGAAACACTCTTGAATTTCAACCTGTGTCACATATTTAGTTCACTCTTTTATCATTTCAATCATATAACTATGGCTTGATATTAATAAGGCTGTAATCTCTTTGGGAAAGGACCTTATCTTCATAACTGTTCATAAAGTGCCTACCCTACTAGGAATATATGAGAATTAATAATGCATATGAGCATTTGTCTCGATTTCAGATTATTTCAACTTTTCCCCCAAATATATTTCTTTAAGTAATACATTTCTTTAAGTAATACTCACTTGTATCCCTGATACTCCTGGTGCACCAGCTGGTCCCCGGTCACCCTAAGGAAAAGAAACCATTGCAGTGTCAAACATCTCGCAACTGGCAACACAGGATCTCAAAACAGCATTTGTTAATGAAGAAGCAGTTATACTCTAAGAGGCAGGAACTTATCACAGTTACTGGAAACAGAAATTCTTACTTTCTAATATTTACCTCTACCATTGACTTATTTTTCAAAACTGAATAATTCATACCTTCCCAGGTATATGTTTTCATTTTGTAAGGTCATAATTTGCATATTGTCCCTTATGGTCACTTCAGAAGATAGTCAGGCATAAGTTAAAGAATTACTGAGAAATGGATCAAGGTTAAGTAACCGACTGATCTGTGAATCTCCAAGTAGCTCTTTCTCTCATTTATAGTCATGCCAAAGACTAGAATGAACAGATAATTCAGTATTATATTTTCCCTTCATGTTACTCTAAAATATTTGACACTAACAATAAAGTTATACCTATAGCCAAAGTCACTCTAACCAACACACAAGGAGGCTGTTTAAGGGGATGGACAGACATTATATTTATAGAGATACAAAAGCCCTTGTAATGTTATGAAATATGAGAATACAAATGTGCAATCCATTTGTAGTGCCACAAAATTCCTGTCAGACCAACCTGGTGGCCTTCTATGACCAGATCACCAAATCCTTAGTTGCAGGGGTAGCAGTGGACATAGTCTTCCTGGACTTCCAGAAGGCCTTTGACACTGTCTCTCACCCCGTTCTCATTAAGAAACTGGGGGACTGTGGTGTCGACACCCACACAGTCAATTGGGTTGCCAACTGGCTGGAGGGCTGCACCCAGAGAGTGGTGGTGGATGGGTCATTTTTCATTCATTCAGGTAGGTACACAGTATCATTGCATACACAGTGAAATTCACATGAAACTCTGGAGAAATGCCAGACAACTTCTAAAGAGAAAGTTTTCCTCTCTTAAAGTCCTACCTTTTCCCCTGGGAGTCCTTCTAGACCTGGTAGCCCCATTGAACCGGGATCTCCCTGGTTAAAAAAAAAGTCGCATAGAATAATAATTCCACCTTCTTGATGAGACATAAAATGGCTGGAGAGCAAATAAATGTAATGCAGAGGATTCAAACCTGAAAATATTTAAGAAACAACTAAACATTCTATTAACTTTGAGTGAACAGATTTTGCCAGGTGAGGTTTTAATGATCTGAGAATAAAAACTATTTCCAGAGGCAGAATGTGATTATTTTCTGATTAACTGTTTTGATTTTGATTAAGAATGCAATCAGGGAGAACCCCTCTGGTGTAGCTGCCTGATCAAGGTCAGCTCTAAACCACTTTCAGTCAATACAATGATAGGTTTGAGCATATGTAGTCAATTAGAGAATTAACATAGGTTATAAGGTAATTCTGGAACTTTTCTTTAACTTTCTAGATAAATCTAGTGCTTCTGAGCAGAACTCTGTTCCACAAACAAAGTTTAGTCATGAAAGGGCTTTGTGGGACAGCAGTGTCTTTGCATTAGTCTTTGAGTTCTGACGGACATGCCAGGAAGAGTAAGATCAAATAGCAAATGCTGAGCAGTTTAATTCCTTTTAACAGACTAGTTATACTGAGTTTCATTTACTAGAGAAGAGCTACTAGAAAAGGGCTTCATTTACTAGAGCTTCTTCAATGTCATCATGTCTGGGACCAAGCATATTTATGGTGATGTGGCATACAGGCACATTTCTTTTCCTGACAGCTCCATCTTCAGGGCTGATATCGTTTATTGTTGAAGAATGCTGGTAGCTCCTCACAGTGGCCGATGCCGGTATATGGATTCTGGATAATCTGGACTGATCAGCAGTTGACTATGTGAAATAGGTCTGCTAGCTCTGATCCTGTTGAATAGTTGGAGAAATATATCTTAGCAGGATTTCAGGTTTAAAACCCTTTGTCAGGCTGAGGAAGCACCTGCAGTTGGTGTGTGTGCTGTTCCTGAATGTAAGGAATAGTAAAGAAGCCAGAGGCTGGCATGCAATGCAGGCAAGAAAGTCAGTCAGTGAAAATGTAAAGTAAGGTGTCAGGGGTTAGGGACAGGCTGGATGCAGGGTAGTGTAGCATATAAAAGTGGAGAGGTGCCTGGGGAGTCAGATGTTGGGAAGTTTATAGGGTGTGATAAATCCAATGTCTATATTGAGTCCATGAGTTTCTGTATCTAGGAAGTTGATGAAGTGAAGTTCATAGACTTATCTGTAAAAAGTGGTTTGTTAATTCCCTTTGTGGATCAGGACTGAGAGACTAGAGAGACAGTGGCTTGCTTGTGAGAAATGTGCCCCCACAGGTAGTTGAGTATTCTTGTCTGTAATAGATTTCTGGTGTGCATTCACTCTGGTGTGCAGTTGTTGTTTGTTCCCGCCTACATATTTTCCATCAGGGCATTTGGTGCACTGGCTGAAATATATAACATTTCTGGAGGCGCAGCTGTAAGATCCAGGAAAGGTGATGGTTATTTTGAGGGGTATAGTAATTGTGGGGGTACTGGAGATATGTTGGTAGGTTTTGCAGTTCTTGTCATGGCGTGGTCTGGATACATTTGGCGTGTTGTGGGATGTAGGAAGTTTGATTCTGGTGATGAGGTTAGAGAGGTTCGGTGCTTGTTTGAATTTACAAAACACTTTTCACAGACAAGTCTATGAACTTCACTTCATGAACCTCCTGGATACAAAAACTCATGGACTCAATACTGACATTGGATTTATGACACACTATTACCTGCCTGACATCTGACTCCCCAGGTACCTCTCCACTTTTACCTGCTACATCCCCCCTCCCTCACCAACCCCAGACTATACCCTCACTTCCTGACATCTCAATTTACATTTTCACTGACTGGCTTTCTTGCATGCATACCAGCCTCTGGCTTCTTTACTATTCACTCTACCCAGGAAGAGCACACACACCAACTGCAGATGCTTCCTCAGCCTGACAAAGAGGTTTTAAACCCAAAAGCTTGCTAAGATATATTTCTCCATTTAGTTGGTCTAGTGAAAGATATCAGAGGTACCCTCAACTGGTCCATGCTGGGGCCAGGACCCAAAGTGGGGTCGAAGGGCCAAGGGCCTACTGCGAGGCATGCCCAGAGCAAAAGGCTTGGGATTCTGACTTGCCTGAAGGTGGGACTAGGGCCTAAGGGGGAACCAAGGTCCAAGAGAGGGGACCACAGCTGGAGGGGCTGAATGATGCAATCTGTGAGGCACAGGCCGAAGTGCAGGGCAGGTACAGAGCTGAGGAATGGATGTCATCCCAAGACACCTAAATGGGCAGTCTCCTGCCTGGGAAACATCTGAATCAGTTTTCCATCAAGGTGTGGCAGACAAAAGAGGGGCAGGCAGTTGGCCCAAAAACAGGTGGGCAGAAGGAAATCTAACTGGCACCAGGAAGGCCCACTTTTACAGGTTACCTGCTGGTTTCATCCTGCTCTACCTACACACACACTAGCGACATGAGTTTTGCTTTCAGAAGCTTGAGGTGCAGTTTTACAGAAACCCCTGTACCTATCTCCTTGAAACCAGGCAGGCTTCATGGCCTCAGAAGGGGCTACCATCCCTGCTGTTTCATCCCGCTGTGCCTTAACACACATACAAAGTGACATGTCATGACTTTTAATTTGAACAGTTGGAGGTGCAGTTTTGCAGAAAACCCTGCACCTACCTCCTTGAAACCTGTCAGGATTTATGGCCTCAGAAAGGGCTACCCTCCCTGCAGTTTTCACCCAGCTGTGACTTAACACACATACAGTCACACATCATGAGTTTTGCTTTGAAGAGTGTGAGGTGCAGTGTCACAAAAAACCCTGCACCTATGTCCCTGAAACTTGGCATGCTTCCTACTCTGAGAAGGGGCCACCATCCCTGCAATTTTTATCTGAATCAGGCAAGAAATTATAAAGTTATAGGCATTTTAGTGATTCCCCATTATAGCCTATGGCTGAATCACCGAAACATCGTTGAAACTCTGAAACAGATTTGGCTGAATCGAACTGGAACAGTGATCCAAAACACCAAAATGAATTACTGTCCCTCTCAAGTTGCTGAATCTGAAACTGAATCGTAACAGAGCCGTTTTGCACATCTCTATTAAACACATACAGTGACAGGATTACGTGATTATCTGGACTCTCCCATCTCCACGGTTACTCTGAGCTTTGGGTCCATTTTTATTGTAGTCTTTGAAGGGCTAGTTTCCCTACCATTATTCCTGTCACTTTCTCCATGCTTCAACTTATGAAGACACTCTTAAAACTGAAATGACACATTCCAACAAAACATACGTACCATCGTGCCAGGATCACCTTTTGGACCCTTCAAAGAAAGAAAGATTCATAGAGATATTTAAGACAAGAATATGGCATCTCACAGTGCTAGTACAACATAAATACATAATGACAGTGATAATACAATGGTAGCACAGCATAGTCAGAGTCAGTACTAATGGCTATTTCTTTTTGTCAGCTTTGGGTCAAATCTTAGTTGCTCTTTGTGTCGTTTCCCCGAAGTGCAATGTAGGAGAGATCTCTGAATAAGTCTGTGATGCTACAATGCAAATGATATAAGGAACAGTAGCCCCTCACTGTGGTGGCAGAACGTTTACAGAGCTGCCAAAGTGACTATGTAGCCTGGATGGGATGAAACCGGTCTATACCAATAATTACAGAGAGACTTACGTATGTGCACAGCCTCTCTGTCTCAGAATACATGTATAAGTTAGAAGGATAAAGAAAAAAGACTCAGATTCTACTGTACTTATTACATATGCCTAAATACAATTTTATTTTACCCTGTTTGAGTCCCTGAAAATCTATTACACTACACTGACACTAAAGATATACATTTTAAGATTACTTTTAGAACAGGTATAGCATATAATCCAATATCAGATTATGCACTTGATTCTGCAAACTTTACATGCAGTTCTTAGTATTGAAATCAAAATGTGCCATTCTCCCAGCATATATCAAAATATTTGATAGACACACGTCTAAAAATAAATGCCTTAATCTTCAAATGTAGCAAATTTAGTGTGTTTGGGCACATCCAAATGAGTATGCATGGGTGTTTCCCTGGGGATAAGTAGCAGTGGAACGTATTTGTGTTGCTGCTAGTGGTCCCTGAGGAATGCCCCTGCATGCATACTATGGTGCATGAAAAGTTACCCCAGGTGGGGTAGGGGAAGCTGGGATAGTCCCAGCAGCCTTACCTGGGGTTCTGGGGTCTCCTGGGGCTCCAGCAGTGGTGATCCGGATGTATGGAGTCTTGCCAGCAGCTGGTCAGCCAGGCTCTGGTTTCAGGCTGTGCATGCAGCTGCCAAATGCACCACCCTGCTTTTTATCCACATGCTTTTTTTGATATTGGGATCACCCAGTATCTAAATCTGGCTCTGTACTGCAAGTATGCAGCATGGAGAACCAAATCATATGCATGGAGCGTGTATTGTGGTGCCTCAGAAGCCTATAAGGTGCCACAAAATGTATGTGTGCATTTGTGTGGACGCAGCTTTTGAGTGTTTCATGTTTAGGATGTAACGTCTGCTTTTATCCATCTCATAAACAAGTTGTATGTAAGTAACAAAGCCTTCTATCAAAGTTTAAATTAAACAAATGATATCTATTAATACTTACAGGAGGGCCAGGTGGGCCAGGATAACTAGCAGCACTCATGCCTCCCTGGAAAAAAAATGTTTAAATTTTGATTTGTGTCAAATTTATTTATCAAGAAAAAAATCAAATCATATAATAAAGATGAATACCTGTAGCTTATATAAACCGCCCATTCCATTTCTTTCATTGTGAGGAATGCCCTTAAAATATGAAAAAATTAAACATTTCACAACTTTGAACAATAAAGGTGATATCCTAGCCCGTGGGTTGTCAATCGGGGCTATGCGTACCTCTGGGGGTAGTTGAAAAGGCCCTAGGGGGTATGTGTGGGTGGGCAGGGACAAAGCACTACCATGCACCACCCTATACTTCCACGCAGGTACCGCCTGGCTGCCTGTCCGGACGCAGGGCTGGGGGGAAGCTCACATGTGGCAGCTGCCACTGCTCTGCATTCAGTTGTGCCCCCACCCCCACCACTGTATATCCGACCATATGCCACCCCTCCCTCCCCTGCCCCATTTCTGCATCCTGGGGTATACTGCTCTGCGTCTGGCTGCTGGAGGTACACTGATCTAAAAAGGTTGAAAACCTCGTCCTAGCCCAAGAGACATCATCCCATTTTACCTTTTCTGTAGTAATTATACAATAGAGCCACAGAACAGTTCTGTTCTTGCAAAATTTCCAGTGAAGTCAATTAGAGTTCAGGGTATATAACGAATTCAAAATTGCAACTTTCATTTGTTCATAAAAATTAATGCTCCTAACTTCAAAGATAATTGCATAGGGTGACAATATTATATGACATCTCCAAGCAGTTAAGATAGCTGACCAAATGATATAGTAAAGGAATTCAAGGTACTATTATTATATATAGTATATAACTATATCATTATATCATCTAAAAAATTATGTTTAAAATAAAAACTGGAAAACCTCTGAAGTCAGCCTTCAAGTACTTTGAGAATATAGGGGCTTGTACTGTAACTTTGAATTAATATTCAAGTTTGACAGATTAAACACTAATGAAAGCAGAAGAAAAAATATTTGGGCATAAAATTTAGTAACTAGCTTGCCAATTTCTGCTAAATGTTTACAGGATGGTGACTTTCAAAGTACAAAAAGCATGACCTAACTTCAGTGCATTCAATTTATGAATGGTTTAAATGTTTCTGAAAAGAGGATCATATTTTTTTTCTAATTACATTCACTAAATATTTAAACAGAAATAAGGAAATATAGATATTGTTTATTTTTCTTATATGTAGATTTATGAAAAATATGTTTTAGGTTGAATATCAAGAAGAACATGAAAGCTGACTTGCACTTTTCTCGGCTGCAAATTGATTTATGCCTGGACCACTATGTTTTTGGTAGCAAAATGAATTTTATTGAGCTCAGAAGAATTTAAAATGTGAATTTTTATCACACAAAAAGAATACATGAAAATAAATATAACAAGTTTTGTTTTAACTTTCATATACTTTACAGGTAAATCCTAGATGCTACAGAAGACCTTTGATGCAGAAGAAGTCATATTCCTGAGAGGGGGAGGATGAAGAGGGGAATGGCAGATGGAGAAGTCACACAGTGTGACACTACTAAAACTTAGTGGTTGTGACAACTGTGGTCATGCACAAGCTGTGCAGGTAGCGTGCACCCTGACTATAGGTTTGGTGTGGGAGAGTCTGTCCCCAGAGGCTATAACAGATGTTGCATTTGTCCTGAGACTGGTTGGGCTGCAGCTTTTCTCACAAGAAGTCACAGGATTGACTCTCTACATGTCACCCTTGGATGGCTGCTACGATCACTTCCATTTGGACAAAGAGTAAAGAAGCAGTACTTTGGGGTGTGGAGGGGAAAGGTGTGGGGGCTGGCGGGTAGAAACTCAGGCATGTGTCCTTGCTAAACAGCATGCCATCTGTGACTATGTCCAGCTCCTAATCTATGGCAGCAGCTGCCATTCTGAAGATGTTTTGGCCACAGGCCACCATGTTGGGTTGGGCAGATGTGGGAGTGGCTCTAAACTATGGAGTGGTGTTTCTGGGCCAGGGAAAAACCACCCATACAACCATAATCAAAACTCTACATAAGACTATCATCAATCATGATATAACATAGACCTAATACCCTAACTTGCCACAGGTAAAGAAGGGGAAACACTGCAACCAATGTTGTCTATAAAATATTGTTAATATATGCTCAAGAGGTACCAGGTAGAAGAGCCATGTCCCTCACTACAGAGGAAGACAAAAACCCCCACAGTCCATACCAATCTGACCATGGGGTAAAATTCCTTCCCGACTCCAAATATGGTCACCTTGAATGGAGGGGCAAGTCCCTTTAGCCAGGAACAAAAGTCCCTCTGGCTTTTGTCCAGGCAGAAACATTAGCACACCTTATTCAAAGTTCCCAATTTTGGCTGTGCCAACAACCAATACCTCTGAGGAAGGCTTAAAAATGTCCTGACACATGTAGCAGAAAGGCAGGGGGAGGGGGAACCAACATAGCTCCAAACAGTGGGAAATACCCATAGTATATCATGGGCGTAACTATGCCTAGGTCATCCTTGACCAGTAGCTGTTCAACCTCTTCTTGAACACCTCCAGTGATGGAGGGTCCAGAACTTTGCTAAGCAGTCTATTCCACTGCCTCACTATTCTCACAGTGAAGAGGTCTTTCTAGAAATCCAATCTAAACTTACTTTGCTGCAATTTCAAGCCATTGGTTCATGACCTCCTCTCTGAACCAAGAGAAAAGGTGCTTTCTTGCTTCTTTATGGCAGTCTTTCAAGTATTTGAAGACTGCTATCATGTCCCCTCTTAAGCACCTTTTTATCAAGCTGAACATGCTTAACTTCTCAACTTCTCCTTATACGACTTGCCTTCCAAGCTCTTGATCTTCTTTGTTACCTACCTCTGGACCCTTGCTAACTTCTCCATGTCCTTTTTAAATTGTGGAGCCCAGAACTGCACACAGTACTCCAGATGAGGCCTAATCCGTGCCAAGCAGAGAGGGACTATCGACTGCTGCATTTTGCACCTAATGCTTTTATTGATGCATCCTAAAACATTATTTGTCTTTTGTGCAGTAGACTCCCAAGTTCTTTTCTATAGTGCTGCCATCCAGCCAGGTGTCCCTATTTAGTATTTGTGTTTTTGATTATTCCTACTGAAGTGCAGCACCTTACATTTGTCTGCATTGAACTTCATCCTGTTAGCTCCAGCCCAACTTCCCAATCTGTTGAAATCCTTCTGAATTGCGCTTGTATGATCCAATGTGTTTGCAGTCCTTCCCAGTTTTGTGTCATCTACAGACTTGCTCAAGAAGCTTTCTATGCCAGTATCCAAATTATTAATAAACAGGTGAAAGACCCCTGTGGGACTCCACTTGAAACCTCCTGACATTCTGACATGGACCTACTAATAACTACCCATTACTTGTGACTATTGAGCCAATTATCTATTTACCTTATAGTAGTCTAGTTTTATCTAGTCCACATTTCTCCAATTTGTTTATGAGGTCATGTGGGGCCCTCTCAAAAGCCTTGCTGATGTCCAGATACACTACATCCACAACATTCCCTTCATCCACCCAATTAGTTACTTTGTCATAGGAGATCATATTTAGTTTACATGATTTATTTTCATAAATCCATGCTGGCTGCTTGTGATCAGCCTTTCCTCCTCCAGATGCTTGCAAATGGCCTTCCTTAGGATATGCTATAATAACTCCTCAGATATACAGGTGAGGCGTACTGGTCTGTTGTTCCTTGGGTCTTTCTTTTATCCTTTTTTAGAGGTGCACTATGCTGGCCCCTTTCCAGTCGTCTGATACCTGGCCTGTCTACCATGACTTCATAAAGATAATTGTCAAGGACTCCAAGATCTCCTCTGCCAGTTCCTTCAGGACCCTGTGATGAAGTTCATCTGGCCCTGCTGACTTGAATTCATTTTGACCCAACAAAAGCTCTCTGACCCTCTTATTTGTCATCTTCTCCCTCATCTTGCCCCTTTCCTTACCCAGGAAATCCATATTAGGTGTCTGTCTGCAGCTGAATTTTTTGTGAAGACTGTGGCATGGTAGCTGTTAGGTAACTCCACCTTCTTTGCATCTTTGGTTAGGAGTTCCTCCTGGCTTGTTAACAGAGGACCCACAGTTTCCTTGGTTCTTCTTTTTTGGCTAACACAGAATCCCTTCTTGTTGTCCTTAACCTCCTTTGCCAGGTGCAGCTTGTTTATCTTTGCCTTTCTGATTTTGCCCCTGAAGGTTTCTGCTCTTTCCCTGTATGCTTTCTTGGTGACCTGTTCATTCCTTGATTGCCTGTATGCTCTCCTTTTGCATTTGAGGTATTTTAGAAACTACTTGTGCAGCTACATTGGTCTCTTGCCATTCTTATTGTGCTTCCCTTATGTCAGGACAGTTTATTGTTGGGCTTCCAATACTGTACCCCTTAGTAGAAGGGGTGTTTGAAGCTTTGGTCACCAATTTAATTCAGAGAAGATTTGGCCTGATTCAGAGGCTGAATCACTGAATCCAAATCAAATCAGGAGACAAAAAACCCCCTCTGAATTGATTCAGAAAAAGACTTGGCGATTCAGAAGGCAGTCTTTCAGGGGAACAGAAACTGGGGGCGGGGGAGACTGACATCTCTAGCTGGCCCATGACTGTGATCTTTCCCTGAGTTCCTTTCAAATCACAGTGCTCTGGGGGAGGGACAGAGAAACAGCATATAAGCCTCTGTCTGCAGCCTTTCTGTCCCTTTTGTGAGCTGTTTTTGCCTGAGCAACTGTGTCTGAAAGGTACTACTGGACTGACTTGGCTTCCTAGTCAGTGTCCTGCTTGTTTCTGTTCTTGGAAAGGATTGGATACCACTTACTAATTACCCTTGCCTAGAATCCATCTACTTATCCCTATCCAATACCTTTCTTTCAACTTATTCTTCCCCCAAAAACGTCTTATTTGTTCTTGTTATTTTTCCCCCCTCACACTTTAAAAAGTAAGCTGTGTTGTCCCTGGTAGTGTGATCCATCACTGTGCAAGAAAGTACATACATTACACACACTCACACATACAGTAAACAGAGAAGAAGAGTAGTAGTCACACACATACATTAATCAGAGAAGAAGAAGAGATATCAGTTAGTTACGCACACAGATAAAAGAAGAGATATTACAGCTGCGTGCGCACACACACACATACATTTTCCAGAACTGCAAAGATTAATGTGAAGCATGCTGGAAAGGCAGGTGCCAGGTATTCTGGCAGGGGAGGGGCTAGAGGGGGTAGGGGGAGAGCTGTAAGTCCCCCCGCCCCCAAACATAGATGCATCCTTTTTCCTGGCAACAATGAGTCTTCTGCTGCTAGTGGGGGCAAGGAGGTAGGAGCAGTACCTGTACCCTGCACCTGCACCACCTCCTTTAACACCAGAAATAGCCACCAGCACCAGAATGACAGTCTCCTCCACCCCAATTTCATCTCCCAGCATGAGCTGTCAGAGGAGGAGCTGGATCTGGAAGCAGGGGACCTGAGTGCCCTAGCAAAAGAAATTCTGGGGAATGAGGGGAAATCTGAGTTTGTGTTCCACACTTCTCGAAGTTTCCCTAGATCCAGGTCTCCTTCTCTGGAAAGAACCTTGGAGGAGGTTGAGCTAGAGGCTGTGGAGGCAAGTGGCTCATCTAAGTCACCTCCTGCTGTTATTGTGCCTCTGCCTGCCGAGGAGGGGGATCAGGCAGGATTCCCACCCTCAGACCAGAAGCTGCGGGGGCCATGTAGTGTGGGATCATTTTGAGGTGGCAGATGATCCTAAATATGCTATCTGCCAGCACTGCCAAAGGCAGATCAGCCGAGGCAAGGAGGGGAAACACTTCACCATCACGGCGGTGCTGCTGCATCTCAGGAGGTAGCACCCCCTTGCCCTTGCCCCTCCTCAGCACCAGTGGGAGTGTGTCCAAAGGGAAGTTCCCCTTGCTCTCCAAAGCCCCCGCCCCAATGAAGCAGAGGCAAGCTACCCTGGAGCATTGGGGGAAAGCCACAGACAAAGGGAGGAGCATTGCAAGGGTGAGTAAGGTTATCCGGAGCATTGGGGAGATGCTTGCTCTGGATGGCCAGCCCTTCTTCTTAGATGAGTGGCCAGGGTTCAGGCAGCTCATGGCACTCATGGCCCCATCCTACCAAGTGCCTGCACACACCACCTTTAGCAGGATGGTGATGCCCTCCCTGTACGAGGCATGCAGGGAGTACTTGAGGAAGGAGTTGCGCAAAGCAGGTCTGCAGGTTGCTCTGCACTTCACCTTGGACACCTGGAGCAGCTGGTGTGGAGATCATGCTCTCCCTCACAGGGCACTGGTGCAATCAGTCACGCCATCAGTAGGCTCTCCTTCAAGCCAAGGTGATGGACGAGTCCCACACAGCAAGGGAGACCATGGTGGCCATGAACCAGGTGGTGCAGGGGTGGCTTACTGGGCAGGGTGAACTCACCCGCAGATTCATGGTCACCAACAATGGGGCCAATATGGTCAAGGTAGTCCATGATGCCAACTTTGTTAGCATCCACTGTGTGGCACACAGGCTGCACCTCATAGTCAGGGATGCCTTGGAGTGGGGCAGGGCTGCCGGTGATGGTGCTGTCACTACCACCCAGCTGATTTCAAAATGGAGGAAGGAGTTGGGCTACCACCCCTGGAGCATCAAGGGGGACAAGGTGCTGTGGAACAAACAGGCAGAGCTGAGCATCCTGCAGCACAAAATCATGCAGGATGTGGAGACTTGATGGAACTCCATATACCTGATGCTTGAAAGGCTGGTGGAGCAACAGAAGGCCATCAATGGGATGGCCTTGCTTGGGGAGATTGGGATCAGCAGCCCCCTTAACAAAATAGGGTGGGAGACCATCTCCTAGATCTTGGTGGACCTCAAGCTGTTCCTCGAGGCCACTGAGACCCTCAGTGCTGGCAATGTTCTCTTTGCCAGGTGATCCCCATAGTGAAGGAACTTGAGAACCAAATAGAGAAATTCCAGGGGATCAGTGTTCTTGGTTGGGGCAACCTGCTTTCACCAGAGGTACAGGCACTGGTGAAGTGGCTGAAGGAGGGCATCAGAAAATGGCTGGATCCCTAGCAATCCAGTACAGTCCACATGCTGGTGAGCATGTATGACCCAAGGGTGAAGGGGAGCATGTGCAGCACCAAAACCCTGGATCAGTGGATGGAGGTGCTGGTGAACAGAGTAAGGGAGGCAGAAGGGCAGAGGCAAGGGGACATGAAAAAGGCAGATCCACTTTCCCGTCCAGCACTCCCAGCACCAGCCAGTCTCTTCTATACCAGCCGCTGCCAATGTGGGCCAACAGCATCGCTTCAATGTTGGGGTTCAAATGCACCAGACCCCAGCCTTGGGCAGGTAGTGCTGAGGTTTTGGTGGCTACCTATCTCGCTGAGGATGTGGAGTCACTAGACTGCAACCCCTTGGCTTATTGGGCAATCCACAGCCAGATGTGGAGGATCTGGTCACGGTTGCCTGGGAACATCTGTCCTGTCCATCAATGAGTGTTCCAAGCAAGAGGGTGTTTAGCATTTGACACCCCACTGTACCTCCTTGGATCCTGATCTGGTGGAGCAGCTGCTGTTCCTCAAGGTGAACCTCTCGCTGCTGGGGTTCCCCAAGCTCCACATGCAGACGGAGTGCCACCCTTCTCACTCCATTTGCACCCATTTCCTTTTCTTTTTAAAAGCCATTTAATGACCCACTCTCAGAGCTGGAGGTGGCACTCACTGCATCATCAGACAGCAAGGGAAGAACATCTCTCTGCTGACCTCCTGTGCCAGGATGAACTTGGAGGTACGGGCTGGGGCTATGGGGAAGGAAGAGGCCCTAAGTCCTGGGCATACCCTAAAATTGCATCCTGCCTGTGGATGGATGCCGGGGGAGTGGGGGAGGGGTGCGGCAGCTCCAGGAAATGCCAGGAATGAGAACCTTCCTGGTGAAAGGGGTAGGAGCAGGAGGTACCTGATAACCTCCAGCCACTGCAGAGTCCTGGCTGGGGAAAGCCCAGACCTGTAAGATCTTTGAGAGACCTTAGGCTTGCTGGTTGCAGTTGTGAGGGTGAGAACATGGGCTACTATCCCTACAATTTTCATCCTGCTGCACCTTAACATGTACCTTAACATACATCTTAACAAAGTCACACGTCACAAGTTTTGCCTTGAACAGTTTGAGGTGCAGTTTCCCAGAAATCCCTGCACGTATCTCCTTGAAACCTGGAAGGATTCCTGGCCTCAGAAGGGGCTACTATCCCTGCTTTTTTAATCCAAATCTGTTAAAAAATCATGAAGTTATAGGTATTTCAGTGATTCCCCATTATAGTCTATGGCTGAATCACTGAATCGCTCCAATCAGCGCTGAATCTTCCGAAGCCAATTCAGTCAAATCAATTTTGAGCCGAATCAAATTACTGTCCTCAGAATCCGAATCCAAAAAGAACACTTCCCTATTTGCACAGGCCTACTTGGAAGCTCCAAGCCCTTCTGCACACTTTTATCCTTCAATCTATCCTCCTATGACACCATGTCTATTAAGTCTTTGAGTCAGCTAAAATCCACCTTTCTGAAATCTAGCATCCTAATTTTGCTGACCTCATGCTTTCCCTGTCTGTGATCTGGAATTTTATCATATCATCATCACTTGCTCTCAAGTTTTTCATCACCTTCACATCCCCATCAATTCTTCCCTCTTACTTAGGACAAGCTCCAAGACAGATCATTTGCTAGTTGTATCTTCTACTTCCTGGGACAGAAAATTGTCCTCCACACAAGTTAGAAACTGGCTTGACATTTTATGTTTGGCTGCATTGTTCTTCCAGCAGATGTCCAGAAAACTGAAGTCCTACATCAGTATTATCCCATAGCTCTTGGATAGATTTGTCACCCGCTTGAA
>NW_017728918.1:55333938-55348708 GCF_001723895.1 Crocodylus porosus | reverse complement strand
ACAAGTGTGTATATTTTTGACATACAAGGCAACACCACCACCTTTTTTCCCAACCCTGTTTTTGCAAACAAAATGTAACCCTCAATGTTGACATTCCAGTTATAAGAGCTGTCCCACCAGGTCACTGTGATGCCAATCAAATCTGTTGTTTTCACAGGCTGCAGCTTCCATCTTATTTTGTTTATTCCCCATACTTCTTGCATTTGTATACACACATCAGAAGCATTTTGCATTTTGACTTCCTCACTTCTCTTTCATGCTACTTGTTGCAGTCCTGTAGTTCTCTGGCCCTTTCCCAGAGCTGAGTTGGTTTTTTGAGTCCTTTCCCCTCTGGATGAATAGGAGTCCTCTTCTCAAAAACATCTGTTGATTGTCAAAGAAGCCAAAGCTTTCAAATTGACACTATCTCAGACACCTCTCCACTTGTAGGCTATGATGGTCTCTCTCTGGACCTTTGCCTTCCATGGAAAGAATCAATGAGAATACCACTTGGGCTCCAAGCTCCTTAATCCTCCTCTCAAGAGCCTCACAGTCACTTCTGATCTTCTCAGTGTCATTCCTGGCAATATGACTGGTGCCTACATGGACAAGCAGGAAGGGGTAGTGATCTGAAGGATGGATGATGTTTGGCAGACTCTGTGATGTCCTGAATTCAGGCTCCAGTTGGGCATCACACCTACGAGGCCCCCAGATCTGGATGACAAAATGGTACCTCTGTCCCCTACACACGTATGGCACATCCTACCCAGGTCACAACAGCTGACCCAACCTCCATTTGTGCCTTCTCCTTTGCTCTCTGGAGAACACCTATGCTGTAAGGAGAGAAAAAGGAGAGAGGGGGAAGGGGGGAAAAAAGACACGCCACAAGAACCTGCATGCCAAACACCCACACCTGGGCCCTTGCAGATGTACACGTGTGCATGTGCACGCACGCACGCACGCACGCACACACACACACACACACAGAGTCTCCTTCTCCTTGGCCCCCTCCTTCAGTGATTTCCCTAAGCCAACTCCCTCTTTGTTTGCTGCCCTCTGTTCACTTCCCTCTGATTTGTTCAGGGCTGTCTGAATTACCTAAACCAGCTCCACCCAGAGCAAGCCTTGTCATTCAGTTACTTCAGAAGGGGGAAGAAATGAAAAGAGCAGAAAAGAGAGAGAGAGAAAAAAAAGAGAGTGCAAAGGGGAGGGTGGAAAAAAGCAAACACACACCAGGCTCTAGGCAAACACTGTAGCACCAATCAGCCACCCAACCACAGATAAAAGCTTCTTTAAGGCAGTCCAGCACCTGAGCTCTCTGCTTACTGCTCAGCTTACTGCCAGCTTGCAGGGAACAGTACACAACGCCAGGATATTTAGGAGCTCCCTAACAGTGTGGAGGAGCTCCCTAACAGTGTGGAGAGAGTTTTCTCTTGGTATGCCTAACAGCCAGGCTGAGGGTGTGACTGTACCCCCACTACTAAAAAGGGGCCATATCCACCCACTACACCCCGGGCTGAAGTTTTTCACTGGGTGCCTGGACACCTGGAAGGAGTTGTTTAACTATCAGCTCAACAGGTGTAGAATGGCTTTGGAGCCTGCTTTCAAGTGTCTGAAAGCTCACTGGAGGTGCTGAGGACATGGTTGGATGCCAGTGATACAACGTGCCCCTGGCATTTCTGCATAACATCTGCAAGGCCAAGAGGAAGCCTCTGTCTGAGTCTCTGCAAGGTTAAAAAGGAGGGGCCTCTTGAATCATGCTCGTGAATTCTCAGACGGAGGGTGGTCCCCTGGTACTGCATGTGTGAGATGAGCTGGCAGGCCACATAACCAGACTTTGGGCTGAGGGTCGAAATGGTGAATCAAAGAAGGATTTCAAGTGTGCGATTAAACACTCTCAACTGGACTTGGGGGCTCATGTGGTCATCTCCAGCTCAGGCAGGAGGCTTTGGAGGGGTGGGAGAGTGTGCAGGATAGGGATGTTGGGGGTGAGGTGGGAAATGTTCACCTGGGTGCTGTGCCATGCTTCCAGAGATGTGGAGGATGGGGGACAGGGGAGGAGTGAAGGGAGGTGGTCAAAGCTTGGGCTGTGTGAGGCTGTGGGCTCCTTCAGACAAGGATGGAAAGAGGGGAGCAAGAGATAGGGCTGGTCTTGATCAGGTTATGGCAGAGCCAATGTGCAGGACCAGTCCAGCAGGGCGCTTCATGCAGCACACACACTGTACTGGCTCTCTGCGCTATGTGAGCAGCCAGTCCAGCCCCACTGGCACGTACCATCCCAGGGCTCACTCTGCATGAAGCACAAGGGCTTGCTCTGTGCTGGATGCAGCACAGGGGATCCAGGGTGGGGGCTACATGTGGCATCCCATGAGACATGCTCTGCATGCTGGCTGCAGTATGGCCCGATCTGCACCAGTCCTGAAGCCAGCACACGTGGCCAGTCCAGTAGCATACCACATGCAGTCTACATCCCAGGACTGAACCCTTGGGCTGTATGTGCATGCAGTGGGCTGGCACCTGGTGCACACGATGCACGGGCTGGACCTGGTGCCGTGGAACTGCATATGGCAGAAGGAATCAGTTCCAATCTGGTCCACAGACAGGCCCAGTGACCGTCATCTGGCCCAGAGAGCTGGATGAGTTTGACATCCCAATTTGAGAGGGACAATAAACTTGATTTAAAGAGTTCAAGTATTGATAGAATATCCATCACACACATCCCCAGAAAAACTGTTCAAAATACATTATTTAAAATAAAAAACAAATGTCTTACCGGAGGCCCTGGTGGTCCAGGTTTTCCAGGAGACCCTTCATTGCCCTAGGTATGTATAAGAAACATATATTTCACTTGGTGAAGCTTACTAAGGATTTGTACTATGATAGTATGATCTCTACCCTTCTCTTGTTCGGAACATGAGCCTACGTTACTAAAGACACATCAGAGATGAATTTGACTCCTTTTCTCTAGGACTAGTTCTACTAGTAAGCTACAGTGATCTCAATCGGTGAATATAAAACATGACTCAGATCTACTCAGAGTGAACTGGTAAATGTAGATATTAATACAAATAGGGTTACCATAAGCCTGGGTTTTCCCAGACATGTCCTCTTTTTGAGTCCTCCGATTTCTGTTTGGGTGGTTTTTTGAAATCTGAACAGATGTCCAGGATTTTGTTTTGCTTTGCTGGTGGGAGTAGGGGGAAGGCAACTGGAGGCAGGGACACCATGTTGGTCTGCACATGCCTTGGCAGCTTAATGTAGATAAGTCTGTGGGGGGTGGGGTTTGGAGGGCTGGGGCTGTCACAGGGCAGGGCAGGGCAGGGGAAGTGGGGGAAGTGCCTGCACCTCCAGCAGGGGAAAGGGTCAGGAGGGGCCCTTTGAAGGCAGTGGGCAACTCCATGGCAATTCTGGCAGCACAGGGGCCAGTGGCCCTGCTTGAGGAGGTGGGGTGACCTTGAGATGCTGCCCAGGAGTTACGGGAAAAGGGGACCAAGGCCAGGATGTCTGGTGTGGCACGGGAGGCCAAGCCCAGGGTAGGGGGTGTCACAGGCCTTCCCTTCTCTTCCCTACAGCCCTCAATGGGCTGGACTTGCTCTGCTGCCACCCACATGAATTGGAGTTTCTGTGCTCCAGCCCAGTCAGAATGGGGGCAGCTGGGGCCCCCTCCAGCAGGGCTGGGGCGAGCAGGGAGCTGTGGTTTGGGAGTGAGGGGCACCAGCAGGGCTGTGGGTGCTATGGCTTGGGAGAGAAGGCATGGGAGGGGTGTGGGGCTTGTGGGTGGGGATTGCGTGTCACTGGTAGTGCCAAGGGGCTGTGGGTCAGGAGTGAGGGGCAGGGCTAGGGGGATGCAGGTTGGGAGTGAGGATCAGCAGCATAGCCCAGGGGGTGGAGGGCTATGGCTTGGAAGTGAGGTGTCACCTTGACAGGTATCCTCTTTTTTGGAAATGGAAATACGGTACCCTAAATATAAACTTCAATAAATATAAACAACAATAAGTATAATTTAGAAAATAAAAGTGTATAGGCATTTTTAATGAATAGCAAACAACTTTGTGGATTCATAGGTAAGTAAATAAAATGTATTGTTTCAGAAGTTGACTCAATCCAAACAAAAGTATTGTTGAAATGTGATGGGAAGAAAAATATTCATGACTTTTGAGAGTAGGTTGTGGTGTTGATTTTTTCTTTCTGGGCTCTGGAAGCCAGTCCTTAGTAGTAGTAATTAGTAATAGTAATGATGTTACTATTAGAATTAAATTAAAACATTGGACAACTCAGAGTGATCCTATAAGAGGGTCTACATGGTCACTTAGATAAAAAAAAAGAGTTTTCTTGGTCTGTAAGTGATATGGATTTCTTCTTTATTAGATCTTATATTTAATGTACTTGTGTGACATTTCAGTAGTACTCACGAAGTCAAAAAATGCAGAAAGTTCCAAATGCAAAATTAACCCAGCTAAGCAACATACATTTTATATTTTATAGTAGCGGTTTTCAATCTTTTTTGTTCCATAGGGATCACATGACTGGGGCCTGATCCTGCTGTGTAGGTTTGGAAATTTGGTGGCAGTTTTAGTTGCCACCACTCCCCTATCACCAAATTTACAAATCCACAGGGATCTCTGCAGGCCAGATAACATGGCTCTGCAGGCCAAAGGTTGAGCTCCCCTGCAGGGTTGAGCTCCTCTGTTTTATGGTGTACGTTTTATAACAGGGTCAAAGCAAATGACCAATTTCAGGACTAAACTTTGGCTTCCATGAGCATGGCTTGTGTGAACATATACAGGAAACCCTTGCCATTCGCAGACTCGTGATTCACGGTTTTGAATATTCACGGTGTGAGTATTTGAACCCACGCTCTCTCCTCACGTTCTCTCCTTGGCTCTCACACAATCTCCTTATCACTTTCATTAAGTAACTAACTTGCTGCTGTGGTAATGGATCATGCGCTCCTCCAAGCTCACAGATCAATCGATCTGCTGCCCCGTTTCTGGGGAAGTTTTTCTCTCAAAATTAGTCTTCAGCAGATCCATCCAGCCCACTCTTCTTCACTCTTCCCTCCCCTGCCACTGGCAGTGCCTGCAGCATCTGCGGGAGTTCTGTGCTTGCTGTTGCCAGGCTCCTGATGTACTCACGGCTTTCGCCATTTGCGGGGATCTCTGGAACAGATCCTCTGCGAATGGTGAGGGTCTCCTGTATACACGGAAGTGTAATAACCAAAAGGCGTAGGTAGAAAGCATTCTGCAAAGACAATCAGAGTAGTTCCTGGACTGCTAGGTGGGGTGCTCAAATGTGGAATTGAGTCCATATTTAAAATAGCGTGGTCCCTGACTGAGCACTGGCCTTCAGATAAAAAAAAAATGGCACAAGGGTGGAAGAAGAAGGGATCTTGGTTATAGATTCAATTCACTCAGTCACTCTGTGTTGTACAGTGCCAATGGCTGAGCTCCCCGCATTTTGATCAGGGAGCTCTGCATATGGAGGGTTGGTCCTCCTTCCCTTTCTTTTCTCCATTGTATCATGCAGTAATAGCCATAGTTTAGGCCTCTATCAAATAGAAGGCAGGGTAGAGATGCATAAGCTTTCATGAGCCCAAGGTCACTCTACTGAATGTGTACTTTTAGCTGATTTGATGATGTTACTGGAACTTTGAAATCCCAGACTTTTTAGTTTGAACTGCAATTTAAAACAATGGCATCTTTATTTTTTGTTTTGCATTTGATATTTTTTTAATGAATGTTACGCACTAGGTAGGATTCCCACCTTTGTTGCTGATATTTTATGGTTGGAGGTAGTTTTCATCTAATTTATACTGTGATAACTCCATTGACCACCAAAGGAAAAAAAATGATTTTCTTTGTTTTTAAAAACTGCTGCTTTTCAGCATTTGCAGGCTATTGTGCAGTCCTGTCATAGTTACAGTGAGACTAAGCACTGAAAATTCTAGGTTTTAGAGGAAAACTTCAAAAATGTATAAATACACAATAAAAGGGAGACATACGATGGAGTCTTTTTCAATTGTAGCCTATGTTTATACCTACTTGTAACTCCACTGAACTGAGTTGAGTTGCAATGAGAAATGAATTTGGCACCTTGGGCATAAGAAGTGCTCTAAAGCACCTGACAACTATATGTACAATATTGTTAAAAGAAGCCTTAATGCAAATTAAGCAAAAGGCATTTATTTAGAATTTTTGTAGAAGTTAAATAATGTTCTTTACTTCTAAGATAGGGGATTGCTTTTGATTAATATGTTTCAGAGAGCAAGAGAGAGAGAGAGAGAGAAATGATCCTGTAAATAATCACTGCTTATATAATATGCAACAAAGACATGTAAAAGTTTCAATTTTATATAGTATGCTATTCTGAGAAAATTCTCTTCATATGTATATCAGAAATAGGATACTACTACTTTCTTTTTTAGGGATGCGCTCTTTGAGAAAAACACTTGTATTAAAACTGGGTATAATTTTTCTAGAAAGTTAATAATATTGATCTAGCAAAAGACATTGTCTATTATATTCCTTTTCTTGCACCTATGTCTCTTCCATGTTGAGCAGTTCACAGCTAAGGATTAGAAATAAACAGTCTTTATAGACTTTCACTGAAATTGAAATAAAGAATAATAAGCCTGCATACCTTTTCACCTTTTGGTCCTGCTGGGCCAGGATGTCCAGGTCTTCCTACTGTTCCCTGTACAACACAGGTCTACATTAGTAACAAATAATAAAACAGGGTATTTGGGTTGCAATTTTGTTTTTAAAACTTGTGCTTTCTGAAGGTCATTTTTACTTAATTAAGTCTCTCTTCCAAGCTTATATTTCTCCTGGCTGATACAACAGCTGCATCCTGCTGATAAGCTCTCTGAAGGGCAAAACTTGTGTTTGCATTTTCACCTTAGCAAACTAACCACAGTGACCTTAATTGGTACCTTTTGATATTGCTAAGAATTTAGCGTTGTTGCTGAAATGGCAATTCACAAATTACCTATTAAGTTTTGCTAATAAGTTATAATTTTTTTTAAAAAGCCAACCTAAAGTATTACAAGCATCATAGCAATTAATAATAAACATAGCAAATAACACAATCTGAATCACACAAACAGGAAATAAAATGTAATATTTTTTCCTAAGGGTTTGGCTAGACTCTAATGTATTTCATGATTGCTTTACTTTTACTGGCTTTTAATATTAATAATCAACATAATGTAACACTTCCCAAGGATCGCAAACCTTGATGGGGTGGAGAGACTTGCATGCTACCAATGACCTGGAGAGCAATGGTGTAAGGAGTTTTATCCCCATGGCAGCAAGATTGAAAGTGAGATTTCCAGACTAATAGTAATTCAAAAACCAAGATAAAAGTCCTCAACAGTGGAGCAGGCAGATGACGAAGGAATACTTCCCAATGGCTGCAAGGCTGAAGTGGAAAAGAAACTTTCGGTCAGCTAGGTGTTCCTTGGCATTAGATTAAGGTCTCCTTTCTGTGAAACATTGTGTGATTGCTGATGTGCAATGGTATCCCCACATTAAAAGAAAACATGCACAGACATCTTCCTTCAATAAGAAGTCCTATAGTGATGTGTGAGTGTCAGAGGTGGGAAGTGATAGTGGTTATTGGAAGCCCGTAGTCATAGATCTACATGGCAATGGTTGTATGATGGTCATTTTGTACTTAGAACTGAGACAGGTATGTAATTTGGCACCTGCACTCATGACTGAACAGGCAAATTTAGGATCCACTCTGCTCACCCTGTATGGCAAGTAGGGAGAGGGCTAGAAAGGTGCACTAAACATAGTCTGTCTCATTTCACCTGGCTGCAAAACTACATCCAGTGGAATCATTCCACCTGCGGTTCAAATCTAGTAGTGCAGTTTTTCTGCACCTGGATGGACAACCTGAATAGTGACTGAGTGCAGTGAAGGACAGAATTCATGACCAGAAAACTTTCATGACTTGATATTAACATTGTTGCACTTAGTAATACCAGGTATGCAACCTCTATATCGCCAGAGCTATGACCAGCGCAGAAGACTGAGGGATGGATCATCATTTGATATGTTTGATCATGTCCAATCATATCACCTGAAAATGGTGTAAACAAAACAAGCAACCAAGGAAGAGGTTCAGCACTGAGTGTTTGAAATACCCTGCTACAAGTGATCCTGTCCAGTAGTGCCTCAGTGAGAAACTGTGATCTCTCTTATGATCTTGACACCAAGAAAGGCATCCATGAGGCTTGTGAAGTATCTCTGCCCTCCAAAAAGAAACCTCAGGACTGGTTCAATGAAAATGATAGGAAAATTCAAACTATCATTAAGAGAAAAAGGAGAGCTTTCAAAGCTACCCAGAATAGTATCAATTTCAAATGGAAACAAACATTTATTTGCCACACTGAAGCTGAGACAGAGGAAAATTCAAGAGCAAAATAACTAGTGGAGAACAAAGCAAAACAGAGCCAAATGTTTGCTGACAGCCACAAAAACATATGTAGTTTCTTCAGCCCAACCAAAGCTATCTATGGGCCAAACATACAAGGAGATTTCTCTCTGAGGTCCAAGGATGGAACAGCACTCCTTAAAGATAGCTCTACCATCAATGCACAGTGGAAGGGCACTTTCAAAAGCTTCTGAACTTAGATTTGAATGTTAAAGGAAATACCACTGAATCCATTCCACAACATCCCATTAAGGGCTACTTTACAGATCTACCAACTTATCAAGAGGCCTTGAAAGTTATTAAGCAGATGAAGAACAAAAAGCATGTGGTCTTGATGGAAAACCAGCTGAAATGTATAAGCAAGGTGGAGAACAGCTCTCTCACCAACTACATACTGCTATTCTGAAAACCCGGAGACAGGAACAGATTTCCAGTTACTTGAGAGACACCAGAATTGTGACCATATACAAGAAAGGAGATTGATCAGCAGCCATTACCATATGATAGGACACACCCTAAGGTTGCTGCAGCACACCTTGATGACTGTCTTAGTTCTGTCCAGCCTTCACTCCCAGCTCTCAGGTTTTTCCCCTGATGTCTCATCTGCCACACCTTGATGTTGTTAATGAAGAGGAAGGCTGCCCTTTAGAGGCTGGTGAGCCTTAGGTGCTTTTCCTAGTCCATTCTTTGCTACCCAGTGAGCTTGACTTGGCCCGCTTGACTTGGGGCTCCAACCCCGATACTCAAAGTATCACTCTCTCACTCGTTCTCTCTCCCTCTCTCTGTCTTTTTCTGCCTTGGACTAACACTGGGTGCCTTGGGCCGCAGCCATGGTTCAGGCTTCAACCTATTCAGCCTCAGCCCCTTTGCCTCCAGCTGAGGCCCCTGGAACCTATTCAGCCTCAGCCTCAGCCTCACGACAGAGGGTGCCTGCTAGGTACCCTGCATAAGGGCTCTTCCATGCCTACAGCCGTTTCCAGTCCTCCAGGTCTCAAACAAACCTAACAAACATGAACACCATCACAACAGAAATAAAAACAAACTGGTCTCATAAAGTTCTTTCCTGCTGTCAGTCAATACCCTACCACAAGCTATAATTCCCTGTGCGCTGCTTCCTGCAGTCAGCTTCCCTGGGGAGCTCCTCTCCTTGCAGCATGCAGGGTCTGACTGCCTGCTGTGGCTCGGGTCCTGGGCTTATATTCCTCAAGGATCCAGCCCCTTTAGAATCATAGAAAATTAAGGTTGGAAGGGACCTCAGGGGGTCATCTAGTCCAAACCCCTGCTCAAAGCAGGACCATCTCCAACTGCATCATTTCAGTCAGGGGGTTGTCAAGCCGGGACTTCAAAACCTCCAAGGATGGAGATTCCACAACTTCTCTATGTAACCTGTTCCAGTGCTTCACCAACCTCTGTGAGAAAGTTTTTCCTAATATCTGATTTAAACCTCCCTTGTTGCAACTTGAGACCATTGCTCTTTGTTTTGCCATCTGTCACCACTGAGAAAAGTCTTGCTCCACCTTCTTTGGAACCATCCTTCAGACAGTTAAAGGCTGCTATCAAATCCCCACAGTCTTCTCCTCTGCAGATTAAATAAACCCAGTTCCCTCAGGCTCTCCTCATAAAGTCATGTGCTCCAACCCCTTAACTATTTTTGTTGCTCGCTGCTGGACTCTCTCCAACTTGTCCAAATTATTTCTGCAGTGGGGAGGCCCAAAACTGGACACAGTACTCCAGATGTGGTCTCACCAGTACAGAACAGAGCAGAATAATTACTTCCCTTAATCTTTTGGCAATGCTCCTACTAATGCAGCCCAGTATGCTGTTAGCCTTTTTGGCAACAAGGGCACACTGCTGGCTCATATCCAGTTTTTTTGTCTGCTGTAACCCCCAGGTCCTTTTCTGCAGAGTTGCTGCTTAACCAGTAAGACCTCAGGCTGTAGCAATGCATGGAATTCTTTTGTCCTAAATGCAGGACTTTGCATTTGTTCTTGTTGAACTTCGTAAGATTTATTTTGGTCCAATCCTCCAATTTGTCTAGGTCACTGAATCCTAGCCCTACTCTCCAGTATATCTACTACAGCCCACAGCTTGGTGTCATCTGCAAACTTGCCAAGGGCGCAATCCAGCCCATCTTCCAGATTGTTAATGAAGATATTGAACAAAACTAGCCCCTGGGGTGGACTGACCCCTAGGGCACTCTACTTGATACTGGCTGCCAGCTACACATTGAGACATTGATTGATACCCATTGAACCTGATGCTCAACCCAGATTTCTATCCACCTAACAGTCCATTCATTCAACCCATTTTTCCTCAGCTTGCTTGAAAGAATGCTGTGGAAGATGGTATTCTTGCTTAAGTCAAGAATGTCACACCCACTGCTTTCCCCAATCCACAGAGACAGTTATCTCATCATAGAAGGCAATTGGGTTGTTCAGGCATGACTTGTTCCTGGTGAAATCATGCTGACTTTTCCTAATCACCTTCTGCCCCTCCAAGTGCTTAGAAATATATTCTTTGAAGACCTGCCGTATGATTTTTCCAGGGACTGAGGTGAGGCTGATTGGTCTGTAGTTGCCCTGATCCTCCTTCTTCTATTTATTAAAGATGAGCACTGTATTTTCCCTTTTCCACTCTTCTAGGATCTCCCCTGATTGCCACACGTTTTCAAAAATAATGACCAGTGGTTCTGCAATTACATCAGCCAATTCCCTCAGCACCTTCGGATGCATTGCATCCAGCCCCATGGACTTGTGCACATCCAGCTTTTCTAGTTCCTAACCTGTTCTTTCACCATAGTTGGCTGCTCACCTTCTCCCCCAAATTGTGCTGCACATGGGCAGCACAGCACTTTATGTCACATGACTTTCCCCAGCCATGCACAGGGGTTTTACCCTCTCAATTAAGGGCCAGCCTGTACTCCTGTAGCTGTGGCCCCACTTAGCCAGCTTAGCATGCTGCCTTCTTTTAAAGTGACAGGAATCCCCTGGCTCCCTGTTACAGACGTCTCTCCTCCCCTCCATTTTGCCCAAGTAACAGGGTTTGCAGTCCCTGTTACACCATGGTATTGCAATCTGTCCTTGCCTGCATCCTTCTCAACAGACTCCCTTTCCTCACTGAGGAGATTCCACCTGAGTCCCAGTCTAGTTTCAGACCACTCAGAGGTACCACAGACACAAAACTTGTTGCTAGACAGCTGAAAGAGAAGTGGTGTAAGCAACATCCAGATCTTCACATGGCCTTCACTGACCTAACTATGGCCTCTGATTCAGTCAACAGAGAGGCTTTATGGAAAATCCTGATGAGATTTGATGCCCACCAATATTTATTACCATCATCACTTTTTTAGGATGACATGACAGCAAGTGTCCTAAACAAAAGCTTGGAAATGGACCCCTTCACTATTAGAACTGGAGTCAAGCAAGGATGTGTCATTGTACCAACACTCTTTTCCACTCATATAACAGCACTTCAGCATCTCATTGCTGACAGACTTCCATTTGGAGTCAGCATCCAGTATCACATGGATAGGGGAATCTCTTTAACCTCAACCAGTTACGTTACACATCCAAGCTATCCAACACTTCCATTACTAACCTTCAATATGCCCACTCCACTGAAGAGGTCCAGGTTATTCTTGACTGCTTCTGTGAAGTGTACAAAATGCTTGGACTCACTGTCAACTTAAAAAAAAATCCAAGAGATTGTACTAACCTACCCCAAACCAACTAGCTGCTCCTCCATATATTAAAATGTGGCAATCTGTGGAAAATGCTGAGCATTTCCCCTTCTTGGGCTGCCACCTTTCTCAAAAAGTAAACAGAGTCAAGGATATTCAACACTGGATAAAATCTGCCAGTGCTCCCAAGTCATGTCTTCGATGATCATGACCTCAGGAACCAAACAAAACTTGTTGTATACCAGATCGTTTTCACTCCTATCTTCTTGTTTGAGTGTGAAACTTGATGACATATCAGAAACTCCTGAAAGCCTTGGTATATGACCATCAGTGGTGTCTTCAGAAAATACCCCATATCAGTTGGAAGGACAGAAGAACAAAGGCCAGCATACTGGCCAAACAAACATCACCAGCATCAAAGGGCATTTCTAGATGACATGACATTTCTCATTTAGGGTAATGCAACTGTGTTTGTGTTTGTACGATCAGAATTTCCTGCTGCTCTAAAAATCTTTTTGGTGTGTTAAACTACTTGGATATGTTTTATTTTGCAGTACTCCCCGTTTACATCACCATGTCTATAGATTCATGTTGTTCAAACAATAATTGACTCAAAGACTTGTAATTACTTTTCTTGGCCATCAAGTGGGGCTGTGTTATTTCTGTAGTTCTGGCCTTTAGCCAGTAAGTGCCACTGCGATTTTATTTTCTGTGTGTGTTTTTTTTTACCCTCGCTTCCTCCTCCCTCCTACTCCACAGCTGACTGTAGGCATCCAGGGCCCAGCGCGGCATGTGGTCTCCAGATATAATAAGAGAAATGGAGGAGCCAACCATTCCCATTTATGTGCATACGATATGCTACCTCATTAATTTTTCCCCGTCTTCTGCTGCCACTGTTACCTGCTGTGTATGCGATACCCACCACCTCCCACGCCCCCTGCCCGATGTGCCCACCGCTGTGTTCAGAATTGCAGGTCACTGGTGTCACCAGAATGCTAAGTTTACACCAGAATGCTAAGTTATAAAAATCTGGAGTGTGCTACCCTACCTACCCCCTAAGGACTTCCTTCAAATTTCTTATAATATAATTTACATTCACATTGCAGAACCATGGCAAATAGTCCAGGTGGATACTACCTGCTAGACCTGCCATCTCAGATACAGGGTATGCATCATCCCGGGTGATATGTAGGTAATGTCCTACCGACCTTGTGCATGGTGGGTTTGGGGGGCAATAATTTGGGGGCCAAGAGGTTGGTTTTTGGACTGTCGTCCAAAATTCTGCCCTCTTCTTCTTTCTTCCCCCTCCCTGCAGAAAAGTTTCACAGAAGACCACTAAAAAGGAGCATTTTGGTTGTCTGTTATGTAGAAAGTGTAATAGTTAAGTTAGTTAGTTAAGTAGTGTGTCTTCAGTTATGTATAGGTGTGGGGAAATCCTGACTTTTTTTAATACTATATTTATATTTTACTGTTTATTTTAAATTGGTTTTTTTTGTTTATTTAGATAATTTTTTACTTATGCACATGCACTTACGCCTTTTTTTTAATAAAGTTTTTTCATTTTTGTAATAAAGTTTTGTAATTTGTTGTCTACATATGCGTGGCATGTTTTCTTTCTTCATAGGGAGATTGGCATACATTGTGCAGTTCTGGAGTGGGTGGGTGGGTTGGAGAGGTGAGGACTGTGCCCACAAAAAAGCGGCATGGATATAGAGCCTGGCTACTTAACATTTGAAAGAAGGCAATTTAGTAAGTATTTGGTGTATTATGAGGCAAATTTTTGCTCGTAGTTTCATGAGGAGTCAGTTACAGGAATCATTGCCTTTCAGCAATCCATTATGTATTTACCTTTTTCATTTTCTTTTAAATAGCAAAACCATGAGTGAGTTACATTTGTATTCACTGAGAAAACACACAAACCCACCCACCCAAGCCCAAGCCCAAGCCCAAGCAAGAAAACCTACTCACCCAAGCATGCTGTTGGTAGGTAGTCAAGAATAATTTTCCCCAAGCCCAGGGTGCAACAGGGAGGGAAAATTTCCCCAGTCAAAAGCAGTGTGATAAGGCCACAACCAGGGGGAAAGAGGGACTGGGTAGGGGATACAGTACAAATCAAAGCAATTTTTCAAGTACAACTGAAAGTACACATCAAAGCGTTACTTTCTGTGGCCATGATCGCCATATGCACCTGGAGGCTGCGGGGGCATAGTGACCACCCGCAGGCAGAGTTGGCAGTGGGGGCATGGCGGTGGTGAGCGGAAAGCTCCTGGAGGCAGCTGTGGTAGTGTCGATGATGGGGGGGTAGGGAGTGCCAACCAGCAGTTGGTGACCACACGCAGACAGCACTGGTAGTGCTGGTAGTGGCCAGCAGCGATTGGGGACTGTCCGCAGATGCCATTGGTGGTGTCAGTGGTGAGGGGTGGGACGGGGTGGCAAGTGGCGATCACCCGCAGGTGCTGTTGGCAGCCACAGCAGCGGCCAATCACAGGGGGTTCACCGCCAATCTCAGGGGGTGCATGTGTACCTGCACGCACCCGCTATGCATCGCCAATGTCTGTGGCTGTAACAAGGAAAGACGGACCATTTCTCTCCCTTTTTATACCTCAAAAAGCTATTATAGTTTTGCAAGTGTGTGTGTGTGTGTGTGTGTGTGTGTGTGTGTGTGTGTGTGTA
>NW_017728918.1:55332654-55333893 GCF_001723895.1 Crocodylus porosus | reverse complement strand
GTGTGTGTGTGTGTGTGTGTGTGTGTGTGTGTGTGTGTACATGTATTGCTATGGGGCAAGAGACAGCTAGGGAGGGGTGGTTCCCTGAGCACAAAGCAGCGGGGTACCTATGAGGGGACATTTTTACCCAGCCACAAGCAGGGTGACAAAGCAAGGTGACAGGAGGGCCACACCATGAGGCAACAGAGAGTTAGCTTGTTAATTAGCTAACATGACCACTAACCAGGAAGGAATTTGGAAGGCTGGTACGTGGCCAGTAACCAGGGTAAAACACCGCCCTGTGTGCTAGGAAGAGCACACAGACAGGCATGGGGCAACAGGGAGGGAGTGATGTGTGTGCATGTGTGTGTGGTTCTGTGTGTGAGGGTTTGAAGGTCCACCATGCAGTGCAGGACTCAAGTGGTGAAGCACAGCTGTAACAGGGAAAGAGTGGCCTTTTCTCAGTGCACTCCAGACTCAAGGAAGCATCTTGCAAGGCAGAGCTTGCTTAAGGCACTTTTTTTGTTTTACCTCAAGCAGTTATTGTATTTTTGCAAGTGTGTGTATGTGTGTGTGTGTGGTTCTGTGTGTGAGGGTTCAAAGGAAGGCTGAGGGGTTGGGGGGACGGGAGGCGAATGAGCCAGTGTAGCAGAGGTGGGGGGGCAAACTACAACCCAAGCCCAACAGCAACCCACCATTTCAAAAACATTTCACAGCACCCCTCCAAAAGCCATATGTTGCACGACGCACACAGATTCATGGTGGAATGTGGGCAGGGAAGTGGGGTGGAGGGAGCAGCAGCATTTGTCCCCATGGAAACTATTGACGTGTCCCCATGGAAACTGTTTCAAGCCCTGTCAGCTTGGGAATGCTGGGAAACATAGTCCTAAAAAGCCAGAAAAGTAAGAGCTCGCCACCACCACAACCGTCAGCGGCAATCACCAAGCAACACCCACCCACTAATCTCAACCCTGTACGTTCCTGCTGCTACTCTCAGCCCTGTACATCTCTGATAGCATATTAGTTCTATATATATATAAAAACAAACCTATATATTTGTAATATGGGGGGAAAGCAAAGAGGCAGGAGGGGAGGATTCATACGGCTTGTCATCAGGATCATCATGGGGTCGCATACTAGGAGACTAGCCCGAACTTAGGCAGGTGCAAGTGGCAGGGTTTTGGGATGAATGTGCCCAGGTGGGGGGTGGGGGAGGCTTAGCTGGAGACTCCCGGTAGGGGCAGGGGCAGGGGCAGGGGC
>NW_017728918.1:55331429-55332643 GCF_001723895.1 Crocodylus porosus | reverse complement strand
AGGGGCAGGGGCAGGGGCAGGGACTGTGGAGGCTGGTAGGCTGGTTTACATGTGCCTCCTCCTGTAATTCATTAGGAAAAACATTCTGGGTGGAGGAGGGAGATTGGTATTTGGCCTTCCCTGCTGGAATCTGCAGGGAATGACACATGGGACTTAGGTCACTTGAAACAGCATGTTGTGCAAACACAAATGTGTTGCACCAAATTAACCTGGGTTTAAATGTTAAAGGCATGGGTAATTAACAAGGACTAAGCAGTCTATCATGTACAAATGCCTAAAACCATGTTTATACAGCATCAATTCTGTTGGACAGGACATGTCACAAAGATGGACCTCTCAAAACAGGTCCTATAATCCCATCTCTCCAGTGATCACCACTCTAGAGCTGGGCAAAAGAACAAATTCAAGGACACCTTGTAGGCCAGTCTAAAAAGCTGCAATATTAACATTAATACCAGGGAGACTCGAGCACTGAAGCGTCCCCAGTAACACCATGATGTACAACAAGACTTTGACAACTTTGCATGAACCTGTCTAACCATAGAGGCAGACAAATAAAAGAGCTGTATCCCAATATCTCCTGGATTCATTCCTTCCTCTAGGAACTATTTGCCATTATCTCCAGTTGAATGTACGGATCTCAATTGGCCTCCTCAGTCATCTCAGGACTCACCAATGGCTTCCCTATTTACTGAGACTGCCACCCATATGCACAGGGACTGCTCCCACCACCACTTTTAGTGGCTTATGAGATTAATACTCAACCCAAAGTAATACTTTATCATTGATAAGTTTCAGCCAAAAAAATTACTCTTTATTTTAACTAAAAAGAACAGAAGAAACTGGCAATAAGATAATTATGGTGATTTCCACAGGATTAGACCACAGGTTATATCAAAGACTTACTGAAGGTCCACTGGGTCCTGGGACACCAGGGGTTCCTGGAACACCTTGAAGGCCCTGAAAATTAAAATAATTAATGCATGTTTTTCTTCACCATATGAGTTGTGTTTTGAAATCCATTGTATTTTACATGCCCCTCATTGTTATGGTTTATATGCACCTGTTTTATCTAATAATCTGTCATTCTATACTAGCAATATACAATGTTCATATAATATATTAACAATATATAACACTGTAGAGTCATTTATTTTGAAGCAGAACACAGGAGCAACAGTTATTTGATTTGTTATTTGATTGATAAATAACAA
>NW_017728918.1:55317429-55331209 GCF_001723895.1 Crocodylus porosus | reverse complement strand
TTTGGAACATTACCACACACTATCTAGCCACAATACGGATTTCTACCTAGTTTCCAGATTGTTTGACCTACGTAGGTGGTTGATAACGATATTTGGTCATGAACTGTTTTATGATACAATATTTTGTGCTACCTAGCTTATGAACTACTGCCCACTATTGTCCCAATTAGTCGTCATAATTCTATTTTATGGCCCAGAAATTTAGGTCTGCTGCTGTATCTCTGCCACCCCAATTGCTGCTATCAGTTCCTCCACCCCCAGATGCTCTGATGCCCAAATAAGCCACAAGTGTGGTGGAGGTGCTTGTCAGGGGGTTCCCCCTCCCTGTCTGCTCCTGGGGTCCCTGTAGATCATGCCAACCCAGCAGGTCCATGTCCAGCTCCTGCCAGGCCCTGCAATTGAGGCTGCATACAGGGAAGTGAGGGGAAGGCTAGATTACAAATGGCCACTCAATCTAACTTAGTACACCTAGATGTGGACCTTACACTAGTTAGGTAAGGAGTGGGCAATTATTTGACGGGTGGGCCAGTTAGTGGGTTTTGGTGAGTGGTAGAGAGCTACATAAATAAAACCTTTCAGAAGATATATTTTTAACAAGTTATAGATAAAAAACCCCCCATGTCATATACTAAAAATCAAACATCTATGATAATATATTTAAAATTAATTAAAAAATAATTCTTGTTCAAATTTATGATTTTTGCAGTAGTGTATATGGAGGTGATTGCATAATAGCTCAAAATAAAGTCTTACTCTTGTATATTGTGGGGGGGGTGAAGGGTATATGTGTGGTGAGTGGGATGGTGTGTGGGGGGGTCTGTGGAGTGTGTACGGAGGTGTGGAGTGGGTGTGTGTGTGCAAGGTTTTGAGGGGGTTGGTGAGGGGTATGTGTGTCAGGGTGTGTGTGTGTGTGTGGGGGGGGCATATACATGTGTGTGGGGGGGCTGCTCATGCACTAAGTCCTGGGAGCCAGCTGTGGATGGGAGGATGGAAGGAGCAGGGAAGGGGGCGTGGGCAGGAGAACTTGCAAGGGCAGTGCAGCGCAGGTGCAGCGCAGGTGCAGGTACAGGTAGAGGTGAAGTCCACCCCACCATACAACCTACGGTTGCTTCTGTGGTGCTCTGCATGGGGCCAAGCCCCAGCCATTCCTGGCCAGGGCAGCCTGCACTGGCAGCTCCTGCCCCAATGCATGGGGTTCCAGCTGCTGGACTCCTTCCACCCACTCGGCCACTGATAGGTGGCTGCATATCATGCCAGGCAGGTGGAGTGAGTACAAGGTGGCAGGAGCTGGAGCCCCACGTGCTGAAGCAGGAGCCACCCAGCTGCAGCTTCTCCTCTGCCTGGCTGGGTATGTGGTGCCCAGCATGCATCCTTATGGCCGCTGCTGGTTCTGCATGTTGTGTGCTGCATGGAGCAGTGCAGAAAGGGCAGGAGGAGGAGGAAGAGCTGCTGGAGGAGGGAGGAGCTGAGCAATACTGGGGTGGCTGCAGCAGCACTGGGAGGAGCAATGTTGGGAGGTGTGTGTGCTAGCCAGGGTCAGAGTGGTGCTGTTAGCAGGCGCAGGGCAGGAGTACAGCCTGGGCTGCCCTTGGGTGGAAGTGGCTGGAGTTCAGCTCCATGCAGTGCTGCAGGGGCAACTGTAGACTGGATATAATCAATTGGCAGGCCAAATCTGGCCTGAGGGCTATATTTTGCATAGCCCTGGGTTAGGTGGATCTATGTGAGAACTGTACCGAATTTTCATAGATTCATAGAAAACGAAGGTAAGATTCATAGATAAGTTCAGAACAGTTAGATCATTCTGAAAAAATCGATACTGATCTAAGGTAAAAGTACCTCTGAGGTAATCTAACTTAGCTTGGATCCCACTAGACTGATTTAACTGAACTTCTGTACAGTTCCCAGCACAGTCCTAGGGCTGGGAAAGCCCAGCTGCTAGCCTCAGCCCCAGGGCTGTGCTTTTCCTACCGCAGCCCTGGCACCAGCCTACTTTTAGCCCCCCAGCTCCTCCCCTCCCCATATCGACAACACCCACAACCTCAGCCCATCAAATCCTCATCCTGTAAGTCACTCTCAGTGGCAGTTTTATCTGCATTTGCTGTCAGGAGCTGAGGAGGTAAGTCAGAGTGGGATGAGGAGTGAGAGGGACCTGGAGGTAGGGTTAGGTCTGCCAGGGGGTTGTTTGTCTGGGGGTAGGGGGGGCAATCCAGGGGTGGGAGGGGTTATCCAGGCGCTGATGGGAGGCAGCAGGGTGATTTGTGGGGTTGAGGGGCATGATCCAAGCAGCATGGAGGGAATCTTTCTCCTCTCCTCTCTTCTCCACTCTATACTTTGGCTAGAGAGCCAGCAAACAGGTCAAGTATGGAGCAGACTTGCGGCCTCTAGCCAGGTCCCTGCTTGTCTGCCCTCTAGCAGCAGGTCTGAGCAGTGCACATTAGAGACAGCATTAACTCCAATGTGTTACTGATCCCTAGCACTAATTAACCTGAACACAGACTAACATTTCTTAGAATTAGCACTTGCTAACTCTAATGTGTAATCTCACCGTTAGTCCAACGCACAGCTGAAGCTGGTTCATGATTATGCAAAATACTCCATACAAATTCTTGTCAAACCTATTCCTAAAACAATACAACCAATACCGCTATACTACAACACCTCATGTTAAAGGAAGGGCACAGGAAAGCATCACTGAAAGGGTATAGAGAAGAATATCCAGGATGAAAGGTCTCTAAAAGAGGGACTACTGAAGGGGAATTGGAAGAGTTAAGAGGAAAAGGAGAAACCAGGGAAGAAGGGAGAAACAAGAATTAGAGTGAGAGTCCACTGATATGGGAGACACTGATGTTTAAGAAGACCTCATCCCTGCGAACTTTGGTAGAAGGATCTTCTTCTGTGGGATCTGTACCTGATTTTGAATTAGTTAAGCCTAGCCATATGTAGCCTACCTTGTAATATACAGTGACCACAACAGGTTTATATAAACACTGAGTTAATTTTATTACCATTTAACAGGCATTACTAATGTCACAGCAGCCTTCAAGAAATGCATGTTTGAACTAGTTATTGCAGTCTACATAGCACTTGATAAATTTCCTACCATGGATTTTCACGAAATTGAACTAGTCTTACTAATGACATTTTCAATTTAGAATTAATTTATGAGACCAGACACTGCAAGGGAACATGAAGGAGGTAGAGGCAAGATAAAAGGGAATCTCAGGTTACAGATGTTTGTGTACTAGGCAGAATATCTGATCCTTATCCTACTGAAATCAGTGAAAGTTTAACTTTGAAATAAATGGGGGCAGCATTGACTCACTTATTTTGATGAATACATTTTTGGTTTACATATCCATCCTGCTACAAATCTAAATAAATAAACATTAAGGGCCTTTTCCAAAATCCACTTGTATCTGTGAGAATTTCCACTGGTTCCAATGAACTTTAGATGAGGCACTAAACCATCATCTATGTTTTGTTGCTAAGCAAAACAAATCATAAAGACCATTGGAGTTTCAGACTCATTAATGGAAGATAATCTCTATTACATACTCTCCTGGAAATAACATTCATTCACCCACTTAAAAGGTAGTAACCTACAGCTATTGCTGATATGCAGGAGCTGCCAAAGAGTGTTGGAGTGCCTAACCAGCTATTAGACAGCAAGGGAGCATTATTAAAAGCTTAGCTATTGACTGAATTAGCTTGGCACCCTACTGAATCAATAAAAATTTACTTAGACTGAATTTACTCTAGAGTCCTTTTAAAAGACTAATTGCCAATTATAACCCGGCCCTTTTCTTATTACCTTCTCAATTGCCTTTAAAATCTCTTTTGATTCTCAACAGTTAGAAGCTGTCAGAATTGTTTAAAATTGCTTCTCTGTGTCTCATGCTGTTGCTGAATGCATGACAAAGAGATATTCTAGAGTACACACTGAGGAAGGATGTGATATTTTCTTACCATTATCTCATTTTTAATAGAATGTTATTTGGATCATATTTGTGACTAACTTTATTTTAAAGTATGCATTCCAAAATTAGAGATTGAGCATTTAAGAAGTTGAAAAATAGTAAGTTCTCTAGATAGTGTTTTCTCAAAGGAAATAAAAAGCATGATCATTTCCAATACCAGATTAATACTTGGGGAATCTGCTGAGTTCTTGAGAAAAGCAGCTGCAATATGGGAATATATTTAATACTTCTTTTGTTCTGATTCTTTACATCAGAATTAAGACAGCACAAGTTGGACGTGCTTACTTATTTATCAGAAGATGTATATTGGATGCTTAATTCTGACATTAGTTCATGATTATAATTAGCAATTTTTCTGGATTTATTTGACTTGTACAGAATAAGAAGCATATCATATAAAGGTAAAAAGACCCCTCTACCATAACCTTGGTAAACATCTTACACAGAGGCACATCCAGAGAGGACACAATGGCATAGTTGTACCCCACTTTCAGATCACTGTGCAGAAGCAACAGCTGGAGACTTAAAGTCCCTGAAGCAGGTGAGAGCCATCCACCCAGTCTGGTACCCCATCCCTTCCCCAGGACTCAGTGGCACCTCCCCATCCTCCTATTCTTGTCATCTTACACCTGCTGCTGCTACTTTCTCCAGATGACCCAAGGGAGAGATGGGGGAGGGATAGGGTTCCCAAAGGTGAGGGGGAACAGAAGATTTTTACCTGGTTTGGAGACTTAAAAAAGGGGTATGCCCACACCAGTGGGAGGGGGAAGGCTGGAAGTGGGGAAGTGCAGGTACCCTTGCAGTGCTGTGTACTACTCCTACCCTCTTTTTAAAAGCCTGGATCTGTCTATGATCTTACAGGTAGCTTAATTCAGGGATGGGCAATAATTTCAGTTGGAGGGCCACTTAATGAGTTTTGTTGACCTGTTGTGAGCCACACATGCAAAATCTTTTAGAAGATATAATTTTAACAAATTATAGATAAAAAACAAATCATATGCTAAAAATCAAACAAGTACTATAACATATTTTAATTTTATTTAAAAAATATTTTTCATCCTGATTTTTTTTGAGTAGCATATATAGAGGCAATTGCATAATAACTCAAAATAAAGTCTTACTCTTGAATATTGTGTGTGTGTGTGGGTGGTGTATGTGTGGGTGGTGGGAGGAGCTGCTTAGGTGCTAGTTCCCAGGGGCATGTACAGCAGAGCTCACCTGAACAGTATGGTGTAGGTTCAGTCTGTGGCTGCCCCCGTGGCACTCCACATGAGGGTAAGTCCCTCCCACTCCTGCCCAGGGCAGTCAGCACCATGCTCTCACCTGTGCTCACCGGCCTCTGCCATGGCCAGTGCAGACAGCTTCCCAGTGGGGCTACTCCTGGTGCAGCTGCAGCTGTCTGACTACTGCTCCGCTTCCCCCAGTTCCAGCAACTCTCCCTCCTCCTTCTGCCCCTGCTGTACCACTCCTGGAGGGGGGGAGCTTCAGCCAGGCAGCTTCTGCCCCAACTCGCAGGGATCCAGCTCCCAGCTGCCTTCCATTCACTCAGTCACCTTCAGGTAGCTGCTCATGGCACTGGGCGGTTGAGTGAGTGGAAGTTGGCCAGGAGCTGGAGCTGGAGCCCTCCATGTGGGGCAGGAGCTGTTCGGCTGCAGTTCCCTCCCTGCTCAGAGTGACACAGCAGGGGCAGGAGTAGGAGGCGCTGGTGGTGGAAGGGACAGCCAAACACTACCTGAGCACGTAACCGGGAGCAGCTCTGTTATTACTGGTTGGAGCAGGTGAAAGCACGACACAGGCTGCTTTAGGTGGAGCTTGGCCCTAGGCAGAGCACTGTGGGGGCAGCTGTGGGTGGATCCAATTAATTTGCAGACCGGATTCGGCCAATGAACCATTGTAACAGAGCACCCTGGCCTCTGCCACCTACCAGGGCATAGGCAGCAGTCTGCTGCCATAAGCCGGAGGGTCAGCACTGGCTAAGCTTCTGCTCAGCACCAATTAGAGGTAAGGGCTGGGGCTATGGGGAAGGAGGCCCCTCGGTCCTGGGCATGACCTGAAACTGCACCCTGCTGGAGAAGGGTGGCCTGGTGGAGCTACCTGTGGTGGGGTAGCTCCCCAGAAATACCAAGGCAGTTACCTCCCCAGTGAAAGGCGTGTAAGGGCGCCTGAAAACCCCAGCCCCCACATCCCTGGTGGGTTTTGATCTGAGACAGGGGGAGCCCAGGCTCACTGTGAGCACCAAGGCGGGGCCCAGGCCAGGTGGAGGGACCTGTGGCAGCCCCAGTCTCACAGGAGAGCCTTGGGCATATTGGGGAGCTGGATGTTAGGCTTCGTAGAGGGATGGGGCTTGGAGCCCTAGTCCATATTGTGAGGGGCTTGGAGCCCATAGTAGAAGGGCCTGGGGCCCAGAGATAGACAGAGGAGTTAAATGCCTGGGGCGGGGCTTGGAGCCCAAGGATGGAGCCTGGAGCCTAAGGATGGGGCTTATAGGCCCAGAGATAGGGCTGGGAGCCCAGTATGTGTAGGAGAATATTATAAGGCCAGGTGTGAGGCCAGGATAAGGAACCCAGTGTGAGGGTGCTGGGACCTCGAGCTCCGGTGGGGAGTGAGAGTCCCATGTCAGACTCTGGAGCTCGGGTTCCAGTACTAGCTAGCTGGAGGAAACATCTGCAAGGCATGGGACAAGTCAAGGGAAAGCTGGAGCACATACAGAGGCCCTTGTCATCAGGGAAGGTAAAGGGCAGCCTTCTGCCTGATTAACATGAGACAATCGCGAACATCAAGGCATGGAAGGTGAGATGGGAGGCTGGCTAGCCCGGAAACAAGTGGGCAGATCTACTATGAGATCAGCCCTGGGACACCCGCTTATTACAGTTATATTCTGCATACCCCTCACTGAACACCCTTTAAAACGATGGATTATGTTTAAAGAAGATTTTAGTTTCAAAATCACCTTCAAATAATCATTTTTATGTTCTATTTCTCCTCCTGTCCATTCTTACTTTTGTCTTGTATCATAAAATCTATAAAAACAATAAAAGATTAATCATTTTATGAATTAAAAAAAACTGTGAAATTTTTTCCAATGTTTTGCCTTGAATCAAAGGAATATAGTTTAAAATTTAGTAGTAATATTGGACAGGTTCTAATTTGCATGCTTTGGTGTTTGAGCACTCAATGAATGTTATAGGCTGAAAACTGTATTTTATTTTACCTATTTCAGCTGACAAAGTGTTCCTGAGGAATTCATTGTTTCCTTATATATTGCTCAAATCATTTTAGTAAATTCTTTTGACAGAAGATTACTCTTGAGCTCATCAGCACAGATCTATCATATTAAGAATGGGAGAACTGGTTTTGACTGGTACCAGTATTTCTTCCAGTTCCTGACTGGATGACAATAATTCTTAGGAATCAAAGTTCTGGTGCGAATATTCCTATTTACAAATTTGAAATTCAGTCTCTAAATATTTTCCAGTATTAGCTTAACATTTACTTTGGCCATGGATGCTCCTGCCAATAAATTAATAAACTTACAGGTGTTTGGAAAGTGAGTTATAAGAGGGGGACTCTCATGCAGTCAAAGCAAATTTATTGCAACAGGCGAAAATGTTTAAAAACATATCTGGCAGATGTGCATTTTTTGCTGCATGTGGGACACTTTGCTAAACATCAGTATTTAAATATACATTAACCTCTGAAAATAAATGATGAAATGAAAAATGAAACTGTCTTTATATAATTGACAATATAACAAATTAACATAACAATAACTAGAATGTAATCATTATAGAAATGAAAATAATGTTACCTCTTCACCTTTCTCTCCAGAAATTCCAGGAAATCCACGCTCACCTTTGCTTCCCTATGAAGACATAAGATTTCAACTATTACTGTATTTTATTATGGCCACCAAAGTTCATGGGCTATTGTGGGCTTCGTGATGTGTATTATTTCAACTAGCTTAACATGGAGTTTACATAGGAACAATAAGAAACCATAAAATGGACAAAGGGCCAAATTCTAAGCTGGAAGATATAAAACATGCTTCCCAATAGAAATTATGCTTGCTTATTCAGCAGCTGAATCTAGCCCACAGAGCTGAGCCTTGCTTCAGAGTTTAATGTGATAAGCTGCAATTAATTTAGACATTCCTCTTAACAGAGAATATGTTTTCTGATTATTATTCTGTTCTCCTTTAAGAGATTTAGATATTAGATTATATAGTTTTCTGTCAGAACTCAGTGAAGCATGATTCCTATTGATACCAGAGCTTGTTCAATTCCCATTGATTTTAATGGGAGTTTAGGTGCTTAAATACCTTTGTGGATTGGGTGCCAAGTCCCACTGAAATCAAGGGAAGAACTCACACAAATAATGAGTTGCAAGAATTCAGGATGTGAAATGGTCTACTGATTGTGGTACTAGCCTGGGACATGAAAAATTCCCTCCGCTGTCAAAAATGTCTTGCATGGCCAACTCAGTCTTTCTCTGTACCTTAGTTCCCTATCTATAAAATTGGACTGAATAAAAATAGCACTTCTCTACTCCCCAGCAGCATTGACATAATAAACATATTAAAGATTTCAAAGTGTTGAGACACTACAGAGAAGATTATAAGACAGGTGCACAAGAAACTGTTCAGCCTCCACAAGAGAAGGCTGAGAGGGGATCTGGTGGCCGTTTACAAACTCACCGGGGGGACCAGCGGGAATTGGGGGAGGCTCTGTTCCCTTGGGCACCACCTGGGGTTATGAGGAATAACGGCCACAAATTGTTAGAGAGAAGGTTCAGGCTGGACATCAGGAGACATTACTTTACAGTTAGGGCTGCCAGGCTCTGGAATGGGCTCCCAAGTGAGGTGGTGCTCTCTCCCACCTTGGGGGTCTTCAAGAGAAGGCTGGACGGAGATTTGGCTGGGGTGATATGATCCTAGCACCCATTCCTGCCTGGGGCAGGGAGTCGGACCTGATGATCTGTTTAGGTCCCTTCTGACCCTAAGAACTATGATACGATGATACTATGAAGATTTAGCATAATATTTTTATGGAACAAAAACCCAAAGTACTCATTTCATAAACTTACCTTTGGCCCTTCTCTACCAGGTATACCTGGAGGACCTCGTGGTCCAGGATCACCCTGGAGAGCCAAAAAAAAGAGGGGCGGGGGCAGGGTAACTATTTTAACAAAGTATAAAGGCTCCCACCCATAAGGAGCTTCCTACTATTGTGCCTTTGCCTATGACTATGCCTGTCAGGCAAACCTGCTACTCCTTTGCCTATTGTCATCTATTAAACTGGGAGCACTAGCTTGGCATTTGCTGCAAACATTCTGTTAGATGCATATAACACTGGCATGAATGCCTTTTACATAGAGATACTAAATACATTCAAAACAACCTGAGACACTGGCATTTTACTTATTTAAAATCTTTCTGTAGTATAATTTTAGTGATAATCTAGGAGTTGTGAGTAAAAAAAGAATAGTGCATGTTATGAAGGCAAAGTGAGGAAAACAGATTGTAGGACTCAAGTGTAGATGACCTGGATTATTATAATTCTGTAGATATGCATCCAAATAGATTTCAGTTTAAATTTTATTCAGGGCTTTGTGAGCTCTGTGATCCCAGGTTTTATAGAGTTGTACTTAATTTTCAAAATTTAAGAATTTTTTTTCCCCTTAAAACCTAGGGTCTTATAAATTGTTCCAGTTAGGATGGAAACCTGTTGAAAGGATCAGGTATTTCTTAGATGTAATCTTAAATTAATTCACAATGAATGTGAGAAGTTCTGTTTCTATGAGTACAGGAGGATCAAACATTAATAGTATCCAAAGTCTTTTTCAACCAAAAGACCCCTCTCTCTAAGTTTCTCTCAGGGTCACCACTGATGATTGTTCAGGTTGTATTTGGAACTTCTATGCCTGTGTGCTTATGTGCATATAAGCTTGCTCTCTTTTTTTCTCTTCCTCTCTCTCCCTAGCATACACACAAACAATGCTCACATGCAAAGTGTACCCAAAGAAAGACCTCTGACCACTTATATCTAATTCCTGAACATGCCTGACTGCCTTGTTTTGGGTGGTGCCATCTACTTATGTTTTTGTTTAAGCCCTATGCCATTGTAGCATTCCTTAAAATGAACATAAATGAAGGGGGGTCATTACCCTCCCCAGTTCCAATGGGTGTAACCAAAATCTCTAACTTTATCTTCCTGAGGATAGAAATTAATCATGAATGTCAGCACAACCAGGGAGAGACATGGAATGAAATATGGAAGAATCCATGAGATCTAGATGGGGCAAAGCGTGTGGCATATATTACAGAGGGAAGACAGTAGTTTTGAAAGACAGAGTGAAAACCAGTAAAAAGGGACTCACAGATGAAGAATAAATAAGCAACAACCTGAAAAGAGTTAATATATTTAAAACATAAAGAATAGATTATACCTCACCTTAGAGATGGCTTATTTATTGCACACAAAATTGCTTCTATAAACAACCTTTTTCTATATATTATGGTAAATTCCACCAAACATCATTTACTAAAAAATGACTTTTTTCTTACCAGAGAACCTCCAAGACTCCTTCCCCCACCCCCAAATGCTATTTATTTCAAACACTGGAATGGAAAAGGAGGACGACATAATGTTTGTAGTGACAATTTATTTCAAATGAAAGCACTGATGGGGTGTGGGCAAGCAGCAATAATATATCAAGCATTTTATCTAATATCCCAACAGCTGGGCAAGAAAAATCATATTCATACATACCTGTTTGAGAATCATTAAAAAATAACTAAAAGAATGTCTGTTTAAGCTGGACTATAGCATGCTATAATTTCCTCAACCCTGCACATACCCTAGCATGCTCAGTTTCTTATTGATTAGAAAGCTTCCAAGGATGCACAGCACAATTTTAACTAAGCTGGTTTCAGTTTAGTGCATAGCAAACATTTTTATCAGGTATATATTTTCTTAAAAGCATAGACAACAGGCATAGAAACTTAATTTGTTTCTAGTCAAGGAAAGAATTGAGAGGTTTAATGAAGGGCAAGAAGGATGTCCAGAATCCAAACTTTCCAAATGACAGGCATGCCAAGCCTTTGTCTGTCTCAAATGTTTTATACCCTAACCTATACTGATCCATTATCTATGGTAAAGCCCTGCAAATTAAAAATCAACCTATGAAAATACACCAGTACTTGTTTTACTTTGAGAAGTTCATTCATATTGAAAAAAAGAGAGGAGCAAGGATTTCTGAGGATGGTATCTTTTGTTGGAACAGTTGCATAGTTGGCATACAGTTAGGACACAGATAGATATGACAGTGATGCTGACAGAAGTGACAGTTTGTTGTGCAATTGGCTACTGAAAAAGCTCTACAGCTGTGCACTGACAAAAGTGAATGCCCTCAGAACACTTTAAAAATGCCCTATCAGGTGACAATGTGAATCCTCATTATATGAGGTTCAGATGAGGATTCTCCAGAGTGCCTACATTAATGTCTGTCAGTGCTGCCAGGAGCAGAGCTTGCTTGATGCAGCCAGGCTCTGCTCCATACATTGTCTTCAGAATGGGAGGGAAGGGAAGAGAGGGAAGTGAGTTTGGTCTAGATGTTCCCCATCCAGAGCTGGAGGGTGGGGCAGGTGGAGTGGAGCACACCCCATGAGGTGGTGGGGCTCTAATCCACTTCCCCTCGACTCTAGCATGGCTGGGGAGACCCCAGATCGAACATCCCTCCCCTGCCTCTGCACAGAGCTGGGCTCCACTGACACAGCCCAGCTCTGCTCTGCACACTGTACTCAGACTGGGAAGGCAGGAAGAAAGGGGAGTGAGTTTGGTCTGTGGGTTCCCTAGCCAGACTGGAGGGTGGGCTGGGTGGATTGAGGACCCCTAGGTGGGGGGCTCCAATCTACACCCCTCCCCCTCCCCCACTTCAGCCAGGGTGTGAAAACCCGAGACTGAACTTCCTCCCCTGTCTTCCTCCCTTCCCATCCTGAGACAGCACAGGAGACTGGAGTACAGGGTGGGGCTAGGGGACAGACGCTGCAGACTTGTAGCTTCTTTTCCACACATCAGCTCCAAAAGACAGCTGGATCACATACCCTCCTGATCCAACAGTGAACATGTGTTGGATTGGGAGGTTTGGTCTAATTCATGATGCTTTCTGTGAAGCATCATGAGTTAGACTAGGGAGCTGCATATCTGTCAGCACCCTTTGATAAGCTTTCAAATGCAAGGCATTCTTCACCAGGTCTGACCAGTACAAGCCAAGCACAGCATAGTAAAAACCAACTCTCCATAACAAAACCATCAGAATCCATGTTTCTACTCATGCTTTTCATGCCCATAGAAAGATTACCTTCAATAAAGCACCCATGTCTCCCACAAGTGGAAGTGCAATCTGAAAAAGAAACATGCACATAAGCTTATAACATATTGAATATGCTTTACGTAGCAAGTATCTTTAATATTTGGTCAATGGTGTTCATAGTATTGACACAGTTTATACTGTTACTTAACTGAGTCACAATTAAGGTGGTCTATCATTACATCTTTCAGGAAAAATAAAGAAACAATCATAACAATAAAAGCAAGAGTCAAAGGCTCATGCTACATGCCAAAAAAGAAAAATTATGTGGTCAATGTTAGAGAGGTTCTTGGTATGTCTAGCAGCACTCTCATGAGACTGAAAACCAGAGAACAGAACTATGCATGTGTCAAAAAGTAGTTGCATTATATTTTTTGGTATGGGGTCCTATCTTCTCTTCCTAAAAATAAACTATACATCTAGGATCTCCAGTTCTTCCTGTTTATTCCCAATACTTGTATTTGTATGTAGACATCTCAAAGGCTAAGGAACTGCCAATACCAAGAGAAGTGCTCAACAGTTAAGAGGCTGACTTCATATCATAATAAGACAGGGCCAGGGATTTGGAAGAAAGATATCACAAGTTCCCAAGTACTAGAACAATGGTTCTCAACCTTCTTGGATGAAAGGCACCCTTCACTGGACTCAAGATACCTTTCCAGGAGTGGATCTAGGGGTGCTGTAACTACACTCCCCCTTTATTCCTGCTCTGCCCAAATTTAAATCAACCACCCGCAAGGGGCATCTCTATACTTATAGCACCATCACTGTGATCACTTATAGCATCATCCTTACATTGCATTTCCAAACGCTAACAAGGTTTTTGGATGCCAATTTTTCTCTGCACTCATAGCATCATCACTGTGTCTCATTGATTATCCAAAACTAATCCTATTTCAAACTACAGCTAAGCTGTAAAGCATGAAGCCACATGACATTAAAACAATAAGGCCACAAGTGAATTTAACCATTTTTAAAATCTATTTTTAATAGTGTGGATAGGTCTTCTGTTAGTAACTAAGTATTTTTACTTTGCTGAAGAGCAAGCCTCAACAGCTGTTCTGGGAATTTTGAGTGTTTCATCTGCCTTTTTAAAGTCTTTCTTTGTCAGTATTTGTTTTAAACTAGGATCAACATAGCTGTGGGGACTTCAATGATTTGAAGTGAAGAGAGGAATAATAATAAGGAACACATTTAGCCCTCAGGTAGGCACTTGAGACTCATAGTCTCCTTGTAAACCCTCACGTTTACATGTTCACTGGGGCTAGAATTTGTTCTGAAGTATATGTGGCACTTTATGGGTCCATCAGTGCCAAACTTTATAGGACTGTGAAGCTCCCACACATGTAATGTTAGTATAATGCATAAAATAAACCCTAAAATGAACAGTCTCTACATCTTAAAGTACTCATCCTAGCAATGTAACTCTTTTGCTA
>NW_017728918.1:55308410-55316439 GCF_001723895.1 Crocodylus porosus | reverse complement strand
GAACCAACTTCCAAGAGAGGTGATGCAGGCTTCTACCCTGGGGGTGTTTAAGAGGAGGTTAGATGAACATCTTGCTGGGGTTGTTTGACCCCAGTATTCTTTCCTGCCATGGTAGGGGGTTGGACTAGATGATCTGCTCAGGTCCCTTCCAACCCTAGAAACTATGAAACTATAAGGATGCTAGTTTAAATTATACGCTAATTATTCTTAGGATATTATTAAAAATAATATCTATCTTGTGAGTTAGGGCAAAACCAATTCCAGAATCCAACAACTTTAGATATTGTGACTCAAGACAAAAATAGTGTTCTTGAAACACAATTAAGCATGAAATATATATCATACTTAAAACCATAAGTTACAACCTGCGGTCAAGCATTAGAGGCAAATCATAACCTCCTGAAAATAGGCATTTATTACAAGAGATTGATATAATCTTAATTTTCAACATATACAATGATGAAAATAAAAGTAAGTCTTTTCAGGCACTCATTGAAGATTCTAGCTGATCTGTTGTGTAAAACTTAGCAGCTCCATAAAACATCTGGCGACTCTCTGTTTTAAAATAGAGACAGCTTAATAATAGGAGTCAAACTTAAATTGTTTACGTACTGGATCACCTGGAGGGCCTGGCAGTCCTGGCTTCCCATCTCGTCCTGGAGTACCCTAAAAACAAAGTCAGTGAATCTTAATTTTCATGCATTAAAAAGGAGAACATATATTAATACTGTATTATGTACAGGACTATTACTTACATCAGTACCTGGGGTACCTGGAGTTCCTGGTAATCCAGGTGGTCCTCTAGGGCCCTAAGATACAAAATAGTTACTTAAGATTCAAGAGACTGATCAATAATAAATAATGTTAAATTTAATTCATTTTCCTTATTTTATAATAAATGTTCTACCTGGAAGCCTGCTTCTCCCACTGGACCCTTAGGACCCTATAAGAAAATCCCAAATATTTAGTGAGATTACAGCAGTAAAGCTTTAAAAACAGGAGTGTCCATGAGCAAAAAATACTGACTGGGATTTAGGTTAAGTCCATGGCAGAGAAAAAGTCTTGTGGTAAGGTTGGTTCATAGACAGCAGGGTAGATTTCCACATTATAGACTAACTAAATTAGAGATTTATGTAGAGCTCACTTCATCAGATGTTGCATTATAGACTAACTAAATTAGAGATTTATGTAGAGCTCACTTCACCAGATGCTGTGACAAGACGTGAACAGAGCAGTGTATAGAATGGAGAGGGTAATTTGAACAGTGCTCTGTTCATGTCTTTTTACAGCATCTGATGAAGTGAATTCTATGTATATCTCTAACTTAGTCTATAATGTTCAAATCTGCCCTGCCTTCTGTGTGATTCAAAACTCAACATCTCTTTCCCGTACCACTGATACGAAAAAGCATACTGTCCCTCTGCTGTAGGCCTCAGTGTGCATTAATAAATGCAGGGGTTAGGGAGTTGCAAGAGCCTATGCTCCTTTCCTACGCACGCTAACCGCAAAGAAAGGAAAGAAAGCGGATGAAAGGGGGGGCGGGGGGAGTGGTGGGAGACAGTGCTGGGAGAGGCAAATAAGCAAGTAATAAATCCATCAAAACAAAGAGGTTACAAAAGCTAATCCAGGTAATGAGATATGAATCCATAAGAATCCTGTTTAAACCATATTTAACACAGGCCAGTCTGAGGTTGAATCATATAGCAAGGAACTCATATCAGGAATTGGGTTACAAGGTCCTGTTTCTTTATATCAGTTTCACAGTAATTATCAGTATGACATTTGCACAACTGGCTACTATACTTACTGGGGGTCCTTCAGTTCCAACTCCAGGTGGCCCCACCTCTCCAGGGGTTCCTTGCACACCAGGAAGTCCTCTTTCACCCTGATAAGAACATAGAGCCTTTTTTTATAACAACCACAAAAGCAATTACAATTATGTGTAATTGTTTAAAACAAGAATGTAATCATATTTGTATACCTTAGGCCCACGTGGACCTGGGTTTCCAGGAGTGCCAGCAGGACCCTAAAAAATAATGGTTTTATCTTAAATATTAAAAAGTCTGACTGAATTTTATTGTCCAAGATAAAAAGCTTTTGTAAATAAAGTATTTTTTCTATCCATGCCTTGATAATTAATGACAAGATGCAGAAGCATAAAAATGTACCTTGCATTAACAAACAGAATATCCAAACTACATTCTCTATGCACTTGCTTTGCTCCTGTAAAATCTTTTCATTAAGGATATTTGAAAAATATTTGTTTTGTTCTATACATTATTTCAGTAATTACATCAGCCTCACAAAAAATAAGTCAGGACAGTCCACCGGAAATGCAAGGTGAATTACTTACTGGATTCCCACGCAGGCTCAGTCCAGGGGGTCCTGTGTCGCCTTTTGGACCTGGATGTCCAGGGGGTCCTATAATGCCACCAGAATCTCCCTATAGAATAGATTTAAAGCACTAATTGAAATGCTCCTCTCATGAAAAAAGAAATCCATGTACTTTAAATTATCAGGGTGATTTTCAGTGGTAGATCTTTGTTGCCTGTTGTCTGTAGCATACAGGAAAAAGAACTTTATATGGCTCTATGTTTCAAAACATAGCACTGTAATTATTTGAGTTTGAGTACCAAATACCTGACTACATTTGTATAACAGAGAATCAATGTTTTACATTTTTTAATGTATTTGAAGATGGCTATTAAATCTATCCATAGTCTTGTCCTCTCCAGATTAAATAACCCTGGGTCCTTCAGCTTTTCCTTATAATTCTTGCTTCCTAGGCACCTAATCATTTTTGCTGCTCTGTGCTGGACTCTTTATAATCTGTTTACATCCTTCTTCTAGTGTAAGGCCCAAAACTAGACACAGTACTCCAAGTGAGCACTCACCAGCGCTCAGTAAAATGGAAGGATCACTTCTGTTGATTTCCAAGTCACACTCCTGTTAATACAACTTGGTATGCAGTTGACTTTATTTTGCAACAAAAGCACACTGTTGCCTCATATTGGCTGCCTATGCATGTGCTTGGGGATAGAGGGGAGGGCATTTTAATTAGCTCAGTTCCCAGACAGCTGCTCTAATTAAAAATGCTCAGTCACATATATTAAGCTCCTGCACATTTTGAAATTGCCATGGGACACTTTATCTAAAGCTCATTCAATGAAGTTTATATAAGGTGCCCCTGTGGCCATTTCAAAATGTGTAGGCCTTAATACACGACAGTGAGGCAATGCTGAAGCATTCTAATTAGAATGTGAAAAAGCATGTCTATAGGCATCCAATTCATCTTATGGTCCACTGTAACCCCCTAGGTCCCGCTCTGCAGTACTGCAGTCTAACCAATCATTGGCTAGTCCGTATTTGTGTATGCAGTTATTTCATCTCACGTGCAAGACTCAGCAAGTGTCCTTCTTGAATTTAATCCAGTTCTGGACTGTTTCTTGAGTTTATCAAAGTAATTCTGAATTTTAGGCTAGATAAAAGACATTTAAAAAGCCTGAGGTACAATCAAAATTACGTGGTTTTCTGTAAGTGGTGTAGTTTAGATTAGTAGTGAACAGAATTCACATTTGCCTTTTGGGGGGGAAGGTGGGGAATCTTAGACTGGGCTCTGTCATTTTTAAACCAGTCTGTGTGCGCCAAATTTCTGTTCTATTATGGATAGAGACCAGGTTTGTGTCCAAAGCGTATGTTCTATTATGGCTATAGACCAGTTTCTGATCAAGTGTAGTGTCTGTACCTGGCCTTAGTGTCTGCAACGCCACCTAAGTTGGTGTCATTTATAAATCTGGGATCTCCACTTGATGCCTCCTCCCAGCTAGACAATGAGCCACTGATGTCTTCTCTTTGAACAGGATGATCCAACCAGTTATTTATTCATCTAGCAGTACTTTCATCTAGTCTGTATTTCCTTGCTTACTAATGAAAATAGTGTCAAAAGCCTTGCTAAAGTCAAGGTATATCACTTCCACTGCTCTCATCCACAAAGCCTGTCATTTTATTGGACTGGCCAGGCATAGCTTGTTCTTGGTGAATCCATGGTGGCTGTTCCTGATTATTTACAGTAGTTATAGCCTAAATAAAGAACAGCTGAAATTAATGTATTCTAATTATGTGGAAAAGGACCATTCAAAAGGGAAGAAGTCTGTTATTTCCACAGATAAGGAAGTAAGGGTTAAAGCTAAAGGATCATAGAACATAAGAATGTATTTAAGTTGATTAAAAACACTGTTTTTCTTCCAATTACCCACCCCAAACTTACAATATTGACATCATATGTTCTTTCTTTTTCATCCTCTAATACTCAGGCTACTGCTAAATCTTGCCAGTTATCTTCTACAACAATGATGACCTTTTTGGTCTGTGAGTCAGAGGAACAGGTCCAAGTTGGTTTGTGGGCTGGATCCTGTCCATCAGCTCAATCCAGAATGAGGTGCTGGCCCAGCTGGAATGGAACCCAATGCAGCTGCACAGGCCTAAGGGTCTGATTCAGCTTCACATGGGGCTTGAAAATGAGGCAGTGAGGGGCATGGTAGCAGTGTTAGTTGCCACTGCTCCAGTGTCACCAAATTTCTGGACCCATGGAAAGCCTTATGGGTCAGATTAAATGGCTCTGCATGTCAGGGTTTGAGGACCCCTGCTCTACACCAACTTCAGAATCTTCTCTATCCCACTGGTAAAAGTTTGATATGTTTTAGATGCCATTCATCGATGTTAATGAAAATTCTTTTTTTCTGCATTTTGGGATCTGATGCTGTACTCTTATCTACTAGGGGTGTGTGAAGCGGGCAGCATTTGATTTGGATTTGGCCTGATTCAGGGGCCAGTGATTTGATTAGCTGATTCAGATCATTGTCCTGATTTCAATTCAGCCGAAGTTGAATCTGAAGATTTGATTCTGATTTGGAGAATCAGTGATTCATCCAGACACAGCTTTATATGTTTTTTCTATGTACCTCAAGGTACCAGGCGCGGCTTATGAATGCTGAGATGGTGGTGTGGATGGAGCATCCAACAGGAGCATGAGGGGTGGGGGGTTCCCCATGCACTTTGCAGCACACTTCTGTGGGATGCTTCATCCACCCTACCATCTCAGCATTCGTGAGCCGTGCCTGGTACCTTGAGGTACGTAGAAAAAACATAAAGCTGTGTCTATGGCTGAATCATTGAATCTCTCTGAATTGAAACAGAGGCTTTCAATTTGATTCAGAGAAGTTAATGGGTTTCTTGATTTGATTCAGATTTGGCCGCCGAATTGGGCTGAATCACTTCTGAATATAATCAGTGACCAAAGCTTCGGACAGTCCTATTATCTACATCCTTTCTTATTTTAACCTTATGCTCTGCCAGCACCACACAACTCTTGCTCTTTCACTTTTTCTTCCATAATTGACTGTACTTCTTTCACTTTGCCCTTTTGTCATGAAGTACCTAGAGCCTTCTGCATTGCTGTCATCATTCTTTTGTAGATCTCTATGTCACCCTCAGAGTGGCTTGCTGAAATTACCTTCAGAGTGGCTTGCTAAGAAAAGCCTAATAAAATTATGAAGGCAGATAAAATATTAATATAAAATAGTATGTATAGAACAAACTCCCAGGACAATGCCCCCAAACTTGGCCTTGCTTGGAGGAGGCCTGTTCAAATGAGAATGTCTTTCAGAACTTCCAGATGATATCCAGAGCTGGATTCTGAAGGGCCACAAGTGGGAAGGTGCTCTAGGATTGAGCAGCAACTACTGAGAATGATTACCTGCACATTTCTGTGAAATGAACTTGGCACACAGATGGTCTTTGCAGGGCGTTGATTTCAGCTGAGCTTATGCTACCTAACTCTACTCCTTGCAGCTGTAGAAGACTGGCTTCTATCACTCAGTCTTCTACAGCCACACTCAACTCTTGCCTTTGCAACCATTAGTCTATTTTATTAGCTTTCTTTATATTCTTCAGATATCATATTTATTCCTTTTCCCCCAAAATTGGGGTGCATGTTTTAAGTGGGGAAGCTGCCCCAAACAGAAACACTCTGCTTTGATTTCTGCTCCACAATGCAGCAGCTATGGCATTACTATTCAGACAGCTGGGGTAGTCAGTTGACTTAATGGCTTATTGTTCCTCACTCAAAAGATGTTAACTGTCACCCTTTCTTTTTAATGGACTCGATGTTCCACTAATCAAGCTAACCACACTCAGGACAATTTTGCTGTCTGCTATCTGTCCTGGTTTTTCTCCTCCTGTTTCATAGTTCTGGAGATTCTTTGCCTTTTTTCAAAATCCACCCACGAAGACCAGTCTTTAGGAATATCTAGAGTTTCAGCTTTAGTTAAGCAGGAATGGGAGCATGAGTGAGCTGAAGACTAGACTGTCCCTGCTCTATAAACTCTGGAAAAAGTATTTCTGCCTTTCCTTCAGACTTGTTTCTTTTTTCTTTTGAATAAATTGTTTCTTCATTCTGACTTGCCAAAAACATGTCTTATTTGGGAGCATACTGTATGTAAGAAAATTACAGAATCATAGAGAAGCAGATTGGAAAGGAACCTCCATGTGCCATCCAGTCCAAAGTCCTGCTAAAGGCAAGATCATTCCTATCCAAACCATCTTATACAAATCAATGTCTAATGTTTTAGCAAAATGCTCAAGAGAACCCAGGAACAGGTCCACATCCCTTGCTACACAGGAAGACAAAACCTACCACTGTCCATACCAATCTGACCATGAGGTAAAACTCCCTTCTGACCCAAAATATGGTGAATCAGCCTGACCCTGAGCAGAGGGGCAAGGCCCTCTAACCAAGGACATCTAGGTTTAAGTCTCGGCAGAAGCACTGGCACAACCCAGTCAAAATCCCCGGCCTCTGCTGAAGATGACACCCAATGCTTCTGAGGAAGACTTAAAAAAACCTCTCTAACACATATAACTGCTGGGGGTGGCGGAGAGACTAAGGGGGAGGACATTCCCTCCCACCACCATGGGGTATATGAAAATACAGTATCTAAATACCAAGCTTTAGCTCACAATGTATTGCCCCCTTACATATACCCTGCAACATACACACTGTTTGTCAACTCTTGCTTGTCTATAGTACCCATATACACAGTTCAACCAGAAATCAATGTGATTTTTTTCAGTCATTAGCTTGAGTAGGAATTGGGTCAACACTGTGGACTATGAACTCATCATGGTGAAGACAAGTGCTTTTCATCAATCTGTAATGCATCTAGATAGCTCAGCACAGGAGCTAGGATCCACAGCACAGGATGGAATAAAATTTTCAAGAGCAAAGTTTCTGATTAATATCCCCTGGAGCACAAATTTAATTAACCGAAGTAGAAAAAAACCCTACCTTTTCTCCTTTAATTCCTGGTTTTCCTGGTAACCCATGCTCTCCTGGTAAACCCTAGTTAAGAAAAACATAGCAGGTAACACAATTTGATAATAGATAACTAGTTTCCAAGGATTAATGGCATATGCCTTTTTGAAACTGCAGTTTTTTTATATTAGCTGAGTGGATTTCTTCAGCCTTAAAGCCTCAAGTCTTAATATTGCTACTTTTTAAATATTCCAATGTCTTCTTTCTGAAATATGTTTTAAATATTCACAGACATACTGGAAAAAGCTTAGCAAAATAATGGCATTCCAGCCCTACTTTGAAAGAGATGTTTTTTGAGTCAGATGTCTGCTTCCAGATGTTAACTTTAATTTTCTGTAGCTGTCCTTTTTTTAATACACAATAGCTGTTATAAACACAAAGAGATGAAAGAATAATAAAACTATTTTAGTAAGAAAAATACCTTTAACTTAAGCTTATTGTGCAACTCCCCAAAACTTTCATGTATTGTGTTGGGATAAACATGGTCTTTTAAAAGAGACACGGAATTCTCATCTTCCATTGTTCTTCACATCGATTTTATTAAATAAAGAATTGTACACCTGGCTGTACGCCTCACTCAGGTAGGCTCCGGAGCAGTGAGACGCGTGGGTGAAGCCCGCTGCACCCCCGCTCCCCCGAAACCCCCCAGACACCCCC
>NW_017728918.1:55291905-55298576 GCF_001723895.1 Crocodylus porosus | reverse complement strand
GGGCAGGAAGTCAGCTGGGGTCATAGGATCCCAGCAAGATAAGCATCCAATTTGCTCTTGAAAGTGTTCAATGTAGGTGCTTGAACCACCTCCAATAGCAGGCTGTTCCAGACCTTGGGGGCTCGGACAGTAAAGAAATTCTTCCTTACGTCCAGCCTGAAACGGTCTTGTAGTAGTTTATGACCATTCGACCTCGTCATCCCTTGGGATGCTCTGGTGAACAAACATTCCCCAGGAACTGGTGGTCATCCCTGATGAACTCATAGGTGGCCATCAGGTCACCCCTGAGCCTCCGCTTTTCCAGGCTAAAGAGCCCCATGGGTCTCAGCCTGTTGTCGTAAGGTCTGTTTTCCTGACCTCTGATCATGCGCGTGGCTGTTCTCTGTAGCATACCTGGAATCATCTGCCACATCAAAATGATCCCACAGTGCACCACCCCTGCCACTTCTGGGGTGAGGGTGGGGATCCTGCCTTATCCCCCTCCTTACCAGCCAGAGACACAACAGGAGGAGGAGCTCAGCCACCTTCCCCTACAACCTCCTCCAAAGTGCCTTCCAGAAGAGACCAACCTCTAAGTGAACTTTGAGGGGTGTGGAGCACAAACTCAGATCCCCCCTCCTTCCTCAAAATTTTCTTAGCTATGGCATTCAGCTCCACTGCTTGCAGATCCAGCTCCTCCTCTGGCACTGGAAGGCCTATGTTGGGAACTCAAATTGGGGTGGAGACTGTCATTGCTGGCGTTAGTGAAGGTGGTGCAGGTGCAAACACTGCTACTCTCTCCTTTCTCCCATGAGCAGCAGAAGACTCATTGCTGCCAGGAAAGAGGGTGAATCTGTGTTTGGTGGTGGGGGGGACAGGGACTTGCAACTCTCCCTCTGCCCCCTCTCCATCCTCTGCTAGAAGACCTAGCACCTATCTTTTCCGCATGCTTCATAATGCTTGGTGTGCTGCAAAATATGCATGTGTCTGTAATATATGTTGTGCTTTCCTGCAGTGAACAGTGATGACACTGTCAGGGAAACAAAAGAGAGACTAGCTTGCTACCATGAGACTAGATGGCAAGCCAGAGCCTTTCAGACACTGCTGGTCCAAGAGAGAGACAGCTCACAAAAAGAATAGATCACTTCCTACGCAACCTTATATGTTGTTTCTACATCCCTCCCGCGGAGCACTGTGATTGGGAGGGAACTCAGGGAAAGATCACAGTCACTGGCCAGCTACAGATGTCAATATTAGAGCAATCTTCCCCCTGCCCCCGCTCCACCTTTCTCAGTTTCTATTTCCTGCATGTCTGCCTTCTGAATCTTTGAATCTTTCTGAATCTTTTCTGAATTGATTTGGAGGCTTCTGAATCAATTCAGACCTTTTAATGGGTCTCCCAATTCAATTTGGAGATTGGGCTGCTGAATTGGGCTGAATCTCCTCCTAATCAAATCAGCTACTGAAATTTCACACAGCCCTAGAAGTTACTAGTAACTGGAGTTCTTGGACCTGTGTTGACTATATGCACATCCACATGTAGGGATGTATGTATCAGAGCACTTGAATTCAAAGACTTCTTGCCTTAGCAGAACCCCTCACCCCCATTTTCCCTTCCTTGTGTTCCATATTCTCAGGGGGGCTGGGCTCATTTTCTGCTCCTCAGTTTTCTCTCAAAGTTTAAAGTTGCATGCTACCATAAGGAAGTGGAAGAGGAGGGTGGATGCAGATATGCAGAAAGACAAAACATCTTAAATAATTCAAAGAAGGAATTTCACCAAATTCAGCCTCCTCACTACAAACTTCTATAATTGTACAGTCCTTAGTGAAGACATAAATGGAGCTTCAGGTGGGTGCCAAGAAATTATCAATTAAGAAGACACAGGGTTGAATTCTGCTTGTCTAAATGGCAGCTTTCTAACAATGTAAGAGGCAGTGGTAGAACTTGTACATCAGTAGTGATATTATGGCCCATGCTATGTAGATATGTGAGTGTGCACAGGCAGACTGAGTATGAGCACTAGCCTTTGAACTGGCTAGGTACATATATGGCTATGTACATGTGCCCATTATGAATGTGCACCTGTATTTAAGTCACAAAAATGTAGCTAGCTAGAAACCCATGGCTATGGGGAAGGAAGAAGGCAGGGTAGATATACACCCTAAAAACCAGTATACTGAAAGGATGTGCTGGGACACTCTACTATGTTGTGAGAGCAATGGAAGTATATCGCAATCTCTCCCTGTGTGAAGAGGTAAATGCTTTCCAACCCCATCTGTCACACTGCACCTGCCCCAGCTGCTTCAGTGGCACCTGCAGCTTCTCCTCTGGACAATACTCCTGCCATCTTCCCCCATGTCCCCTGCCCCCATGGAGCCCCTGTGATGGAAACCCTCCCTTTCCCTGCCCAACAACTCTCTCAGCAGCATGCTCTGAAAGGGCAGACAAATGCACAGACTGAGCTACATTTTGCACCCCAGCTCATTCCTTCCACTCCTCCCACCATCCCAGGGTTGGTTAGAGGGGTTGTGTGCATGGTCATTTTTGTGTCAGACCCTGCAGGAGCAGCAGGGACTGCTGTTACCTCCTAAGGTACAGTCCAGGGGTTGGGAAATTCCAAAAAGTTCTGAAGGGGGTCCTTGAGACTAAAACGGTTAAAAATCCCCGGTATAGGGACTAATCCTTTGCTTGAAGAAAGATGTACTTGGTGTAATTTTTAACTATACATCTCAGCACTTGTGTTCAGAGTTCCTTTGGCAGGGGAACAGAATGGGTTGTATTTTGAAAAAAAAATTACATACACACATATCTCCCTTTATGGGTTTACGAGTGAAGTGCGGTGCAGATTTTAATAAAGACAAAAAAGTCTGCCCCAGGTATCAAAAGCATAACAAACTGTTATAAATGAACTATTAACATATCTATAGAGCACAAGATTTTGTGAACTTGAGTTCACTGCATCAGATGCTGTGAAAGGACAGCATAGAACAGTGGAGTGAGTAATTAGAAGACAAAAGGTAAGAACAGAGGAAGGAAGACAGCCTAGAAAGGAGCACCAGAAAAGGGTCTGGAAAAGGGCCCAGGAGCTGGGAGGTGAGAGATGCAGATTCAAGTCCCTGCTGGGTATAGACAGCTTAGAACCTAAGCCATTTGCTTCCTGGGCAAGTGCCCTAGCCACTTATCTAATTGGCACTAAAACATGGGAGGGTCCTCGTGGGAGACAGGCCACGTACCTGAAGCCTGGAAAAGTGCCCCTTTTTAAAAAAAACCCAAAAAATAGGATCCAGGAAACTACAGACCTGGGAAGTTGGAGCATATTCTAAGGAAGGCATCTAGAGAAGGAGAGGCTGATCACAAGCAGCCGGCATAGACTTATGAAAAACAAATCATGTCAAACAAACTTGATCTGTCTTAGTCAAAGTAACTTCTTGGGTGGATGAAGAGAATGCTGTAGATATAGTGTATCTGGATATCAGCAAGGCTAATAACCTTTTCAAACAAATTGGAGAAACGTGGGCTAGATAAAACTACAATAGGGTAGATAGATAACTGGCCCAATAGTTGTAAGCAAAGAAGAATTATTAATAGGTCCATGTAAAAATATCTGGAGATTTCTAGTGGAGCTAACAAGATGAAGCTCAATGCCTACAAATACAAGGTGTTATACTTCAGGAGGAATAATCACACACACAAATTCAAAATGGGGTACACCTGGTTGGATGGCAGCTCTATGGAAAAGGGCTTGGGGGTGTTAGTAGGCCACAGACACAATATAAGTCTGCAGTGTGATGTAGCCACACAAAAAGCGAATGCAATTTTGAGATGAATCAACAGAAGCATTAGGTGCAAGACATGGGAGGTGATAGTGCCTCTCTACTCAGCACTGGTTAGGCCTCATCTGGAGTACCATGTGCAGTTCTGGGCTCCACATTTTTAAAAGGATGTGGAGAAGTTAGACAGGGTCCAGAGGCAGGCAGCGAAGATGATCAAGGGGAGGAAGGCAAGTCATACAAGAAGAGGCTGAGACATTTAGCTTGCAGAAAAGGCACTTAAGAGGGGATACGAGAGCAGTCTTCAAATACTTGAAAGGCTGCCATACAAAAGGGCTGCTGCAGAAAGGAGAACATATGTCATTGGCTTGAAGATACAGCAAAGTAAATTTAGATTGGATAGCTGGAAAAACTTCTTCAGAGGGGTCTGGGACAGGCGTTCCACAAACTGGTTTGACCTCAGTAAGTTAAGTCTGATACTACATTCAACCAGGTTTATCTTAAATGAGTTTCAGCCATTTTGAAACTGGTTTATGTGCACTGAGATTTTGTTCTGTTGTAGGTTTAAACCAGTTTCTGATAACTTAAACCAGTTTAGTTGCAACTTCTGTCCCTAGCCTGTTAGAACAGAGAGGCAGTGGAATAGACTGGCTAGGGAAGCTGTAGACTCTCCATCACTGGAAAGGTTCAAGACGAAGTTGGACAACCACTGGTCAGGGATGAATATTTCCCAATTTTCCATACTTCTGAGAATTGCTGGCTACCCCACCAACTTTTTGCTACATGTGTCAGGGTATTATTAAGCCTTTCTCAGATGCGTTGGGTGTTGACTACAACCAAGACTAGGGACTTTTCCTAGGGTGTGCCAACGCTCGTGCTGGGAATAAAATCAGAAGTTCCTGGCTAGAGGGTCTTACCCCTCTACTCAGGGTCAGACCTATTGCCATATCTGGGGTGAGAAAGTAATTTTACCCTGTGGTCAGATTGGTATGGATTGTGGGGTGTTGTGCCCTCCTCTGTAGAGGGGGGCATGGCCCTCTACCTGGGATCTCTTTAGCATATATTGATAACATTTCAAAGAAGCAGGATGTTGACTGCCATGGTTCCCCTGCTTTACCTGTGGCAGTTTAGTACGTTAGGTCTGTGTTGTGTCAGGGTAGTCTTATGTAGGATTTAGATACTGGTTTGTATAGTGATGATCCTGCTTCAGGCAGGACATTGGACTAGATGACCTCTTAAGGTCCCTTCCAGCCCTACTGCTCTAGAACTCCTCCCTTGTTATTTTTCCAGGTCTTATGCATGCACACATGTAGCTGCATACACACACACACACAGAGCTACTGCTACACAGGCTCAGTCTACGTGTGCACACATAAGCATTTCCTGCATAAACTGCAGTTAAAAGCAGATAGCTAGAAAACTATAGTTATGGTAGATAGCTAGAAAACTGCCATCTAGGGAAACTGAACAAGGGGAAAATCAGCTCTGCTCATTGTGAAAAAAGGCAATGGAAGTTGCCTGGGCTTTACTAAAATGAGCTCTTACTACTGCTGACATTGCTGTGCTGTTGGATTTCTCCAGTAAAGAGACTACAGCCACAGAAATTTTCAGAATATTTTAGTCTTAAACAGGTAGAAGGGCAAAGGGAATGTCCATAACAATGCCTCAACTCTGGAGAAATTATGTTCCAGAAGAATCATGTCACTGGCAGCCATTGGTCTCAGAAGACCATGGAGACAGCACCTTTGGTGGGTTATCGGGTACCACCACAGCTTCTTGAGTGACTGAGGAGTGGGATGCATGATGGGCAGATCCTCAGGCAAGTTGCACATACAAACTCAGTTGAGCTTGCAGTGGCATACCAAGTACTGTTTTGTTTTGTTTTGTCTTGCCTGCCTCTGATGCCTCTTCTCTAGCTCTTCATTGACCCTCTCCATCTCAAAGCAATGTAGGCCTTATTTCAAGTTGATGTTTGCCAGTGGCCAGCTGATCATATAGTGTGTCTTTGGGAATTTGGCCATCACTCATATGATTCACATATCCTAACCAACAGAGGTGTCTTTGTCTCAGGAGCACGAACATACTAGGTATCCTGGCCTGTTCCAGAACAGTGAAGTTGGAGATTTTGTCATGTCATATTATGCCCAGGATATGGCAGAGACATCCAAGATGGAAACGGTTCTGTTTTCTTGCTTCCTTAGCATAAGGAGTCCATGTTTCACTGCCATACAATAGAGAGCTAAGTACACAAGTGGTGTAGATAGACATCTTTGTCGATAGAGTGAGCACTCTGTTTTTCCAAACTCTCTTTTGAAGTTTAGCTATGGCGTTGCTTGCCTTTCCAATGCAAACATTGATTTCAGCTTTCAAGCCAAGATTTTGTGAGATGATGGAGCCCAAGTAGTGAACTTTTCAACTGCTTCCAGGCTTTTATCATTTATTCTGACTTTGGGAGGGAAGTCAACTTGCTGACCCATGACTACTGTCTTCTTAAGGCCAATAGTCAGACCAAAAAAAACATCACAAGCACAAGAAAGGTGACCCGTGAGATTTTGCAGTCCTGCTTCTGAATGACTAACAATTGCTGAGTCATCAGCAAAGAGCATTTCCTAGGTAAGAACTTCTCAGATTTTTATTTTTGCTTTAAGGTGAGCAAAGTTAAAGAGTTTCCCATCAGATCTGGTCCAAAGGTATACTCTTTCTGAACAGACACTGAATGCATATTTGAATAGGACAGCAAAGAAAATGCCAAAAAGTGTTGGAGGTAGGACACAGCCCTATTTGACAGCACTCTTGATTTCAAATTCTTCTGAATGTGACCCATCAAACTGCACCATTCCACGCACACCAACCTAGAAGGAATGATGATGTTCAGGAGCTTAGGAGGGCAACCATCTCTGCTGACAAGATCAAAAACTTTG
>NW_017728918.1:55277609-55291805 GCF_001723895.1 Crocodylus porosus | reverse complement strand
TCTTTTCTATGGGTGGGATCATTTCAGATGAGTTCTCATTAAACAAGTCATTTGAGTGGTGGTGCAAGGTACTGCAAGAGTCCAAGGCAGTTTGATAGAAGGCTCCTTTGAGCTGAACTCATATCTCCTCATCAGTAGTATACACCTAAAGATATGATAGAGCCCCAGAGAGAGTTTTAATGAACTGAGATGATACCTGAGGGATTATTCACAGCATTGATCTGGATAGATGATACAAAAGAAAAATCCACCATGCAGATTGAATTTTGCTAGCCTCTCCTTGGTGAGATATTTCCTAACAAAGGTAAAGCTATATTCATGGACAAGTGCAGCAAAGAACACATTACCATGGGTTCAAAGGGGAAACTCATTAGAAACATAAGAATCACATTGAGGTTCAAAAGTGGAACAGGGTATTTCACCTGAGAAAAGATCTTGGACAAAACTTTGAAGAATTTCAGGAGTACACGGGGAGAAAATGCATGTTTTGACCAAGCTAATTGTATGTTTTGACCAAGCTAATGGACAAGTCCACATGGTCAGGATCTATCAAGTATTTCAGTCAATCTGGAATAGAGGAACCAGGTGAAAAAAACAGATGAAAAGGCTTCTTTCCTGGTATCATCCTGAGAATATGAATTATTTAGCCATATCAGTGCATCTTTCTTCTATGAATAAAGATAATTCTGATTGGGACAGAGCATTCTCTCTATTTCTGAGAAGCAGCCATCATCCAGTCTGCAGAGGACTGAGGATCTGGATGAAAATATTTTCTTGGAGTCCTTTATGATTATTGGAAGAAAGTCTTGGAACCAAAAGGTGCCCATGGTGGTGTTTTTAAGGGGGGAAAGAGGGATGAGTGTGTGTAGTATCCTAATAAACTAGTCTTTAATTTGGAATCAGGAAGAAGGTGTATAGAAGAATTCCTGACAACAGAATAAGGAATATGGAGGCCAGTCAAAGGCCTCCTCTAAAGAAGGATTTTCACTTTCTCCGGATGTCCATTGCAAACACAACTATCTTCAGATACCCCCATCTGCAAGTTCTGAATACAGAACTGAGTCTTTGAATTCCCACTCACAGTGAAGGGCCATTAATTCATTGAGACTGTCTGCTTTGGTGTTCTGGAGACCAAGAAGATGGTAAATGCACTACTCTTAGAAGTGATCATCTTCCCTGAATGAGGAGCAAGATCTCACAGTGCTTTGTTAATATAGAACTTTGCTTTGGTGTTGCCTATTATTACCTATACATGACATGACAGTATGTGGTATGGCAAGACCGACCTTGCTCTCTGTAGCACTCTGAGACTGAGCAGGTTGATAGGAAGTTTCACATCCTGTGGTATCCAGACTCCCTCCACTTGGAGGTCCCAAGTTTTTTAAAGAAAAATAAGACAATAACGATAAACGTAAAAAAGGGATGAAAGCCAGAAGAGGCTTCAAGCAATGCTGTAGGCCTGAAAATCATGAACCAATAAAGCACTCTGTCTCAAATCAATAGCAGTTGAAATGAATTGAGAAGCATGAAGTATGCACCACCCTTAATCCTCTTAAAATGGGACACTAAGAGGGGAAGGGCTATGGTGTGCTCTCTAGGTACTGATTAGGCAAAAAGTCTCTGAACTCAGAAGTGAATACAATAAATTTGTGTACTATCTGCCAAGAATAATCAAATGCTGTTATTTCTCTGTTCTATATAGGCCTTTTAGCAACTGAAACCCATTAAGACATTTTTTTAAAGGATTCTATTACTTTGTTTCGTTAAAAATAAAAATGGACTACAGGCTTCCCTTGATTTATGTGGGCTCTGTATATACAAATTCACTCTTATGTGATGACTCTTTTTATACCCCAAATTCGTTATATGTGAGGTAAATTTGCTCTTATGCAATCAGCTCCTGGGCTGTGCCATGCTGTGCTGCAGGCAGGTGGTGTTGGCTGCTCCTGGGACTGCTGCAGCAGGGGCTGGGGTAAGTGGGGAAAGGCGGAGGCTTGGGGTGCGATGAGGTGAGTCTGTAGGGGAAGGGGCAGGGGGAGGGGTGTGGCGCAGCCTGTTGGCCACTCCCAGGACTGCAGCAGGGAGCAAAGCAGAGGAAACTGTGAATGGGCATGGGGTATGGGATGGGGGTGTGAAGCATGGCTCTTGCTCCTATGAGCACCTCAGGAAGGCTGCAAGCTGGTGGGCTGTGCTGGACTCTTCCCAGGGGGCATGTGCCTCTGGATCTGTGCATGGGAAGACAGCAGGCTGCCACTGCAGGCTGAAGCGGGTGGCAGCACCAGGCTCTTCCTGGCACTTGGGACAGGCTGCAGCAGTGGGAGGGGGGCTGCTGCCACCCCAAACTTTTCCATAGCCCCCCACCCAACCTGCCTTCCCAGTGATGCTGCCGAGTATCATCTTAGATAGTACTTCAAGTGTCTCCGACAGTACTATCTTATGGCAGAATAATTATGTGTGATCACATGCACATGTAGACTGTATAAACTGTGATTGTATAAACTGGCTGAGGCATAAGGGTGCTAAAGTGCAGGGGCTCTCTGCCAGCTAGCCCTGCCCTGTAGCACCAGCCAGCCCCTCTACCACTCATCACCACTACCCAGACCCTGCGGCTGAACCCCCAGAACTGCTGCCAGCCTGGGGCTGCTCCACCCTATATCAAACTGCTGTGGTCCCGAGTGCATATGTAAATGCTGTGCAGTTTTCCTCAATCAGTTCCTGTGGTCCTGGGAGCAGTTTTCTTCAGTGCGATCTGAGCCAGAGTTTATCACTCTGCTTTAATTGCATGTGTAGATGCACTCACTGAGAGCTAATTTGGCCTTCTCTCAATGCAACTATAGAAGGGATACATTTCTTTCTACTACATTTTTTATTTATACCACTGACTTAGGGTGCTAAGATAACAAACAAGTTTATATGATTATGGACACATTTAAGGAAAGTTTGTTGATAATGACAAATCACAGATTTAAAATGCAGATTGTAAGAATTAGGTTCTGTGTTTTAAAAATCTAGAATTACCATAATCTTTCTACTTTTCCAATTTTGTCTGATATTACATTATTCTTTCCAAGCTACTTTAACAATCGTAGGCAAGCTCTGAAATGTGATTCTCCTGTGTTAGTGGTATGATCCACGCTTTGTGGATGGTAATATACAGGAAAAAAAAGGATATTCAAGTTATAGAGCTCCATGGTCTAAGTTGAGGCAGAGTTTGGATGTGTTCCAAGTCCCTTGGGACAACTACTAAATCATCCCTCATAAAAAGCCCGCACAGTGATGTTTCCCATGGCATTATTTTATCATCTCATACTCTACTCTCATAAATTCTGCTGTCTGTTGAAAATTACACAATACTTACAACATCTCCTGGAAGTCCTCGGGGTCCAATAGGTCCTGGAGGTCCCTGGGGTCCCTGTGATATAACACAAGATGATATGCTTATTCATCCTGAATAAGAACATAAAGCCAAAATGCCTTCTACTAAAATTATTTCTACTTGGATAAAGCAGCACAGTTTTAAATTAGATTATTCTGCATTAGCCCAATGAGATTTGTGTTGCTACGCTTAAAACATTCCATATTAAGGAATTAATTTTTCAAAGCATGCCCACAGCAGGGGTTTTCACTACATGCCAGATCTTCATCTTGAATCAACTGTCATAGCTCTGTTCTAGTCAATAAAGGTTGACTGTTTTGCAACAATGGTATATCTGGCCAGCACATCCACATAAGGCTAACAACTAGTACTGAAGAGACTGAAAAAATAACCTGGATCACAGAAGTCATAACAAGACCAAGAGAATCTCAAGTCATTGGACTACAAAACTTGAATCAGGATTCTGAATCTATTTTAGTGTTCAATTGAGAGGAATGACTTATTTGTCTGTCATGCATACCACTATTCTAAGATGTATCTCCAAATGCAGCTTAGAGGGTGTTAAATAAATTTTTACTATATTAATTTATTTTAAAGGTTACTGAAGATTACCAGAGGGATCAAAAAATTCAAAAAATTTTGCATTAACAAGTCACTAGATAAAATGTATACATTGTACAGATGGGAAGTGAGACACAGGAAACAAACTGACTTGCCAAAGGTCACACAACAAGGCTGTGGCAGAGTAGGAACTCCAACCTATGTCAGCTGCATCCTGGGCTAATGTAATGACTGTGCCATCATCCCTGGGGTAGGGGCAGATAAGATTACAACAGGCAGCACTGCAACCTGGCTGCGGAAGAATATTGTAAAACACCATCTGGAGAGGCTAGGCTGAGGTAAAGGGGAAGTTTGGAGCCCCACAGAAGACAAAGGGATCAAGACCAGGCGGGATCACTGTGGGCATTGCCTTCTTGGAATATATAGGTCATCAAAGTCATGGCAGGCGAGAAAATGTAAGATCCATTTCCTGGCAGACCTGGTGATCCAGAGCCAAGCTCTACCCTGTTGCCACCGATAGGCAGATGAGTGCAGGGCAGTACTAGCAAGCCCTATAATACCTACAGATGTCACAGGCCTGCTTTGCACACCCTAGTTTCTGCTAATCTCCCAAGTTTTTCTTTGAATCTCAGCCTTCAGTACTAAGTTATGGAGATCATATAAGCTCCTAAGATAAATCAACTGGCTGAATATTCCTGGCAACACTAGGGTAGTTACAGAGCCTTCTTATATTACTTGAACACAGACCATCAAAGAATTATGAAGAACTTTCTGAAGACTGCTGAGGCAGAGACTCCAATTTTTGTTAAGGCCTTGGGACTGATAACTGATCAGAAAAAGCCCTTTTCTGAGTTAGAAGGGTAAATAAGAAATGCAGTTAGTGCTTGGAGCTAAGGAATTTTAGGACATATCACCCAAGAACCATAAGCAGTCTTGTTTTAAGAGTGAAGGAACATAGATTTTTATTTGAAGCCCCAGATGACAAACAAGATTAATCAGAAATGCTGGCAGCTGTTTTTTTCCTCAGGCCAGGAACAGATTGGATTTAGATTCTTTCTTGTCAAGAGAATGCTGAGGTTTGTTTTTCATCGAACTTTCCCCACCAAGATGTTAGGCCTACACTTTCAGGAGTAGAAATAAGATGGGTTGTATTTCTCTACCTAGGAAGCGGCAGTTGAAAGAAAAGATTTCTCCTTCAAAATCTCTGTCATGGGGAGAAAAAAGGGGGAAGACCCCGAGGAGCCAGGGGAGAACCCTGGGAGCAGGAGCTGGCAGGGGAAAAAAAAAGAAAACAGAAAAACTTTTACCTATAGCCAGAGCCGCGGCGAAGCCAGAAATGGCAGTGGGGCCTGAGCAGCTCATTAGCCACGTCTTTATAAAGCTGCGGCCAGCTGATAACATCAGCTGCAGGAGCTGGCCGGTGGAGATAAAAGGAGCCACTAGTAAGGAACAGGGGAGGAGACCAGCAGGAGCACCAGAAGGGAAATCTCTCCTGGAGTCCCCACGAAGGGGAGGAGCGTGGGGATTTGCATCCTGCACAGGAGGAGAGAGTGAAGCACTTTGTGAGGAAACACTGCCGGCAGCAATGCAGGGGGTGAGAGGGCTGAGGAGCCTTACTCAGAAGAGGAGCTGAGACCTGGAGACAGAAGAGAGCAGGAGGGGCTTGAGACCCAGAGTTACACACAAAGAGCCAGGAGAGTCGGCAGAAGCCAGAACGCCACACCAGGTGTGACCGTAGAGGGCTCGGACAGCCTCAAGGAGGTACCCCAGGTGGGGGCTGAAGGGTACAGTTAGCGGAAAGGGCGATGGAAGACGGGCACTAGCCGTATAGAGCCACCCCACCAGGAGACGTGGGGAAGACGCGCCAAGAGGGATCACCGGGGTACAGTGAATCCTCAGGCTCGATAAGGAGTGGAGGGGAGGACATAGAAGCCAACAGGCTGACCCAGACCCAGTCAAGGGCTTGTTAAGGGTCTTAGGGGCTAGAGCCTGTTGGAGTAGGGCAGCTGGGGAGAGCAGGATATAAAAAGGGGCGAAGGCCATCCCTTAGTATCTCATATTGCTTCATCGGTGATATTTTTTTGTGTGTGTTTTTTTCCATTGCCCACTTTTGGAGGGGTTGCTGGGTGAGGAGCCCAGGTAGTTTACAGCTACGGACAGGGCTAGTCGGCTGTGAGGGGTAAGGGGGCGAAGTGGGCCTTTGGCTTGACTACTATATAGCCTGCTAGGTAAAGGGCATGCAGCCTCAACTGTTGGAGGGACTTAGCTGAAGATCATCAGGATTCAATATGGTGGGATGTAAGGGTGAGGTAAAGGGGAGGTGGAGCCTTGCAGAAGATCATCGTCCAGTGGTCCTATGAATGAGAGATGCCAATAGTCTAACCCCACCACTGGGATAAGATCAAAGTTGTGGCAGGCAAGATTGGGGAGAAAAAAAAAAGCGTGGCGCTTGACTGGATGTTCAAAGCAGGCAGGTACAATCTCCATTAAGGCAGAGTCTACTTGCATACAGATGGGGAACATTAAAGGACAAAATTTAGAGCCAAAATTTGGACATGATACTGTTACTCCAGACCAGATTCAGAAGTGCCAAAAAGGTTGACTGCAGGACAGGATCTTGCTCAGGGTCATATTAATAAACCATTATAAGTTATATTAATAAGTATATTTTACATACCTCTGGGCCAGGACTTCCAGTGAGGCCAGGTAGACCGGGATTTCCTATTTCACCCTAAGTAAATTATTTTTAAAAAATTACGTCTATAGTAATCCATGATTATATATATTATATCCATGAATAACCATTGCACATATAATAGCATTTAATATGTACACAAATCAGAAAAAAATCCCTTAAATCCTTTTGATCCTTTTACACCAATTTCTCCCTGAAAATTACAGGTCCAATCATAGTAAATTGAAATTTAAATTAAGATTAACTATATTAACTGTATAGTCTACCAATTACCATCATATTAATTTAGCTAACACAATTTATGTTAACTTTTTTCAGGAAGAGCTATTGATGTCTCTGAAATTTTGAAAAAGATTATTTTAAAACAGCTCTGCTTGCAGTGGAGTGTATAGTGTTTTGTTTGGGTTTTTTTTGCATACGGACATGTGCATGAAAGCAAGGTATTACTTAGGAGTTCCTCTGGTTTGGTGCTTATCCTTCACCTGAAATCAATATCTTGTGTATGATTTCATATTACTCTCTGGAATAGCTACTTTTAACATTCTATTCAATATTATATAGTTTTTAATAATGTGCTTACAACTATATTATCTGAGTGACTTTCAAAGGAGCATTAAGCAATATGACTAATATCTGCTGTATATTACAAAAAGACTATGACATAAAAACAAGCAACAGGAATAAGTAGAATCTTAAAAGAATGGGGAGTTTGTTTTCATGAAAACACTCTTAAGGAATAAACAAGTGAAGTGTAGACAATAAGGTCGTAAGAATGGCCTACAAGTAGAAATGTTTTTTTAGAGCTTCCCAAATGAATTAATAGGCCTTTTTAAATGTAGCTGTTTTTTAGTTGACACACTCTTTTGTTAAATTCTTACTTTGTATTCTACATATATACATATGCATAACCCCCCCCAAATACTAATGAAATACAAATAGTTTATCCCATCCAAAACTCCACCGAAGTAATTAAAGGGAGAACACAGAAAAGCTAAGCACAAGGATGCTAGCAGCCCCAATAGAGATGCATAGGAATGGGTAAAGTTCCCTGTACCCAAGTCTGTCTCTAACTCTGTGGAGTCAGCATTCTGAAATCTCAACTTTTGATAGGTAAAAGTGAGTGAATTTGATATAAATAGCTGAGACAAAACAAATGTAGAACCCTGTGATGACATTTTTACAGCTGAGTTTCACAGTAACATAATCATGCTGTTCCTGACACTTAAACTATTAAAATGCATGAAGGTAAAAGCTCTGAATTCAAATATGGTGAGGTAATCTAATCTACGTATAAAGTGTCTTTAAATTTTACTTATACTCACTGGATGTCCCTTTTCTCCTTTTTCCATGAGCTCCCCCTATAGTAGTATACAGAAAATGTGAGCAGTTACTTGGCTATTTTAAATGGTTAATATATTCCTCTGCTTTTGGAAGACAGCCCTTCAAAGCATAAAGAAAATAACTGATATGTATTCAATGACAACAAATCATTTTAACTAACATTTAAAATTATGAAGTCCATCTGAAGTATTGCTGAAACAGAATATAAAAATATAAGAAAATGGAACTCTACTACCGTTTGATTTTTTTAAAGTCTGGTTCACATACATATTACACAAAACAAAGCATAAGGCAGAATCAGAGACATCTACAAGAAAAAAAGCATTGATGACTATATTAGCAATATAACAATATGAGTAAAATTCTTAAAAGCAAGAATGATCATTGCTTTTGGATATGTGGATGGCTAGTGGAGATGACCGGCTTCCTGCAGCAATGATGGGCATTTTTACACGTGCATGCATCACAGTGCCAGCTGTTTTGAAAAGCACCTGGCACTGCAATGTGTGCAGTTGTATAAGCAGCAAAATATGCATCAGTGCTGAGAGAATGTTGGCTGCATGCTTTTGAACTAAAACAACCTCAGAGGTGCTTTAGTTTAAAAGCTCACCGCAACCATTTTCTGCATGCTGATGCACATTTTGCCACTTATACAACTGCATGCGATGCAGTGCAGTTTGCCTCAGCTTGCATGCAGAGCAGAGTTAATTAATCAAGTCTGCTCCAAAGTGGCGGATCTCTGGCGCGTCTCTGGAAAAATAGTATGCGTATAAATGCCTGATGAGTTTAATGACAATATTCAAACTATGAAGCTACCAATTGTCCAGGCCTTTACTGATGTCCACCCAACCCCCAGTTTGGCAAATCTATAATATGCAAAAACATTACTGTTTCAAATGAACAGGCTAAACCTGATTTCTATTTGTATAAAGTGTATTGGAAGCATAAGGTTTTAAGTATAAGGACTAGTGGATAGTATAGCATACACGGGCCTGACTTCCCACCAGTTCAAATCAATACCAACATTTCTGGTGGTTTAATGGGAACAGAACTGAACCTTTACATTTTTTAAAGAAAAATAGTTTGTTTCTTTCATTATAGTTTGTTCATTATGTAGCAATGAACATAATCGTTTAATAGAATCTGCTACTGGAAAGTACCAGCAAAAACTACAAGATGGTAAACTGAAAAAATCTATTTCCAAATTCTGATAATGGCTTGGATTCCATTTTTTCATCTATATATTGAGTGTGGGAATTTAAGAAAATAAAAAGTATTGTTATTTTGAGCAGCAATCAATGTCTTATAGTCTGAGATCTTTTCATTTTTTAAATGTAATTTATACTTCTTGGTTCAGAAAGCATGTTCTGAAAGCAGGAAGAGAAGCATGAAAAAAGAAACAAGAACCAAACCATAAATACTTCAATTGTAAAACCCCCCTACACCACAAATAAAATGTGAAGGTGAGTAATCCCATATTCAGTCTGAGATTTGGCAAGCAGATTCATCTTATTTTATTCTAAGTCTCTACCTTTGATTCTTTTCTCTTAACCCCTTAGTATCAGAAGAGAAAGCTCAAACATAGTAGAATGCTGCAGAGGCACAATGTTTGCAAGTAGTGCAGCAGAAAAAGCAATCACATTCTCCGTATCACAGCCAAGCAGTGCCTAGGGCTACATACAACTAGGATGCGGTAAGTTCAATACTGTCTGTGACCCAATTCAACAATCCATCCTTATTCAACAACTTCCTTAAGAATACCTTTGAAAGCAAATGATATAAGCATATATTTAAAGTGAAATATGTCCTAAACAATTTGCTGAATTTACAGGTTTGGCTGGGGAGAGGGGTCTGGGTGAGTTGCGGGGGGGGGGCAGCAACCGGGTTGGGGGGAGGAGGGGGCTAAAATAGCATGGTGCCAGGAGGCAAGGAAAAAAACAACAGCCCTGGGACTGGGGCCAGTGGCTGGGTTTTCCCAGCCTTGGGGATGTACAGGGTACATTCACCAGCCTAACCCAGATCGATTAAGGAGTGTGCATTTATCCAGGTCTATTTTGGATTGGATTATACATTTTTAGACTGGTCTACACAAAGGCAACTTTTGCATGGTTTTGGGTTTAGATTAATTTCCTATCACTGAGACTGGGTCTAAGTGTCAGATCAACACCTAACCAAAAAAGTTAGCTCAGGTAGCCATTTTTAATGTGATCTAATCTCTCCTTAACCTCCTTGAATATATGGACTTAGTCCATGCCTGAGGGCTGTCCTCTCAGAAGCAAACTGTCTTGCTAGAGCATATTTTCCTGTGCCTATTGTCCTTCTACTTGATATACAGTCTAGTTTCAAAGATTTTTCAGTTTCAAGGATTTTAGTAATACTTAACTATCACAAGTGAGATTATGAGTTAATTTTTTTTACCTTTTCTCCTTTTGCACCAGTTAAGCCTATTTCTCCTTTCTGGCCCTATTAAGAAAACAAAAAATATTTACAATCTCATTTTCATTCTGACATCCAGAGAAAAGCACTCTGGCCCAAGCTGCTTTTTGCCTTAAATGAAGTATAAAATCTTGTCTCATAATTAAGATTTGTGATTTTGCCAGCTTTGAGTCACTTAAAATTACTATCTTCTATTAGAGAGGGGGGCTTCTGAATCTTGAGTACTTGGACCCTACTTCATATATCCATGGAGAATTTTCTTTTTCCTCCATAGAATAAAAGTATATCCAACCAGCAAATATACATTTCACAGTTTAAAGTAGACAGATTTTTTTAATGAAATACTGTAAAAAAATTGGATATAAATTTTAACTCCTAAGCATCTAGGCTGCTATGTGATCTCCATTTTTTAATACTTTTAGTGCAACAAACTCCATCATTTTGCAAAAATAGAATTTTTAAAACAATATTTTCTGGTGTTAGCAAAAATATTGATGATTTTCCCATGTTGGTTCAACAGACAATATGACATATAAACATATCCCAAACAATTTGCACGTCCTTTTGCCCTGTTAAAAAAACAAAAGCAAAACCGAAAAAAAAATTCTCCCTTGTTTTATTATGTCCTAGCAAATAGAGAAAATCTTTATAGAATTCTAAAAAAGTATTACAGCAATTTCTCCATGTCACTGCAAACAATGTGGTTTTAGCTGTTGTTGGAGCCAGTCTCAGGAAGATATACGAGGCTCCTGCTCTCATATAAATTCCACCCCTTCTTTGAGAAAATTCTTCTGGCTGGCTGCCCTTTCAATTTCCCAGGAAAGATCCACCACTGATTTCTGCTGCAGAAACCAGGTAGAACTTTCTCTTTGGGAATAGAGAGATGGGCCAGATCAACACCATTATTACAGACAACACTATGCTCACTTACTGGTGAGTACCATAGGTTAAATACTGGTTGCAAACTGATCTCGATGGCCCAATGGCCCAAGCAAATATAACATTTTTTCTTCTATTAAAGGATATTAGGATAAACAAGATAAATGGGACTGGATAAATTAAGCAGTAACAAACTAGTTGGGTATCTTGCAATTTGTCATGCCCTGAGACCGAAAGGCTTACAATTTCTCCCTTTTGTCCTTTAAGTCCAACAGCCCCAGGTAATCCTAGTTGTCGTGAGTCACCCTGTGAACAAATGCAAATGAAATGTAATTAATAAAAATACAGTATGACATAACACTAATATATAGTTACAATAACTTTTGAAATATTGACTCATTCATTAATATGTATAAACTCTAAAATTCTACTTAACCATCAAACACAGAAGATAATAAGATACTCAGCAATATATCAAAGTAAAGGACTATAACAATGTATTCTTTACCATGCAGGAGATATTTCTATTCAATGTATGACTAACACTAGCGGAGGTGCTATGTGTATGTAGGGAGCAAAACACCTATGTTGAGGAGTGTTACATGGCTATAATGAAAGAGATTTTGTCTTAAATCATCAGAACGAATACTATTTTTATGGTGACAGTAAACTTTTTGTGTCTACCAGAAAATATCAAAGAATTACTTCGCTAACATGAAAAAGTACCACAAGAACTGTTTGTTTAGTTTAGCATGAAAACAGGGAATGGTATTAAAATAGGTAAAGCCTAAAAGTGATATACAAATAGATGGAATTAATATTAGTGACAGTATATTTGTGATGTTTCTCAGAATAATAGATTATATTGAGGTAATTTGGCTGGAAGAGTGTACTGTATCTATTTAACCTTTTTGTACAAAGTAAATATATATTAAATATACAATGAATGACATTTGGCTTTAATTCTGTGGAGGGAAGACATGGTGCAAAAGGAGAAAAAAGGCACATTAAGAGCAAGATGGTCTACTAGAAAGACTGCTGGATTAGGAATCAGAAGACCTTAGTTTTAGTCACGGTTCTGCTAACAGCCTATTGGGTAAGTTAGCTCACTTTCTATGCCTTAGTTTACCCATCTGTATATTGGTTTATATCCTGAAAACTTTGTGTTCAGTAACCAGAGGATTTAAATAGTTATACAACCTGTGAATTTTCACTTGCCTGCTAGCTAAAGAGTATTATTGGTATTACCCTCAGAGATGGACAATGTCACTCAGCAGACTGTTGAGCGGCAACACACCGTGGTGAAGGGAACAAATTGCAGGCTGTAGACAGGCTGTGATTTATACTGAGATTGCCTTGAATTGTACGTCTAGAGAAATTAAACTTTATTATGTTTTAATTTCCCATACTAAATGGGAAAGTAACAACAGGTTATTTTAGAATTAAGATAATTATTTGAAAATTGTCTAAAACAGCTTATGGACATACTTCTAGTTCCTTTTTGGTGGGCTCTGATTTTTACCTTCCAATGTTGGTAACATTGTTAAATTAAGATGAATTTTGTGGCAAGTCTAATGATGCTTGTAGGCAGGTTCTGTTTTCAAGTTGAAGTGGTATTAGAGTACATAAATTATTACATTAAAAGCCAAATTCCATGCTCACTTATATCCATGGAAACTACACAAAAGTCAGTAGAGAACTGCCAGATGTGAGTAAGAGTAAATATGCAGAAAATGGATAGAGATGAATAGCCTTCAATGGCATTACTTAGTGACCCCCTAGTTTATCTTATGCCAACCACAGCATTTGTCTGATTCCTAAAAGTACCAATTTAAATAAATCATACAAATACCCCCAGAAAAGAATGGTATATGAAGGCTTCCGAAGAATGGAGGTCATTATGACCTAAAGCGCAATGAAAAACTTATCCAGTGAGAACCTGTGAAATTGAGAATCTGCATAAAATGAAGGAAAATAGCATGACATCATTTCTTATACAAAGGGGAATTTCATAATACATGGAACCTCATAGAGAATATCATCTTATATTTCTATAAGGATTTTCAACTTAAAGCAAATTACTAACAGTAAAAATTATGTAAGGAGACTTTTTGGCACCTTCCAGGTGAAGTGGAATGCTAGCCAGCACATGCCAGACTCCGTAACAAAGTGACAAAAGAGAAATTTAGGTCAAAGATAGAAAGACAAACCCTAACCCTTAAGAACAGTTACACATCCTATGACTTTGAGATTTTTAATGTTGAAGCAGTGATGACGAGTTTTACTAAACACCCCATACCATAAACTTCATAGAACCTCTTTTATTTGCTGCAGTAGTAGGTTTGGATCAGCTCTAATGAGTCTGAAATTGTGGTTCCAAAGAGTCTGGCTATGTGGTACTGATATTCAGATTAAGCCATTCTTTTTATCATATAAAATGCTAAATTTAGCACTCATCTGCTAAGAAGATACTTGCTCATGAATAAGCCATTAAACCCTTTATAGTGGACAGCTGAAAGTAGTAGTAAGTTTGTGCACTGTAAAGGACTTGAATAATGATTAATTTCTTCAAACAAAACAGCTGGTCTATATTTTGCCAGAACAGATTAATTGGGAAACATAAGATGCCTTAAGAACTCCTGTGGCCTCACAACGGTGAGAAACATGATTCTTGGAAAAAGATGTATCTCAAATATTGAGGACCTCCACTGTTACTACTTTAGAATGACTCTTCAATAAAATAGATTTAAGAAAAACTTTGTGTTGAAGCAATAGTTTAAGTATGGGTGCTGCCAATGCAAGAACCTGCTGGCTGAGAGTGGAAAACTCCATACAGGGTCAAAGCTGCCCTTTTCATGACCTTTGGGCTTGCCAATCAAGCATGACCCAGTTTCTGTGTTACTCATGC
>NW_017728918.1:55275699-55276968 GCF_001723895.1 Crocodylus porosus | reverse complement strand
CCCCGGGACATGGCGTCACGAACAGGATACTCGGGAGGTGAACTGGAGACTGAGTGGATAAAAAACTGCCCATGGAGCAGTGGGAATCGCCAGGCAACTGAGCTGAGTGATGTGTGGGATCATCTAAACTACCACCAAGCTGTAAATCCAGCGGGGGAGACTATAAGCGGGTATCTGTCCCTCCGGGGAGATGACGGGGAAGGAAAAGCTGTCCGGCTCACCCCGGGAGCTCTGAGCTGTGTTTTAAAAGATCCTAGGGCTGTGTATCGCCTGAAGGGAGACACTGGATCTTTGGCTGTATTAAAGAAAAAAGCTCTGGCTGTGGCTAAATCCCATCCAGACCGGGAATTTGCAAAGTGCATACAGTATATGAAAAAAGGGGGTGAGGATACTCCTCCCGAAGAATTTAATTGTCCGAGCCTTACATGTGGGTCAAGGGGGCACGAGCTCCTGGTTAAATTGCGAGAGAATTTGGAGAAGAACGGGAGAAAAATAAAGTGGACAGGAGAAAAGTGGAAGAAAGGCGGCATAATAAACATTTTATTCAGACAGTACGTAGCCTTATTAAGGGAGCTCACTGACACCAGGGCACAGCTCATCTCCACAACAAAAGCCACCAGCAGAATTATAGCTGAGAGGCCATTACAACATGGTGCCGGGCATGTGGCGAGAGCGCCAGAAAGCATGCTGACACCACAGCGTCCAGCTCCACCCATACCCAGCCCATCTCACGTTAAAGCACCGCCTATGATCCCGCCCACCTGGGATCCGTCCCCCACCACAGCGCCACCTGCTGAAATTACGTTGCCGCCCCCGTACGTCAGCCAGCGCCCCCTGGAAGATGCACGAGAAAACTGTGATCACATTCGCAGCTCAGAAAGAAACAATGTAGCTCAAGACTTGGAACCAGATGTGATAGGTGAAACAAGTAACTGAATGGGCAATGATAAAGGCGGGAGTACAGAAACTACTAGTGGATCCACGAAAAAGAATATGGAACCCAAAATTACGTTCGTATATCCGATAGCTGTACAGAAGTATACTATGGGACCTAATGGGCAGCAGCAAACGACCACGACCACCAGGTCTAGGACAAGATCGGAAATGAATGAACTCAAAAAGGAAACTAGCATTAGAAATGAGGAGACTCCTATAGCCTGGCTAGGAAGGCTAGTGGCTGAGGCTGGGAGTGAGTTAGTAGACAGGGAAGAAGCCTTGCAACTGGTTAGGAATGCAGCCTGGAGCCGAGCGAAGGTGGTGGATCCAATC
>NW_017728918.1:55262956-55275599 GCF_001723895.1 Crocodylus porosus | reverse complement strand
GATTATCCCCAGGTTGGGGCATAGCAAAACCAGGAAAGCCATCTGAAGTCAGGTTAGTCGTGGACTACAGGAAGGTGAATAAACGTTGTACCGAACTGACGCAACCCACTTCATGCAACTTGGTTCAAAGTTTGAGAGAGATGGCCAAATACCAGGCAGAGAAATGGCTGGGAACTACTTTGGATCTGAAGGACATGTTTTTTTCAGTTCCCATCCAGGATGACAACGGAGTGCTAAATATGTGTGTGGGAGGTTGAATGTTCCGATGGAATGTATGCCCCCAGGGATATCGGAACGCTCCAGCGTTGGCCACCACTGCAATGAACTATAGCCTTGAAAAGTTCCGCCACGATAACCCGGATAATAAACAGGTGGAGATGTGGAGCTACATTGATGATGTGGCCATAATGGGTAGAAAAGAAGGAATAGTCAGGAAGGTCACTCAAGATCTGGTAGAGCACCTCTCAAAAGATGGGTGGTCGATAAATTTAAGGAAGTCGAAATTAGATCCAACCCCTGAAATTGAATTCTTAGGAACGCTATTCAAAGAGGAAAGACGGTATGGAGTGTCTCATGGGGAAAAAGACGTTACTAGTTTGTTAAAGAATAAAATCCCCAAAACAAAAGCTGAATTCCAGTCCATATTAGGGAAATTAAATTGGCTGAGACACTACATCTTACCTGAACATTTGCCAGTATTATCAAGAATCCAGCAACAGCTCAGGGACAAATCAAGAAGAAGAGCACCGTGGACGGGAAGAGACACAAAAGCTTTGGAGAAACTATTAAATGCCGTTGAAAAGACTTCTCTGAATGCTATAAATTTTTCAACTCTCATGATAGTAACTGTAGGATTCTCAGATGAGCACCTATTTTCCACCGTAAAGGACTCTAATGGGAATCTAATATATACTGCACAGAAGACAATTCATTCCCCGCAACATCGATACGGGACTATTGGTAAAATTTTGCTGGCCGCTTAATTAGTGGAACCATTATCAGTAGGACACGGGAAATTTCAAGCGGTAGGAGCCACTCTACTCCCACGGTTGCTCCACAATCGACCGGACCCATGTTTCCAAGGGGATTTATCCACTTGGAGTACTCTAGTGCTAAACCATTTATATCAATGGCACCATTGGAAACATGCGGATATAACACCTCTAGAACCGACAAAACCTGAAGAAAAAGTCATTTTATACGGAACTATAGAACCCGTGTGGATGGCTTCGGACGGTATCACCCGAGAGGGAGGATGATATGGGTATCATTGTAACCCCTGCCAAATACATCAGGTCTACCCGGGATGCGAATCAGCCCAGTGAAATGACCCTTGGAAACCGAAATTCCAACCTTCGGAACTCGAGTTACAACACGAGGTCCTCAGTTCTTGCATTGACAGCAAGGGGGCATGTTGAAGCAATAGTGTAACTGAAGACATCGTTTTCCTACGCACCTAAGCATAAGTCAAATAAATTCCACCTTGTTTAAGAAACCGCTACGCTTCCCGTGCCTCAGTTCTCCGTAGCCAAAAGAACCCGGCCTGTTTCCGTGCCTAACTGCCACCCTGGCCCACCGTGACACTGGGGTTTGGTTCATTCCCCCGGGACACTTTGGAATTCAAAAAAATCAAATTGTCCAGAAATAGTTACAAGAGACAAAACTGTAGCTATAAAAATTACTAAGAAGACTGATACTAACAGGAGTTAACTTATGGCAAAGAAAGGAAATTAGTAAAGTGATAAGGAAGTAGAGGTTAATTACACACATATTTATCAAACATGCATGGGAAGGTGACAAACAAAGCACAAGAATACAGGATTTGTTTAGGTCCCAATGAAGTCAATAGAATTGCCTTGAATTGTGACCTATGTCCAAAAGACATGTATTGACCATCCGGTTCGATTATTGAAACAAATGACCGAAGCACTGAAAAAATGAGCTGCATTGTACATTTTCCTATACACTGGTTCCCAAAGGGTGGCTTGTAAAGAATATATACATAGCCCCAAAGAGACTTCAATGGTAGCCATCATTGCTGTATCTATTGAACATAAAGGATGGATCCAGACGTGCATGCATGTGTGGTTTGTGGCACCACAAACCTCTTTGCAGTGCTACAAACCATATTCCCGGCATGCTAAAATGTGCCCTGTGCTGCAAAATTGCAGTGTGGGGGCAAAGTTCACTACCAAGAAGTCCCAGTAGGAAAAAAACCAATGCAGGAGCATGCATCAACAGACACAGAGGCTCAGTATATCTGGGAGACACTGGCTGCTGGCCAGAATGTCTCCCGTCTTCTAGTTCTGCCCTGGCTTCTCCAGCACACCAGGAGCCGGGAGGAATGGGGAAACAGCAGTTTCTCCAAAGCAGGGCATTTACCTTGCACCAAAGCCCATACGCAGGGGTGTGCATAGCAGCAAAAAGTAGTAGCACAAATCTGTGTCACTACTTTTTTTGCTGCTGCAAGCACATGCTCCTGCATGTGGGGATGAGCCCAAATATATTATATTTCTGATTAATTTTGTTATGTTGTGCCATTTTGTTTTGTTATGCAGCTTTCAGCATGACACCTTGATCATACAGTCTGATTTGCATAGCATGTCAGAAACATGATAATAAGTCTGCATTTTATCCTTGAAAATACGTGAAGAAATACTATATATACCAAGGCTGAGATATTCAATATTCATTAGGGTTTAAAAGAAGATGCTTCCTTAAAAGCCTGTAGTAGTTATAGACTTGAGTTTGTAACTTTTCACTTTACTCTTATGATTGTGACAGGTCAGATTAAGACAAAAAGAACTTTAAACCAAGGATGAAAGGGAAATAAATAAGATATCGATGGGGAAGGTAAACCTTTACATTTTCTATATCCTTCATTTCTGTAATTTCTTATCTGTTGCCAAAAATGAGGACTCAGGTAGCAAAAAAATCAGATTTTTTAATTTCAATTGGCAAAAAATGGGTTAAAGTTTCTTAGTTGAAAGTAATGATTAAAAATATCAAAGCTGTTTCTCCTCACTCTGTGAAAAATGTATGAGTAGAGAAGAAAAACTAGCAATCATGCATTCTTTCTTCCTGCTCTCTCCTCTTCCCCTGTTTTCTGGGAAATATCTTTATGTAAAAGCAAGAGATTCCCCATTTTTGGTTAACAGGCTTTATTGATTTTTATTTTTCTTTTAGAGTTATTAATGACCATTCAGTAAGATGTTTATTAGAGCAGAGGTAGCAGAGGTTCCCAAACTTTTTCTTACTGCATACCCTCTTCCAGATTTACCAGCTGCGCACGTACCCAACTAGCATACATTTTATATTTTAACCCCTTATATGCCAAATATGAAAGAAAAACAACCAAACCTGATTTGGGTTTCTTTTACATAAGATAAAGCTCAAATTGTCAAAAAAAAGAAAGAAATTATGATTTGTCCAAATACTAAATACATTTCAATATACAAACCCTCATTTTCATGCATAAATTACCCACACAAACAATTAAGTGAATGAATACTATGTGTGTTGTGTATCCAACCATTCAACTTAAAGAGTATATATGTGTGTGTATATTTTTTCTGAACCTTTGGTTCTGAAAATTTGGTTCTGAATTATGAAATTGAATTGCTACAATTAATTATATGCAAAAGAATACATTTCTACTAATTGAGAATGCTCTTACAAAGAATAAGTGTAACTTTGTGGCAGGAGTTAATTTTACAGTATCATCCAGGTTTATATCCCAATGAAAATGCCTGAAAACACTCAAACTCCACTGCCAGGGTTTATTATATAAATAAAATCAAAAGGGACGGAGCCTAGATCCTTCTGATACCCTTCTGTGTCTCTGGTGTTGCTGGCTCAGCTGGCAGCATTCTCTCTCTCTCTCACATACACACACATACATACACACAGATAGATTCCAATTAAAGTTTCATACCTCATAATGGCTGTTCAAGGAATCTGGAATTCCAGGTAACCCAGGAGGACCCTATATTGAAACAAAACATCAAGGAATAATTTTCATTTACAGACTATTTGGGCTAGTTATATCAGTGTTAAAATTGTGCCACACTTCTAAAAGTTTCACAGTTGTAATTTGATTATTTAATATAATGACATTACATCTATCTATATCTATATATTTTATAGATAGCTAGCTAGATAGATAGCTAGATAGATAAGCAGTCTGGCAGAGCCGGACAGAGATAATAGATATATCTGTTTTAATCTGAGTCAGCTCTATTACATGAGGAATCTGTTTAGTTGTTATTGCGATGCCTCAGGTCTTTTATCCACAGAATTAAAAGTGAAAACATACATGTTCTGAAGCAGAAGCAATTATTGAGGGGGTTGGGACAATAGTTTGATCTATGAATCTGATCTCAGAATTGTCTGTTTCCATGTGAAGTGTTTTGTTTCCATTTGAAGAACATTAAAAGGACTAATGTTCAATTTCGATCAATAATAAATACAATTAGAACTTATATAGGCACCCAAAGATTTGTAATAATGTGTAATAATAAAAGGTATAATGTGCAGAACCTATGGGACAAAGGAAGCTATAAATAAAACCATGTCAAGATCTGTTCCACCAAGAACAAAATATGTTTGGCCAAATCCTATCCATGCAACTCAACTGGAGTAGCTCTCCATTAGCTATATCAGGGCAGAACATAGGTTGCTGCAAATAAGAAATGGAGAAATGTTAAAAATAATATTGTTTGCATCTTACACAGGAAATTTCATATCCTATATGATAGTCTGTCTTGATGGTTGTGAGAAATAGTTATCTAAATTAATAAAAGAAACGTGCTTGGATCTGGGCAAGCTATTTCTCTTACTTTGGCAATTTACTCCTTTCTGACCCTGGGGTTGCCTGAGGCCAGTTCAGTCTCTGGCACATATTATAACAGCCCAGCCCTTTTGTTGGATTAGGGAGGCTGGGAGAAGCTGTCATACAGCCAGCTTTTCTGGCTGAACAGCACCTGAAGATTGTAGGTGCAATATGAATCCCTTTTAGTTTTGGATTAGAAAAATACAGTGTTATGGATTGGGATCATATGGCTTAAGTACCACAGAACCACAGTGTCACTTCATTCATTCTTATTTATGAGGTATATTCTGTGCAAAGCAGAATTGGGGCACAGCTATAGCTAGATGGGAACTCCCAGTGAGTTCAAGCATTGTAAGAATTGGTGTAACTATTTTAGTGAGTACCATTCTTTCTTCAGATCAGTACTGAACTGATACTCCAACATGAATGGATCCAATCTTTTGAAAAGGGGGTGGGGGTGCAGAATGTGTGGCACAACTTTACATATAACATGACACATTTTTCTCTAGTTAAAGAGAACCTAGAAACTGTATGAGGGGGATAAGACTATATTATTCAATCTAAGTTCAGAGTAAAAATAAATATAAGTATAGGAATGTGCACTAATTTGCTCAGTTATGAAGTATAAAGTTTAAAAAAATAAACCACAACAAACTAGGTAAAAAAAATTGTCAAAAGATTTTGTGTCATTAGTTATATAGTCATTATAGTTAAATGTACATCTCTTATTCAGATTCACAAAACAAAATCTAGCCTTCTTGAGTGTCTTCACAGTGCCTTCAATACTTGACTCAGCCATTTCTACTCCCGAATTAATATTGCCACACTTTAGTTAAGGTTTATAAAAAGCTAAAAAGTCTGCTGGGCTGTGAAATAGAAGAGAGACAATACCAGGAATGGCTAACAGACAGCAAAAATTGTGGCATAAAAGAAAGTTTGAAAACTGGTATATAAAGATAATTAAAAAGGATATATGGGTCATTAACACCTCTGGAATGCAGAGAAATTAGTGGGAATCAGGGAGATGATAATCAGTCATGAAGTCAATTGTTTCTTTTAGCACTTCCGGAATAGAAATGCTGCTGCCAGGCAGTTGATTTTAAAGGTTGGTAGGACCACTAATCAAAAACAGGGTGCAATTACATCACTGGACCTGCCTGGATCCACCTTTTGACTCAAGTTGAGTGTTGGGCAATATCATCCTTTCGCAGGTGTAGTCTTTTGCATGAACTATCATGCCCATTAAATGTCTCTCAGTAAGTTTTGAGCAGAGAGAGGTAATCAGCTTGCAGGATAGGGATACACCTTATAAACTGACTGAATCAGAGACACATATACTTTTGTGATCAACAGCTCACTTCATCAGACGCTGTTGAAAGGACATGCAGAGAGCAGGCTATCAAACAGAGAAAAAGTAATCTGTTCAGTAATCTAAACAGAAAAGACAGGGAAGGAATGGAGGTTGCGGGTGAGGGGAGTAGTGCTGAAAGAAGCAAACAAGTAATAAGTCTGTATGGACATAAGGGTCAAAAAGGCTCAGCCAGGTAATGGGAACAGAATACATAAACCCCTGCTTTTCTGGCTAAAACTTAGACTATCTAAATAATTCCACTACAATTTTGACTGGATAAGCTATTTCATTTTCTGTCCTAAAAGGTGGCCTAGCACTGGTGTGATAAGGGTGTAGTGGCATACTGGTTAAGAAGAAGGTAACAGGGCTAACCACCTCTCTGATGGTGACTTCAGGAGTCTTGATCCATACTTGTGCCAAAGGCCAACACAAACCAACCCTGCTGTACATAAGTACCTACGTAGTTTGAGCTGGGGAGTAGAGGTGATTGGATCTGAACAATTAACCTAACTGCTTTTTACTATGCTTTTGGTTATGGTACTTTCCTAGCACAAAGCTAGTCCAATGGGTCTTGTAGGACAAGAAGACCAGGACTTGAGTATTACTGTGCTCACTTAAGTAGCTGCTGCATGTCACCTGGGAAGTAAGTACTGTATTCACTTGAATATAAAGCAAACCTGAATATAAGATGACTCTGCATATATTAGATTCTATATATGAAAAAATTATAAATTTGTTACAATATTCTAGGTATAGAATTCAATTATTGGAGGTTTGCCGTGAATTTGTCCCTCTCCCACAGCTACGTCAAGGCAAATAAATCTGAGGACTTAGCTAGCCCCCTTGCCTTCCCAATTTCTTCCCCTGCAGCCCCTACACCCCTTCACCCTTACTGCCAAACCCTGTTCTCCCTGAGCACATGGAAGTGAAGGGCAAATCTGAAAACACTGAGTGTGAAATAAATATGCCTATAGTAATTTAGCTCATCCAGAATAGGTGTATTTTACCTTTTTGGAAACCGCTGCAAGTTTCAGTACAGGTATTCCCTTAATATGCATTTAAGCAGCACTTTTGTACCTACTTATATATAGTACAAACTATGCATGATATTAGTTCAAAGCCAAAAGACTCATGATTTACCATATAGTTCATTAGACTGGGCCCCACGGAGTCAAGAGCATTTCAAGCCATGGCCCATAGATCAGTACTGCTCAATATGTGTGTGTACTCCAGATACCCCACACAAAGCAGCCATGTGTTCATTAGCCCTACATTCCTGACTAGAATCAGATGTTCTTATCATGAGTCCTGGGATCCTCCAAAAATGTATATGCAGATGAGGTGTAGGTCAACCTGATCTGCCTCCACCTCATGGAGGGAGGGGCCACACTGATCATACATGACAGGCTGAGGCAGGGGGCAACAGGGGGATTCTGAGTGAACTGTTTAGGGTCCTGTTTGATGATGTTTGCCAGATATTTAAGGCTGGTGAAGAAACAAGCATCTTTGGAAATGGAAAAGGCACAGCTCACCTGTGGGAGTGAACAGGAGGTAAAAATGTATTAAATGTAGTGGCTCACCATGACTTGAAAAAGAGTCTGCACTATGTGGGACAGAGCATGATGGACCCTTCTATATATCTTATTCAGATTCACTGCACTAACCTATCCTGTGGTAGGTGCCCAATCTTGGCTATGTGTTTCATAGTCAGGCTCGGTGCTAGCTGCATTTAATCAACTTTATAGTTGGCTTCCATTACTGAGCACATGCTTCTTTTGGCAGTTGTTTAATGATAGAGAATGTATTTCATGAGCTTTCCTTGTACGTGAATGTAAGATGAGGAGCTTTTTTCCTCATATTGATTGGGGTAAATATGATATTTTTCAGTGGTAGAAAAAATGTTCTCTCTCAAATATCTTTTCTATATAAACACTTTGTTAAAGTCTACAGGAACTGTCATGATTTTATAGAATGAAAATATCAATATAGTGTGAAAGAGTGAAACATTTTTTTAAAGACTTCAAAGCATGAACATATGGAAAATATAAACTCTGATCATTGTTACAAGAATTCTTAACCTTACAGTCATCTGCAAAAAATTAGTAGCCAGAATCACCCTCCCTGCTGGAGAATAGGGAATCAGACAGTCTTAGAATTCTACAGCTTTTAACTAGGTTAGTAGATAAGAGTTAAGGTTTTCAGATCAAGAGCCAGTGACAAATTCAAAAGCAATGAAACGTTAAAAGACTCTAAGAATATTTCAGTAAACTCAGAAAAGTTATCAGCTCTTGATCCCATTAGTAAGACCAGACTAAGGAAGCTTCCAACTTTTAGAATGCTGGGAGACATCCAGAATTTGTTTTGTGGAAGACTTCCAGGCCCAGACAACTTGAAAGACTGAATTGAGATGATAAATATGTATGTCTTTATAAGTATAGAGCCAAATATCCAATAGATTTATTTTTCTGAGAAAAAAAGAAATGCTGAATGAGCCCAACTGTACAATTGGAGAGTAGCTACTAGAAAAAAGTAAATACTTCAGGAAAAAAGACACATCTAAGGAGTGATTTGGCTACAACTATACACCATGGCCATACCACAGATGACATTCTTGATATCTCTGACAATTCCACATATATTAATATGTATAAAAGATGCTACCAGTAAACTTGATGTGACGTGAGATCTTTGTTATGTGATACTTTTGTATTGTGGTACCAATTGTAGAGGACATGAAGAGGTAGTGATGGATTTGTGGCAGCACTTTGCTGTAACTTCTGAGAAAATGATAGCTCTCAGGAGTAATGGAGCTCCAACTAAGATTGGAAAGACAAATGATACTGTTATCCTGCTGAAATAAAAAACCAGAACTGATACTGAAAAATAATTCTTCTCATGGTGATATCTACCATTTCATATTGCTTTTCTATCAACTAGTTCTATGTGCAGAATATGAAATTATGATAATGATATAATAAGCATATTCTCTGGGGTAGGAAGTTACTAGTAACATTACCTGAGCATGAGACTTCCTTTCACCCCATCATATAAGGAGATGCAACTTCAAAGTTCACGAGTTCATGAGTATTTGGAGAGAAGTGATAAGACTTTCATTCATCCAATTATTTTGAGTCATTTCTCCTAGTACAATTCATTTTTTCCTTCATTAAGAGAAAACAGGATCATAGTATTCAACCCATGTCTGAGGGAGTAGGTGGTTTTATAACAAGAGAACTGCACTTCTTTTTTCTCAACCTGGGAAATAAAAGCATTACTTCTATGACACGTGTTCTACTTGTAAGAGTTAAGAGCCCCAAGACAGGTTTGGCACTGCGTTTCTTAATATAATTTCCTTATACTACACACTGAGTCAGCTGGCTAGTTTGACTAATTGTTATTAATGTCTAAGAATTACCACAATGTAAAGCAATTGTATAAAGAATGTTACACTAGTTTCATGATTCTGTTTTGCATGTTGAAGTCAGATTGCTATCCTGAGGATGCACATCCAGAGGGTTGCATCATTTGGCTCCTATATAATCATGTTTTGAAGTGTTTTGACATAGCATTTAAATGAAGTAAATCTGAACCGGCAAGGGAGCATGATTTACATTCTGACACCAGTGTTTTCCTGCAAGCTCCATCTGTTCCATAAGAGTGCATGGAATGGCAAACACAAAGTTTTCCCACATATGTAGAATATCATTCTACAACATCCTGATGGGGTCCCTAATAACCAATTCTTCTCTGAGGTACCATGCTTTAAAAATGAGAAACAGGCCTATGTTTTCAAGTAATCAAATAAAATCTTAGTTCCCAGGGGGAAAACATTTCCCTCTGTTGAAAGCAAATGAACGGCAGAGAGGCATTCAAGGGTGTAAGTCCTTTCTAAACTCCCCATGGAGTTTGTGGAGATAAAAAACTAAGAAGATGGTAAAGACAAATGAAAGTCAAATAGGCAGAAGTTATTTAAAAAATGATGCACTAGATAATAAAATCTGGCAGAACATCATTATACCATCACAGAACAACCCAGGTGTGTTCTGAGACATAAAGCTGAAGGCCAAATGCCCCCAGACACTAAATTAACATAATTAAGAAATGCATACTCCATGTGGCTTACTAAGATTGTACTGTTAGAAAGACATTGGTACTTAAGCATTAACATCAAAGGGTTAGAGAGTGCTTAGTCATTCATTGAGGGAGCGAAGGCTTAGGACTGGGGAAAGACAATGGAGCAACAAAACTTTTCTTATATATGTGACCATAAACAGGGACTTGGCATGATCTAAGCCCTTGTATTTTACACATAAAATGACTGGGCACTCTAGCACACACAATGACCTTAGAAACTCTGTAGAAGATGAGGAAGGCAACTAGAAAGCTATCACCTAATCTACAAAGCTGGATCACTGAATCCCAGAAAAGGCATAATGGATGTTATTGTCTTGTATACTCCAGGAAACCTCAGGCCTATCTCATCCTCCCTTCTTTGTCTCCAGCATGGTGGAAAAAAGCCACCATTTGGTTTATTGCTTGTATTTTGGAAATAAAGTGTTTACAAGGAAAAGATAAAATAATTTTAGTACTGGCCTTTTTTTCATTAAAAAAGATACCTGACACATGGAAGATATCACACTTTAGCCAATGAAATCTTCATATTTTCCCAAGCAGGAAGCAACTGTGACCACCTGAGACCTGAGATCCTGCTCCTGACTTTGTTTCAAGGTAATAACTTCATCATCACAGATCCTCACAGGAGGTGAGCGAATCCATACCAGTTATGAACTGACCGCCCAGAGGAGTTTTCCATCTACTGACTCCTCTGTGAAATCCTATGAAATATGAACTTTCTTTTCTACTCAGGAGAACTTTTACAATCTTTTATCCAGTGCCTGATGAAGGGTGTTTGTGCCTGAAAGCTTTCAATTAAAGAATTTTTTTTTTGCAAAAATCTTGTTAGTTTAATAAAAGGTATCATCTCTACGATGTGTTCTGATTGCGATTTCTTTTCCAAGGCTTTCACAAGGAAAACTACTGCACTTGAACTATAGTACATCAAATCCAGAAAGGATTTCATTGTTGTATCTGCCACCAACTCTGACCTCTCAGTTATTGCCTTATATGTACATTTTTCATATTATGACAAAATGGAATGCCTTTGTCTCATAAAACTACTTAGCCCTTTAAAGCAGAATATTTTTGTGAATAAAATTCTGGAGTGGGATGCAGGAAATTTGGAAAGTATTCCTGACTTTGCCACAGAGTTGCTTTGTTACCTTACAAAAGCTGTTTGATATCTCTGTGTAAATTTCTCCAACTGTAAAAGAAAAAGAATAACTTCCCTATTTTTGTACATTTTATCATTGCACCATTCTTGTAAAATATCTGAGGTGCTTAGTTACTATAAAGGTGTAACACACATGGAAAATTATAGAAAAACCCATAAAGAAAAGTTGCATTTGACAGCAGAAACATCCCTTCTCTAGACTGTCTCACCTCAAGAACTGTCTTTATTGTCCTTTCATATTACCCCTCTATGCTGACACACTGTATAATTCTTTCCAAAGTATTACAAAGCTATCTCACAAGTAAATTTTATTCTCCCTTCTGCTCCCCCACTACTCCATCCCCCTAATTTTTTTTTTTTTTAAAAGCATGGTATTACTAGTTCACAGGTTCAGAATCATTGGAATTAACAGTGGTTGAAGGATTACTGCAAAGCCAGTTTCTGTCTTCTAAATGAGTATTGTGCACATCTGCCACTTTGGACATTTTTCAGACTTGCTCCTGTGTGAATACCAGTGAAGTGCTCACTTGAACACTTGTGTTTGCCTGTTTTTGGATTGTATATTGAGTTGTGTAATTGAGGGAACTGAAGCATAGACAGATTATAGTTGTATGAATGAGAAAAGTACTGAAAATGTGTCCTAATTATTTTCCAAATGCATATATAGGTTTCAGGTGTTGTTTTGTAGTAGACGGAGAATGTAGGATGAAAGAACAAAATGGTTTTAAACCATAAACATATACACACACATTTGCAGATATATTTTAATATATATTTTAATCTAGAAAGATATCTCTCTGTGTGATAAAAAAGTGATAAAAAAGTTTCAATGAAGCCAAGTTGTCTAAATATATCCCCCCCAAAAAAGAATACCATTATTTTTCTACTTTTCTTGTAATATAAAGAAAAACAAAGGTCCTCAGCATATTTTGTGACATAATATCTATCTAAAGGAAAACCTGCTGAGATCCATGAAGGCATGGCATCTATCATGATAGGATAAATTTTAAAAATCACATGTTACCATTGTTTTTAAAAGCTATAAAAACCAGAAAACAAACAACAGGACCAACCATTGCCAGATGCTCCTGCCCTACCCATGAGTTTTTCAATATATTTTCCAAAAGCAGTAAAAGTCTGCATTACCAGAAGCCCTACTGACAGTCTCCAC
>NW_017728918.1:55249806-55262856 GCF_001723895.1 Crocodylus porosus | reverse complement strand
ATGTGTTCTGATTGCGATTTCTTTTCCAAGGCTTTCACAAGGAAAACTACTGCACTTGAACTATAGTACATCAAATCCAGAAAGGATTTCATTGTTGTATCTGCCACCAACTCTGACCTCTCAGTTATTGCCTTATATGTACATTTTTCATATTATGACAAAATGGAATGCCTTTGTCTCATAAAACTACTTAGCCCTTTAAAGCAGAATATTTTTGTGAATAAAATTCTGGAGTGGGATGCAGGAAATTTGGAAAGTATTCCTGACTTTGCCACAGAGTTGCTTTGTTACCTTACAAAAGCTGTTTGATATCTCTGTGTAAATTTCTCCAACTGTAAAAGAAAAAGAATAACTTCCCTATTTTTGTACATTTTATCATTGCACCATTCTTGTAAAATATCTGAGGTGCTTAGTTACTATAAAGGTGTAACACACATGGAAAATTATAGAAAAACCCATAAAGAAAAGTTGCATTTGACAGCAGAAACATCCCTTCTCTAGACTGTCTCACCTCAAGAACTGTCTTTATTGTCCTTTCATATTACCCCTCTATGCTGACACACTGTATAATTCTTTCCAAAGTATTACAAAGCTATCTCACAAGTAAATTTTATTCTCCCTTCTGCTCCCCCACTACTCCATCCCCCTAATTTTTTTTTTTTTTAAAAGCATGGTATTACTAGTTCACAGGTTCAGAATCATTGGAATTAACAGTGGTTGAAGGATTACTGCAAAGCCAGTTTCTGTCTTCTAAATGAGTATTGTGCACATCTGCCACTTTGGACATTTTTCAGACTTGCTCCTGTGTGAATACCAGTGAAGTGCTCACTTGAACACTTGTGTTTGCCTGTTTTTGGATTGTATATTGAGTTGTGTAATTGAGGGAACTGAAGCATAGACAGATTATAGTTGTATGAATGAGAAAAGTACTGAAAATGTGTCCTAATTATTTTCCAAATGCATATATAGGTTTCAGGTGTTGTTTTGTAGTAGACGGAGAATGTAGGATGAAAGAACAAAATGGTTTTAAACCATAAACATATACACACACATTTGCAGATATATTTTAATATATATTTTAATCTAGAAAGATATCTCTCTGTGTGATAAAAAAGTGATAAAAAAGTTTCAATGAAGCCAAGTTGTCTAAATATATCCCCCCCAAAAAAGAATACCATTATTTTTCTACTTTTCTTGTAATATAAAGAAAAACAAAGGTCCTCAGCATATTTTGTGACATAATATCTATCTAAAGGAAAACCTGCTGAGATCCATGAAGGCATGGCATCTATCATGATAGGATAAATTTTAAAAATCACATGTTACCATTGTTTTTAAAAGCTATAAAAACCAGAAAACAAACAACAGGACCAACCATTGCCAGATGCTCCTGCCCTACCCATGAGTTTTTCAATATATTTTCCAAAAGCAGTAAAAGTCTGCATTACCAGAAGCCCTACTGACAGTCTCCACGTATCATTGCTTTGATTTTCTGTTTACTGTAATTAACTGATAACATTCACTCACTTTCAAAATATTGGTAGAATGACAATATTTCCTGAGGCAGAGGAAATGAAATTTCCAAGGCAAACTGCTGGCTACTTAAGATAACTAGGCTGGTGGCAATGACATACATACTGAATTACCAGCTACTAGAAGTGTACAGAATTAAATGGGCAGAATGCTAGTAGTTTGTGAAACTCTTAACCACTAGAGAATATAAACAAAAGTATTCTTTTAAAGGCTCTCAAATGGTACAACAGAACAATGACAGCTCATATTAATTTAAAATATTAAACAAGCACCATAAAGCCAACATTTCAAGAAACAGACATTGCTAAAGATATACAACTCAAGTTGCAGCACATTTCCTGGAGAAACCATTAATTCAACAATGATGAAAGACCTTGATATGAAACATCATGTGACTCTAGAGCAGTTGTTAAAAAAAAGATCTTCAAGGCCAAGGCATGTGTGAATAGTTTTTCTGATTATGCAAATAATAATCTTTAATGTGCTGCCAGAGAAATACCAAAGAATAGTTTTAAAAGGATGAATAGTTAGGAGTCAGGACTTAAGGATGGGATTCAGGAAACTCTAGATTTATCTCCCTGCTTTGCCACAGATTTTTTCTGTGATCTTTGCCAAGTCACTTGGATCCAGATTCACAAAAACATTAGGCACCAGTGCTGTAGAAATGAAGTTTGGTGCCCAGGGCAAAGCCCACAGTGGTAGCTTGCCTTCACTCTGCTCACAGATCCAGGGGGCACATACCCCTCCATGCTTGCCTGGGAGTGCGTGGAGTGGCAGGAGCCACCCTTTCCCCCTTCCCGCACCCCACCAAATGAGCCGCTCGTGGCTCTGTCCCATGCCCCGCCCTGGCTGGGCAATGCCTGTTGGCACCCCTTTGCTTTGGTGCCCAGGATGATGGCCCCGCTGGCCCCACCTTTGTTACGGCACTGTTAGGCACCAAATTCCTATTTCTCTCTTCTGGGTTTACCAGACTGGTATAAAATGTATTTTTGCTAGTGTAGCAGCAGCCACTCTCAGAGAACTATGCTAGTACTGTATGATGAATTTGTATTTGTATACTGGTAAGGCATTCCAAGTATAAAAGCAGCCTTAATATCTAAAGAATTACAGGCCGATTAATATTATCGTTGATACCAAGCCTACCAGGCTTTTTCTAGGCACAAGTGCCTATTATGTTCCAATCACTGTATGTCCTTCAACCCATGTCAACTATTTATTAATATATTACTTAAATTGTCCTGATTACCGCAGGATCTGGGTAGCTCAAATAAGAAAATATCATCAGAGAGAACTAAACCTCAGCGAGACTAAGGGCCAGAAACATAAAAGCATCTAGGTGCCTAACTACTATTTTGGTACATAATACTGCAGTTAAAATTAGATAAATTGAACACCTAAATAGAAGTCAATAGTTGATAGGGATGATGGGAACACAGTGATGAGGTCAATGGAAGTACATGTCCTACATACTTAAGGAATTGCCTCCTTTCTGATACTCCATTGTGACCCCTATAGTCAGCTGAGAGCAACCTCCTGCAATTACCATGTGTGCATCAAGTTATCCTGTAGAAAACATATGGGAGGTTATTCTAAATAGTCACTCCTCAATTTTTGGAACTCCCTCCCCCTTGAGACCTACCCGAGTATCTTTCAGAAGCAGTTTAACACCTTTTTTATTTGGGCAGGCCTTTAGCAGGTAGGGTGAAGTGCTGGAGTATGTTTTATTATTTTATCTATTTTTATGACTTTTTAAGCTGTCTGGAGTCTTTCTTAGGGGACGGTGACATAAAAATCAAATAAACATATGGAGTAATAGGCACTCCTATATGTTTGATACTAAGGGTATATTAACAGATTTATTATTCTTTAGACAGTGAAGTCACGTTTAGACTCACAGCAGTTTATGCTTTTAGGAATACCAATAGATCACACTAGCATAGTGTTTCAACTGTTAATGTAGTTATGGTGTCAAAGATACATTTCATATCAGTCGGTAAAGACACAAACTCCTCTTCTTCCTGAATACAACAAGATCAACTAAAACCCCCCCAGTATTGCTGATATAACTGTCTTTACACCAGGGCTTCTGCCATACAGCTGTGTTTGTCTGGGAGCACACCTCTTCTTACCACTTTTCAACACATTATGCACGTGAGATACATTCCAAAGTAATTAGCTGTGTTAATCTGAAGTCAGGCAAAAGGTAGAACAGTGTAGTACTTGAGAGACTATCTTGTCCAGAGAGGCACAAGCTTTTGTGGGCAACAGCCTACTTTGCCAGGTACTATGGATAGTCCAGTTATAAGTAGGATATTGCCTACATGGCTAAGTACAGACAGTCAAAAAGCTCAAGGCTGAATTGATTTAGTCTTTGCAGGTTAGTCTAAGCTGCACATATTAAATTGAAACGGAAGTGAACAGACATTTGCCTTTGATTCAGGCAACACAGCCATGTGCCTTCAGTTGCTCAGGCCAGAAGCCAGAGGGCACTAGAGCACAGCTCTCTGGCTGTGCGTGCACTTGCTCTTCCTGCCCCACAGTCTCTGGGATTTGCCGTCTAGAATTACAGCAGCAGGACTATGCAGGATTGCTCATCACTTCTTCCTGCTTCCACGTGCCTCTGGGATTTGTAGTCCACAGTTGCAGCCAGCAGTAAGTTTGAGCAGAAGGGGTGTCTAACCCCGCTCCCTGGCTCCAAACCTCAGCCAGGTTTTGCTTGGGGGGGCAGTCCCCCGCTGTAGACTGAGCTGCATCCCCAGCTGGGCTTGCCCCTTCCCCTTGGCAGCCAGCCCTCACTGCTCCAGTTAGGGAGCACAGGGGCAGGGCCAGCCCTGTTCTCTGGAGCAGACAGCATGGCCCAGACTAGGGCTGGAAAGCATGCTGGGATGCTGGGGGACTGTGATTTAACTTGAACCAGGAAGGGGTTTGAAGTTTCATAAACCGGTTTGACCCAAATCAGTTAAGTCTGACACTACATTCAACCAGATTTATCTTAAACCAGTTTCAACCATTGTGAAACTAGTTTATGTGCACTGAGCTTCTGTTCTGTTATAGGTTTAAACCAGTTTCTGATCACTTAAACCAGTTTATATGTAACTTCTGTCCTTAGCCCAAAAGCTCATGCCTCTCTGAACAGGTTAGTCTCTTAAGGTATCATCCTTCCCTGCCTTCTGCCATTACAGAGTAATATGACTTTACTCAGTGGTCAAAGGAAAAAAAAACACGCAACATAAAGCCTTACATTGGTGTAAGTCACTCCACTGCAGGATAAAGTTGCTCCTTTGAAAGGAGAAGTAATTGCATGACTCCTTCCAAAGTCACTTACATTCAAGAGTAGGCATTCTGATCAATGCAAACTGTTTCTCCCACCACAGCAGTGGCCAGGCACTGAAATAGCATTCACTGCCAGCAGTTTTCAGGTTCTGTGTCTGCTCCTTATTACAGAATAAATATACTACAGAGAAAATCTGTGGTAAATTATTCCATAGTAGCATGCTGTGTGCATTCATACTCATAAGTAAATTTGCAGAAATTTGGAGATATAGACCAACGTTGTTTTTAGCTTTGAAGCAATCTGGGTTTTGTACCATGACAGATGGATATGTTGAACAAACATCAGTTTCAGAGTAGTCCCAGTGAAGTCAACAGAACTGGGTCTTCCAGAGGAGATGAAGCCAACTCATTATGAAAAGGCAGGTAAAGCCCTTTCGTCTCTTTAACCCAAGAATCCAAATGATTGAGAAATATCCCACTATTTTCACTTGCAACAGCTGCATATAAGAGAAAACAGGCATGTTCAGACTGTATGAACAGCAGACACTTGTGATTTTAGATGGATTTCTGTATGTGTCTATGTTTGATATGAGTGTAGTATGCCTGTCTATGTTTGACATGAGTGATACTGCCAGGTCAAAAATGGGACTAGCAGTCTGGAATTATTAGTAAGTGATTACCTGGAACTACTAACCTTTCACAGGATTTAACAGATTTTTAAACATAAATTGTCATCCCATGATTTTGACTGAATAAAATGATAATTGCCATAAGTCAAATATGATTGATAGGTTTCCCCAGCAAAACTGCCATGATAGCATATTTTTCTCACAACTACAACTGTATGTTATTTAGCACTTTTCCTTTTCAGGGCTTTTTTTTTTTGGCAGACATTAGCTAGCTAATCCTCACAATGGCCCCAGATCCAAAAAATCAGACAAGAAAATACAGGGTTATTTTCACTTATGAAGCTTGCAAAAATGTTAGAAACAGTCAATATATCCATGCAGACTATGATTCTGCAGATCTAAGGCAGACAAAGAATTTCTTGAAATTAAAGAGTTTTGCCTGACTAAGAACTTCAGGGTTGGACCAATTAAGCTGATAGTGTATATAAATCAAAAAATCATTCCCCACTTTCCATAAACACCACTTTAAATGTCCAAAGAAAATTCTTGCTGGCACAAGCCTGAAAACAGAATATTTTTACACAAAGAATTACACTTTTCTAGCATCTCTTTCTGTGTTGCCAGTTTCTGCATATACTTGTATTAACAGACACTGCAGGATAAAGCTCGTATCAATTTAATTTTGTAATAAAATCATAATCCTGTGCTTAGGACCTAGTAATGTTTTGCTTTGGTAATGACTACTTTCATATCACAAATTCAGCATTTTGACTTTAACAAAGAATCAAGGAGAAGAAGAAAACATTTGAGAGAGAGAGATGGTATCTCTTTTCAACGGAAATGTGTCAAGTGCAAAACAAGCAGGAAAAATATTAAGTACATATGAAGAATAAATGGATTTTAGTTTAAGAGTCAGACCATTTGTAAAGTTTTCCCCAGTAACAAAGCTATGCTGTAATTAACTGGAGCCTACAGTTGTCTGTGCCTGGAAGAGGGGAAATGAAGAACGAAGACAGTAGAGGGAGCTGCTGTTCTATTTAAGTAGTTCTCTGAATTCATCTTTTCAGCATAAATTGTTACGCATTGAAGTATGACAAGTAGAAGCACACAGGTTGGCACTCTAGTATTGATATAATGGAAGAATACTAGAAAAACAATACGAGACAGCAAGGACCAAATTTAAGGATTCTGCACCAGAACGAGATAACAGTACATTTACAACTCTGTGCTGTTTACTAAACCTTTAAAAAATCTCCAAAGGAAAGGAGACTGTGATATGAGTGAGGCAGGATGACAGGAACTGTTTTTTTTATAACCCATTAATAAAAATTCTAATTGACTCACTGGCCCAGGATTTGGCCCAAGGAGAATAATGAAGCATAATGAAAGACATGAAAGAGGCTACATAGAAAATGGCTCATTACTGAATATTACTTCTACAAAACATCATGGTTTACTTCTCTGACAGACAAATTTTAACTGAAGTTTTATTATAAGGAGGACACCACAGAATTTAAACTCTGAATAAATTAGCTAGCAACAGATGATAGGATGAGAAATGTTATGTAAGTTATTGTGTCCAGTTCAAAAGAGTGTGCAGAGGGAGACTAAAGTGGTCTAATTTACACTTTTTCTGACTACCAGTAACACTTTCTGGGACTTAGCCTATTTACCAGTATAGTCCCCACACATCACCAGAATTTTGGTCTTTCTAGCCTGTTCCCCTGCAGTAATTTATGACAGTCTTTACACTAAACTCCCTGATGATCAGAGACCCAGGTTTTCCCTGATAAAAAAATCACAAATTCTTTGATAAAAAAAATTGCAAATTCTCTGATAATCCCCACCCGCCCCTACAAAAAAATCCATGATTAAAATGAAAAGCTCCCCACAGCCCTCCTGGTGCCCCTCACTCCCCTCCGGCCCTGCTTGTGCCCCTCACTCCTCCCCACAGCCCCCTGGCTTCTCCCCTCCAACCCCCCCCAGCCCTGCTCATGCTCCTGACTTCCCCCCAAGTTCCCCCAGCCCCCCATCCTTGCTTGTGCCCCTCACTCCCCCTCCACACCGCACCAACCTCTGCTGGTCTTTTAGCCCTGCCATGGGGCTATGGGGCCAGTTCTGGATGTGGGGCTTGGACTTCCATCCTGCCCCGCTGGGAGTGCATGCTGTGCATATATCACCCTGCATATAAGCCACCTGCAGCCCCATCCCACTCCCTGCTGGTGCCTTGCAGCTGTGCATTGCAGCCTTGGGCCCCAACCCCCACACACTCCCTGGCTGGACAGCTGCCCCAGCCCAAGCCCTCCCCAGCTCCCTCCCTTATGGGGGCTTCTATCCCCTCTGTCACTTACCTGTGAGAGCTGTCCTCCAGGCTGCCTGGCAGCCATGTGCATAGATACATGTACATGGTGCCCCCTGCATGACTGCCCTCCTCCTGCTCCCTCCCAGCCCCTTGCAGGCTGGAACTCTGCCAGCCTGCAGAGGGCTCATTGCCAAATAGCAAAATCTGCAGGTTTTGCTGCTAAAATAAGAAATCCATGTTTTACTTTGATAAGGGGGGAAATCCGTGTTTTACTCTGTTTTTCCATAGGAAATGGAAAACTTGGATCTCTGTTGATGATTTATCCACATTTTTTAATCTATCTGCACAGAAATCTGTAATGTAACATAGCTTTACACAAGCACAAAAACTGAAGGATGTATTGAGCCTAAAACTTACCAGTTTTATTTTACTTGTTTTTTGTTTGTTTGTTTTAGATGACGTTTGGCATTTCATAGATTTCATAGACATTAGGGCTGGAAGGAACCTCGGGAGATCATCAAGTCCAGCCCCCTGCCCAAAGGGCAGGAAGTCAGCTGGGGTCATAGGATCCCAGCAAGATAAGCATCCAATTTACTCTTGAAGGTGTTCAATGTAGGTGCTTGAACCACCTCCGCTGGCAGACTGTTCCAGACCTTGGGGGCTCGGACAGTAAAGAAATTCTTCCTTATGTCCAGCCTGAAACGGTCTTGCAGGAGTTTGTGACCGTTCGACCTGTGCTCACAAAGATTTTATTTTCAACTCTAATCTTTTTTATTCTTGTTTGGGTCCCTTTAGTAGGTAACTTGTCTTTATTGCAGGGAATTCTTTAATCAACATACATTTATTTTATCCAGAAATAACATTTACATCTTAATAACTTTTATGTATTTCTGTGGGATGGTATTTTTACAATATGACACACAGGGTAGAATATTACATGTCTGATCAAATCTTATTCTATCAAAAAGTATATTAATTCCTGATCTGAAGAGCCCTATATACCAGACTCACAATGGAGTTCAGATTCCAAATCATGTATCTCTAATAAGACAAAAAACAAAAACTCTTAGATCTGAGTTAAAACCTTTAGGGCTGCATATTGTAAATCCTTTCATATTGTTATGTATTTCTTAATCTTTTTAATTCTTCAGTAAACTCATTTGAACTACAGTTCAGTGCTCATTCCAGCATTGGGTATAATCCTCTCCATCATTCAGACTGTTGGCAAGCTCATCACACAGTCCTTCATCTTTCAAATTACCCCTCTGAGAAAGAAATTATCCCATCTTAAACACAGCATCATACATTTTGTAAACAGAATGAATGCACAATATTCAAAGTTAGCATATATAGCCTGTCCTTCTTTAAGCAACTACACAATTTCTGTTTCCTTCCCTGAAGTTTGGATCTTGTTTTCTTTTCTTTCCTCTACTGTATTTCTTCGTATAGCATCTTTTATTTAGGATTCCAATGATTTACCTTTGTTTTATCAAACTCTACATTGGTAACCTATTACAAAAATACTAACAACTATAGTGATTCTAAACAGGTTCCCATTTTCCCTGCTGGTTACTCACAGGAGGTCCTGGTGGGCCTGGTTTACCAGCAAGTCCCGGTTTGCCTCGTCTTCCCTGGAAATAAAACAAGAACACAAACATTCATAAACATTACAGCTGAGGATTGATTTAGAATAAGGCAATTTGTTTAAAAGAAAGATTGACTGCAGTATTTATTAACAAAAAGATCAAAACCTATTCAAATTGGAAATACTTTGTACCATTTATTGCAGTATCAATTAATTCTAACAGCTTTAAGACAGTTCTCAATAATTATGGCAAACAAAATATTTGCATCACCAATTATTTATTAGTGCATTTTTTATCTGTCTCAAGATTGAGACTATATTGATAGGGCAGTAATATGCTACAAATCCAGCAACTTAATGATGTCCAAATAAATTACATTTTATCTGATGATGGTTCTAAGCTCTGGGAGGTAAAACTGTAATACAGTTGTCACTTTAAGCTGCATAATAATTATATAGGCTGAATGTGGCTCATTTAACGTATGTCCAGCACTCTATTTCTCCAGGCTCATTTTCAGTTGTGTCACTAGTGAGCTGAAATATGTGTTTCTTACCTATTGATCTCTATTACCCAAGTCATCTGTCACCTACTCAAATTCACAACCAGCTAAACCTTGATACCAAGAGCTAAGCAATTATATGAGTATGCAAGACCAGAACAGTGGACTAAAATCTTCCAGTGGTTAAATGTCACTACTAATATCACTTCAAATGTATGTATTTAAAATATGCTCTCAAATTGTTAAGTTAACCTATCAATGTTTAACTGTGTAAAGTGAAATAGAAACCTGATAAACATGAACATTTTTGTAGCATTAAAACAGACTGATCAAAAGTATGAAGTCTGATTTCTTGTTTTTTCTCCCCATGGTTCTAATACAAGAATGGAATGTTGTGCTAGAAAATGAAATAATGACAGTGACCCATTATGCTGTATCTTACTTTAGTGTGTCACTTGCTACGCTTTCAATGTGAATATTAAACTTGATCAGCCTAACTGAGGTTTACGCTACAAACATGGAATGATAGTATTGAAGATTTTGTTTTATTGGACACACATTCAAAAGGTTTAGTTGTGTTTCATGTGTTTAGCTATATACTGCTTCAAAAGCAGTAAGGAAGCATAGGAGAAACGTAGAGAATAACTTGACCTATGACAGCTGTTTTTTTAAGTGGGATTGCCTTGCTGAATTTGCTGATGTTTTATGCAGTTAGGTGGGTTGTAGGGTAAGGAGGAAAGCCATAATGAGATATATCATACAAATATACACATTGTTGCTTGAGTTATTATCATTCTATGTATGAAACAGGTGTTTTACCATGTACATGGAGAGTATCCATTCATACAAAAATGCAACATGGGCATGTTCCAATGTCCATTGAAGTCAAAAGGAGTGTTTCTATTTACTTCAAAGACCCAGGATAGGCCCTGGATGAACAACTGCATTAATCTGATTCACTGGAAGTAATTTGCAAGTTTAAATCTTGATTGTGAAAAGTAAATTTGGAACAAATTATTGGAAACAAGTTGCAATGGCAAATAATACACAATTGTGTCTATAAAATTCACACTTGCCCGTGAATACACACTGATTGCATAAGCAAATGGTACAAATTTCTTATTTATTCATGGGCCCAATTTATTTGCAAGTACTCACTTGAACCAAGAAATGAACTGACTTATATGTATCTTTGGCTGTGGTTATACACACGCTTGTTTCACATCAGGAGCAATTTAGGAATATGTCTTGAAACCTTCACAAAAAGTTCACAGTGAAAATACCTATGACCAAACTGGGGTGTTGGCGTTACCATCCGGTTGCCTTTTACCCCCCAAAACTCTCTCTACTATTCTGCTGTTTCACCAATGAAAAAAAGCTGAGATTAGAACCAGGACCAGCTTATTGGTTCAGTAAACCTCAGCTCTACCTGTCTCAATCCAGCCCTTCTCAGCTCCAGCAGAGGAAATCTGACAGCTCAAGAGTCATACACTAACCAGTTATTATTATAGGTCCTCAGCCCTTGCTCAGTCTGTATTTGTCAACTGCTCTGAAATCACACTTAGAACAGGCAATCAGTAAGGAATAAGAAATAAAGCAAAAAGTATTACACAATCAAGGAAAATCTTTCAGAAACAGTTACCATATGTTGTAACAGACAAAGATATGAGAAAGTTTTTCTCAGCCAGAATGGCAGATGTCCTGGACAGAGCTTTAAACTGAGATTGTCAGGGGATGGGCCATCAACCACCAACATGAGCACAAGAAATGGCAACCTCAAAACCGAGGGTACAATAGGAAGCCATCTCCAACACCAGGCAACAGACACGTTATTCCAACACTTACCAGAAAGCCTAGGGTCTCTACTGGAAAGCTTAGTTGCCTGTACAGTAATGCCAGAAGCATGGAAAACAAGCACGAGCTACCGGCCCTCATACTAACCAACAAGCAGTACAGTCTTATAGGGATCACAGACACCTGGTGGGACCCCACCTATGACTGGACCATAGGCACAGGGGGATACACCCTGTACAGGAGGGATTGTATTGGGAAGAAGGGTGGAGGAGTTGCTCTCTGTGTAAAGGAACATTACACCTCCCCTGAGGCGAAAATTGGATGCAATGAAGAGTGACTTGAGACCCTCTGGGTCATTATATGGGGAGAGCATGGGGAAGGGGACTTGATCATAGGAGTTTATTACATACTTCCAAGCCAAAACAAACAGCTCAACCAATAATTCTCTAGAGAACTGGCAGAGGCTGCATGCTCGCAGAGCATGGTCATCGTGGGGACTTTAACTACCCAGACATCTTGTAGGATGAGCACTCAGTTAGATCCAGTCGCTCACAAAGCTTCCTTACTTGCATTGAAGAGCTCTATCTAACTCAGAAAGTTTACGAGTTGACTGGGGCAAGGCAATCCTAGACTTGGTTCTGGCCAAAAGGGAACATCTAGTGAGCAACCAGAGACAACAGGCCTGAAAACCAAAGGTCTCCAAGCCCACCCATCGGAGTCCAACCAGGGGTCCAGGGTGACTGCCGTCGTGAGGCGATATGGAGGCCAGAGAAGATACCTGGGGGGCTGACCGCCAACTAGACTTGTGAGATGGGCCTCCAGGGGTGGTGCATGGACAGGGTGTAGGGGAGGCTGGAGTCCCATGAGCGCACACCGAGATGCATGATAACCCTGGAGGTAACACCAAAGGGGACCCCCTCCACTGAAGAGTCATTCAAAGTTGTGGCAGGCGAGTTAGGGGGTTTCCTGGAAAACAACCGAGATATTCTCTGGGGTCCACACGTGGGGCCTAGGTATACAAGATCAATTGTCTGGGTGAAGGTGACACGGGAGCGGACAGTAGAGTGGAGACAGGCACAAGCGATCTTTCCTCAAGGAAGCAATCCTAGAAGCTCAAAGAACATCTGTTTCCTCTCACAAGAAAGGCAGCAAAAGAGCTAGGAGACCCCCTTATTTCAACAGAGGAATCAGAGACCTCCTGAAATTAAAGCAAGAATCCTACAAGAGATAAAAATCAGGAGCAACTACCAAAGAAGAATATTCAGCAGTGGCTCACACCTGTAGGGAGCAGATCAGGACAGCAAAAGCACTAACTGAGCATAAATTGGCAGCTGGAATCAAGGGCAGCAAAAAGTCCTTTAGATTTCATAGATTTCATAGACATCAGGGCTGGAAGGGACCTCAGGAGATCATCGAGTCCAGCCCCCTGCCCAA
>NW_017728918.1:55246202-55249247 GCF_001723895.1 Crocodylus porosus | reverse complement strand
GCTTTATTTGCGTGGATCTTATGATCTTACACTGCACTTTCACTAAAATGCAGCTTTAAACTCTGACCAGAGATCTGTCTTCAGCAGCTTCCCTTGTTAGGCTGCATCCACACAAACAGGAGTGTGCATTTGCAGCAGCACAATTTTGTGCCGCAACTTTGTGCTGCAGTGCACGCCCCTGCCTGTGCACTTTGCAGCAGGGCACATTGTCACACTGCTTCATGTGCTGCAGGGTTGAGGGGGGGAGCAGGCTGGAGCACAAGGTGCCTTAGCGTGGGGTTAGTCGGCAGACAGCCCCTATGTCCCAGCCAGCCTGGAAGCGGCATGTGGAGATGTGGAAGCAGGCAACCCAGAGTGCTGTCCTGACTCCATGCACTGTAGAGCTCCCATACTAAGACACCCTGCATCCTAGCCAGCTGCTCCCCACCTGGCAGAGGCACAGGATGCTTCAAGATGGGGTAGCAGGCAGCTCCGAGCTGGCTTCTACCCTGTCTCTGTGTGCCTGAGAGCTGGGGTTCTGCATCAGAGTCCCCATGCTGAGGCACCCTACACCTCAGACAGCTGTAGGGGGCTCTGTAGCACATGGGCTGCCTGCTCCCCTGTCTCCGCGTTTGTCCTGGAACATGCCACTTTGGCATGCTTTGAGCTGCTTTTTTCAGGGTTTTTTTTCTGTGCTATCAGGAAATTCCAATAGCAAATTTTGCCCCGGCACTGCAAATTAGCAGTGTTGCACATAGTTTAATGTGCAACACATGCTATTTGTGGCAGTACAAACTGGTTTGTAGTGCCACAAACCACACATGCCTGAATGTCTGGATGCAGCCTTAGAGAAAAAATCTCTAAGCCACTTACCAGTTTGCCAGATTCTGCCAACTGGGAGCTAAATCACCCAATACTTAAGGATTAATGACCAAAACCTTGGTGGCAATGCTTAAGTACCTACCTTGTCTCTTCATTTACATTCTTTTACTCAATTCTTGGGGTGGGGCATGCTTGTATTATGCAGGTAACGAACTTCCCCCCCGCCCCGATTGTGCATTTTTTGTCAGGAGAAATGTTATCCATTCTTTATAATTATCATATGTTCTCACATACTCCACACCCGCAAATAAGATATGCAGGGAAAAAAGTTTTTTTCAGAGCCATGGCTGAATTCTGGCCATATGGAATAGGGGCAGAGTCTACTCATCAGTGTCACTTGCCACCCCCACTCTCCTTCTTAGACAAAAGCTAGAGGCTTAAAACTGAATTGGCAGCATCTGTAATAGCATTAAACCTCTAGTTTTTGGCTAAGCAGCAGGCTCTAAGTCTCCTGCCTGTGGCTGGGAGGAAGCCAGCCCCTAGTAGCTATTCCATTGTTCCCATGCCTCCATTCCAGTGCAGAAATGGGCTTCCACACTTAAAAAATGCACCCCAATCTTGGATGGCTATTTTTTAATATGCCTGTGATATGCAAATAAATGAAGAAATATTTACATTTTTCAGATCTATAGACTGCTAATCCAATATCCTCATTCAAGAGAGATAGGATGTCTCACTTAATCTCAACAAGGATAACAAATACCAATTTTTGAAAAAGAAACCTTTCAGGCACCTGTCACCTGAGAATGGACTCATGTTACAGGTTTTTCTCTTTGAAATGTAGACCACAGTCTTTTGGGATGATATGGCTTTATTTATTCTGGAGAAGAGAAGACTGAGAGCAGATTTGATTTAATAGCAGCCTGAAGGAAGGTTCCAAAGAGGATAGAGCGAGACTGTTTTTAGTGATGGCAGATGACAGAACAAGGAGCAATGGTACCAAGTTGAAAGATGGAATGTAGGGCTGTACAAAGCTTCAGATCATGATTTAGATTCGAAGATGATTTGGAGGCTGAATCTACAAATCTGAATCAAATTGATTTGGAAAAGATTTGAAAAAGATTCGGCAATTCAGCCATAGGGTATAATGGGGAATCAATGAAATATCTATAACTTTGTTGTTTTTTGGCTGATTGAGATGAAGCTCACAGAGGCAATAGCCCCTGGTGAGGACATGAAGCCTACCAGGTTTTAAGGTGATAGGCACAGGGGTTTCTGGGAAACTGCACCTCAAACTCCTGACTGCAAAACTCATATCACATGTGTGTGTTAAGCCACAGTGGGGTGAAAACTTCAGGGATGGTAGCTCTTACTGAGACCACAAAGCCTGCCAAGTTTCAAGGAGATAGGTAGAGGGGTTTCTGGGAAACTGCACCTCAGACTGCTGACAAGCAAAAGTCATGACATATGTGACCGTGTGTGTGTGTTAAGGCACAGGGGGGTGAAAACTGCAGGCCTGCTAGGGCATGCTGTGGCCACAAAGCCTGCCATCTGTCAAGGAGATAGGGGCAGGGGGAATCTGGGTTCTGGGGCCCTGCACCTCTGGCTGCAGGCAAGCAATACTCGTGACATGGGTGCTTGTGGGACTATGTGTGTGTTCAGGTGCGCCCTTCCTGGTGCTGGGGCCTCTGCACAACATGGCATTGTGTCCCCATGAGGCCTCCTCCTCCCCTACAACCTCATTCTGGTCTACCGCTATAAACAATGGCAGGTCAATATAACTTAGCTGGCTTAACACCAATAGCACCAGCAGCATCGAAGGGGTGGGGGGGAAGGGGGATGTAGCAGCCCACATGAAAGTGCAGAGGTACCTGGGGAGTCAGATGTCCAGCAGGCTGCAGTGTGTCAGAATTCCGCTGTCTAATTTATATTGAGTCCATGAGTTTCTATACCTCTTATGGAGGCTGATGAAGTGCAGGAGGCTGATGAAGTGCAGCCCAATTGTGAAAAGTGGTTTGCAATTTGTTCCCTCTCAGGATCAGGGCTGAGACTCGAGGCAGAGTATTTTTTTGGTGAGGAATATGCCCCCACAGGTAGCTGGGTATTGTTGTCTTTGATAGAGCTGACTCCGCAGGTACCTCTGCACTTTTACCTGTGCTGCTACATCCCTCTTCCCCTCCTCTCCCTAGCCTACCCCTTACCTCATGACACATCCATTTCCATTTTCACTGACTTGCTTTCTTG
>NW_017728918.1:55237445-55246102 GCF_001723895.1 Crocodylus porosus | reverse complement strand
TGCCATGGCAGGGGGTCGGACTAGATGATCTGCTCAGGTCCCTTCCAACCCTACAAACTATGAAACTATGAAGATATATTTTTCTAACTATTTCCTTTTTTTTTTCATAATAAACATATAAACATAAAAACACAAGATAAGCCATCACAGCTTGACAGCTGGCAGGCTTTGTGGCTGCAGCAAGACCTAGCAGGCTTGCAGTTTTCACCTCCCTGTGCCTTAACATACACACAGTGTCACCTATATCATAAGTTTTCCTTGACTGGGATGATATAGTTGGAGGTGGTCCTGCTCTGAGTTGGGGGTTGGACTAGTTGACCTCCTGTAGTCTCTTCCAACTCTATTTTTCTATGATTCTGTGAGGCCCTCTTGGCTAACAATGGCCATCTTAAATGCAAGTTCCTAGAGATTACTTCCCTTCCAAACAGGCCTTTTTTTCCTCTGAGGTGTAAAACACCTTTGTCTGTCCTGATACCTAATTAGCAATTACTTCACTGGCTAATGTCAGTCATGTTATAAAATATAAAAGTACATTCATATCACATATCAGAGTTCGTACAAATTTAAAAATGATCAAACTGAACACAGCTTGACATTAGCTACAAATAGAGACCAAACATTAGGTTAGTTGGTAAATCTAATTCAGGAACATTTCATGCATGAATCCCCAGCACCAGTCTTGTTTCTGTGTGGGTTCATGACAATATCCTTGGACACTGGACACTTAATCAAACAAAGACTTCTCTGGCATCACATAATTGGGTGCTGTTCCCTGCTCCTAGAATTGCATCTGTATTTTATCCAAGGACTATGTAATGGAAAATATAGAAATGGCCCTGGGAATGAAGACTGGAACCCAAGTGAATGCTCTAAGCACTTATCTATAGTCATCATATACTTTTTAATACCCCCCTCTTTGAATCTTTTCTGCACAGTTATAAAACATCAATAGGTGGGACAAAGAGTACTGTGTCCCATACATTTCTGCCAATACTTAGTAGTTAGGGCACTCCCTTGAGAGGTAAAAGATGTGGGCTGGGACCCTTAAGACTAAAGAGGAAACTGAACTAGGGCTTTCATTTCTTGGGACAGTACTTGAACCATTAGGCTAATATATAAAATATGGGCATGCCACATCATTTTGTGAGGTACCTGATCTTATCAGTGAAGCATGCTCTGAGAGTGTTCACCACACTGAACTTTTCTGGGGACTGATAAAAAAGGATGCCTAGTTTTGGATCCCAACTGGCTTAGGGATATACTAGATCATGGGAGGGCAAAATGGCAGATCTGTCTGTCAGCTGGACTCCATTTCCCACTTCTGGTCACATGGCTGGGGCTGGTTTCCATGGAGACCCCAGCAGCAGTCATGCTGTGATAACATGGGGCTGGGGTTTCCATGGAGACTGGCACCAGCAACACTGGCAGGGCATGCAGCAGGGAAGGGAGCTGCTCTGGGGTTGGGCTGGGATCTCGCAGCAATGACAGCATGGTCTGGAACCAAGGCAGAGCTGCAATATGCAGCCTGCATGATCTGTGTAGGGGTGTTTAAGCAGCAGATTGCAGCTGTGCCACAACTCCAGACCACACTGTTACCACTGCAAGGAGCTGAGGCAGAGCCGCAATCCACTGCCTGCGTGTCCCTGTCTGGATCATGCAGGCTGCAGATTGCAGCTCTGCCCTGGCTCTGGACCACAATGTCACTGCTGCAAGATCCCAGGCGAGCCTTGAAGAAGCTCCCTGCCCTGCCACATGCCCTGCCAGCACTCCTGGGGCCAGTCTCTAAGGAAACCTCAGCCCCACACTATCACAGCGCAGATGCTGGGGTCTTCATGGAAACCATCCCTAGCCACACTGGCAGGGGTGCCTCGGAAATGGAGTACACTGCCAACTGGATCTGGCCCATGGGCTGGATTTTGCCTGCCCCTCTGCTAGATGTTAAGCTGTTCCATATGGTCAATACCAGGACAGAGGTGCCACTCCAGTATCTTTAGCATTTGTCTACAGCTGAGTGGGCATTTTTAGGATCATAATTTTGATCTTAGATTCTATATTAAGCCTAAATGTCACTTTAGCAGACAAACTTCTTTTTGGATTTGGCCTTTGGTGCCAAAACTGATGTCTGGATTCATATTTTTCAAAAGTTCAAAGGCAGTCAGCTATATGAGATTTTGAGGCATATCTCTGCTGAGAAAGAGTAAATATAAGCTAACATATGCTAAATTTATTTGAGAAATAGTAAAATTATTCTAGAAGATATTCCAAAAATATCTTTACAAGGAAATGACTGATATAAACTGAAATATGATGGTCTAAATACAAAACTACTATAAAATGATTCATCTTTTTAAATAGCCTCTTGGAGTTCTTAGGATCAGCATACCATTGACTCCTTTAAAACATTTTTCTTTTCCTGTTTGGTTGTATTTAGGCTGTATTGAGGATGACACTTCAAATCAGAATAGTCTAAACAGGGAGTATCAAGGAAGTGTCAAAGGAAGGAAGGCAGGGTTTTGATTGGCATACCCAACTGTGAATGAGGTGTTAATTACACAGGAAAACATTATAGAATATTTCAGAAGCTAATTTTTTCTTTTCTTACAACATGAGCTAAAATATAATTTATGATAGATGTTGGCAAGTTAAATTGAGAGTGGGTGGCAAATCATTTACAAATCAATTACATGAAAAAGGAGGAAGGAAATAATTTTTTGTGCCATCCATTAGTCAGTGGATCACTTGCTCACTGAAACACAAAATATATTTTCTTCTACCGTTTATTCAAGAATTATTTTAACAGACATCAGTATCTGCTTGATGCACAAGTACTTTTGGGTATGCATATATCTGTAGCAGACTTAAAAAATACATTGTTAAAGGATTAAAAGGCAATGAAAACAGCAGCATAAAGGAAAATGTTCAAAGAACACACATTTCTGTCTCTAGCATGTTTAACTGTTTCAAATCTTCTTTATTTTTCTCCCATTTCTTTTTATAATTGATATGAAAGATTTAAATTATTTTCACATAATTAATAAAAGTAAGCAGATATTTTTCTTTAATCAAATTGTGTTTTGTAATAAGCAAACAATTAAAAAGAATGGTGTGTACCACTTTTCTCAGCATTAAATAAGTACAAATGTAGACACCAAATACATAAAAGAAATGGTAGTACTAAGTCTCTTGTACTGTACATTAACCATGGGTATTTGCCAGAATTTATTTCTGAAAGTAGCAGCCACACCTGGAGGAAAGAAAATCAGTTTTTTTTCCACCAATAAACGCAATCCTTTTCTTAAGCTCTTGTGCTACACTATTTAAATTCCTCTAAGAACACTGGAAAGCACAACTTCAGCTGTTCTGCCTTTGGGATTCAGGATTACAAGTCATTAGGGTGAGGTAATATAGGGGTGGAGTGTTCCCCAGCTACTCTTTGACCTTTTCTCTCATCCCTTCACAGCACTGATGGGCAGAGAATTAATTACTGAATAGAAAAAAGGCTCATTACTGGGGGAAACAGATAACCATAAAAAGACAGCCCCTTTCTTGATTTAGCATAAATAAAAGAATAATACAGGCTTTACCACAAGCAGAGCAGACCAGGAATCAGTTTGTGACACAGATGTCTGCATGGTGCAATGCAGTACTGTGGAGAAATACTTGAGTTAGCTTGGAATGAGTTGGCTATTGGAAGTAGCATAGCTACGTTGGCACAGTGCTCTGACTGGGTCAATAAATCCTCCTTTTCAAAACTAATTAACCCATAGGAAAAGCTGCATTAATACATTGTGCTGCACAGACAGTCTGAGAGTTTCAATCCGTCTACAAGTCCCCCTTCACACCAGGTAGGAGGGCACTGAAACACCCTTAGAATCTTATTCATTGTGTAGATATAGCCCAATGGGAGACCCATGGTGCTGTGTACTCCCCACTCAAGCAGGAGAGCATCCAGAGGAGCTGCAATGGTACAATTACAGTACCGTTCAGACCACGCTGCAGGAGCAACAGCCAGGGAGTTGTTTTAAATCCCCCCAAAAGTAGTGTTCCCTCTGTCCTTGACACCCCCCCCTCTTCCCTTCATGCTCCCTGACTTTTCCCTTTCCCTCCCCTCCCCTTTTCTGTCCACTGCTGCTGCTCTCCCTGGCTAGGGGCAGAGGGAGCTCTAGAGCCAGTCCTGCCCCACTCCATCTGGGCTCTGTAGGGAGCCAGGCTCAGCCCCGGACAGCAGCAGCAGGCAGCATCTTCCTTCCTGCCTGGTCTTTGGAGGCTTTCCTTGCTAGCTGAGGAGGTGTAGGGAGAGAGAATGCACTTGCTACTGCGCCTGGCTGACTCTGGTGCCTCACAAAGCCTAGATGGAGTGGGGTAGGAGTGGCTGGCTCAATGGCAGCAGTAGGCAGGTTCCCCCTTCCTGTACCCTGAGGTGAAGGGGGAAATGGAATGGGAAGGAAGGTGCCAGTGAGCATGGAGAGGAAGGGAGGGGATGTTGATGGAGAAAGAAGATTGTTAGATGATTCAGTAATCAGTTAGCCATCTTTTTACATCCCCTCTCCAGTAAAAGGTCCCTGGGTGCTGCTCCAACGCAGGGTCTGCACACCCTCATGGCATAAGACTGGAGGGCAGCCACTTCTGTAGTACCAGTCACTGTTCCCACACTCCCTTTTAAAATCCAGAATCTACCCATGCACACAGGTGCATGGAGGGGGGATTAGGCAACCCTTAGAAGTTGGTCTTCCCCACACTACTGCCCATGATACAGATACCTGGTATAGGGGAATAACAGAGTGCTTTTCTGCCTCCTGATTTCCCTCCCCGGTAGTATAGACAGGCTACAGCTGAATCCACAATGAATGAAAAGTAAAACTGCTAACTCACTGCACAGCACAATGTTTTATAATTATATTATCCACAAATACTGCATTTAGAGAGAAATCCATGATTTTCATTGAGAAGTTAAGCTCATGTTGGTGTGAATATTGAGGTTATAAAAGAGCTCAAATTAGAAAATGGAAAAAAAACCCTTTAGTTACTATAAATTTATTATAACTAAGATGAAAAATCAATACTACATAAACTAAAATAAAAGAAAGGGAGGCATGATACTAACCAACTGTTTGAAACTACCCGGATCAATTTCTATTAAATGAAATAACCAAATAATTCAGAAATTAACTTCAGTAAATTACTGCTGGAATCCCAGTGGTGCTGCCATGCATTTTTGTTAGCAATAAATATTATGGAAATTTTCTAGGCAGTGTCTACCTAAGGTTTATATTCCTAACCCCATTTATTCCTGAAATGTTTTCCCTGAATTAATTTTTATACCACTTTACTTTTTTTCTTTAGACCCACTTCTTTGTGATGCCTCCTGGCAATCAGTCAACTAAAAACTGTTAGGTCAAAACCAAACTTAAAAAAAAAAGTAAAAACAAAATAAGAATACCCTTCAGAATTCCTAAACTCAGCACATGGCTAGAGCATGTGGTCTCATGAACTTATTGTTACTTTCCAACTCATTATTTTTGTTTGTCAACATTTTCTTTTTCTTCGCATGTCCTGTCGTCATGTTCAAATTTGAGTCCAGAAACAGGAGCAAACTATTGCTTGATCTGGAGCCTTAGCAAGGTCCTGCTTGGTCAAAGTTTGTCAAAGTGACTGTTTTTTCTTAAATTAGATTGGAAGCACTTCAAAATAAGGACTGTTTGGACATGGCTAAATATAGCAGCAACGTGCCTCACTTGGTTGAACCATAAGCATACTACTACTCACCTACCCCTGGTTATCCAAGACCAGAAATACTTGGTGGAGAGGCTCTGGGATTATCCTGAGTCATCACTGTTGAGCGCAGTGGAGACCAAGGTCTCAACAGCAGCTATAGAAAGATACCCCAGAGCATCTTCACTGAAATAGTTCTGAGTCTAGAGCATACACGTCGAAATAGGGGGACTGGGCGCACTCAGGAATCACAGCTAGGGGAAGCTGCCAAAATAGGATAGGAACATCTGTTGTCTTTCCACATGCTCATGCAATGCCCTCTGCACTGAGGATCTGATCCTGATAGGGGATTTGGGCACTGCTGCAGTACTAATGAATAAAATATTATTACATCTATATTATAACTCTTGATATTATTACAATACCTCTTTCTATTCCATTTTTAGGGATAGAAATCATCGGAAGAAATATGATGATTAATATCTAGAAAAAAGCTGCAAGATTATTAATTTTTGAAGATGTAGACAAGCAGTATTATGCATCAAATCCTATGTGGCTTATAAGAGAGAATTAATAATTTACAAAACTCATATGCAACTACAACAGGAAAAAGTTCTTGAACATGTCAAGATGAATTTTCAAGGGTAGTGGCTAATTAGTGGTGTCTGAAGAATATGTCATTACATTTTGAAAACAGGAACTGGTCCCTACAGAGAAAGTAGGAAGTTGGGTTTTAGTCTTAACTGCTCTTGCTAATATATATATTAAGGAGCAATATGTCAACTGCTGGCACACCTAATGTAACATGCCTGGACAAAAAAAACATAGGTTCAGAGCCACAAAAGGACTTAAGTAGAATTTAGGTACAGAAATCCAAGAATGCAATCTCAAAATCCCAATCTAATTTCTTGGATATCTGAAAAAGTCTGCAGGGGTCTATCTAGCAAAGATAGGGAAAAAATCTAGTAAAAACAGGAGTTTACCTAGTAAAGATCCCTAGGTGCTTAAAGTTCTGCTTCTGTGAATGCTCAGGAGATTCCCCTGTGTGCTTGCAAGTGCAGAGGGGATAACTCCCACTCCCCGCTCAGTGTTTGCTGGTGCATGTAAGAAAAGCCTTTGCAGGAGATTTTCCTGTGTGTCTGCAAGTGCAGGGTTCCCCTGTGAGGTCCTTCTTCTGTGTTTGCAGGTACATGGCGCAATCCCTCTGCAGGGGATTTTCCCACATGCTTCTGCAAGCACCGAAATGGAGGAACTAACATGGGAGGGGAGGTCCAGTCTCCTCCCATGTGTTAGCCTGTGCTCCACAATGCTGCCAGGAATATGTGCGAGGTGCATGCTTGTAAACAGGGAACTTCTGCTTGCAGACATCCAAAGTCCCTGTCTTTCCTCTGGAGGGACATGTTTGGGTAAGCAGCAAAAGCAATGGAGGTGGTCCCAAGGCTTGAGGGGGGCTTTCATGCCTGGGAATTCTTGGGGTGTATAGGACTGAGACCCCTCAAGCCCATGGAGCTTGTGCCCCAAGAAGGCTGGAGAGCCTGGGAAGCTTCATGCAGCCCAAGCTCTTCCATCATAAGGAAACAGATGTGTGCTGCAATAATTTGGCCCAATTTAATATTATCTTCTTGTTGCAACCACAAATTTGTTTGCTTTCACTTTGTGCTGCCATAAAAATGGTGATATCTGTTTCCACCCTGAAGATGTAGGAAATGGGATTATAATGCTCCCAGAACACAGGGGGGCTACAAGGCCACATTTCTCACCTCTTGGGAGAGTACAGAAAGAACCTATTCTGAGGTACAGAGTAGCTTTCTATCTTTCCTTTCCTATTTAAGCTACATCACTTTATACAAAAGAATTCAAAAGTCACTGGTCAGAAAGAGAGAGCGTAACTCGGAATCAAAGCGATTAGGATGATCACATTGGAGAGGGAAAACCTGAGTTCCAAGATTGTCTTATGCATTTTATCCAATGAATGTTAACTTAAACAGTCCCAAAGCCATATTTGCCTCCACTCATTCAAACTGCTGGATGATAAAAACAGTGAGATAGCAGATTAGATTTCAAACCTAACAGCTGTAACGATGGGTGTTCTGTAATACAAGCTTTACTTGAAGAAATGGTACAGGTTCTAGTCCTACATATCTAGTCTTTTAGAAAATCCTTCTAACATGGTAATATTAACTATAGATTCCATATTCTGAAAAGTAGGGGTGCACTGATAGATTTTTGGGGCTGATACCGATAGCTGATATTTAAGGAAGCATATCAGCTGATACCAATCTGATATCTGATACAGCTGCCTCCAGCTGGTAAGTCCAGTGTGGTGGAAGGGGAGAGGGGAGGGAAGGGGCATGGTGGTGCAGATCAATGCCCCCTGTGGTGAAGGAGAGGGCAGGGACAGGTGCTTCCCAGGCAGGGTGGGGGTGGAGCTGTGGCTTATGAAGTGGGGGAAGTGGTTCCCACTGCTGCTTGCAGCCCAGGAGGTCATGGAGGTGTGAGTTCTCCCTGGATCTATGTGGGGGCGGGGCAGGCTGCAGCTGGAGCTGTGCAGGGCTCTTGGCAGGGGCTGGGCTCAGAGCGGACACCGGCAGTGCTTGAAGGATGCTGCATACACCCCAAATTTCGCCACCACTCTGTTCCCAGTGCCACTACCACCAGCAGCCCAGTGCAGCTCCAGTTCAACACCTCACCTCCACCCAGATGCTGGGAAGAGCCGGGGCTGTGGCTGGTGTCAGCAGAGTGGTGGCAAAATTTGGGGTGGATGCAGCATCCTCCCAGCACTGCCAGCATCCACTCTGAGCCCAGACTTGCCAATAAAAGTCCCATGCAGCTCCAGCTGCAGCCTGCCCCACTCTTCCCCACACAGATCCAGGGGCACATGGCAGCCTTCCCTGTGCCCTCCCAGGGTGCAAGCAACAGTAGAAACCACCTCCGCACCCCCATAA
>NW_017728918.1:55233279-55237201 GCF_001723895.1 Crocodylus porosus | reverse complement strand
GGCTGATAAGAGTAAAAGAATGTTTGTGTCTCATCAATTTTATTTGTGCTGGTTAAAAAGGCAATTAGCTAAGAAGATAATTTAATTATTAACATATGGTAAGTTGTAATTACACAAACTGCTTTTAACATACAAGTGTAGTAAGATAAATGCCAAAACACTGGATAGAGAGCCCTAAGAGACTGTCAATTATGAGGCATCAAACAACTTTGTAGTACTATGTGATGGTAAAACCTATTCCTAAAGGAAGTATCTAAAATGTTCATTTGCAATAAAAATAAACTTCCAAAAAGATTGATTCTATGATCCCTGCAGCTTCTTAGGGAATGCAAAGCCACAAATATGACCACAGGATTGTAGAAAGCTTTTTAAGTGTTTCAAACTGAATTCTTTATTGGAACTGGGAAAACCAGATAGATGAAGAGCAAGTGCTTATAAAGAAGTGCTTTGAAAAAACAAAGCAGGTGTTGTTTGATGTGGACCAATCAATTTAAACAGCATCACTGGTCACCTAAGAGAGTGACATGGGCTCAAGCCCCTGCCCCCATGCCATGAGGACAGGGCTAACACAATAGAGCGGTAGAGGTGGAGTTCCCACCCTCTACCTAACGTTCCTCATGTCTGCAGTAACCCAGAGCAACCAAATTGACAGGCAAGTGAGAAAACAACGGCAAAGAAAAGACCTAATCGTCATGACTGGGAAGAAACTGGGATGGAATTCTTCCACACCTCCATATTCAGATTGTATGGACGGCCATTGTCAGATTGGTATGGTTGGTGGTGGTTTTCACCTTCATCTATAGCAGGAGGCATGGCCCTCTATCCCTGGACTTCTTGAGCGTATACTGACAACATTTTATAGAAGCAGGCCATTGGCTGCAGTGGTTCCCCTGCTTTACTTGTGACGGTTTCAGGTGTTAGGTCCATATTGTGTCAGGGTTTATGGTAGTCTTACGTAGAGTTTAGATTATGGTTGTATGGGATGATTGGGATATGATAGGATCCTGCTAGATTACCTCACCTTGCTGAGGTCCCTTCCAGGCCCACTTCTCTATGACTCTAAACTGATTTTAGCAGATGAAACATTTCCATAAGTGTTTTTAAAATGCAATGTAATTTACTGACAGTTACACTGCAAAAAACAGATCTAGTTGAAAGTTTTCAGCAAAGATGCTACTTTTATGGAAATCAAATTATATTGAAAAAATGTATAAAGTTAAATAAAGATTCCTGTGACAATCTGAACACAAAAAGAACAGAACAATGTTTCAGGATTTTTTGAAAGCTTTGGAATTACATTTTGGAATGTCGAGATTTTATTTTATTTTTCATTCATTTTCAGTTTCACATTAAACTAGTCATAATGTATTAATGTACACTAATAAGCACTAGATTACAAATTTTATTTTTAAATTTATTTTAGTTTATTTTAAATGATCTAGGTAGCTGCTAGTAATATGTTTGAAGTATTTAACCTTCTTTTCTTGATCAAATTATCTTCTGTTTGCATTATAATGAAATGATTTGACACTGCAGAATTTACAATACAAAGAAGGGGCACATAGACTTAGAAATTAAGTAGTAACTGCACTTTTGTAAAAATATAAACACAAAACAATTGAAATATAGTTTCAAAATTTTGTAACCAAACAAACTTGTGGAATCTCCATTTAGGGGAAATCTTGAAAATATTTATTTTTGTTATAAAACATGTTTTGACACATCAATTTTCCCACAACAAAGAGATTTCAAGTTTTGAACAGCTTTTGTGAGAACTTCCCTAATTTTCCTTCAATTTCATTCCTATAATTTTAAAGTTTTGGTCATATATTGGCCTACGTCCCTTCCTATCCTAACAAGACTCTCTCTGATTTAGAGAAGTAGAAGGAAATATCAGACATTCTGTCACTGGCCCATAATCAGAGGAATTAATGGAAGTGTAGGGACAGGGAAAGGCAGGAGAGGGCTTGAGACCCTGGTAGTAGAGTGGTTCTCAATCTTTTTGTATGAAAAAGTCCCCCTGGTTAAACTCAAGGCACCCCTCAGAAAATGCCAACTCTTAACTTCTATGTGTTTTTTGACTACAGAAAAATAACAGATTGATTCTTCTGTTGCCAAGAAATCAGAAAGACCACATCATGTCAGAATATTTTTGACTCTATGGACTCCTGTTTGAAATCTCTGGATTTATCTTGTAAATCCTTTGTAGGTGCTTCCACACCTAACCGTGCTTATATTGCATGGCACCCTGTAGAACTCTTAAAAGGGTTTGAGAATGACTGCTAACATTGTGGGAAATGAGTGAAATATCTGGGATAGAACTGTAGTCCTAACAGAGTTGGCTTAGATCTCTAGCCTGATGATATAAAGTTTTAATAAATTTTAAAATAGCAGGAAAATGCCAAAAGAATGGAAGAATGTTAATGTGTTTCTGTAATTGGAAGGGAAAGCAGGATGCCCCAGATACCTCTAAGCTGCTTGGCTTAGCTTCATTTCTGAGCAAAATAATGGAACAACTTATCAAGGATTCAGTTAATAATGTAGTAGAGGATAATAATTTTGGTCAAAATGGTTTTACAGAAAAGAGATCCAACAAACTTGACCTTGCTTTTTGATTATATTAAAAGTTTAGTTGCTAAACATAAGTGTATAGATAAAATATTTATTTTTTAAAGATACCTGACTTCATATCATACAACATTTTGATGGAAAAATAGCACTTACATACAATATGAAAGCATATTAAAAGAGTAGAAATGGACAGATCTCAAAAAGTTGTCACCAGTGGGGAATCACTGAACGGTGCTGTTGCTATTGGAATTAAACAGTATTTGGCATGAAGCCTGATGCCATTCAAAATGTGAAATAATTACTCAGAAATAAATATAAAAGAAATTGTGATAAAATTTCTTAGGATGATAAATTTCTTAGGATGATAGGACACAAAGGATGATAAAATGATAAATAATGCTGAGAAGGGGTTCATACAGAGGCATGTGGGTTATTTGGTAAACTTGGGGCATCTGTCTTCATAGAGCCAAAGGCAAAGTTATATATTTAGAAAAAATGTAATGTAGCTACACATGTATAATGAGGGACTGTACCATGTGCAGTGTTGTGGTAAAAAGGGACAATGTAATCCCTGGATACAATGAATCCAGCATCTGTTCAAGGGGTTAGACTGGATGGCTCTTGAGGTCCATTTCTAGTCTAATATATGAATCTATATGTGGGGTGACCATATTATGGTTAAGGGAACAATAGCACTGAAACAAAGACTTGTAACATCTAATTGTTTTCCTAAGTTCCTATCATGTCTGTTAAACTAGCAGTAATTGTAAAATGTACTAAATATGTGGGCTCAGAAGTATCATCTATAAGAACTAGATACAACTCTCTTTCAGGACCAAGAATAGAACCTAGGATTTCTGATTTAAAGATTTTTCCCTCCTTTCTAGCAAATACCCATTAGCTCATGTGGTAGAAGTGTGTTATTGGTATATAAGTCTTTTGACCCTGGGGCTGAATAATGTGAGATTAATAGGCTTTCATGAGAGAGAAATTTTGTTCTTTCAAATTTACTTTTTAAAAAGCACATAACGTTACATTTAAAATGATTAAATTATAAGAGCATTAAGGTTGGAAAGTAAAGCAGCAATTTTGTCATGACAGTCCTGGAGGTGATTGTGAAGAGGTCAAGGACTTGGGGGGCCGGAGCAATGCGAAGGGCGGCGGAACCCGGCCCGGCTTCCGGGTCCGGACCCGGAAGCTGCCCCTGAGGTCTTCCCCTTCCAGGAACCCGGATGGATCCGGGTCGGGACCTACACGGAGCAATAAAAGGAGCACCCCAGCTCCAGTCGAGAGGCGAGAGAGGCTCCGGCAGCAGCCAAGATGGGAGGCGGCGGAGCCGGAGGCAGTGGAC
>NW_017728918.1:55218651-55232864 GCF_001723895.1 Crocodylus porosus | reverse complement strand
TTTTTGGCCCTTTTTGAACATTACAGGGGCTAACGCCCTGTAGGGTAGCTCGCCCCGAGAGGCAGCCAAACTGGAGGACCGGGCGAGGGTGTAGGGGTGGAGGAGCCCTCAGGACCCCTGGACGCTACAGTCGAGGGACCGCGTCCGGACTGCCCGTGCCCCATACGGGTGAACCCCCATATTCCATCAAGTCGTGGCAGGCGAGATTGGCGGAGGTGCGGTGTGGATGGCAGATCCTTCTCTTCTCCAGGGGTCATCCCTGTGAGGCGGGTGGCCGACAAAAGGTAGCCCCCCACAACTGGTGCACTGGCCGGGAACTGAACCCAGGATCCGAGGCCAGCGACACCAATCCAGATGGAGCTCCCCACAGGCGTCGATACTGCACAGCAGACGTTACATTTGGTGGCCCAGCTGTTGCAACAGCATCAACAGACTGCCTTGAGGCAGATCAATGTGCAGGAGCATTTGCTCCAACAACAGACATGGGGAGGTTTATATTCAGGGGAGTTTAATATGCCCCGGATGACCAAGGAGGACGATGTGGAGGCCTTCTTGGAAGCCTTCGAGCGTGCGGCCCTGGCTGCAGGACTAGACTGGGTGAAGTGGGCCGGTCGGGTAGGGGTCCTGTTGATTGGTCCGGCGCAAGCCGCGTATCGAGCCTTGTCACGTAGCGAGGCCGGGGATTATGATAGGGTGAAGGCAGAGATCTTACAGTGGCTGGAGGTTACTCCGGAAAAACACCGCCAGGTTTTCCGAGGGGTCAAGACAAAAAGTGAGCGGATCCCTAAGATGCTATGGCAGTTCCTCGCTGACGAGATGACCAAGTGGCTGAGGCTGTCGGAGACTACAAAAGAGGAGATCTGTGACGAGGTGCTGCTAGAACAGTTCCTGGCTGACCTGGAGAAGGACATGCAGCACTGGGTCAGGTGCCACGGGCCCACAACCTCCCGGCAGGCTCTGTGTTTGGCAGAGCAATATGAGGCAGCCCAGATGGGACGGCGCTTGGACAGAGGGAAGCCAAAATGCGAAGGCTCGCCCCGAAAGGGGAAGGGAGGTAAGAGCGAGAGGGCCCCAGAAAGCAAGAATTTCTTTTGCTTTCGCTGTGGCGGAAGAGGACATATGACCAGGGTTTGTCCCGTCAGCCCTGACTACCACTTCAGCAAAGGTGGGCCGTTCCCCGGCGGGTCAGGGAGAGAACAGGAGCCCACGAAGGAGGAACCTATGGAATGTGGGGTCGGCAATCGGGTGGGGACCCCACCTCAGCCTTTGCCCCAAATTCGAGCTTGGGTAGGACAGCGACCCCTGATGGCCGTAGTAGATATGGGGTGTGCACAGACACTGGTCCGGCCGTCCCTGGTTGAATGGAGACGAGCCCCCCGGTGCACGGGAATTCATCCGGTTCTGCCTCCACAACAAAAGATCGTACTTCGAAAGAAGGCTCCGAGTACAGGGTGTCTCCCGTCGCTTGCCAGTGGGGCTGAGCGACGAGATACTCTACCCCATGATCGTGGGGAGGGACTGGCCAGAGATTTATGAAGTCCTGGCAACTCTTCGGCCCCGGAATGAGCTCATGGGGGGTTTAACTGGAGGAGAAATGGAGAAGGGGAGGGAAGAAAGGCTGGAAGACCTAACCAGTGGCCACCAGTTCCGTGAGGCCCAGGAGGAGGATGAAGAGTTGTGACCTTTCCGTGAGGAGGCGATCACTCGGTTTCGACTACAGGTAAGCCCCACTGTAGGACGGGCGCAGGGCCCTCGAGTCGAAATGAGGCGGGGTTCACTATATCGTATTAAGCCAGGTCCCCGAGCAGGAGAGGAGATAGAACAACTCCTGGTTCCCCAGTCCTATCAGGCCCCATTATTACGGCTAGCTCACGGAAACCCTATGGGGGGGCACTTGGGGAAACACAAGACAGAAGCTCGGTTAACGTGCTGGTGCTTTTGGCCTCATTTGTATGAGGATGTTGAGAATTTCTGCAAAGTGTGTCGAAATTGCCAGAAAGTGAGCACCCACAAGCCCCCTCGAGCTCCTCTCCAGCAGATGGCAGTGATACAGGACCCGTTTACAAGGGTCACCTTAGATGTGGTGGGGCCTCTACCACGCAGTGCCGTGGGACACCAGTTCATCCTAGTACTCATCGATTACGCCACCCGTTTCCCGGAGGCCGTGCCCCTGCGGGCGGTGACGGGAGCCAAGGTTGCAGAAGAGCTTATGAAATGGGTAGCTAAGTTTGGAATCCCAAGAGAAATAATAATGGACCAGGGGACGAACTTTATGTCAGCCGTTGTGGCGGCGCTGTGTAAGGTACTGCATATCCAGCATCTGAAAACCACAGTGCACCATCCCCAGACTAATGGGCTGGTGGAGCGTTTTAACGCTACTTTGAAGGGGATGCTACGGCGCTGCGTGCAGGAGGACCCCCAGAAATGGGATTTGTTAGTGCCGCCCCTGTTATTTGCCGTCCGGGACGCCCCACAGGCTTCCACAGGGTACTGTCCATTTGACTTGGTTTTTGGACATCGCCCCAGGAGTCTATTGGATGTTGTGTGGGAAGGCTGGGAGGCCGGTCGTCAGGCGGCTGAGTATGTGCAGGAGCTCCAAGACCGACTCTGCCGGGCCCAGAAGATGGCCCAAGATAACTTAGCAGAGGCCCAAAGGCAGCAAAAGGACAGGTATGATCGGGGAACAAAGGTGCAGGAGCTGCAGCCCAGTCAGAAGGTGCTAGTCATGTTGCCTAGCGCCAATAGTAAGTTTGAGTCGCAATGCCAGGGACTGGCAAGAGTAGTAAGGCGAGTCGGCCCAGTAGATTATGAAGTTCGGAGGGAAGGCCGGCGTAAGAAGACTCAGATTTTTCATGTTAACCTTTTAAAGGAATGGCAGGAACCCCAAGGGCTCCTGCTAGAGATGGATTGGGAGGCGGAGGAAATAGACAGTCAAGGACAGGACGTGGGGCCAACACCCTCCGGGGACAGGCCCGCTGGGGAAGGACAGTCTCTGACGGCTGAGCAAGAAAAACAATTACAGGAGCTGACCTCGGAATTCTGAGATGTTTTCACTGAAAGCCCAGGGAAAGCCAAGGGGGTAGAGCACGCAATCGTGACACCAAGAGGCCAAGTCGCGAGAGAAAGGTGGCGGAGGATTCCCTTTTACAGTCGTCAACCGATTAAGGAGGAACTGGACCGAATGCTGGCACAGGGAATTATTACCCCCTCCCGCAGCCCCTGGCAAAGCCCTTTAGTGGCAGTAACCAAGCCGGATGGCAGCCTACAGCTGTGTGTCGACTTCAGGAAATTAAATGCCATAACGCAGTTTGATGCCTTCCCTATGCCCCAGATAAATGAACTTGTGGAGCGGATTGGACAGGCCAACTTTATCTCCACCCTGGACCTGTCAAAGGGATACTGGCAGATTCCCTTGCGGCCAGACCAGCCCAAGACTGCGTTTGGGATGCCATGGGGTCTGTACGAGTTTAAGAGAATGCCTTTTGGGCTGAATGGTGCGGTGGCCACGTTTCAAAGACTGATAGACTGGGTACTCGCTCCCCACCAAGAATACGCGGCCGCCTACATAGATGATATCATGGTGTACACGCAGACATGGGAACAACATCTCCAGGCCTTAAGGAAGATTCTACAGGAGCTCTGACGGAAAGGCCTAACAGCCAACCCAAAGAAGTGCGCCCTGGGAAGAACGGAGACCAAATACCTGGGGTTTCTGGTAGGGAAGGGGCAAGTAAGGCCCCTATGGGACAAAGTGGAGGCCCTCCGAGATTATGAGGCACCGTTAACGAAGAAACAAATGCGGGCGTTCCTGGGGTTAGCCAGTTACTATCGGCGGTTTATTCCTCAGTTGGCTGAGCTGGCTAATCCGTTGGTGGATTAGCATGAGCCCCATAGAGTCAATTGGACCCCAGAGAGGCTCGGAGCCTTCGAGGAGCTCAAAAGAGCATTGTGCCAAGGAGCCGTGCTCCACACGCCTGACTTTAATGTTCCCTTTATTCTTCAGACGGATGCTTCGGCGTATGCATTAGGAGCGGTCCTCACGCAGGAGGTAGAGGGAGTGGAATGCCCCGTGGCGTTTGCCAGCCGCAAGCTGAACGAACATGAACAAAGGTACTCTACAATCGAGAGGGAGTGTCTCGCTATAAGGTGGGTTATTGACTATTTCAAATATTATTTGCTAGGCCGGGAGTTCCGGCTAGTAACAGATCATGCCCCCTTGTGCTGGCTTAACTCCGCCAAGACCGAGAATGCTCGGATCATGAGGTGGGCCCTGGCACTCCAACCCTTCCAATTTCAAATTGGATACAAGCCCGGATGTACTAATACCGTGGCGGACTTTTTGTCCAGATGCGGAGAAACAGGACCGCAGCCTGAGCCTCAGAAGAGGGCCCCCCCTTGGCAGGGAAAGCAAAGTGAGGGTGGCAGCAGTCAGACTAAAGAAGCACCTAGCGGTGTCTTAAGGGGTGGGGTATGTGAAGGGGTCAAGGACTTGGGGGGCCGGAGCAACGCGAAGGGCGGTGGAACCCGGCCCGGCTTCTGGGTCCGGACCCGGAAGCTGCCCCTGAGGTCTTCCCCTTCCAGGAACCCGGACAGATCCGGGTCGGGACCTACACGGAGCAATAAAAGGAGCACCCCAGCTCCAGTCGAGAGGCAAGAGAGGCTCCGGCAGCAGCCAAGACGGGAGGCGGCGGAGCCGGAGGCAGTGGACTCGGAGGCAGCGGAGCCGGAGGATCCGGCGGCGGTGGAGGCAGAGGTGAGCGGTAAAGGATTTGGCGGTGGAGAGTCCCTCCTGAGGCGGCTGCGAGCCATCTGGCCATGCGGAAGGACCTTCTTGGGCGGAGGTAAGCCCCAACGCGACCAGGGGGCACGAGCGGCCGGCGGTGGAGGAACGAAGACCCGGACACCGCAGAAGGCAGCAGCACCCGGCCAGAGCCGGGTACCATAAGTACTCTAATAGGGGCTCGCACAGGTGGGAAAACACCCCACAGCGAGGGTCCGTGGACGGACTCAGGGACGGGAAGTGCCCCAGGGCTAAGGGCAACAGATCCCAGCCCGAAATCGGTTGAGGGCAATTGAGGAGTGAGGTAAACTCCGGCTCAGGGACAGTGGGCTCAGAAGTTGTGTTGGAGTTGTATTTCTTTGTTTCTTTTTGGCCCTTTTTGAACATTACAGGGGCTAACGCCCTGTAGGGTAGCTCGCCCCGAGAGGCGGCCAAACTGGAGGACCGGGCGAGGGTGTAGGGGTGGAGGAGCCCTCAGGACCCCTGGACGCTAGTTGAGGGACCGTATCCGGACTGCCCGCGCCCCATACGGGTGAACCCCCATATTCCATCAAGTCGTGGCAGGCGAGATTGGCGGAGGTGCAGTGTGGACGGCCGATCCTTCTCTTCTCCAGGGGCCATCCCTGTGAGGCGGGCGGCCGATGAAAGGTAGCCCCCCACAGTGATGAAAACCAGGAGTTTGAAGAAACTGTGATTTTTCAGGATATACACTGGTATCTTAGTTAGGAAGGAGAGTATGTAGGATCACAGCAAGTATAATCCAGTCATGGTTTAGCAATAGAGAAAAGAAGAGGGACTTTATCCTTCTAAGCTAAAACTCATGATGCAGTGCTCCCTAGTATGGAATGTCATTTGGTAACATATTATCTAGCCCAATAAGTATGTATTACTGCTGTAAAATTTACTAAAGATTACAATGACAATAAGTTAGGAAATTTCGGACAAAAAAATCCTTGTATGAATTTAATTCAACCTTCTTTTACATCTGTATAATTGATATTGTCCATAGTACACAATTATATATTACTAGCCAAGTGCCCATCAAGAATGACAGGGGGGGAGAGAGTGAAGGGGGACAGAGTCCCAAGCCCGCCTCCCCTTCCTTCTTGCTGGTTGGGGTCCAGGCCCTCTCCTGCCCTCCCTGCTGCAGCAGTGGGGGGAAGGGAGGAGTGGGCCTGGGCCTGACATGGGGGAGGACCCAGCCCCAGGGCAAGGAGAAGCCGGGCCGCTGGAGGGCTGAGCAGGGAGGGAGATGCTGGCCCACTGGGTCCATGGGATAGAACTGGCCGACGGGGGGGCAGAGGGGGGAGAAGCCCTGCTGCTGCTGTGAGGGGAGCAGTGGGCCCAGGCTGACCTGGCAGTGGCAGGGGGATGGGAGGAGTGGGCTTGGGGCCAACACAGGGGAGCGGGAGTGGGGGAGGAGTGGGCCCAGGCCTGATGGGGGGAGGAGGCTCACTGTAGCCAGCTGCCATGTTGGGCTGGGCCAGGCCGGGCGGACCTGTTGTCCCCCCTCAACTGCCACGATGGGCCAGCTTTTCCCTCAGCTCAGGCTCATTCCCTGCCCCCTCTCCCCATCAGGCTCAGGCCCAGTCCTCCCCTGGCCCCACTGTCACTGCTGATGCCATGGTACGCCCGCTCCCCTCCACTGCGTCAGGCCCACTTGGGGATGGGCAGAGCAGGCTCAGGGCTGATGCAGGGGAGTGGGGTGGGGGGATGAGTGGGCCTGGGCCCAAGTGGGGTAGGAGGCCCACTACTTCCCTGCGCTAGCTGCTGCCATGGCTGCAGACACATCGGGCCGGGCCTACAGTTCTCCCCCTCCCCCAGCTCAGCAGGCCGGCTTTTCCCCCCACTCGGGCCTGCTCCTGCCCTCCTACCCCCCCCATTTTTTTTGCTCTGTTGCCGCTGCCTCCAGGAATCAGGATGGGCAGCAGGGGTGAGGCCAGGTGTGCCGGCTTTGCCCCGCCCTGCTTCATCCCCTGTATCCCCACCATCATGGCAGTGGACTGCCTTCCATCAGAATGCTTCTTCACACTCTGATTGGCTGTTTCCTTCAGCCAGTCAGAGCACGAATAAAGCATTATGGACAGACAAACAGACAGAGAGACTTAAGCTTTTACAATATTAGAATTTTATACTCCAGAATCATTTCTGCACGCAGGGTACTGGCTAGACAATTAATAAGACAGGTGGTGTTAACAAGTAAAGGGATGGTCTTTTCTGTTTAAGATTCCAGAATGGTGAACTAGGTTTTGCCTCTGGCTGAATCACAGGCTTCCTATATGAAGAAGGATAAGACTAATGCAATGCACATAGGTGGGCTGAATCAAAATCAATCTTAACTGAAGTGCTTGGCTCAGGATACTTACCATTCTTGTAACAGATTGTTCATATAATGTAGATTGTACGGTCTTCAGAATAGGGACTTCTGTTATGTATGCAGGCAGAAGCTAGCATGACAGCAGTAGGATCTTAAGTGGAGCACTGATGCAAGTCTGGGTGTTTATCTAACTTATGAAAGGTCAATTCTTTATACCTGAAGTCTTTCAAAACAGCTGTTCTTGAAATTTTTACTTTTTGCATCATTGAGAGGAGACCAGTTACTGCACTATCTAGTCTTCAGAGGAGGTTGACAATTTAATCCTTCTTAGCAAAATAAGGAGGAAAGATGACAAGCTTGTTATTGTAGTCTTCATAGTGCTTCCCTTTATTGTCTCTTATGTCTTTATGACGCTTCTATTCTTTCTCTCCTTTTCTTTTTCCACGATAGATGTTCTAAATCTTTCCCTCTTTCTTTCCTAAAGGATACTTTCTTTATTCTTTTGAGGTTTTTTCTTGCTTGTCTTTTCTGCATTTGCTTCCTCTATCCTGCTTCTTCATCTGTTTCTGAAGTCCTGCTTCTGAGGTCCCTTCTCTGTGATACTTCTTTCTGACAGTTCCCTCCACTGAAGTTCCCACAGGTCTCAATTCTCCAACAGGGCTCTTGTTTCTGCCTCTGCCTGCCACCAAACAGACACATTCTCCTTCCAAAGGTAAATGTTCAGCCATGGACCACACATGTATACTGAGGCAATATTACTAATCTTTACATTTTCATCTTTACATGTGCTCTTCTGTATACTACATCCTTTCTGCTTAGAGTGACTATGATGACATGCAAATCAGGAAGAGGAAAAAGAAGCCAAGAAAAGACTGAAGGGCAGAGAAGTGATTGAGTTGTCTACCCTTCTGCTTAACAGTCCCAAGGAGAAAAGTTTAATGGAATTCTTACCAATGCAAAATGTGAGGGACAAATTGTCCGAAATGAGATATATATGTTAAATTTTCCTTGACGCTGGAGTTCTGGAAGGCATTTTACAATGGAGAAAAACTCAAATTCTAGAGAAATCACTGAAAAAAAGTTTTGTGAGAGAAGTATTTTGCAAGTAGGGATTTGAAGGGAGAGATTTCCTTGTTACAAATGAATTACCTCTTCTTTGATGTCCATGTAGCAAAATAAATAAGGAAGTTATTTTTCTCCTTCTGAAATTCCATTTATTTTTCTTGTAGTTAGCTATTTGCTTCAAAGAACCTGTATGATGAAGAGTGATTATATTTTAAAAGATGTGACTATTCTAGAGTCATAGAAAAGTAGGCCTGTAATGAACCTCCAGAAGTCATCCAGTCCAACTTCCTGCCTGAGGCAGGATCATCAATCCAAAACATCTTGTACAAACCATAATCTAAGTTCTGCATAAGACTACTCTGAAACCTAACACAACACAGACCTTAACCTGCCACAGGTAATGCAGGGAAACCACAGCAGTCAATGTCCTGATTCTATGAAAGGCTGTCAATATATATGCTGAAAAGATCCTAAGTAGAGAGCCACGTTTTCCTGGAATGGAGTTGGCCTGTTTCAATATACTGGATTTAACGAGGTTTTTTTTTTTTTTAACAAAACTCAAGGCAGGACCTTTTGTCTTTGTAGAGTTTTGTTCTCCCAACGAGTACTTGTTTCTTCTTATTGCCTGTAGCATGGGATGTGCTCTTCTGGAGTGCTCAGCTAGGCAGCTTTCATGTCTCTCATCTTTCAGAAAAATAGCAATGTAGACCTACTTTCCTCATGCAAAACCTGAGTCAATCTGTTTGCCATCTCTTTAGCAATGAGACTCAAATGTATTTGTTGCCACTTTATCTCCAGCAGGACTTGAGAGCTGCCCTATGGTATCATTGCTTCTTTACACAATAATAATGCCCAGAGCCTACAAGGCACTACGTTCATTCTAGTAGCCACTGTGCATACACATAGAACTAGTATATGAAAGGTGAGGAAGAAGTCCACAATAAAATGTGTACGATTATGGCTGGAGGGGAGCTTCATTAGGTTAGGCATAGGGCAGTTATTATAAAAGCACAGTTCAGAATGTAATATAGTGCCCAAACTGGGAGTCCCAAAACAACAGGATTTTCCGTTGTTTCCATGTTGATTTACTACGTAAATCTCAGAGTAAAGAAAGCTACCTAATGTTGGTTTTCTATAGCAAGCTTCTCACAGCTATAAAAAGTTGTGGATTCTTTAAAAGAACAAAAGCAAGAACACAAAAACTAACTGCAGAATGTTAGGAAAATTCATTGGGGGTTTTTTGGCTCTTAGTTTTCAAAAATATGCCTCGATATTATTGGAAATAGTATGACACAGAAAGCAAATATATTTCTTATTGTGATCAGGAAAAAAAAGTAGTCACAGATCATAAGATTTGAAGTTGAGTGTAAGTATTAAGTAGGGATAAGAACCCTATATTTGGGAAATATGAAATAATAGATGAGTTTTTAGAATAAATAATTTTAAAGTGAAAAACTTGCTTCTGGAATAATGTAGTGGTGATGTCACCTCTTTTGTTCCAACTCTCAGGCCTTTGGCAAAACTGTTTGATATATTGTCTACAATAGGGCCACACTAGAGTATTTCTTACGAAAGTATATTAGACATGCTTCAATTACATGCTTCTCAAAAATAAATGGAGGTGTGTACTTTTTTTTATTATGCAATTAATAGCATAACTTCTTCAGAATTAGTAATGTTTAGTATCTTGTCTGTTTTAGTTCAAGGTTCCATTTCCATGGAAACCTCTTCATACTTGGAAAGAAATGTACCATATTCAACTCATCAGTGACCAAAAAAATGTAATAAAATATGTAGGCAGTAGTAGTTGACAATTTATACAGTAAGTTTGGTTAAACTAACTATTTTGAAAGTGATAAAGTCCTACTAACTATTGGAAGCGCTTATGTTGGTATTTTGTCGTCTTTTTGTATGTATATCAGATTAGCACATTTCAAATATTTGTCATTCTAAAAAATAAATTAGAAAAATTAAAAGACAGGAAGATATAAAGAACCAAGATATAAAAATGTGAATATAGCCTATGACAATAAAGATAAGAACACTTTTTGTGACAAGGCTGTAAACTACACCAATCAAACACACTGTTCTGGAGTTTTGTACACCATACTGAATCTACAACTTTATGTGATTTCCAACAGATTTTAGGGGACCGGAGGATATTGAATGTGTAGTATATATGTGATTTGTGTGCATGTGTGTGTACACGTTTACTACCATACACCTAAACACCATGTTCTACATCACTCAGCTCACAGGTAAAGTGAAAAACTGGAAATATTGTGGAATATTAAGAGGAGGAACTTAAGGATAGTAGGAAAGGGAAAAAAGAGAGTACATATAAATGTGAAGCCAAGTGATAAAAGAAGGGTAGAGAACAAATGAGGAAAGAAACTGGTCAAAAAAGAGAAAACAAAAGGAATTCATGAATGAAGTAGAAAACAGATTGAGAGACCATGCTCATGACTGCTTAACTTGAACTTGGGTTGTAATTTATTTTGCTCCTAAGGAAAACAATGAAAGAAAACACTGGCTGAGACTAACAAGTTTAACTTGGTATTGTTTCAAAACTAAATGTAATAGGAAATTAAGTGCAGACTCATAAAAATTGATGCAAAATTCACTCTGAGGCTTTGCACAGCCAAAGGAACTTGGCAGCAAGTACGGTTTGTGTTTCACGTTCATAACACAGTGAGAACTAAGATTTTTGTATTATTTTTGGATTTTCTATTACATTTTTACACTGTTCATGAAATAACCACAGGCTGAGTTCTGCTTCATCTTTCACTGCTGTCAGTTAGGCAATGGACATACATTTATTTGTAGTACTACAAATTCTAGGGAATTTTATAGTGCTATGAAAACATAGTATGACACATGCATCCAGATGTTCAACTGCCTGCCTGTCTGAAGTAAAAAAGGGGAGCAGGAGCACACACTTCTGGGGGCTGGTGAGAAGACACCTGAACATGCTTTGAGGTGGCCCTAGTCTCTACAGAAGGGTTGGGCAATTATTTGGGCCCAAGAGCCACATGGGGAATTTTGATGAGCTTTTGTGGGCTGGACCAGCAGCCTGCATGTCCCCCCTTTGCCTCCTCTCCATTGCAACAACTCACCAAAACTCTCTACGGGTTTGCAGGTGGGTGAGGAGTGGTGTTCAAGAGCAGGAGGGGCAGGTGAGGCTGGGTTTACAGGGACAGATCACAAAACGGTGACAGCTCCAGGGGTGTGAGGTGGGGAAGGGTGTGGGAGGGGTGTGTGTGTGTGTGTGGGAGGGGGCTAGCTGGGTGCTAGGTCCTGGGAGCCTGCCATGGGCGAGGGGAGGTAGGGTGGGGCAGAGGACCCTTGTAACAGAGCTTGCCCAGGAGGTGCAGTCTGCATTGCCCCTGTGGTACTCTGCATGGGGCTCAGCCCCACCTGTTCACACCAGGGCAGCCCACATTGCTCTCCTGCCAGTGCCTGCAGCCTGTCCTGGCTGGGTGTTGTTTTGCTCCTCGTCTCCAGCAGCGGCTCCTGTTCCTGCTCCTGCTGCACTGAACAGCTTCCCTGGGGCTGTTGCCAGTGTGATTGCAGTCAGCTGGGTGCTGCTTTGCTCCTCCTGCCTCCAATGGTGGCTCCTGCTGCTAACCTTGTCTGTGCTGCACTGCACCACTTTGGGATGGCAGGCAGGAGGGTACCCAGCTGCAGGCACACTGGGTACATTCCCCCCCTGCTGTGCCATTTTGGGTAGGCAGGCAGCTTCAGTTGGGCAGTTCCTGCACCAGCATACAGGGCTCTGGCTCTAGCTCCTGGGAAGGTGGTTGGGAGCTGCTCTGCTCCCCCTTCTTCCAGAGGTGGCTCCTGCAACTGCTCTTGCCCCTGCCATGCTGTGCCATTCCCAGCAGATCAGGAGCAGGAACCACTGCTTGAGGCAGAGTAGTACCTGGCTGCAGCCAAAGTGGGAACAGCCCCACTAGAAGTGGGGTGTACTGGCTGCAGCTAGGCCGCAGGCATTGGTGGGAGCCCAGCATAGGCTATCTCAGCATGGGTGGATGGGGCTTGGCATCATACAGAGAGCTGCACGGGCAACTGTGGGTTTGATCCAGTCATCTGGTGGACTGGATCCAGCCTGAGGGCCATATTTTGCCCACCCCTACTCTAGAGCTTCTTGACAGGGCCATGCGAGTTGGCAGTGATCTGATCCAGCTTCAGATCTGGCCATTTTGGATGGCCCTGATCCAGAGCCCCAGACCGGGTTTCCACCTTGATCCAGCTGAAGTGGCTCTGAAGCTTCGGAGCTGCCTCAGAGATCCTGTTACAGGGTATAATGGGGAATCAATGGAAGATCTATAACTTTGTGGTTTTTTGTATGATTTGGAAGGTAGCCTCTGCTAAGAGCATGAAGCCTGCCAAGTTTCAAGAATATTAGTGCAGGGGTTTAGGGGGAATTGTACCCCAAATTCTTAAAAGCCAAACTCATGTTATGGCTATGTATTACACCATGGGGGGGGTTCAAAACTTCAGGGGTAGTAGCTCTTACTAAGGCCACGAAGCCTGCCAAGTTTCAAGAAGATCGGTGCAGGGGTTGGGGGGGGGCACCGCACCCCAAGCTGTTGACAGGCAAAACTCATGACACAAATGACCCTGTGTATGTTAAGGCACAGCGGGCTGAAAACTGCAGGAGTGGTAGCTCTTGCCAAGGCCACAAAGCCTTCCAGCTGTTTGTGTCCTAGAGCAGGCCTGAGTGAGCACTGGGCCCTGCCAGGCTGCAAAGTCTGCCTGCCAGTTGTGTGTGTCTCACTGGGGGCGTCTGTCATCTGGGGCCCTGCACCAAAAGCTGCTGACAGGCAAAACTCGTGATGTGGGTGGGTGACACTGTATGTGTCTTAAGGTGCACCCTTCCTGGTGCTGGGGGCTCTGCACAACATGGCAGTGTGCCCCATTGAAGCCTCCTCCTCCCCTACAGCCTCACACCCGGTCCTCTGCTTTACGTGACAACAGGTACAATAACTTAGCTGGCTCAACACCAGTAGCATCAGCAGCAGCATCAAAGGTACCCAAACGGAACTGTCACAGAGCCTTTCTTTTTATAAAGGGATTGACAGCAAGAGGTAAAGATGTTGTGTTGTGTTGGACATATGATGGTATTTATGGTGTGTGATGGCTTATCTTGTGTTTTTATGTCTATGTGTGTATTATGAAAAAAAGAAGTACTTAAAAAAATGTATCATTGGAAGGTTTAGGGTTGAAAACCCCTTTGTCAGGCTGAGGAAGTACCTGCAGCTGGTCCTGAATGGAAGGAATAGTAAAGAAGCCAGAGGTTGGCCTGGCATGCAATGCAGGCAAAAAAGCTAGTCAGTGAAAATAGAAATGGAGGCATTGGGGGGAGGGACAGACTGGGGTTGGGGATAGCAGGGAAAGGGGAATGTAGCAGTGCAAGTAAAAGTGCAGAGGTGCCTGGGGTGTCAGATGTCCAGCAGGGCGCAGCATGCCAGAATTACACTGTCTACATTGAGTCCATGAGTTTCTGTACCTACTACCTATGAGGCTGATGAAGTGCAGTCCATAGGCTCAGCTCTGAAAAGTGGTTTGTACATTCAAACAAGCACCTAACCTCATCACCAGAACTGAAGCCAACTTCCTACAGCTCAAAACACAAAGCCTGCCAACTATCTCCAGTACCCCCACAAACTGCACACCAGAATCTATCAAAGACAACAAAATCTGACTACCTGTGTGGGCACATTCTTCACCAAAAAAACCACTCTGCCTCCAATCTCTCAGGCCTGATCCTGAGATGGAACAAATTACAATTGAAACCACTTTTCAGAGCTGGGCCTATGAACTGCACTTCATCAGCCTCCTAGGTAGTAGGTACAGAAACTCATGGACTCCATATACACAGTGGAGTTCTGGCACACTGCAACCTGCCGGACATCTGACACCCCAGGAACTTTTGTACTTTCACCTGAGCTGCTACATCCCCTTGTCCTCCCCACCCCCACCACAGCCTGTCCCTCCCCCCGACCCCTTCATTTCCATTTTCACTGACTGGCTTTCTTGCCTGCATTG
>NW_017728918.1:55181218-55218551 GCF_001723895.1 Crocodylus porosus | reverse complement strand
ATTTCCATTTTCACTGACTGGCTTTCTTGCCTGCATTGCAGGCCAGGCCAGCCTCTGGCTTCTTTACTATTCCTTCCATCCAGGACCAACTGCAGGTACTTCTGCAGCCTGACAAAGGGGTTTTCAACACTAAAGCTGGCATCCTGGGTAGCTAAGCTGAGCTTACTGGGAGCCTCACAACTGTACTGCAACCAGCAAGAGTCAGGCCTGTTAAAGATGTGACAGGTCTGAGCATTCCCCACCAGGACTTTGTGCATATGTGCGTTAGCTGGAGGTTATGGTGCCTCCTCCCCGCCTTTCACCAGGGGATCATTTGTTCTGGCATTTAAGGGGCTGCCATGCCACCAGCAGTCCCACCAGGCCTCCCTACCTTGGCAGGGTGCAGTTTTAGTGGTCATTCCCAGAACCTGGGGCTTCCTCCTTCCCCATAGACCCAATTCTATACCTCCAAGTTCGTCCTGGCAGGGGAATGAGCTCAGCAGGGACGTGTTCTTCCCCTGCTGGCTGGTGATGCAGTTAGTGCCCCCTCCAGCTGAGAGCAGGGCATTACTTGGCTTTTCAAAACCTCAGAAAAGGAAATTGGTGCAGACGGAGTGAGGAGGGTGGCACTCAGTCCATCTGCAGGTGGAGGTTGGGGGACACCAGCAGTGGGAAGTTCACCTTTAGGAACACCAGCTGCTCCACCAACGTAGGATCCAAGCAGGTGCGGTGGGGTGTCACAACATCCCCAATAATGCTGAACACCCTCTCTCTTGGAACACTGGTTGGTGGACAGGACAGGTGTTGCCAGGCAACCATGGCCAGATCCTTCCACATCTGGCTGTGGCTTCCCCAGTAGGCCAGGGGGTCACATTCCAGTGGCTCCACATCCTCAGTGAGATAGGTAGCCACCTAAGCCTTGGTGCTACTTGCCTGAGGCTGGGGTCTGGTGTGTTTGGACCCCAGCACTGAAGTCATGCCCATGGCCAACACTGGCAGTGGTTGGCACGGGAAAGTGGATCCCCCTCTTCCACATCCCCTCACCACTGCACTTTGGTCTCCCTAACTTTGTTCACCAGCACCTGCATCCAGTGATCAAGGGTTTTGGGGATGCCAGTGTACATGCTCCCCTTCACCCTCGGGTCACACATGCATGCCATCATATGGACTGTACTGGATCTCAAGGGATCCAGCCATCTCCTGATGCCCTCCTTCAGCCGCCTCACCAGTGCCTGCATGCCTGGTGACAGCGGCCTGCCCCAGCCAGGAACATTGATCCCCTGGAACTTCTCCATTTGGTTCTCTCACTGGGGGGATCACCTCACTGAGGAGGGCATCGCCAGTGCTAAGGGTCTCGGTGGCTTCGAGGATGATCTGCTCAGGTCCCTTCCGACCCTAGAAACTATGAAACTAGAACCTCAGATAGATCTTGTGGTTCATGAATATGTTGTGGGACTTGTCCTCTGGGAAAGGTGTTGCATCTCCAGTTCCTAGCTTTTGAATATATGTCATGGAATGCCATGAACTCCTCCTCCTAGTCTTGTACCTGATCTGGGATGGTTGCAGGATGCAAATGGTAGTCCTGTACCCCACCTCTGGCTCCTTGGAGGCACTGGAGTCTTTGTTTGTTTGACCTGGGATAGCTGTGTTAAAGGTGTGGGGGGTGGTGCTGAGTTGAGCATTCAAAGTAGTTTCCCGTGAGAACATGTGGCAACTTCTCATATTAGGCAGTGGTGGCCCCAGGGCATTAGCAGCCTGTTTGGCATCTTGGGCCTGAATATAGTGGGTGTTCAGGACCTTTGTCTTGGAGTGACAATCCTGTCAGTTGCAGCTGTTGACCCAACCTTTCATTTCAGTTGCAGTACTCTCAAAGATGGTCTGTTTTGAGTGAATAAGCACTGGATTTCCTCCTTGCCTCAAAAGTGAATAACATCCAGCATCTCTGCTTGCCTTCAGTGGGTGAACCTCCTGAAGGCTGAGGAAGACAAAGTTGTGGATGTTGTGGATCCTGGGAGTGGATCATGTGATCCAAACTGCATGCTGTCTTAGTTCAGCCCTGAACCAGTGAGCAGGGCAGGTGAGAGGCCCTGGCATTCATTTTCACTGAGTAGCAATATGGCATGGTGACAAGTTCTTAACTCCTGTACCCTGGGGCAATATGGTTCAGCATGAGACACAGACTGACCTCCTTGCAACTGTGGAGGAAGGAAGGGAGATATGAGCAATGCCTTCTAGAATGCCTTTTGGGACCAAGGGACAACTTGTAGCACTGTTTAAATGTCCATGCTTTGTATGTGGCACTGCAAAACATAGCACTACAGAAAAGTTCTTTGAAAGAAGAATATTTGTGTGGTCCTAAAAACAGTGTAAATGTATTCAGGCTTTTTGTAATGCTGAAACAGTGTAGACAGAACTACAAATGTAATGTGTGTCCTTACCCTGAGTGGGATAGAGACATATCAATGGTCAGAATTTAATCCTTGTAGCACATACCTTTCTCAGTCCAATTTCTGAGAGATACTCACAACCAAGAACACTCCCTACTTCCGTGGGAGGCAGATGTTCAGCCTCTCCAGATATTTGGCCTTTCATATTTGGTATAAAACAAATATTCTGGATCTTTTAGTAATGTCACCTTTTAAAAAAAATTCTTACCTCTCACTATGCATAGAACACACTTCCAAACCTGCTACTCACACTGTCCCAGTGACTTCATTTAAATACCTCCAAAAACACTAATTTCTGCTGTGTTACTGATGAGAAAAGAGTTTAAAAACCCACAGAAAAATCAGGCTAAGATAATGGATGTGTATACATAACATCCTGGGAAACCCCATGATATTACTTACTTTCATCTTCATTCTCTCTCCTCTCCTACCCTTCTGTGTATTTAGGATCTGTTTTTCTGCCATGTTTGCATTTCGATGGCAAGCTCTTTCTGGGACAGATTATATCGATAAATTTCTGTGTACAGCTTGGCATACTTTTGAAGAATATGATGATATTAAATAATAATTATAGTTCTGCTGTAGTGAGTTGTTATTGAGTTTTCAGCTAATCTTTTCTTCACAAACATGTGAAGTATGCATATATTTAAGAAAGTATTTAAGGGTCAAAAAAATTGCTTTGGGGCACAAATGAAGTACTCGATTGTACTCTGAAAGCCTGCTTCCCATTGACTTCAATCAGACACATACATACATCAGGCCAGAATTTGATGATGTAAATCTTGACTATACAGCTAGGAAGCTAATAATGAATAAATGCTGGAAATCTAACCTTTCAGTGGAGGGGAGGAGTCCTACTAATAATTTAAAAATAATTATTCAATATTCTTATAGTATATTTGCACTAATTACTAGCATTCTTCATTGCTAGCAACATGGCTCTTTTAAATCACCATTAAAGGAAGGAGCAAATGAGTAACTTTGATAAAAAGTAAATTAACACCAGTATGATTTATGAACAAGTGGCATCTCAGCTGTCTACTGAAATTTAAAAATGTGCCCTAAGGCCAGATTATTATGTAGTGACTGTTTTCTCTGTCCTAATGACTGCTGAATACAATTCTAAATGTAGAGGTGTCACACAATCATTGAAGACCAAGTGCGCAGAGGTGAATAACTGGACATTGTCAGTATTTACTTGGGCTAAATTGTAGAGCTGACATCAGGCTCTAAATCATAATGTCTCTGAATCTCTTGTTTCAGTGGGGAACTAAGCTACATAAGCCTGATACAGCATAAGAGAATAGACAACTGAACAAGTTTTGTTTCCTCCACATACAAGGAACCCTAGAGAATTAGATCCCTGAAGAGAAAAAGAAGAGAGTCATTCTATGGATAAAGATGTAACAAGGAAGTTAACAACATAACTATTGTTATTATTCTTGCATTATTCAAAGAATGCATGCCTCTCTGAATCAGTTAGTCTCTAAGGTGCCACTTTGACCTGTCTTCCGCCTGACTCCAGACTAACATTGCTAACTACATCTCCATTTCACTGTTGATCAACAAAATTATAACATCTTAAAAACTGTGTGTGCATGTGCAACAGGAAAGGGAGGTTTTGATGCAGGACTAGTCATAAAAAGGTAATCTGCACTAGCTCTCCTAATTTTTTAGATTGTATAACTGCTCTATTACTTTGAACATCTGTGGACTTATTCAGTCCATTCTTGGCTTATAAACATGTAGATATTTTGGTTTTAAAAAAATGAAAAGATGCTAGAAAATATAGAAAGTTTGTTATATAAAAGGGGACACTGTGAAGAGGGTCAGCAGCATGGCACAGAGCAAAGAAGGGGAACAGTCCAGGCTGAGCTATGTGCCACTGATCTCCTGTGCCACTGCAGGCCAGATCCAGCCTATAGGTAGTAGGTTGCTCACCTGTGACTTAGGGGTCAACCTATATAACAAGTTGTATAACTTGAGGATTGGGGCATTTGGTTAGGAAGTGCAAGGTGGTGCCTCAAATCCCTTTATAACAAGAAAGAATTTGTTCTCTCACTTCCTGGATAAGTGCTATAACCCCTGTGAAAAAGCGGGGCATGATCCCTTCTTCTTCAGAAATGTTCAGTTGTTGTCCTCAGAAGGAAAACAAAGTATTGTGAAGTACAATTAAATAGATAATGGACAATAGTAAGCCTGATGCCTGTGCCCCTGAGAGAGAGTTTAGACATAAGCCTGTGCTTAGCATCTCCTACTGGCTTCCCCTCAGTGCCTCTGGCTTTTGTAAATTACCCTCTGTTGATACGTACCACTCACCAATCTCTCTATATAGGGCAAAAGTAATTCCAAAGAGTCTTGTTTGACTGTATAGAGATCCTAAGTCAAATGAATTGTCCTCTAGAGAAATGAGTCTAGTACCTATGCTTAAAGAACCAATTTGAACCCTGGCCTAGCTCTCTCTGTCAAGTAAAGCTACGTATCCCTGCAAGCTGACACTGGCACCCATGGTGGACTTGAGACCCTTTGGGTTAAAATCTGGAGAATACGGCACTGGGGATACTACGGTGGAAGCCTACTATAGACCCCCTACCCAGGGTCAAGATCTTGACCAGGAGTTTGCCAGGAAATTGGCTGAGGCTCTGCGCACCCAGTGTATGGTTGTCATGGGAGACTTTAACTACCCAGACATCTCATGGGAGGAGCACTCAGCCAAATCCAAGTGGGCGCAAAGCTTTCTCTCATGCATGGATGACCTCTATCTGAAACAGGAAGTCTACAGGCCAATGAGAGGTAAAGCGCTGTTCAACTTGGTACTAGCAACCAGGGATGACCTAATCAGTGACCTAATGATTGAAGGGAAGCTGGGTGACAGTGACCACGAGCTGATCAAAGGGGAGGGGAGGGAAGTTCAGGATGAGTGGTTGCTCCTCAAGGGAGCAATCCTGGATGCACAAGCAAAGTCTTAGAGGAAAGGCAGCAAAAGCCTTAGAGGAAAGTCTTAGAGGAAAGGCAGCCCCCTTGGCTCTCCAGAGAACTAGTGGACCTCCTACATTTTAAAAGGAAGACCTACTAAGGATGAAGGACTAGAACCACCACTAAGGAAGAATAGTCTGCTCTGGCCAGGACCTGCAGAGAGAAAACCAGGAAAGCCAAGGCTGCGATGGAACTCCAGCTAGCGACAAACATCAAGGACAATAAAAAGTCCTTTTTTAGATATGTGGGGAGCTGGAGGACAAGCAAGGGGAACACTGGATTCCTGCTAAACTAGATGGGACAAGTGACAACAGATGCCTAGGAAAAAGCAAACTTGCTGACTGGGTACTTTGTGTTAGTTTTTCACCAGTCTCATGGGACAACCCTGCCCACTGTGGGACAGGGAGGCCCGGGTGAGGGAAATTCCTTACCATCCATCAAAGCTGACCTTGTCAAGGAACACCTTGACAGGCTGGATACCTTCAAATCAGTCAGCCCTGATGGGTTATACCCAAGGGTACTCAGGGAGCTGGTGAGCATCATAGCTCAGCCCCTGGCACGGATCTTTGAGAGCTCTTGGCACTCTGGTGAAGTGCCTGATGATTGGAAGAGGGCTAATCTTGTGCCTATCTTCAAGAAAGGGAGGAAAGTAGATCCAGCAAACTACAGGCCCATCAGCCTGACCTCTATCCTGGGGAAGGTCTTGGAGAAGATTATCAAGGAGGACATCCTTAACAGACTAGCTGAAGGCAATATCCTGAGGGATACCCAGCATGGGTTTGTTGCAGGTAGGTCTCGCTTGACCAATCTCATTTCCTTTTATGATAAGGTGACGTATCATCTGGACAAGGGGGAAGAGATTGATGTCATATATCTTGACTTTAAAAAAGCCTTCGATCTGGTATCCCATGATCACCTCTTTGCAAAACTGGCTAACTGTGGCCTCGACTTCACCACGATCCTCTGGCTGGGGAATTGGCTCCGTGGCACGACCCAGAGGGTGGTGGTTGATGCAAGTCAATCGTTGTGGTGCCCTGTGACCAGTGGGGTCCCTCATGGCTCTGTCCTAGGGCCTTTACTTTTTAACATCTTCATCAATGATATAGACATTGGTGTCAGCAGTGGGCTGGCCAAGTTCGCTGATGGCACCATACTCTGGAGTAAAGTATCCAGACCTGAGGACAGGAGGGTAATCCAGGCAGATTTTGATAAACTCATGAAATGGGCTGATGGAAACCTGATGGTGTTTAACACCAAAAAATGCAAGATTCTCCACTTTGGGAGGAAAAACCTGCAGCATGCTCCCCAGCTCAGCAGTGCTACACTGGTTAGAACTACAGATGAAAGGGACTTGAGGGTCATGATTGACCACAAGATGAACAGGAGCCATCGATGTGATGCTGCGGCTAGTAAAGTGAGCAAAACACTGGCTTGCATCCAGCCTGATGCTTCTCAAGCTAATCCTGTGAGATCATTCTCCCCTTGTACTTGGCCTTGGTGAGGCCACAGCTGGAATACTGCGTCCAGTTTTGGGCTCCACAATTCAAAAAGTATGTGGAGAAGCTTGAGAGAGTGCAGAGTAGAGCCATGTGCATGATCAGAGGTCAGGAAAACAGATCTTATGATGAGAGACTGAGAGCCATAGGACTCTTCAGCCTGGAAAAGCGCAGGCTGAGGGGCGATCTGGTGGCCATTTATAAGTTTATTATGGGTGTTCACCAGGATCTGGGGGATTACAGTCTCAAATGGTCACAAACTCCTCTGTGACTGCTTCAGGCTGGACATAAGGAAGAACTTCTTTACTGTCTGAGCCCCCAAGGTTTGGAACAGATTGCTGCTGGAGGTGGTTCAAGCACCTACTTAGAACGCCTTCAAGACACTTTTGGATGTTTGTCTTGCTGGAATCCTATGATGCCTGCTGACTTCCTGCCCTTGGGCGGGCAGTTGGACTTGATCCTCTGGGGTCCCTTCCAGCCCAAATGTCTACAAAATCTATAAATTATCCTTTGAACACTGGCCGTTAACACGTTTTTAAATAATGTATTAATTTTCCTTTGCTATTGATATAATAACCTGTAGTCATGATTTGTTCCAGTGATATCACAATCTTGTATTAGCAAGCAAAAATCACAGATATCTGAAATTCTTTAAGTCTTAGATAAGATTGGGCTAATACTAAAACAATACATTCCTAATAATATATCGAAGGGCTTTGTTTCCACCTGTTGATCATTCTCAATGTAATGATGGTGTAATTCTTAATGTAGACATTTTATACAAGTGAAAAGAATGAAAGTTTAACACATTAAATTTAACAAAAATGCACTGATGCACTGAGGTCTATAGCAGGAGGCTTCACATATAGCCAATAGCACAGCACAGTCTTTCACATTTATGAAAGTATTTCCTTAGGTAACAAACACTTCAGCATCATTGGCATATTGGCTGAAATACAAATAGGAAACCTACTGAGCTAAACTCTGAATTCAGCTACACATATGTAAATTCAGAGTAGCTCTGATGAAGGGAAAACAGTTATTTTAGATATATTCTCCTCTTGTTTGAGAACATACTTCAGTTGATACTCATGTATGTGCTTGTGAGATAGAAGGTAAGAGAAAGAGGAGGGAGGATGCTGCAAAATGTAGTCCAGCTGGAGGAGGAAAGGCTGATCACAGGCAGCCAGTGTGGCTTTACTAAGAATAAATTGTGCCAGATGAACCTGATTTCCTTCTCCAACAAGATAATTAGCAAGGTGGATGAAAAGAATGTAGCAGATATAATGTATCTTGACTTCAGTAAGGCTTTTGACAAAGTCCTACTCGACCTCTCTATAAACAAATAGGAGAAATGTGGGCAGGACAAAACTACTATTAGATAGGTAGACAACTATCTCAATAGCTGCAAACAAAGGGTAATTATAAATGGATTGACATCAGAATGGAGGTAGGGCTCAACAGGAGTCCCACAGAGGTCTGTCCTGGGCCCAGTGCTGTTTATTGTGTTTATTAATTAATTAGATGCTGGAATTGAGCACATCTTGAGAAAATATTTCATAGATGTCATAGATTTCATAGACATTAGGGGCTGCAAGGGGCCTTGTGAGATCATTAAGTCCAGACCCTCTGCCAGAGGCAGGAACTCTGCAGGGATCAGATGATCCCAGCAAGATAAACATCCAAATGCTTTCTGAATGAGTGCAGAGTAGGTGCTTGCATCACCTCTGGGGGGAGTCTGTTCCTGACCTTGGACACTCGGACTGTAAAGAAGTTCTTCCTTATATTGAGTCTGAATCAGCCTTCTAGAAGTTTCTGGCCATTGAACCTACTTATCCCTTGGGGAGCCCTGGTGAACAACTGTTCTTTCAGATCCTAATGCACCCCCCTTATATACTTATAGGCAGCCACCAAGCCCCCCCTGAGCCTTCTCTTTGCCAGGCTGAAGAGTCCTATGTCCCTCAGCCTCTCTTCATAAGGATTGCTCTCTTGACCTTTGATCATACAGCTGGCTCTTCTCTGGATTCTCTCAAGCTTATCCAAATCCCTCCCAGGGTGTGGGGTCCAAAACTGGACGCAGTACTCCAGCTGTGGCCTCACTAAGGCAGAGTAAAGTGGGAGGATGATATCCCTGGTTTTGCTCGAGATGCATCAGTAGATGCATGCCAGAATTTGGTTTGCTCTGCCAGACATGGCACCGCACTGGGGGCTTATGTTCATCTTGTGGTCAGTCAAGACCCCTAAGTCCATTTTGGTCGCAGTGCTAACGAGTGTAGCACTGCCAAGCCTATAAGTATGATGCTGGCTTTTTCACCCTGCATTTCTCTATATTGAATGCCATCAGGTTTTGGTCTACCTACTTTGCAAGTGTGTCCAGGTCAGCCTGTATCCCCAGCTTGCTTGCAGTGTGACCGCCTTCCCCCATAGTTTAGTGCTGTCTGCAAACTTTGCCAGTTCACATTTGATGCCTGAATCCAGGTCATTAATGAAGATACTGAAGAGCACTGAGCCCTGGAGGACTCCATTGGTAACCTTGCGCCACGTTGATTTGTTCTCATCAACTAATACCTTTTGGTTCTGACCCCAGAGCCAGTTCCCCAGCCATCAACTGTGAGATGGTTGAGGCCACAGTTCCCCAGCTTGCTCATGAGACATCATGGGAGACCAAGTCAAAGGCCTTCTTCAAGTCCAGATAAATTACATCAACCTCATCTCCCTTGTCCAAGCAATGCATCACCTGGTCATACAAGGAGATGAGGTTGGTCAAGCAAGACCTTCCAGTAATAAAACCATGTTGGCTGGCATTCAGTAGGTTGCCTTCCATTAGTTTGTTGCAGATGGATCCCTTGATAATTTTTTCTAAGATCTTTTCAGGGATGGAGATTAGATTGATAGGTCTGTAATTCCCTGGATCTACTTTCTTTCCTTTCTTGAAGATTAGGATCACACTGGCTCTTTTCCAGTCTTCCAGTACATCACTGAAGCACCATAAGCTTTCAAATATCTTGGCCATGGGAAAGCTATGATGTCCACCAACTCTTTTAAGACTCTCAGTAATCCATCTACATCAATTGTGGGCCCATATCTTGAACCCTGGTTCCTTTGCGTCCTGTCTGACAGCGTGACCCCCTTGGGGGGGTGGAAAACTGACACAAGCTAATCGTTTAGGAGATTGGCCTTTTCTTGGGTGTCAGACATCAGCTGCCTCATTTAATCTCGCAGGGGGCTAATGTTGCTTTTTTCCTCCAAATTCCCACATATCTGAAGAATGACTTTTTGTTATCCTTAATTCCTGTGGCTAGCCTGAGTCTGGTTGCTGCTTTGGTTTTTCTGGACTGTTCCCTACAGGTATAGGCTAGTGCTGAGTAGTCCTCCATGGTGATGATTCCAGTTTTCCATCTGATGTAGGATTCTCTTTTTTGTTTCAGGAGACCCAGAAGTTCCCTGTTGAGCCAAGGGGGCTTCCCTGCGCTCTGACTGTTGTGTCATCTGCAAATGACATAAAACTGGGATGGATGGCAAATACATTGTAAGACAGGAGTGCAATTCAGAAAGATCTTGACAGATGGGAAAGTTGAGCTGGAGCTAACAGGGTGAAGTTCAATGTTGGTATCTCAAGCGGCTACACCTTGGGACCAATAATAGAAAATATAAATACAAAATGGGGGACATTCAGGTTGCAGAAAAGGCACTTAAGACGTCCTCAAATACCTGAAGGGCTGCCATAAAGAGGGAAAATACATTTTTTGTAGGGGTGCACTGGTAGAGATTTTTTGGGCCGATACTGATGGCCGATTTTTGACAAATCGTATTGGCTGATACTGATCTGATTCTGATATGCAGCCCTGCAGCATGGAGAGCAGTGACTGTCTGGTAAGTGTGTTGTGGGGGAAGGGGTGGGGGGCAGATTGAGGCCCCTGTGGTGAGGAAGGGAGTGGGGCTGGTGCTGGGGCAGGCGCTACATAGCTGGGGTGGGGCAGGGCACAGGATGGAGCTGTAGTTCGTCCAGGGGGTACAGCTCCCACCACTGCATGCACCCTAGGAAGGCATGGGGGGCCAGGGAGCATGCCCCCAGTCTTGTGCACAGGGGAGGGCAGGATGTCACTGTGGGATGGGGCCAGGGGCAGTGTCAAGCTCTTCCTGGCAGGGGGCTGGGCAGGGCTGAGCTGGGCTGAGCTTGGGGCGGGCAGCAGCAGCGGTGGGAGTGGGGGCTACGGTGAATTTTGGAGTGGCTCTAGGCCCCACAACCCTCCCACCCAGTAACACCTCTGCTGCCTTGAGTGCAGCCCTGCCCAGCACCTGCTAGGAAGAGCCTGGTGCTGCCTCTAGGCCCAGCCTGCAGTGGAAGCTCACCCTGCTCTGCCCTTTGCACAGATCCAGGGGTACACACTCCCCATGCCCTTCTGGGGTGCGTGTAGTGATGGAAACTGTTCCCCCCCACCCCATGCCCCCAGGATGAGCTGCAGCTCCGTCCTCTGGCCTGCCCTGCCCTGGCTGAACAGCACCTACCCCTGCCCCTGCCCCAGTGCCAGCTCCACTCCCTCCCTCACTGTGGGAGCTTTGATCTGCCCCCCCACACCCCTTCCCTCCCTCTGCCCTTTCCCCCACAGCAGACTTACCAGCTGGACCCAGATGCTCTCCAAGCTGTGGGGATGCACTCCTGGCCCCTGCATGCTGTGCTGTGGCTAAGCACATGCATGGGGCATTTGTCAGCTACATTATCAGCCATGAGCTAAAAAATGCCGATTGCCAATACACTCTCAATTTTCCTCATATCGGTGCCGATCTGATATGGGACTGATGTATTGGTACATCTCTAATTTTTTGTCTTGCTGCAGAGACCAAGATATGGACTAGTGGCCTGAACTTGCAGCAAAGTAGGTTTAGATTGGATATCAGGAAAAAGTTCTGTACTGTTAGAATGGTGATATAGTGGAACAGACTGCCAAGGGATTATGGAATCTCTATCACTGAAGGTGTTCAAGAAGAGGCTGGATAGGCATTGATTAGTGATAAACTAGGAGTAGCTATGCCTATGCTCTAGGATGGCTATTTCCCGTACTTCCAGTTTGTTGGGCTTTGCTGATTGCCACATGGGGCCAGAAAGGATTTTTTTTGTATGCCTGCTGTTACATGTGAGAGGGAGAGTATGGGGAGAAGTGGGAAGGGTGGGTGTGTGGTTTTACTCTCCTCGGAAGTATGGGAGGTAAGCCTGCAGCCAAAGCTGGGGATTTTGACTGGGGTATACTAATGGTCATGCTGGAACTAGAATCCACAGATTCCTGGCTAGAATGCCTTGCCCCTCTATTCATGGTTAGACCAACTGCCATATCTGGGGTCAGGAAGGATATTACCTCATGGTTAAATTGGTAAGGAGTGTCGTGCTTTTTGCCTTCCTCTGTTGCAGGGGGCATGGCCCTCTTCCCTGGATCTCTCCAGCATATTTTAACAACGTTCACAGAAGCAGAACATTGGCCGCAATTGTCCTCCTATTTTCCCCGTGGCAGGTTAGGGTTATTATGTTTTGTGGTTGTGTCAGAGTTGACTATGTAATTAATAAGTTAGATGATAGATTTGTATAGGATAGTTTGGATAGGGAAGATACTGCCTCAGGCTGGCCAATTGGATTAGATGACCTCTGAAGGTTTCTTGCAGCCCTACTTCTCTATGATTCTATGATATAAATATAAAAGAAGTACAGTAAAAGTTCTGTTAACCAGCATCTTACAAGCCAGCATGCTCAATTAACTGGCATACTGCTTGTAAGATAAAGTGAAACTGAAAGTGCCCACCATTTCTCCAAGACCCCACGGCCCAGGGGCATAACAGGCTGTGTGGGGCCTGCCTCCCTGGCCTGCAGGGCCCGCAAGGCCCACAGGAGGGCTGGCGATGCTGTAGGAGGGGCAGTGGGACGCCCCAAACTCAGCGGGAGAAGTGGTGACCTGGGCCGCTCAATTAACCGGCGTATTTTGTTATTCAGCATCCCCTATTCCTGAGGGATGCCGGATAATAGAGCTTTTACTGTATCTTTATACTGACTATGACAAGTTTACTAAGAAAAAAATCCTTAGAAGACAAAGGTGATGTTTCCACAATCTTATTCATAGCACTTCCGCAGAACTGAGCAAAGCACTGTTTACAACACATAACAACATGGAGCGGCTTCAGAAGAAGATTATGTTCATCTTTCCCAAAGATTTGAGGTCCTTAGTAAAACATGAAGAAAAAAGACAACCCCAACCAAGAAAAAAAATCATTAACCCAAATATGTAGAACACAATTTTATTTCCTGCCCATCAGAGAGGAATTTAGAAGAACTGGCTCAGTGCTTTTGCATTAGATAAAGTTCATCACAAAGCAGTACAGTTAGCTACAGAAGAATTCAGTACATAAATAAATCATGTGTGTACTCCAGACACTCAAAGTTTATTGGTAGTTCAAGTGTATTGAGCTTTGTGATATTAGGTGATATCAAACAGTGTTCCACATGAAAACAATATCAAATGTATGGCTCAGTTTACAGAGTGAAATCCAGAGAGATAGAGGGAGGAAAAGGAAACACAAGAGCTCTCTCACCCTCCATTCTCTTTTCTTTTATTGGTAATTCTGCTGTAAAGATAATCCATCCATTTGCTTTTTCTAATTCTAACATATTGTGCTGATATTATATCCTCCTTTTAGTCCACCTTCCAACTATCATTTCTGTTGTGGGGGCCAAGACTATTATCCATTTAACACTTCTCCTACTTCTTATTAATCAGCCATAAAATCTAATCTGGTCCTCATCTGTGAAAGTGTTGTGCACTCACAACTGTAACTGAAGTCAATGGGAGTTAAACCTTGAACATATCAATTGCTGTAAAAATAGTAAGCGTTAAAAACTGTAGTCTTTTAATCTCTCAAATTTGGGGCCTAAATTTAATAAGTACATCTGAAAGTTTTATCCTTTAACTATCTGTGTCAGAGTTCCAAACTGTAAAATGGACATGATAATATCATTTACTCCTGCAGTCTGTCATGAAGATAAAGTACTATTCCTACATTCACTACAGCTCATGAAGAAATGAATAATTTTATACAAGTAGAAGCTTTGGATGGCCTGCAGCAAATAAAGCAGTGAGCCACACAATGAATTATGCAATAAAACAATAAATAAAGGGAAATATTCATTAGCTTTTTCATGACCACCATCCTTTCTTAGTACTGAATGAGGTGGAATTTTTATTTAATAAGTTATCACATAATTAAGGAAAATGTGACTGAATTAAGGTTGCAGGAACAATGTCATTAGTGGACCAAGGAGAATTAAAGAAGAGAAAAAAAACTGCAGCTAAAATTTACATATGACAGGTAAATAGTTAAGACATATTTATATGTTTGCTAAATTTCAGCAATTAATTTTTGGCATAACATGCTATAATCATCACCCCATTAAAGCAGCACCCCAACATCATTAAATCTAAGATATTCAGAGGAATATCAGTATCTGTCTTTAAACACAAAATTTCTTCTTAGTGTTTACGAAGGGGAAACAAGAATTGATTTTCTTGCTTATTTGAAGACTCAAGACTCCACTGAAAACCATTCTATTTCCAATATATATCAACAAATATTATTTCCTGCCAAGGCAGGGGGTCGGACTAGATGATCTACTCAGGTCCCTTCCGACCCTAGAAACTATGAAACTATGAAAGTAGACCTCAGAGCTTTTGCCATATGTCTAGCATTTAACAGCATAACACTATGGTTACTAACAATAACTAACTCTCTATTAACAACATCATGCTCTCATTTTATGCAGAGTAGTCTGTTGCTCATAGACACTTATGATCTTTCTTTTAGATGTGCTTTCTATCCTCAGCTTGCACCTTAAGCAGTTTCAGCATTCAAGTTTAAGAAATTTTCAGTACCATTTAAATAGTTTCAAATAATATAATGATGTATAATATAATACTTAGAGGCTATGAAGTTTTGAGCCAATCCTTTTAACCCTGGAAGTGTTCCTTTACTCATAATTTTGTAGAAGTCCAAGATCTCACCCTGTGAGTAGTTCCATTGAAGTCAATGGGAGTGCTTTTAAGTAAGGAGATATTTATTTGCAGAAGGGCAGCCTTTGGCCATCAGCACTATGTTGTTATATAAAGAAAAGGACCATTACTATTAGATACTAAAGCACTTGATTCCAGGATCAAGATCCTGAAGAACCTTTCCAGGTGCCTTTCCCCAGTTAATAATGAATTAGTAATAGATAAATGTCAAAAGACATATTCTTTTAGCTTGCTTCAGAAAAATATCTAAAATTCAGTTGTTTTTCCAAACCTTGTTCTGGTATCAGTTTGGGAATCTCATAAGAACAAGTATTCTCTTGATATATCAAATACTTCCTGGTTTAGGACAAAATATAAATACCATGACATTTTTCCTTCCCTCTCTCCCCCAGTTTAGTAGCTATAAAGATAGTCGAGGAAGTCACTTCCCCCCACAATAATTAAAAAACCAAAAACAGAGCACAAGAAACAGTGAAACAACCAGTCAGTGCAACATTTTTAACCTCAAAAAATGAGCTTCGATTCATTTCAAGTTTGAAATATTTGTCTCAGTGGCTTATTTCTTTCTTAAGTTGTTACTCATTTCCTGTACAGATATGTTAAAAGTATGACATCAACAGCAATCATAAAACTTGGTTACTATTCTTGGTTTTAAGCACTGACTTAAATAATGAGCATAAAAATTCATAGGCTCATGCTTGATACATACAATAGAGTATTTGCCATTCCTAAACAGAATTAAAAGCTAATATCATTATTTTTTCAGTTTAAATTACAGCAAATGCACTTTACCTAACCTACAGTTCTGCATCTGTGCTGACCATCATTAACACTTTCAAGTTAATTTAAATTGCTAAATCTCATTCAAATATAGACAAAACTCAAATGTCAATGCTCATTTTTTGCCCCTGTGCTTCATAGTCAGCTGCTCTCTCTCAGTTTTATTTTTATTAGTGCTCAAAAAGAAGTAATGCATTGAGGTCAGTTATCACACTCACAGTTGTTCACAAAATTTACTGACCTTCTGACCCTCTTTCCCAGGTGGACCTTGGGGACCTTCAGGCCCTGGCAAACCCTGCAAATATAAACATTAGTAAATATAACATTTCAAGTTAATCTTAGCTTCACTTATCTCATCCTGTAATGACTCTGTGTAACCGAAAATAACTCACAAGTTTTAGAGCCAGCTGCCATGGCAAAATGTTCGTACTGATATAGATTTACTTCAATTCTGGATGATGTTATGCTGAAGTGTAAAAAACGAACAATGATAATTATTACCACTTTCGTACCACATTACAGTTAATGGAACAGACTATTTTTTGTCTGTAAATCAGTCAGCTTGTCTATATTTTTTTCTCTCTTTGTCAAGCTGCGCTGTACTGACACATGTTTTGGGCATGGTAGCCTCCAAGCAGAAAACAGTGCAGCAGCACTTCTACAGCACTTCATTGAGGCTAATTAGTCCTGTGGCAAGGTACAGCTAATTACCATGCCCAAATTGCCACACTGCCAAATTTCTGTTTTAGGAGGTAGGCATGTGCAGCCACGTGGCAAGTTTCAGCATGGTGCTGCCTTGCATGATATTTCTGATGTACAGACATAACCATTATTAAATGAGTTTATAAATTATTTAACTGTGATTTTTTTATATTGTTACATATCTTGTGAAGTTAGCATGTCACATGATAATTGCCTATGAGTATTAAACAGAGCCATTCAGACTAAATATAGCACTTAGCTCTGTGACTGATTCCATGCTGGTGAACTGCTGAGCTCATGCAGAGCTACACTGCTGAGTTCAACAGTAGGATCTGGTCTGTGAATAACAAGTTTCAGGATCAGGGCTTTATGTTTGGGAGGATCTTTAACCTAAAGGTATTTGGTGCATGAGGACAGTACAGACATAAAATCATTACAGAAAGACTCAAGACTAGGAGCACTTAGTTTTCACAACTACAGAGCTGTTTTCTTATATTTCTGCAGCAACTTATGACTCATCAATCATTCTGGAACTCATGAATTTTTTAAAATGACTTTGAACAGCAATTCAGTTTCTCATATATCAAAACAGAAGGTACAAAGTGAGCTTCAAAGCAATCAACCAAAAAAAGAAGAGTTGTACTTTATTCAGTTAAAATAAAACATGCACTTGACTCAGAGTTTTTATAACTTTATATGGAATCACAAAATTAAGAAAAATGTGTCTATTCTATTTAATCTTTTAGTACAATACCACAGTGCCATGTTAGATGCTTAAATGTTTAAATTGCTCAGAGTTGGCCATTATTTGAGTTTCAGCATCATAAACTTTTGCCCAATCTTGCACACCTTATTCAGGATAAACACCCTTTTATCTAGATAAAATGTGCAGAACAGGAGTCATGTTAATCCCAGTTTTCTAAAGTTGAGTGGCACAGAGCCAGTTTGCAGGATGGATCCCTTGTGGGGATGGTGAGTGTTGGTGGGTCCCAAGCACCCAGATCAGGTCCCGTGCCACCTCTGTCCAACCCCACAAAACAAGATTTGGCCCTGCACACCTAGTTCAGATCCCACACCGCCTCAGCCCAGCCCCATATGTCCTGATCGGGCTCCATGCTGCTTGGTTCTGCTGCACCTGCCAGGATCCTGTCCTGCATTTTCCCAGCCCACATACCCAAGGTAGCATGCAGGACAACATTTTCTGGCCTGCTCAGCTCCTCACAAGTCCAGAAATTTGGCAGCAGAGGAGTGGCAACTAACACTGCCAAAACTCTCCTGCCACCAAATATCCCTATGTTCCCACAGGGAACATGGAAGGCCATATGACATGACAGCATTGGATGTATCTGGCCCGTGGACTAGAGTTTGAGCACCCATGTTGTAGGAAATGAATTTTAAAATAATGAACTATACTATGGGGGATAAGATCAAGAAAATGATGGGGGTGTTTAAACTGAAAGCTCAGATACCTTCAAATAGTAGTATTCCTTGATTAAAATGATGTTTGAATACATAGTTTTAAATGAAAAACACCAAGCTCACCCATTTTCCTATTTTCATCATTTTTTATTTTCCAAGTCTCAAGAGTTGGGGGAATTCGTCATAACTTTATTACTTCACTACAGGGTATTTCTTCCTATTACTCAAATTTAAACTATTAACAAGCTTTTATCTGAAACCTTTTTATACCAGCTACAAACTGAGTTTCCATTTTCTACACTCTGTATTATTGGTTGATGATATTTAGCTGATCACAAGAGAATTAGTATAAAGCTGATAGAACACAGATGATGCCAAAAACTTTCTTGCATGTTCTAGAGATCATTCTGTGTTAACAATAGATTAGCAACTTAGTTTACACATTTGCAAACACGGGGGGGAGAGGGGGTGCACACACGCGTGCGTGTGTGTGTAGTAGGGCTGTACGAAACCGTATCATTTCATTTCGATGTCTGTTTTGCCATTTGAAAAGGACAGTGTTTCATTTCATTTTATTTCGAAGCACTGTCCCATTTCATTTTGTTGACACTGCTTCGCTGTTTCGACGTTTTGCCCATAGGCTATAATAGGGAATAATGAAAATGCTTAAAACTTTGTCATTTGTTGCCTGATTCAGATGAAATCACAGGGATGGTAGCCCCTTCTGAAGGCATGAAGTCTGCCAAGTTTCAAGGAGATAGCTGCAGAGGTTTCTCAGAAACTGCACCTCAAAGTTCTGAAAGCAAAACTCATGACGCTTGTTGGCAGCAGCAGCCTCCTGTCATCCAGGCACAGACATGGAGGCCTGCAACCCCAGGAGGGCTGTGAGGCTATGCTGGACTCCTCCCATGGGTACAGGCCCCTGGATCTATGCCTGGATGACAGGAGGCTGCCACCGCCGCCTGGGACCAGTGCTAGGCGTAGCCCATGCCCAGTACCAGGCTCCATGGAGCTCAGCCCAGCAGCAGGAGGTGGGCAGAGACAAGGCTGTGCTCCACCTCCCACTGCCAGGCTGAGCTCCATAGGGCTGTGGAGCCACTCAGAGCACAGCCCGGCAGTAGGAGGCAGGCAGAGCTACAGCTGTGCTCTGAAAATTCTCCATTCTAACCCCCAAACAAAAGAGCTTTGTATCTCGTTCAGTAAGGGTAAGGACATAAATTACACATAAATTGGTATGAATGATCAGAAACTGGTTCAAATATGTAACACAACAGATGTTCAATGCACATAAACTGCTTTCAAAATCACCAAAACCGATTTAAGATAAACCTGAATGTATGCAGTATCAGACTTAACTGATTTAGATTAAATCAGTTTATTGAACTTCTGTCCAAGATTCCCTCCAGATTCAAGTTATTTTACAGTCCCCTAGAATCCCAAGATGTTTTGCACCTCCCCCACAACCTGCCTTTGCAGTGTGGGCAGGCTAGCCTTGGTCCAAGCTGTCTGCTCCAGCAGAGCAGTGAGGCATGGTCTAGTAACCCCTGGCTTCTGGCCTGAGCCACTGCAGGCATGGCTGCATTTCCAGAATCAAAAGTCAATGTTTGTTCACTTGCTTATCAATTCAACCTACACTTAGACTAACCTGCAAAGACTGAATTGATTCAGCCTTAGGTTTTTTGACTGTCTGTACTTAGCCTACAGGGTGCACCACAGGCTGATGCCCTTAGTTATACTACTGATGGTCAGTGACTTCATTGGAACAAGTTGGTCTCCCAAGGGCTCTTTAAGGAAAAGGCATTAAGTACATAAACTCACACCTCTTTTAAACACTGTGATGTGCCATGGCGGAAAGAAGTCAGAAAAGAGTGTGTCCAGAAGTAATTTTAAAAGAAAAGTAGAGAAAAATAAGAAGTGTGAAAAGGAAGTGAGATTTCAGAAATGAGGCAGTATTTTTATTGGACTAATTTACATAGTTGAGAGAAGTGTCAGAAAAGTTTTGAGAGACTAAGCACCCTTTGTCTGGTCTGGGAAAGAAAGAATTATATTCTAAAACAAAACAATTGCTTTAGTTTAACCTGATTTTGTCAATGAATTTGGCCACTTGTAGGTGAACTGGGCAGTTATTACTTGTGGGACAAAGAGAAGTTAACAGAAACAGCAACAGAAAATGCTGTAGAGAAAGAAGTAATTTTTAAACTGTCAGGTTAATACATATCTTCACATACTGTAAATCTCAGCCTCAGCAGGAAATCTATCATTTTATTACTTTTAACTGGTTTGCCTCCATGACACCACAGTTCCCAAACATAAGTTTCAGGAACTATTATTAAATATCTACATATGGATTTGTTAAATGTCTTGAATAAATCGTTAAAATGTGTGAGTTTTTCATACTTTAGTTACTGACCACACAAAAGTAATTGTTAACATTTTTAGTTGATATGCCATAGTTTAATATTTCTGGCAAGCAACTGGAGACAAGATTTAAGGGGATTTACTAAACCTAAGATGAGAGAAGAGAAATGTGTTTGGCAACCATGGAAATATGCAACTTACAGTTCATCCCAGTTAAACAGTTTTAAGTTTCAGAGTTATCAGTTGAAGTGTATTAGATTTCATATAACACTTCCATTAGAAGCTGCTTACTACAGGATAAAGGCTAAAATCCTGTCATGTGACCATTCAGCTACAAAAACATTTACACTGATTTAACAGGTATTTGAAAATGTTTTAAAAACCACAGCAGATGCCTGCCTAGTAGATTTAATAGTTCAAATTAATTGCATTAGAACATGTTTTATACAAAGGCAAAACACTAAACATAACTTTTAAGTCAATTAAGAAGAGCAGCTGAAATGGAAGAATGAAGTTTTTTAAAGACATTATTCATATTACTTCCCCTGGAAACTTACAAATGACGCCAAAGCATAGTTCAACAAAAATATACAAGCAAGTGTATTGCATTCTAGAAGTTATTCAAGAATGTGTCTGATGGTTTTTTAAATAAAATATTGGACAGAACCCCTCTGTACTCTTAGAACTGCTGAAATGGATTCTATGCATATAACAGGGGTCTTTCTTGGGGCCAGTCTGCTACTGGTTCGCCCACCTGTTTCTGGGCCAATCACCCACCTCCTCACCTGCTATGCCTTGATGATACATAATTATGTTGTTAATTAGACGTGAGGCTGCCAATTCTTGCCCCGATGTCAGGGGGCACTGTCTGCGGCTCCATTCCTCCCCTATACTGCAGCCCAAGCCTCGCAGGTGGCATCCATGGTTCTTAATGTCATTGGCCTCACACTGGGCCCCAGAATCCTCTAGTCCAGACCCCAACCGGATCTCTCCAATCAGACAGCCTACTGTGCCCTCATTCTGGGCTGCCTAGCTCCCTGAACTCTTCCCTGTCTTGGATGTGGCCCCCCGGGACATTTGACCACACAGGCCCTGGCCTCACCTCTAAGGCTAGTTGGAAGCCCAGGCCCTTAGCTCTGGGCGTCCATTGTGGTGGGCCCCTGGTCCTTTTGACCCTTCTGGTCCTGGCCTCAGCAACAACCAGTCAGGGGTGTTTCAAGTCAGGCTTCTGATCCTCTAGCCCACTCTCCAACCTGGGCACACCGTCTTGGCCCTACTATTGGGTAACCCACCTGGTTGTGGGAGCTGGGGTTATTAGGGCACCCTGACCCACCTTTCACCAGGGTGGTAACTGGCCTGGTATTTTCTGGGTACTCCCAACACCACTGGGAGCCTCACCAGGCCACCCACTCCTGGCAGGGTGCAGTTTTAGGTCATGCCCAGGACCAGGAGCCTCCAAACTATCCCCTTAAGCTCCTGCCCTTACCTCCAGGGCTGTTCTTGCTGCAACTCAGCTAGGCAATGTTTCTGCCTGGCTGGCAGCAACAGACTGCAGCCTTTATGTACTAGGTTCTCAAAATGGCTGATGCCATCAGGCACCTGCTGACCCAGGCACCAACAGTTCCCTGCCACAATGCACAACATAGTTTGTTCATTAGTACATATAATAAATATACCAACTTATTTGAAATATTGAAATGCTTCATATCATGAGAACTTTATAAGATAATTCACCTTTAAAATTAAACAAATGTGTCTTCTTACACATTTTATTCCTTGTTCTGATACTGTCAGATTCATAAGAAACCCAATCATAAGAGCCCATGCTAATTAGCACTGCTGAATGACAGGTTCAGTTAGCCCACTCCCATGCTAATTTATCTGATTGAAACACTGTGTACAGGTGACTACTTTACTTCTGGTTTATGAAATAGCTAGTACGAAGCATTATATTATACTCAAGAGCAACATTGCCAGGGACAGTATTTTTAATAATTTAAAGTTGAAACTTGATGCCTAAAATCCAACTAAGTAATAGACACCTAATATATAGAAGATCGTTTGGTCTAAAAAGTCTCACTTGATAATGTAAGAAATGATTAATTTTCTATATTTGACATATGATTTTATACTAATAAAAGGCAGCACCACTCAATTGTCATGACAATTCCCAGACTTTGCAGTTGAGCTATGGCATATTTCTTAACAGAAGGGATATTAATTTTGTAAATTTAATAGATTTCATAGACATTAGGGCTGGAAGGGACCTCAGAAGATCATCAAGTTCAGCCCCCTTGCCCCAGGGGAAGGAAGTCAGCTGGGGTCACAGGAACCCAGCAGTATAAAGGCCAATTGACTCTTGAAGGAATCCAAAGTAGGTTCTTGTACCACCTCTGGCAGCAGTCTGTTCCAGGTCTTGGGGGCTCAGACTGTAAAGAAGTTCTTCCTTATGTCCAGCCTGAAATGGTCTTGGAGAAGTTTGTGACTATTTGACCTTGTCAATTTGAACACCACTGAACAAAATAAATTCTTATTTACTTGCCATGGAAAAACAGAGCAAAATTTGCTCCTCTCTATTTTTCTTTACAGATGAATCAGTAATGCTTGTCATTATGTACTGAGCTTGATTAAGTGGCATAAAGAAAGTTCCTAACCTGCATAAATATACTCACTAAACAGTGCTTTTCTTTGCAAAGACTGCAGGTAGAATAGTATTAATTTGTACAAATGATTCCAAAACTCTATGATTACAAAGAGAGCAATTACAAAGAGAAGGTTTGTTGGCCGTTCACAACATGCATTAGGGCTTCCCAAAATTACCTCAATCACACTCAGACTACCACAGGCCACACAGATAAACAGATAAGATATAGTGAGTGTGGTTTAATTAGGCCTCAGCTTTACTCTATGAAGAGCAGATCATCACCACTCTTTCCTTAACCCTTCCAACCTATTTTTAAAAGTTCTCTTTCAGCTGTATCTTAACCCTGAGCTCATCCCAAATCATTTCTGGGACTTCCCCTCATAAAGGCTAAGGGATATGACTCTCAAGGTGCAAGAGAGGAGCTCATCCAGTGCAATGGGTGTAAATACTTCCCTCCTCACTTACATGGGTAGGTGAGCTGCTCCCCTAGGCAGCTCACAATTACCTTTGTCTTTGGACATGGCTTCTTTGTCATCTTGACAATCTTAAAAAAGGATGGGGTGGGGAGAGGTTAAAGCTAATCCTTTTCTTTTCCTGTCTACAGGACAAAGCCAGGTGCTCCACATAGAGTCTATGGGGACCCCACTCTCACTGTACAATTTGGCTGAAATAGGGCAGGACGAGACAGAGTGTAAACCTAGCCCTGGTGCCACTTCACTTCCTCCCAATCAAATCTGCTGGGTCTCAGAGAAGCATGTTGTATACTTTAAAGGATGTTGAAACTTGTTCTCAATCCAGCAAGCTGGATGCTGTACTGCTCCAGCAGAGCAGGCTGCCCCTTTGCATCCCCACTTTGTACTACAAGGAGACACTGCCTGCATAGTCTGGGCCAACCAATCAGGGCTGCACTGTGTGTACTGTCACCTGTCGCCAGGCAGGCTGGGGAGCCTGTAAATGCTGAGACATGTGCAAAAGGAGCCCCTTGCTATTCAGCAGCTCAACATTCAAGTGGCTGTTCAGGGGACTTTGGGTAAGTTTTTCTACCAGGAAAAAAACCTGGGAGAACTCTCCCATATCATTTGAATATGTGTAATAAAATATATCAGATTTACCCAAAGAACCTTGTCTGCTTATGTCCTTAGACTAACATGGCTATAACCATACCTCTGATTGTAAGTATCTTCTGCACTTAGGCTAGGGACAGACATTAAAAAAGCCTTAGCCTGAACTGATTCAATCTTTGCAAGTTAGTCTAACCTAGCTAAGCTAAACTGGTTTGTAACTGTACAGACATACCCTCTGGACTGAAAAATTCAGGTACATGCCTGCAGTGGTTTAGGGTAGAAGCCAAGGGCAATAGAGAAGCCCTCCCTTCCCTTCCACAGAGCTTAGCTGAGGGGATGTGTGGCCAGGCCCTGGCAGGATGCTCTGATGTTCCCATCCCCGTCCCCCACTCCTGAGCAGCATGGCAGCGAATGTTTATCACCCCTAACTCACCATTTATCAATCCATTAAGAAAACAAAGCCCCTCTCCATTAGTTCAAGCTCTTCTTAAACAGCTTTTCCAAGGGAGGATATTACCAGCTACCTGCTGATTAGCACCAAAAAGCCTTCGTTGTCTCCCACAACACGGACTGTAGCCAGCATCTGGGCTGTTAGCTAATACTGAGAGGTGTATGGCAGAGGGGCAGGGGGAAAAATTCCTGTTTAGCAGGAAGAAGCCAGTCTCTGCCAGAGCTCCAACAAGGGAGCAGAGGGGAAGTGACCAGCTCTGCTGTGGAGCAGAGAACCCCGCCCAGCCCAGTGAGCATGCCGGGATGCTGGGGGAGTCCGATTTATCTTAAACCAGCAAAAGGTCTGGGACAGACATTGCATAAACCAGTTTGACCCAAATCAGTTACAGCTGATACTACATTCAACCAGGTTTATCTCAAACAGGTTTCAGCCATTTTCAAAGTGGTTTATGTGCACTGAACATCTGTTCTGTTACAGGTTTAAACCAGTTTCTGATCAATTAAGCTGGTTTATTTGTAATGTCTGTCCCTAGCCATCAGGCTCAACAAGGACAAGTGCGAAGTCCTGCACTTAGGACAGAGCAATCCCATGCACTGGTACATGCTGGGGAGCATCTGGCTAAGCAGCAGCTCTGTAGAAAAGGCCTGGGGGTTGCAGTGGACAATAAGCTGGATATGATTCAACAGTGTGCCCTTGTTGCAAAGAAAGCTAACAGCATGCTGCATAAATAGGAGCATTGCTAGCACATCGAGGGAAATGATTCTTCCCCCATCTTTGGCACTAGTGAGGCCATATCTGGAGTTTTGAGTCTACTTTTGGGCCCCAACTACAGAAATGGTGTGGACAAATTAGAGTCTGGTTTATCTCAAACCAGCAAAGGGTCTGGGACAGACATTGCATAAACCAGTTTGACCCAAATCAGTTAAATCAGATAATACATTCAACCGGGTTTATCTCAAACAGGTTTCAGCCATCTTCAAACTAGTTTATGTGCACTGAACATTGTTCTGATACTGGTTTAAACCCATTTCTGATCACTTAAACTGGTTTATATGTAATGTTTGTCCCCAGGCTTAAAGATCCCACTGAAGTAAAATGGAAATTCCATGTGCAGAGCTGATGCAGGATCTGCTTCTACATCTGGCATGATAACGCATCTACTGAAGTTAATCGTGTTTTGCCATTGATTTGAGATAAAGAAAGTTCCATATACATTCTTGGTTACTCTGCTACCAACCTGTTAACTTCAATGGAAATCAAATCATCATTTAGTCTTAAATAGTGCACATTTCAGACTATATCAAAATATGGCCTACTGCATTTTTATGACAATATTTTATTGAAGAATATAATATATTTTGTGGAAATCTGTTTTCTAATGGGTGTGGTGATAGCTACACTTTATTCTGGTAATACAGCTTGAAATCTATCTTAATTTTCTTTCAGCAGAGACAGCCATTTCGGTGAGAAATTAAGAAAGCCATTTCAGAAAAGTTCAAATTTTATGAACTCAGCACTTTAATAGACAAGGGTTTATTTTGTAAGTGAGAAAATGCATAATTTAAACTCCTGAGAAAGAATAATCTGAAATGCTCCTTTACTTTGAAGTGTGCTAGTAATAGAAAAGAACAGGGTACTAGTCTCACATCATTCTTCTAATGAAATATATATAAATCATTTTCATGTCAACTGATCAGACTGCAGGTTTTTACGAAACATAAATATTCTTTGAGGCCAAAACATAAATCTTCATTCAGTCCCCAAACATCAGCTCTCCTGCATTACTGCATAGAAGTGATAAAAGTAAGCTTCAAACTTCAGACACATCTTTTACCTTGGTAGGATCTTCCCGCACATTTACATAAGATTTAAAAAAAGGAGAGTATTTCCACCTTCCATTGTTAAGGCTATGGATTATGTAACAGTGACATGTTAAAATACGGTCTAATGAAAATATAAAATAATTTCCAAGCTACAGATTGTTTTCTTAATCAACATGCATTTTTTCTGTTGAATATATTTTTAATTTTTAAAAGGTAGGATGATGGCAACTAAGATATTTATTAATTAGATTTTCCTTTGTAAGGTCCAAACCTACAATTCCTTATTTACATAAGGGAAGTCCTGTTTCTCATTGTGATGCATGAAAGGTCAACTTGCAGGAGATATGCAAGATCTGCAGAATAAGCCCCTTAATTGTGAAAATGGGAGTATTATATAGAAAAGCTACCTACAACAATATTAAAAAACTTAGGGGTAGAGTTTGCTTTGAGTAAAATAGCAAAGTAACTGAAAATCTTTTGTTAAATGAATCTCTGATTATAATTACCCTTAGTGGCAGAAAATAAATTACAGTTTTTATCTTTTAATTATGTAATCTGCTCTATTAAAGCTGTATAGTCTCCAGCTGCTGTGTCACTTGTTTACTGATTGACTACCTGAAAGTGACCACAGAACTTGTCTAGGCCTGAATTTGCAACTTCCTCCTAAAGGCTGTCTGTGTGCATGAATTTCCTCTGAGCTTGATTTTACCAGGCCCCACAGTCTAAAGAGCCAGCATTCCAAATATCTGTTTAGTAAGCAAGTCTTAAGTACTTCTGCTTGAGACTGACTTAACCCTTGGCTTCTGTGTAAACACTTGGTGCCATCTGGGTGAGTATTTTATAACTCCCAAAAGGGATAGGTCCACAGGAACGTAGAGATGGACACTCATTTTCCTGGGGAACTAAAAGCAGCAGATCAAGTGTCAAGAGAAATAGTTTTCGTATACTTTACAACAGAGACTGCAGTACTACCTTCCTTCACCTGTCACTCTTCTGACACGACATGCACAGACTTAAGCTGTGGATGCCAGAGGGGAAGAGAGGAGCTTAGCCAAGTGTCTTATTTCAGAGAACTGTTCCTATCTTCTTAAGAAATCTTCTGCATTTTGACAAAACTGTACAATAGGACACAGTAATCCCTGCTGTTTATTCACTGGAGAGTCCTTAATAAGTCCTATTTATTACAAGACTTAAAAAATTAAGACTTGACAACAAAAATATATATTCATGTATACACTAGCTTCAATAACTATCATAGGGGATAATATAATTTAAGTGAGAAAGATCAAACTACATTTCTTACACTATTATATATAAAAAGTGCAAAATATTAGTACTTATGTAGTATTTATAGCAATGTAAAACCATAAACATAGAAATGAACAGTGACATAAGCAATGTATGAATGTCAGACGTCTTTGGATTCCTCGTGTTAGAGCATTACTGTAATTAAGTACTTAATATAAAGGACATTTCATGAGCATATATATGTGAAACTGATTGCATGGAAATATATATCATCTTAAAAGATCTTCTTTATTAAAAGTGTTTAAATATCTAAATATAGTGATAAAAGCCATTTGAGTTTACTGTGTAAATAATACATGATTCAAATTAATACACTGGTACATAAACTCTATAAGAAACTTTCCATAAACCTAGAAACTTTCCATAAACAAATCCCTTGTGACTACTAATTTCAACAGTCTGACACACAGAGGCTTTTGAATATTTATGTTTTCCCTTTTCACTTGAGCTTACTTTATAGTTCTAATTCTGTTTCTCCCCTAAACATATAACTATGGTGACATTCCATTTAAAAACTAACAAAATATTTATGCTCACATATATACTTTTACATATCTCAAAGAAACACATGAACTATATGGCCAAATCCAAACCCAGTTAACATAAGTGAGCTATGATCAGGACAATATTCAAAAGTGGCACATACATTTACTTCCGAATTTATTGCTACTTGTGTAGCTGAATGGTAAAAGTTTTGTGGATATTTTGTGAAAAGTTATCAAACTTTTTCTAGAGAGAGAGAGTTAGCTGTATTCGTCTGAAGTCAGGCAGGGGAGTGTGGCAGCTTAGGCAAAGTACAGAAAGTCAAAAAGCCCAAGGCTGAGTTGATTCAATCTTCACAGGTCAATTTAAGATCCGTAGATTGAACCAATAAGCAAGCGAGCAGACATTCACTTGTGATTCCAGAAATGCAGCCACGTGCTTGCAGTGGTCGAGATTGGAAGCCAGGGGTGTCTGAGCATGCCTCCCTGCTTGGCTGGAGCAGACAGCTTGGGCCAAGGCTAGCCTGCCCATCCTGAGAGGAGGATTTGTAGGGGATGAGCAAAGCATCCTGGGATGCTGGGGGACTGTGAGTTAACTCAAATCTGGAGGGGATTCGGGACAGAAGTTCAATAAACCAATTTAACCTAAATCAGCTAAGTCTGATCCTACACTCATCCAAGTTTTTCTTAAACCAGTTTCAGCCATTTTGAAAGTGATTTAACTGCACTAAACTTCCATTGTGCTACAGACTTGAACCTGTTTCTGATCACTTAAACCAGTTTACGTACAATTTCTGTCCCCAGCCTTAAAGACTAACTGGTTCACAGAGGCATAACCTTTTGTAGGCAACAGTCAACTCTGAGACTGTGCATCTACCCAAGTAGATTATTACATAGGAAATCTCATGTCTCTCTGAACCAATTTGGCTAGGTAAAGACATTCAAAAAGCCTGAGGCAGAATCAATCTAAGTTACGTGGGCTTTCCGTAAGTGGTGTAGTTTAGATTGGTCATGAACAGAACACACATTCTCCCTTTGGTGGGGGAGAGAGGAGAGGGGTAAGGCTTAGATTGGGTTCTGCCATTTTAAAACCAGTCTGTGTGCTGAACTTCTGTTCTCTTATGGCTACAGACTGATTTTCAATAATTTATACTAGTAAAAATGTAATGTCTGTACCTGGCCTTAGCTTCTAAGGCGGCATACTGCCCTGCCTTCTTCCAGTTTTGTTCTAATAACTGGACAGACTCTTCAGGTCATTATGAATTCTCAGAGAAATGCATATATTGATTTATGTAAATATATTTTTAAACAAATCAAAGTATTTTGTATAATTTTAAAAGTAGTAGTATTTCTCTTGCTATGTAGTTTGAAGTGGGCTTCATTTATCTAGTAGATAGTTACAGACTACTGTTGTTCATGTATCTTGGCACATATGATAGCTTCCATCGTGTGTTATTTCCTAGACACTCTATAGTAGTTATACAGTTAAGCATTTCTGAGGAAAAAGAAAGCTTTCTTATCTTCAAAAACAAAGTATTCAATTCTTTTCGTATTCTGTTCCTCTTGGGGTGTGCCTACACTGCTTCTGAGCTATGGCCGCAAGTACCACTGTGAAGAATCCCCTAGTCAATTGCTTGTGCTCTGAATCAATTAGATCCTGAAACTCAGGAAATGCAGCTCCTTGGAACAGCCCTCAACACTTGCCAATACTAGGCACAGCAAAACAGTGTAAGAGTCGCCTTGGGTACATGCTCATAGCTGCTTTATAGAAGCCACCTTGTCTCATTTCTGAGCTTTAGTGCAGATGGAGCGGAAGTAAATAAACAGAGCATGCTCCTTATAGATTTCATAGACATTTGGGGTGGAAGGGACCCTGGAGGATCATCAAGTCCAGCCCCCTGTCCTGGGGCAGGAAGTCAGCAGGGATCACAGGATCCAGAAAGATAAGCATCCAAAAGTGTCTTGAAGTTATTCAAAGTGGGTACTTGAACCGCTCCTGGTGGCAGTCTATTCCAAACTTTGGGGGCTTAGACAGTAAAGAAATTCTTTCTTATGTCCAGCTTGAATTGGTCACAGTGGATTTGTGACTGTTCGATCTTGTCATCCCTTGGGGGGCTCTGGTGAAAAGACATTCCCCCAGATCCTGATGAGAACCCCTGATAAACTTATAGGTGGCCACCAGATCACCCCTGAGCCTGCAATTTTCCAGGCTGAAAAGCCCCATTGCTCTCAGCCTCTCATCATAAGGTCTGTTTTCCTGACTTCTGATCATGTGCGTGGCTCTCCTCTGCACCCTCTCAAGATTCTCCACATCCTTTTTGAATTGTGGAGCCCAAAACTGGATGCAGTACTCCAGCTACAGCCTTACCAAGGCTGAGTACAGCGGGAGAATGACGTCCTGGGATTTGCTTGAGAAGCATCTATGGATGCAAGCCAGCATTTTGCTTGCTTTACTAGCCTCAGCATCATACTGAAGGCTCATGTTCATCTTGTGGTAAACCATGACCCCCAAGTCCCTTTCATCTGTAGTGCTAGCCAGCATAGCACTACCAAGCCTATAAGCATGGTGCAGGTTTTTCCTCCCATGGTGGAGAACCTTGCATTTTTTGCTGTTGAACACCATCAGGTTCTCGTTCACCCATTTCATGAGCCTGTCAAGATCTGCCTGGATCACCTTCCTAAGGTGTGGATGCTTTACCCCAGAGTTTGGTGTCGTTGGCGAACTTGGCCAGTCCGCTTCTGACACCAATGTCCATGTCATTGATGAAGATGTTAAACAGTATAGGCCCTAGGACAGAGCTTTGTGGGACCCCACCGGTCACAGCGCACCAAGGCAATTGGCTCCTGTTGACCACCACTCTCTGGGTCCTACCGTGGACCCAGTTCCCCAGCCAGTGGATCGTGGTGATGTCAAGGCCACAGTTACCCAGTTTAGCCAAGAGGTGATCGTGGGATACCAGATCGAAGGCTTTTTTAAAGTCAAGGTATACAACGTTAATCTCTCCCCCTTGTCCAGATGATACGTCACCTTATCATAAAAGGAAATGAGGTTGGTCAAGCGAGACCTACCTGCAACAAACCCATGCTGGGTATCCCTCAGGATATTGCCTTCAGCTAGTCTGTTAAGGATGGCCTCCTTGATAATCTTTTCCAAGACCTTCCCCAGGATAGAGGTCAGGCTGATGGGCCTATAGTTTGCTGGATCTACTTTCCTCCCTTTCTTGAAGATAGGCACAAGATTAGCCCTCTTCCAATCATCAGGCACTTCACCAGAGTGCCAAGAGCTCTCAAAGATCCGTGCCAGGGGCTGAGCTATGATGCTCACCAGCTCCCTGAGTACCCTTGGGTATAACCCATCAGGGCTGGCTGACTTGAAGGTATCCAGCCTGTCAAGGTGTTCCTTCACAAGGTCAGCTTTGATGGAGGCCAAGGGATCTCCCTCACCTGGGCCTCCCTGACTCATAGTGGGCAGGGCCATCCCATGGACCTGGTGAAAAACTGACACAAAGTACCCATTTAGCAAGTTTGCTTTTTCCTGGGCATCAGTTGTCAGTTGCCCCTTCAGGTTTAGCAGGGGTCCAGTGTTGCCCTTGCTTTTCCTCCGGTTCCCCACATATCTAAAAAAGGACTTTTTATTTTCCTTGCTTTTTGTAGCTAGCTGGATTTCCATAACAACCTTGGCTTTCCTGATTTGCTCTCTGCAATTCCGGACTGAAGCAGAGTATTCCTCTTTGGTGGCTGTTCCAGTTCTCCATCCTTTGTAGGTCTTCCTTTTAAGACACAGGAGGTCCGCCAGTTCCCTGGAGAGCCAAGGGGGCTGCTGTGCGCTTTTGCTGACTCCTCCGAGACAGGATGGACTTTGCTTGCACATCTAGGATTGCTCCCTTGAGGAGCAACCACTCATCTTCATTGGGTTGTGGCCTTTTAGGGCCTCTCTGATAAGCCTCCTGAGCTTGTCAAAGTCAGCTTTCCTAAAGTTGAGGACTTCTGTATTACTGACTTGCCAGCTTTATGGCAGATGGTGAAGGTGATCAGTTCATGATCACTGTCACCCAGCTTCCCTTATATTGTTAGATTGCTGATTAGGTCAACCCTGGTTGCCAGCATGAGGTCAAGCAGTGCTTTACCTCTTGTTGCCCTATAGACTTTCTCTATCAGATAGAGGTCATCCACACGAGAGAAAGCTTTGCGACTGCTCGGATTTGGCTGAGCGCTCCTCCCATGAGATGTCTGGGTAGTTAAAGTCTCCCATGACAACCATACACTGGGACTGTGCGGCCTCAGCCAATTCCCTGGTGAATTCCTGGTCAAGGTCTTGATCCTGGGTAGGGGGTCTGTAGTAGACCCCCACCATAGTATCCCCTGGGCCGTGTTCCCCATGGATTTTAACCCAGAGGGCCTCAGGTCATCCACTGTGGGTGCCAGTGTCGGCTTGCAGGAATGAGTAGCTTTTCTTGACATAGAGAGCTATGGCCCCGCCCCTTTTATCCACTCAATCCCTCCTGTACAGGGTACAGACATCTATACCCGTGGTCCAGTCATGGGTGGAGTCCCACCAGGACTCCGTTATCCCACTGTCATCGTAATTATTTGCATTTAGCAGGAGAACAAGTTCCTCCTGTTTATTCCACAGCCTCCTGTCATTTGTGTATAGACATGAAAGTGTCCCCTTAGGGGCCCTTGCCTTGCCTACATTTTGTTCCAGGGCTGGGGCTTGGGTTTGGTCCCTTATGTGCCTTGGCCTGCTGGCTTTGCAAGGGCCACCCAGTGGGCCAGCAGTGCCAGTAGTCCCCCTATCCCCCAGTGGGCTTAGTTTAAAGCCCGGTGGAGCTAAGCCAGTCTAGCTGAGAAGAGCCTCCTCCCCAACAGAGAGAGGTGGAGGCTGTCCCTTCCCAACAGCTCGCTGCCTCTCTCTCTCAGGAGTGGACTGTGGTCATGGAAGCCAAAGCCTTCCCAGGTTGACTACCTGGCTACTCCTCTCCCTCCTCAGCCCATAGCCCGAGACTGGGAGAATTGAAGAAAACACCACCTGTGCCCCCAGACCCTTTAGCCCTGCACCCAAATCCCTGAAGCATCTCATGACCCAGCTAGGAGCACTCTGAGCTGTGTCATTGGTGCCCACATGGCTGAGTATGGGATAGTGCTCTGTGGGCTGGAGGAGCTTAGGGATCTTCTCCATAATGTTTCGGATGCAGGCTCCCGGAAGCAGCAAACTTCCTGGGCTAAGGGGTTGGGGCGGCAGATTACCCCTTCAGTCCCCCTCAGGATGGAGTCTCCCATGACAAACACTCTGTGTTTGGTATTGGGGAGAGTGGGGACGGTAGCTACAGTGTCCTCTGTGTTGCCTGTGGGAACTAGCAACTCAGCAGGCTCTGCTAGGGCTGCAAGAGGCTCATACCTGTTGCAAAGCTCCAGTGGGGCAGGGGCCTTGGTGCAGTGGGCCCCGGGGCCCTTGACCACCTTGGTCCAACCCCGTGGCTGGACAGAAGGGGAGGTCCCTGGGTCCTCCCTTGTCCTGGAAGGAGACCATGGTCTATCTCCTGCTCACAGTCCCTGATGGCATGCAGTCTCTGGACTGTGGCCCAGAGCTCCTCCAGCTGGCGCGCCAGAGACCCCAGTAGGAAGCAGACCCCACAAGGGGAGGTGGCCATGCTTCTGGGCCCCAGGGCCTGAAAAAGGGACAGGCAGCCCTCGCAGCCGAGAGCCAAAGGCTCTATCTGCGTGAAGCTCAGAAGCATGGGCTCCGTCTGGGCGGCTATCTCTTAGGTGCCAGAGGCGGGTACCGCAGAACCCGGGGGGACCCTCAGGGTGTGGAGTGTGCCCATCCGTGTCATGTTGCTGGTGGGCTGGCTACGGCTGGGACTGTGTACTCTGGGGGACTCACAGGCAGGACCTCCCACTCGCCCTCCTGCGCTAACTCCCGCACTAACTCATGCACCAGGCCCAGGAACAGGCCTGTTCATGTGGCCTGTTTGCACGGTTCCCTGGGGGGCTGGGCCAAGTAGGAGCTGGGGGGGCGTGACCCTCCTTGGCCCACTTAGTCTGCTCCCAGCTGAGTAGATCCCTCCCTCCATGTGCCCCTGCTTACTTGCTGGCAGGCCGGGGCTTGTTGGGGGTCCTGGAGTCACTGCTGGGGACCCTGGGCTCATGGGGGCACAGCAGACTTACACCTGCGTGTCTCCGCACTGGAGTTGGGACTTTTCTGAGGCTTATGTCATTGCTGGGCCCTTTTTAAACTGCACGCATGCGCAGAAGGGCCGGCCAGTGCTTCAGTGCTTTTGGGGGGCTAAGGGGGGTGTCCTTCCCTTCCACCGAGGGAAGGAACAGGTGGGTGACTTTCCCCTAGCCTGGCACACGCACCTGTAGGGGGGGTCGCATGGCTCCCTGAAGGGCTGGGCCAAGTAGGAGTCGGGGGGGTCATGACTCTCCTCGGCCCACTTAGCCTGCTCCCAGCTGACTAGATCCCTCCCTCCATGGGCCCCTGCTTACCTGCTGGCAGGCCGGGGTTCATCAGGGGCCTTAGTGGCCTCTGCTACAGTTAGCACAAAGGCAATGTAGATAAGTCCCTAGAGTTCATGATGCCAGCTTATTCCAATTAATTGCACTTATGAATGGTCTCCAAGATTATTTAGACCAGTGAAAGATCGGAATAAGGCATTAGGACTCTGCCATGCCACTGTGACCTGCCGATCAGCATGCCATTTACATTGCAGTGGAGGCTGGTTTACACAAGAGTTGCCCTGACAAGCCCTATTTTCAGCCAAAACATAGCCCTTTGGCACCACCTGAATAGTACAAATACCAAATCTACCCCAGAATGTCTGTTTTGTAGGACTTAGCTCCCAAAATATCAGGGTTTTTCCATTTATCTTGCCCAAAATACTCCCGATAATTATTTTGTGTTTCCATAGCATAAACATAACAAACTAGTTTTCTTACTAAGAAAAAATAAAAATGACCCCATATATAGGAAAAATTCTGTCTACTATCAATCCAAAATATTATCTTAGACAAAGTTTTAAAATTCAATTGAGTATAAGGCATATAACTGAAACACTGACAATACAGCCTTTGTCATAGACTGTAATCTGTATTGCTATGGTAAGGCCTATTTAAGTGGCATAGGAACCTCTAGTGTTATCTGCCTTTTTTTCCCTTATCTATGGCAGAATGACCCAGCATTCTTACAAGCTTATGTAATATAGAAGTCATGGCTACATAAAAATAGCACAAAATGCAGCCAACTTCAGATATTGTGTTGGATTTTCCCCTAATCACTGTCCCTGACCTCATTAATCTTTTTTTTAGTACTTACCACAAGAAACCTATGACTATTTCCAGCTGGCCATCTATTCCTGCAGTGTTGTAATCAGTCTTCAAAGTGCTATAATAATTCAACTTCACCCTTACTTTTTCCCTCAGTTAATAACTCCATGAAAATTTTTCAGTATGTCTCCATAGCAATTCTCTAAAGCCTTCATCAGTTTCTGTAGAATTTAAGTTTTAACTTAAAAAGTGGTGAGGACAATATAACATGCATATATTAATACAATATTGTCTTGTTATACCTGAATCCACTGCAACTTTTTACTGCACCTTCCATCAAAAATACTGCAGCTTTTTAGAGGTTGGTTTTTATAAATATAAATGATTTATGTCACCAAGATGTTAAATGAAAGTAGTACAAAAATAGCTGCTGATATTGGCTGCCAAACTTGAGGCATCCTAACTTTTGAACACCAACAATTCCAGCTGATGTCAATTGGAGGCTGTAGGAGCTCAGCACCTCTAAAATCAAGATTGAGACATCTTTTTTTACTAGATTAGGGTAGGTTTATGGTCCCATTTTAGGAAAAAAGAATTGTTCTAAAGGACCTTATTGTAGCTATGGAGCACATAGTATATACACCTTGATTTCCATCCCTGTGCCTTTTCCTTAAACAGATTCTGTTTCCAATCCAATGGTCTCTCTGTTTCCAATCCAGCTTTAAAATATGTGAATTTATTTTAATCATGAACTGACTGAAAGAACATTAAGTCTGAAGAATGAGTTCAGAGATGAAAGGGTGTGTTAAGACATTTACTGAATTAAAAGACCTGTAACACTTTCTGGAATAAAAAGACACTGGTAAAAAAAAATATTTTCTAAGCTTATGTTCCTTGCTTTGCATAATCTCTGAAATAGTTTATGTAGAGACTAGAGTATTCACAACTAAGTGGAACATTAGGGAATCATACAAGCAACCATGGGTCTGAGGAGATCTCAGACACTTGTTCCAAGGTGACAGGATCCTAGGATTTCAGTAAGCCTCCATCCCTGATTCCAAAGAATTAAGTCAGACAAAAAGCCTGAACATTAGAATACACCCAGCAGACAAAAACAAGTGATGAAACTCAGCCCAAATTTAATTGGATTAGGTATATGTAGAACACAGAGATTTGGTCCATTTGCTCCTGATCAGTGACAACACAGGGGATATAGGATGAGGCAGTAACAGAAGAAAAAAATGCCTGTTCTGTATAAGAATATTCACAAAGGAAGACAATTTTCAAAGAATTCAGAAGTTCTTTTTAGGTAAATTTATAAAAATTCCATCAAAAACTTGCAATATCTGGCGCGTGTGCCAGAAGTCATCACACAATGTTACTGAGGTAAATTCTGTGCCTCCTTCATTGGCAGGCTTACTGAATATACAGTATCAAATACATTTCAAGCACTTGCATTTTAAATCATTGGGTCAGACTTTGGGCAAAGCTATGACATAGAGACACTGAAGACTGAAAATATGAAAAATTCTGTATGAATTTAGAAAAAGTTTAAATATCCACATTAGTTTATCTATCATGCAAGATAGCAGTGAACATGAGCTGTTGCTCATCTAAACAGTCTTGAAATTGTGGGAGAAATTACACGAGGTTGCATTTGTTGTCACATCTGGAGTCAGTGTTGGAAAATAGTGACCTGTTTCTCCAGTATATATTGTTTAATGGAAGAGTCAGTAATAAGAACAACATTATCATTCACAATTTATTAATGAACGGAGACCCTGATATGACATGTATACTAAGACCTGCAGGGCTCTTATCAGCTTGAGATCTTCAGCCACATATTTAGTTTGGCACAAATGGAGACCTTCTGAATGGTGCTGGATGCATCCATGTCTTCAAGAGAGTTGGAGGTCTCTTATTTCAAAATCAGATCTGACAGACTATACCCACCTAGTATGAGAATATAAAGAATGGAATGGAGGTAGAATTGGTTTTGGTGCAACCTTTGGGACAATGTTCATCAGTGGCAGGTCTTGTCAGACCAACCTGGTGGCCTTTTACGATCAGGTCACCAAATCATTAGACGC
>NW_017728918.1:55166471-55180373 GCF_001723895.1 Crocodylus porosus | reverse complement strand
TGCTCTTTCCTGCTCAGGCAGGGGGTCGGACTAGATGATCTACCTAGGTCCCTTCCGACTCTAGCTACTATGAAACTATGAAACTATGAATGTTACAACATAGAATGCCTACTTGATCTGACTGAAATTCTCATTACTGAGGCGTTATAGATGATGAGAATTAAATGACCCTGAACAATCACTGTCAGCATGTATGACAGTCCTTTTGGATTAACTTAAGATGACATGGATGCCATGAATACTATGGCATTATCTCAGATGGCAGCTGACTCAATGAAAATAGCTGTCCATACTATCGGTCTTTAACTGAGATTAAATGTGTGAGATATACAGTATGCCTTTATCTTATTTTCCATTGTGATATTTGCATTATCCTGAGCAGAGGAACTGGCAGTGGTGAACAGCTTTACTTCATCAGCCTCCTAGGTACAGAAACTCATGGACTCAATATAGACATTGGATTTATGACACACTACAACCTGCTGGACATCTGACTCCCCATGTACCTCTCCACTTTTACCTGTGCTGCTACATTCCACCTCCCCTCTACCCCAACCTGCCTCTCTCACCCCTGATGCCTCAATTTCCACTTTCACTGACTGGTTTTCTTGCCTGCACTGCACACCAGCCTCTGGCTACTTTACTATTCCTTCCATCCAGGAACAGCACACACTAACTGCAGGTGTTTCTTCAGCCTGACAAAGGGTTTTTCAACTCAAAAGCTGGCATCCTAGGCATCTAAACTGAGCTCACCTGAAACCTCACAACTCCACTGCAACCAGCAAGTCTCAGGCCTGTCAAAGACCTGATGGGTCTGGGCTTTCCCCAACCAGGACTGTGTGCATGCTTGTGGTGGCTGGGTGGAGGTTATGGCATCTCCTACCCACCAGGGGGATCCTTGGTCCTGGCATTTCCTGTGGCTGCTGTGCTGCCAGCAGTCCCACCAGGCTTTCAGACCCTGCCAGAGGGCAGTTTTAGTGGTCGTGCTCAGGACCTGGGGCCTCCTCCTTCCCCCTAGCCCCAGGCCATATCTCCAAGTTTGTCCTGGCACGGGAGCTCAGCAGGGACATGTTTTTCCCCTGCTGGCTGGTGATGCAGTGAGTGCCACCTCCTGCTCAGACAGCAGAGCATTAACTAGTTCAAAAAAATAAAATGGAAATAAATGTGGATGGATTGAGGAGGATAGAACTCACTCCATCTGCAGGTGGAGCTTGGAGAACCCCAGCAGTGGGATGTTCACCTTGAGGAACACCAGCTGCTCCACCAAACCAGGATCCAAGTAGGTGCAATGGGGTGCCACAACATCCCCAGCAATCCTGAACACCCTCTCACACAGAACACTGGTTGGTAGACAGGGCAGGTGTTCCCAGGCAACCGTGGCCAGATCGTGCCACCTCTGGTTGCAGGTTGCCCAATAGGCCAAGGGGTCACAGTCCAGTGGCTCCATGTCCTCGGCAAGATAGCCACTGAAGCCTTGGTGCTACCTGCCTGAGGCTGGAGTCTGGTGCATCTGGAGCCCACCATTGAAGCCATGCCCTTGGCCCACACTGGCAGCAGCTGGCATGGAGGAATCTGGCTGGTGCTGGGAGTGTTGTCACAGGAAAGTTGATCCCTCTCTTCCACGTCCCCTCACCTCTGCCCTTCTGCCTCCCTGACTCTCTTAGCCAGCACCTCGGTCCAGTGATGGAGGGTTTTGGTTCTGCCAATGCACATGCTCCCCTTCATCTTCAGGTTGCACATGTGTGCCAGCATGTGGACCATACTGGACCACAATGGATCCAGCTGTTTCCTGATGCCCTCTTTCAGCTGCCTCACTAGTGCCTGCCTGGCGATTGGCAGCGGCTTGCCCCAGCCAGGAACACTGATCCCCTGGAACTTCTCCATTTGATTCTTAAGTTCCCTCACTACAGGGATCACCTGGTTAATGAGGGCATTGCCAGTGCTAAGAGTCTCAGTGGCCTCAAGGAAGGGCTTGAGGACCACCAAGAACTGAGAGGTGGTATCCCACTCTGCTTTGTTAAGTGGGCTGCTGATCTTAATCTCCCTGAGACGGTGATGTAAGTGCAGGGACAGGTACTGTTCCTACCTCCTTGCTCCCACTGGCAGCACAAAACTCATGGCTGCCAGGAAAAAGGAGGCAACTATGTTTGGGGGTGAGGGGACTTGCAGCTCTAGCTCTCCTCCTACACCCTCTAGCCCCTCTCACTTCCTTGCCAGAAGACCTGGCACCTGCCTTTCCAAAACGTTTCATACTAATCTTTCCTGTGCTACAAAATGTGTCTTGGTGTGTAACTAACTAATAATATCTCTTCTTTTTCTCTGATGTATGACTGTCTGACGTCTTGTGTGTTTAGTAATCTCTATCTGCCTTCTTCTTCTGTGTTGTGTTTAATAATATCTATCTTACTTCTTCTTCTATGAAGAATGTGTGTGAGTGTGTGTAATGTATGTGCTTTCCTGCACAGTGATGGATCACAGTGCCAGGGAAAACACAGCTTTCTTTTTTAAAAGTGTGTGTGTGTATGGGGGGAGGGGGGAGACAAGAACAAATATACATTGGAAGAACTGGATTGGATAGGGATAAGTAGGGGGATTCTAGTTAGTACGCTGTATCCAATCCTTTCCAAGAACAGAAAAAAGCAGGAGACTGACTAGGTAGGAAGCCAAACCAGTCCTTTCAGATGCTGTTGCTCAGGCAGAAACAGCTCACAAAAGGGACAGAAAGGCTGAAGAGAGAGGCTTGTATGCTGTTTCTATGCACCCCCCCACCAAAGAGCACTGTGGATTGGAGCTGGATTCAGGGAAACATCACAGCCACTGGCCAGCTAGAGATGTCAGTCTTTCCCTACCCTCCTCCCTCTCCCTCTTCTCAGTTTCTGTTCCCCTTAAAAACTTCCTTCCAAATTAATTCAGAGGGCTTTTTTTCCCCTCCCAATTCAATTCAGATTTGGTGATTTGACCTCTGAATAAGGCTGAATCTTCTTTGAATCATATTGTGGACCGAAGCTTTGCACACCCCTAGTCCCTACCCAAAAAAAGTGTCTTCATTATGCATATTTCATATTTTATTTTTTGAACATCTTGGATTCAGGTGGAATGTTCAACCTGTATGAAGCAAAAGCTATTTCAGAAGAATTTTGGCCAGTACCACTCAATGAAGTTTTGTAGATGACTAGGGAAATTCAAGCTATCCTGCTATCACATGCAAGCTGAATTCTTTTTTTCATCTGATTGACAAAATTAAGCAGGAACATACCTGAATTATTAATGGTGGATTGTAGGGTATAAAGTATCCCTCTTCTAACAGAAGCAGTGTAATTCATAAAATCTGTTCTTGATTCTGGGAAGTGTACTAATTATCAACTGGAATCAACTCTTTTTTAAGAAGCAATTTACAGGGAATGTGGTAAGAGGAACTAAAACAATGCCAGCATATGCAGTGGAGTTTTCCCTTGACACAAGAGACACCCTCATTTGGAGATCTGTAGCTTCTGTTTTGAACCTCATTCTCATAGAAGGGTTAGAAATCATGGTCACCATATAGTGTATAGGTTTAAGGAGTCTCCATTACATGCCCCTGCTCGAGTGACCCACCTGTCAGACAGACCTTTCTACACCAGACCTGAATTTGTTGACTGGGCAGAGACTAATCCAGAATTAAAACTATTTTGCACTGCTCCAAAAAGTCCTTGTGCAACTTAATTATATTGGGTATGACAATTCAGGTACACAGCCATCACCTTCTGAAAGTAGAAGCCCCCTTGCATTACTGTAGAATTATTATTAATAATAGCATAGTATTACTGCAGCATTATGATGACCACAGAGGTGGTAGGTGCTTCACAAAAGATACTTAGGTGGTGTTGTGTTAGGTCATCTACACCACTTTCCTGTTCATTCCAGGTGCAAATTAAGCTGCTGATTTTAATTTATAAACTCCTAAATAGTTAAGTGATCCTGATTACTTCAAGGAATTTTCCCCTGTAATGCTTGAAGATGCCTCCTTGAGGCTGTGCTTAAAATTTGCCCCAGAAAAACTGAGTGGGCCAAAAATACAAAACTGTAAACAAAATAAAGGAGAATCCCCAGCAGACTACATGGACCACTTGAAACTAGTATTTGAAAGACATTCTGGTATTGAAAATGCAGCTGAAACTGCCCCAGAAGCAGTTGCTTCCGCTTTTGTCCACAGACTTCTTTCTAAAATCCAGGAACAGTTGTGCACAATTGCTGTAGGCTGGCAGACTAAGCCACTTGCAGAACTAGTCACCACTGCAAATCATTGAACAACCTGCCAGGAAAAGAAAAAGGAATTCATGGAAGCTAAGCTAACGTCATTACAATTACAGACTTTAGGCAGGGGCAGAAGCCGAAGTTTCCATCAAGGACAGTTCAGGGACATGGTCATGGGATGGGATGAGGAGGATTTCAGTCCCAAAATAATGGTAGTTGTCATTATTATGGCCAACCAGGACACTGGAAAGCTCAATGTCCTCGCTGGCCTGGCCAGCTGGGGATAACATTTAACCCGACACCACCTCCTCTCACTCAGTTCTCTGTCCCAAATCAGGGCGCCTCCTGTTAGGCCAGCCTGAGAAATAGTAACATCATCACAGCCCTGCTTCTCCCACTTAATCAAGATGATCCCTTTGCTTCCTGTGTGATAAATGGCATTTCTACAAAATGTTTAGTAGACACCGGTGCGAGCCACTCTACTCTTTGTGCTGAAGAATTTTCCACAACTCCCCTCTCCTCTGCTGTTGTAAATGCTGTGGGAATTTCAAATCAAATAGTTCTTCATCCTGTTTCCCAACCATTACATGTTTCTCTTGGTCCTGTTTCTGATCAACATGTCTTTTTCTTTAGTCCTTGTTCTCCTCTTAATTTGTTAGGCAGAGATTTGCTTTCTAAACTCGGTTGTACTATCTATTGCTCTCCTAATGGTGTTTATTTAAATGTCCCTTGTGATAAGGAGATGGCAGTAATTGCCACTTTAGCTAGTTCACCTCCTAAGCCTGAGTTCCCTGATCTTTCTGTGTTGCAAGAAGAAATCATAAAAGCTGTCCTTCCATTTCTCTGGTCCCAGCATTCTAATGAAGTAGGACAAATCCATACTGCCCACCCTGTAAAAATTAAATTAAACTCAGCTAGGCCTTTATCCAAAGTTGCTCAATACCCTTTACGTCCAGAAGCTGAAGAAGGGATACGCTCCGCTATTACTGCCCTTTTAAAGCCAGGTATCATTGTCCCGACTAAGAGTCCTTGTAATACGCCTATTCTTCCTGGAAAAAAACCTGGAAAAAATATCTATCGCTTTGTACAAGACCTTTGTGTGGTAAATTCTGCAGTTTTACCTACTTTTCCTGTTGTACCAAATCCAGCTACTATCTTCCTAATGCTTGTTATTTTTGTTAACTTGTGTTCTGCATTTTTCTCTATTCCTGATAGCCAGTTTCTCTTTGCATTTACGTATCAAGGACTTCAGTATACTTAGACACGATTGCCCCAGGGCTATACTGAACCCCCTTCTCTTTTTTCTCAAATTCTGAAGAAAGATCTAGATGACATAATATTTAAAGACAATTCTGTGCTTGTGCAACATGTTGATGATTTGCTCTTGACATCTACCTCCCTTAAAACCTGTAAAAACAAAGAAGGCAGCACATCCCCCACCTTAGAGACCATTTGTAAATTTACAATTAGATTTTATTCAAATGCAGAAATGTTGTTCTTATGGATATGTTCTTGTTACTGTATGTATGTTTTCTAGATGGGTAGAAGCCTACCCACGTGCAAAAGCTGACACCATCACTGTAAGCAAAAAGTTGCTCCGAGACTTTATTCCAAGGTTTGGTATTCCTTTATCCCTAAACTCTGAGAGAGGAACTCATTTTACTGGACAGATAATGAAAGAAGTCTGCAAAGTCCTGCAGATCCAACAGAACTTTCATTGCCCATACCATCCACAGGCCTTGGGCCAACTAGAACACCTAAATGACATTCTGAAAAAATAAACTGGCCAAAATTTGTGCTGACTCACCTAAAATGGCCAGATGCACTTCCCATAGCCCTTATGAGTATGAGATCTACTGCCAACCAAAAGACTGGGCTTAGCCCACATGAAATTCTAATAGAAAGACCCATGAGGCTCCCCGCCTCACCACCTGTTGCCGCCCACTTTTGCGACATACATTCACTTGATGATACCATTCTGGGCTATTGTAAAGCACTAATGAAGTGTGTTAAGGCTTTTCATTCACAGGTACAGGCAGCTTTCCCCAAAGAACCAGATGAGCTGTGCCATTGTATCCTGGTTGGTGACTGGGTCCACATAAAAGTCCATCAACGAAAGTCATTGCTGGAACCTTGCTGGAAAGGTACTCCTAACCACCAACACTGCAATAAAGTGTGAAGGACTCCAGACATGGATCCATGCTTCACACAGTAAGAAAACATCAGCCCCGTTAGACCCAGAGTCTCCTCCATATCAATCTTGTAATCAGCCTCCACAGACTGGTAGTGAGCCTAGCGCCTGCCAGCAGGAGAGCTCAAGACCAGTAGTGAGCCAAGCACCTACTGACAAAGAGGATTTGCCACTACAGAGCAAAGAGGATGTGCCCCAACGACACCACTATGCACTTTGGGACAGGAAAAAGGCCTCTACCTAGTTCCTGGTTCCCGAGGTGAAGCTGGTTAGTCGTGATTTGGGTAGTTCTCAGTATTTCTTTTTGAGCCATCTTATATGAACTTGACTCATCAGTTATAAGAAACTCTGTAAACCAAACTACACTTCCACACCGACAAAGGTCATTTCATGAAAATGTGTTCTTGTCTTTAGTTAATCAAATTGGGATAGATTTAAATGTCTTTCATTGTTGGCTTTGTAGTCATGTCCCTATCTATTCTACTGGAGGAATACCCATGATACTGGTACCCTTGAATGCAACTCAGATGTTATCTCCTTACTATTCAGATTTTCATAGAAACGAAACTTGGCAGAATGTAAGTTGCAACTGGTCTATGTATGATTAGCCTATGCCACCCCTGGAAAGTTCTGTTGGACCTGTAATAGGTCTTATGTTGCAGTAGGAGTCAGTAAGTGTGAGGTAGAATTTAAGATAAATGGTGCTTAGTTTTCTAATGGCTATAAATATCTAACTTGTTAGGAAAAAAAATTAGGGACTGTAGGAGTAAATTTAGTCGGCTTCTGACCTATTTAACTAGAAAAACAGATAGAGACCAGAGGTGCTGATACTGCTTATTTCAGTTAAATTTTCTGAGATAAGAAATCCTGCATGCCTTGGGTTATCCTTAGGTTATCTTGATATATTACCCTGTGCACAGATGGTTTGTTTAAGTAATCTTCCTAAATTACTGTGTAATTTACTATTGTTTTGTTTCTCCAAGGTCGTATTTTTTATCTCTTTCTCTGTCTTAAGTATAAATATGCTTGTGAATTTAGAGAGTGCGAGAAATCCTTTGAAACAGACAAGAGGGTGATTCCTCTTGCTGTATGGAATTCCTCCTGTGATCACAGTATAGCCCTAAATAAAGAAAAGCTGGCTCTGTCAGTTCTGATTCAACCACAACGCAAAGTTTGATTTCTTCCACACTAGTTAAAACTTTTAACTCACCCTGTGTCAAGGCCTTCTGTGCATTTGCTTAACTACTAATGGACAATCTAGTGTTCTGTTTTTACCTACAATCAAAAATATCACTAGTTGTTCAAAATCCTTCATCTTCAATAGCCAAGAAGGCTTCAACTCTGTCTCTTGGAACAGAATTTTAGGTACATGAATTCAAGCTTCTGCCATGTCCAGGCTAGAATAATAGAAAGTACTATATCTAGGACTGAAGACACAAGCCAAACAGAAACTTTCTTAATAGTTATATATTAATGATGGTTAGTCTTAAAAAATAATTAGACATTTATATGGATATGACATGCATGATATTTATATGATATTAACCAGTAGACTGAATTAAAAAGAAGTTTCACTGATAAGTGATGTGTTGCAACACTGTATAATCCTAACTAACAAAGTTTAATAGGAAACTTTCTCTTCGGGTGATGATTATTCTATGATTTCCCCCTATATGGTTTCTTCAACCTGCCTCTAAAGTTCCTGGCAGATGTTACATTTATCACACTGTATATGTGAGTATCATGTAATATACTGTAACATGCTAGACATTAAATCAATTTATCCCTGGATAAAAATGGTGGATAAGCCACACAGAAATTGTTCACTGAGCAGCAACTTTGTAGGACAGAAATATAATGTGATAATTTTAGTATGTGGCATGTTACAATGTGTAGTATAATACCTGCATATAATACTCAACAAATATAATACTTCCCAGGGACCTAAAATATCTGCTACTGGCTATTGTGGCAGAAAAGATAATGAACTGGATGAAGAAGTCTGTCTAGAAAATTCTTAGTTCCTATGTTCCACATTGCATGCTGGCTTCCTGTAAAATACTGGATTCATTTCAAGGTCCTGGTTCTGACATTTAAAGTGATGACTAGCCAAGGCATAAGCATTTATAGAGCTTGTCTCCTTCTGTGCTTTCCCACATCAACTATGAAGGACTGCCCATAAAATACAACTACCTTAACCCATTCTCTCCTTAACAACTTTAGGAAGGAAAGAAAAATATCGGCTGTCCAGCATGCCTGGAAGATTAACAAGATTAGGCTCTGGCAGATGGAGTGAGAAAACAAGCTCCATAACAAGGAAACCTTCAGATAGAATAACCTGCCCACAGCTACCTCTCTTTTTATATGGAATGAGCTGCAAATTGAGTGTTAGGGCTGATCTCATCTATATGAAGCTGAGACTTACTGATCATGATCTTCAGAAAGACAAAGCTCAAGATTTTCATGCATTCTATGCATGTATAATTACATATCTACTTTGTGTTGCAATTATATGAGTACATAGGCAAATTCTCACTTTGCATGAGGAAATGTAACAAGTAATAATAGCTGTAATTGTGTGCGTAAAAGCCAGCCTTCAGCTTTGTGAAAATCAGATCCTGTATGTCAAGTTTCAATATCCTGATAATGGATAGATAGTACCATATCACAAAAAACTTTATCAGACACATGACTAATAAATGAGATAAGTAATAAAACACTCACAATCTCTAAAGGAAAAAGAATCATTTGTAATATAACTTTTTACTGAAAAGCAGCAGTTTAAGTCTCTCACTAGTACCACACTGTGTTACAAATAAAATAAAGAAAAATGTTCTTATCAGAGTCTTCAGAAAAGTCTTGCAAGACATTTTAAATACTGCTTTTTTGTTGTTTATGTTTATACCTTTCCATCTACTGAAATTGCCACTGGACAGAAGAGAACATCCCATCTTATATTAATTGTTTATTGATGAACATAAAATTTAGAGGCATTCTGGAGAGAAAGACTTGGCTTTTTTTCTTTAACAGTAAGGTTATCTGGATAGCAAATAAAAGAAACCATTGCTTGAGTGCTTTCCTTTTATATATTTATATCTATATACACACACACATACACATACACACACACACACACACACCTCTTTTTTGTTTTCTAGAGCACTTACATTTACGGCAGCCTGTCCTGGTAGCCCTGAATCTCCCTAGTAAAATCAAAGGGGGAAAACAAATCAGAAGTCTGTTTATAGTTACACAAATTATAGCGCAGTTAGTGGACATCAGACGGCATATAAATAAATGTGAAATAGCTGTCAGCTACATGCTCTCAGTTCACAGACACTAACATGAAATGTTGTTATTTATTTATTTGTAATACATGCCACAGCTATACATAGAGTTTTAGAGAAAAACAAAATGACAGGCCCCCAGTGCAAAGAATTACAGTTTAAGGAACTAATCCTGAAAATACTTTTGTATAAAGTTAACTTTGAATGCACAAGCTTTTCTATTTAACTGAATGGGACTGCTCACATATATAAAATCACTCATATTTATAAGTGTTTTGCCATTTTAGATCCCCAGGGCCTGAGCCCCTACATAAGGCTTTGAGCTTTAGGTCATAAATTTGACAAGGGATGACACACAAAAATAGGAAGAGGGGCTTTGAGAAGGTCTAATATTAATAACCATGACACCCAATTTTATTTTCTTTTTAATCTACACATCCTGTTGATATTTTTATTAGAATAATTTGTATTTATACTTAGCAAGTTAAAACATGCAGATAGATCATATTAAAGTAGGAAAACATGGTAAGAGCATATGTGCTTTTCAATGGAATTTAGCTACGGAAGAAAAATAAGTGAAGGTTACACTCCTGAAAAGAAAAGCACATTGTATACTAAATTATCTTCAGAACAAAATACATTAAATATTTGTTTACTGAGAACTAGATTGGAATAGGGTACATAAGGATTGTAGACCTGGGATCACATACAATACAATGAGGGTAATACAAAATAAAAAAAAGGGGATAAAACAAAATACCAACTCATACTTAGAACACATTCATCTTGCACTTCAAGGTAGGGGGCTGTGGGAAAATTTGCATGCAATGTATGAAATTAAAGACTACATCACAACATAATAGGATTGCATAAATAACCTTATACTGCATTTCCCAACTTTTTAGTGCTTAACATGAAAAAATTCTTTTAATTCTACATTCTTTTAATGTAACTTTGCATATGAAATATGCATCTGTATAAACTAAATGGTTTAATATATTAATTAGTTTAAACAGACATGTATCCTCACGCACAAATAAGTACCTTTTCTCCTTTAGGGCCAGCCATACCAGGAATACCAGGATCACCTTTTAAACCCTGTGCAAAGAAAAATATGCATGTGATGTATACAAGAATTCCATGAAAGGTCTTGGGCAAAATTTTCTGCTGCTCTGAATCAGCACATATAAACAAAATCAATATCAAGTCATTAGCATTTAATAGTTTGAAATGCATTAAATTCTTCAGTGTTCTGTACATTTCATGTAGTGCAAGAAGTGTAGAAACCTCCTCCTACATTCTTGTCTTAGGTGCTTTAGCAGGAATAAAGCAAAGTGACTCCATTTCTAAGCCATCCCTCTCCCCTCCTCTCCCTTCCCCCTCGCATCTTCTGGTATAGAAGATATGTAAGAATGGGGAGGGTTGGGCAGATGGAGTAGCCTGAATGTACAGAGATTGGAAATCCCCATTTGGTGTACTGTCAGTAAAACACCATTGTCTGTAAAACACCATATTTAGCACACACAGGTCAAAGTGGCTCTTGCTCCCCGCTACCCTTCCTCCAACCAAAGAAAGCCAAAGATAGCTCAAGAAGCAGAGAACATGGTCCACCAGTATTAGGACCATGACAGAAATTAAAGTGATGGTGTATTTGGAATCAAAGAAATGTTATGCTCAATCCAAAACCTCATGCCCAGACAGTCATGGCAGGAGGCACAATGTTTGGGATTGGGCATAAAATTCCTCCAGTCCCAATCACGCCACTGCCAATCAAGTAGGAGGTGGCTCTGTCTCAGAACCAGGGCTGCCTCAAACCCACAGAGGTTTCAGAGCCAGGGCTCTTAGAGCTGCATCTGAAAAATCAACTGCTTGTCAGACTGGTCTGACAGTCCTGCACCCAGTGCAAGACCCAAACCCAACAGCCCTGGCTGCATTCAAGACCGTGGGTGTCTGGGCCATGTCTGACAATCAGCTGTTTGTCAGCCCTGGCATCAACAGCCCTGGATCTCAAACTGGACACAGGACTGTCAGGACCAGGTCTGACAATGAGCTGGATTTTTGGACTGGCCCCAAGAGCCCTAGGTGGGTTCAAGATCCCAGGCTGTTGGGCTGAGAGTCTGACAATCAGCTGATTGTCAGCCCACCCCAAGACAGTCCAGCTGCACACATGGCTTTTAGAAGCCCTGGAGCACTGGGACCCTGGGATCAGGGAGCTTCTTCTTCAGCCTGGAGTCCCCATTACCTGGGATGTCTAAAAATCATAGGCTCATCCCAGATCTCAGTCACCTGCCATTTTTAAGTGTCTTGTTCTGTGGGCGCCTGTAGCAGGGGCTCGGCCCAAGTCCCTGCTACACTTCCGCAGAGCTGGCAGCTCTCGCAGGAAATTTAGTGGGTCTGGTCTGGGAAAGTGGTACATCCCCAGTGTGCCAGGGAAGAGGGTCCAGGGAAAATCTGGGAAACAGGCAGACCCTGGGGGTATGAGAACACGTGCCCCATGGAGCCTGCACTGATTGGCCTGGGGAGAGAACTGGGCATCTTAGTTTTAGGTCATTCACCAGGATCCATGCAAGCCTACCTGCCCTGGTCTCTCTTTGCCCCTATAGGCTCCTGGATGGTCCCCCTGGGCTACTCACTCTGGCACTCTATTGCAGTCTCCATCTCTTAACTTCACTCCTCCTCTGGCCCATCTCTCTCTGACCCCTTAATGGATGTGTCCCATCGACAGGCTGAACTTCATTCTCCTTGAATCCAGCCTGCTGTCCAGCTGAACCTGTCATCCCTTTGGTAGTGATGCCCCCCTCGACTGAAAGGACATTCAGCCTCTTTAGGCTCTGGCCCCACCTCTAGGCCATTCAGGGTGCCAGATGGCTCTTTGCAGCCCTGGATTACCCCTCATGGTGGGCTTAATTGCCTTTCAGCCCTGGCCTCCTTGATTTGACCAATCGGGGTTTTCTGGCATCAGTGAAGCAGCAGCTGATCTCCTTAGACAGCCAGGGTCCCACTCTGGGCCCCACCATAAAGCCATCCTTAGCTGGTCTGGCCTGTTGCCTCACAGGTCTTGTATGAGGAAGCCATTCACTCAACTAGGCTCACCTGAGCCTCCAGCCTCAGCCCCTTCCAGTTCTAATCAGGGTCTTGCCTAGCCCCTGTATAGGCCCACAAGCTACAAGCACCTTCCTAACTTTTCCTTAGGCCCATAGACTTTTCCTTGGGGCTTGGGACCCTACTGGGTCCCTAGGAACCTCCTCTATACTCACAGTTCCTACCCAGACCTCCAGGTGTTCCTGGGAGCAGAGAAGCTCCAGCTGGGCAATGTTAACTTGGAAGCATCCCGGCTTTGCCTCTCAGGGCCTGCTCTTATGCTGAGGCTCCACAGCCTAGCTCCAATCAGGTGGCCAGCTGGCTGTCATGTGACTGCCTGATTGGCTCTGCAGTCACCTGCAGGCTGCCTCACTACTTGCCACTTTAAGGGCCTGAGCAGGTGACAATGGTCCCTTGCCACACCACTGACAAAAAAACTCACCTTTACTTTCCCTGTTTAAATGAAAAAAGCTGGGAAGAAGGATTCCCTGAGGGTTTGATTTATGGTTAAGCAGGGCTCTATATCCTGCATCTGGAGATATTCAAAGAGATTAAGTCAGTAAGGCTCGAGGCAAGGCTGGGAAGAGACAGGAAAGAGTTAATTGAGTAGATCCAAGGATTACCCAACTATCTGAGCCAAAGAGAAATTTGGCCAGAGAAAAAAGAGACCAAGAAGCTGCTAATTAAAGAACTTGGGGAAACCTGAGAAGTGACGTTACTAGGCATTCCCCACAATAATTTGGGAATAGCTACCATCAGCCTGAGAGGAAAGGGGAAGGGTGTAGGAAGGTGTAGCCCTGCAGACCAGTGACCCTGCCAGACTGACCCTCACTCCAGAAGTCATCCATCCTCCTGAATATAATTTTACCATCAAGATGTGGTGGGTGAGTAGGAGGATGAGACAGAGGTTAGCTGGTGAGCGTCATAGCTCAGCCCCTGGCACAGATCTTTGAAAACTCCTGGCACTCTGGTGTAGTGCCCGAAGACTGGAAGAAGGCCAATGTGGTGCCGATCTTCAAAAAAGGGAGGAGAGTGGATCCGGCTAACTACAGGCCCATTAGCCTGACTTCTATCCTGGGGAAGATCTTAGAAAAGTTTATTAAGGAGGCC
>NW_017728918.1:55140001-55160801 GCF_001723895.1 Crocodylus porosus | reverse complement strand
CAATTCAAAAAGGATGTGGAGAAGCTTGAGAGAGTGCAGAGGAGAGCCATGCGCATGCTTAGAGGTCAGGATAACAGACCTTATGATGAGACGCTGAGAGCCATGGGACTCTTCAGCCTGTTAAAGCACAGCCTGAGGGGCGATCTGGTGGCCACCTGTAAGTTTATTAGGGGTGTACACCAGGGTCTGGAGAAACATCTGTTCACCAGAGTGCTCCAAGTGTTGACAAGATCAAATGGTGACAAACTCCTCTGCGACCGTTTCAGGCTGGACATAAGGAAGAACTTCTTTATTATTCGGGCCCCCAAAGTTTGGAATAGACTGCTGCTGGAGGTGATTCAAGCACCCACTTAGAACGCCTTCAAGACGCATTTGGATGTTTATCTTGTTGGGAACCTATGATCCCTGCTGAATTCCTGCCCCTGGGCAGGGGGCTGGACTCAATGATGCTCTGGGGTCCCTTCCAGCCCAAATGTCTATGAAATCTATGAAAATTTGGAATGAGCTTTCAAAGGAGGTGGTGCTCTCCCCTACCTTGGGAGTCTTTAAAAGAAGGCTGGATAGTCACCTAGTTGGTGTAATCTGACCCCAGCATTTGCCTGTCCAGGCAGGGGGTTGGACTTTATGATCTGTTGAGGTCCCTGTAGACCCTAGTATCTGTGCATTTATGGTGCCATACAAACAACCCACAAAGATATTCCACATTTTTGGAATAACTTTGTGTCTGGTTTCCTACTTCATGGCATCATAAATCAGCTGAATTTGTAGCACAGTTACTATTTATGATGAGTTTAACATATTAATCACATGACAACTACAACATGTGCCTGGAGCCTTACACTACAAATCCAGCAATGTCACTTCCCACATCACCAGAAATGACACGGTAAGAGTTTATATAATGGTAATATGTCATCACCATTAGACATTTGCTGTTTTCCCCTTTTCCCTAAAGCACAAGGAATGGATAAACTTCCACTGTATCCGTGAAGGGAACAGATTCAAGTCATTTGGAGCAAGTGGGCACTAAATTTTGAAACTAAAGCACTACCTCCTATCACAATTATGAAAGTATGCCAGGAGTCAAAAAACACATTTCCCAAGTTATGTGTGATGTTATAGGCCAAAACCAACTCCTAAATTACCTAGAAACTGACTGGCAGATCATGCAAGGAATAGAAATAAATGCAATATTATCACAGTGAAATGTTCCATTTAACAATCAGGCTACCGTCTTCAGTATTACATATGTTGGACGAGATAGAGTTATAAAAGCTAGAGGTCATTCAGATCTGAATTTGAATTTATTGTCCTGAATTCTTTTCCCAACCCCCTCTCTAACCCTTTACAAACTCTATTACTCACTTTGCAATAATTGGAAAGATAAAGACAACTGGCACTAAAATGATAAGCAACATCTGTGCCTTGGTGGATACAGAAACAAATCACTGCGTGTTTTAAATACTGCATATTTGTGCAACTTCACTTCCTGCTAAAATTACATTAATTCACCATCTGGAAGGAACGCCATTTAGAACTATATGAGCATTTAAGTACCCACTTTGGATTAAATTTGTGGTTGTTGTAAATACTCCTGATTTAGCTTTGATTTGTCCTTTATTCAGCTCGTCAAAATGTAAGAGTTAAATCAGAAGCAGTTTTGCTGGATGATCTTAAAAAATGCAAAAGGCAGATGGATTAAAAAAAAGGAAGCCAAATATCTTTCCTCTTTAATGATCATAGTTATAATCCACTTAATGCAACTATCTCCATTTACTGCACCATCACAAAGTTTGAGTGAGTTATATAAAAAAAAATAAAAATAAAAGCCATTTGACAGATATTTCAAGTTTCTGGAAAATGTTTGTATTATTGACGATTTTGTGGATCTGATTCAAAATTGGCTGCATTAGAGAGTCAGTGATGAAGCAATAGTTTTCACTAAAAAAGTCACTCCTGTGGCTGCATGTTATAGACCAAATAGAGCAGACACACACACAAACAAATTCTGCAATAAAGGCCACCTCTACATGTTACAGGTATTTAACAAGTTAACTGCATATTTACCTTAAGACCAGCTACATGTACAAAGTAGCTATCACATAATAAAAAGTTTCAACTAGCTATAAAGTTAAACCTCAAAAATACATATTAACGTTATAGCTGGGTGCTATCAAGCTTTAATTTGCATGGGTAGTAGGGCTGTCAGGGCTCCCAGCCTCAGGGGTGTACTATATCCAGAATGAAACCTCTAAGCCCTTCAGATTGCAGTTTCTATGATCCCCAAGGCTCGGGGGTGCATGAAATCCCTGGCCCGCATGGGGCTCTCAGTTCTGGCTGCACCGCACATGCAGCCAGGACAGAGAGTCTCACAACTGACATGGCTCTCATTTCTGGCTGCACCTCATGTGCAGCTGGGACCAAGAAAGGGTACCTGTACCCACTGGGGGGGTCCTAGTCCCAGCTGCCTGTGAAGTGCAGCTGGAACTGGAAGCCCCTGTCAGGTGCAGAAACGCTTGGTCCTGGCTGTACATGGCTCCCATGGCTGGCAACCCCCTAGGCAAATGGGGCTCCCAGTCATGGGAGCCTGCTTTTTGCCAGGACAGGGGAAGCCCAGGATGCGTGGTACATGTGGCATGTGCGTATCATGCATTAGATCCAATTGCACCTTTACCTACACATGTAGAGGGGGCCAAGTAGAATGAAAAACATGCAGAATGTATTAGTACTGAATAGGAAAGGCAAGAATTGATGAATAATGGACAGTGAAATCAAGCAAAGTTTGCTAAGATATATGGTATGTTTACAATTCTTAATGCTGTTCCTGGAAGAAACCTAGGTGAGGTAAACAGCCTAGTGGCTACTGCAGGAAGACAATGAAGACAAAGGTCAATCTTCAACGGAGAAGAAAAGAGAAACTAGGAGAATGCTTATATTTTTATTTAAAATGAGTATTTAAGAGGAGCATGTTTGACAACAAAATTTTCAACGCTGAATGGTGTAAAGAGAGGATTTTAGTAATGTAGAAAGCCTTTGAAATCATGTATTACAATATTCTTTAAAAGGTTAGAAGTAAGTAGCCATATAGCTTTTCGTTATGGTTTACATCCCAATGAAAAGGCAAGAAAAGTTTGAGGACAAATTCTGAACATGTTTTCCTACTATATGTATTTTTATTTTGTTTTCCTACTATATATTATTAATATTATGTCATTTGATTTATGTTAATAAGTTGCCGACAAGGAGACATGGTTGCTGCCAGGAAATATACAGCTGGTCTCATAGAAACATTGTTTCTTCCTCCACCTCCATCATCTAGAATTGATTGAATTCTTTTAGTTACTGCTGAGTGTTTGTAAAGCAACCTAATAAAATAAGAATTTCCATCCTGGACCAGACTTGTGGTTCAACTAGTACAGTACTGTGTCTCTGACAGCAGTCAAAACCAAATGCCTCAGTTTGACGTCAGTTTGATTTCAGTTATTATTTTAAAATAATTGCTTTGCACCTTTAATAAGATAATTGAACTTCAGATTCTGAAAACAAAAGACTAATACTGACTTCTGGAGTCTACAGTCATATTTCACCAATGTCCAAGAAGCATATAAATATTCTAGCAAATCTTGTCACAAAGAGTAAATGATCCAAGTAATCTCAACTGGTTTTAACTAACATTTCTGGAGTTCACAACAATACGGTTAGAAATTCATGATGCCTCCTGTTGTTCTTCACAGTCTGCATAATTTGATCTTAAGAGTTTCTCTTAGAGGAACTCAGTTTGATCTTTTTACAGGCCAAAAATAAAGTGAGGTTTCAGCAGTGGTGTCAAAATGCAAGTTAACATTTTAGTTCAAAGGTTGGCAACTTTTCTGCAACTGTAGACCATACCAACAGAGCTGAGAACCAAGGTGGGGTGCAACTCAGATGCCAACACTTCCATTGCGGCCAATTCCTTCTGCTGCATTGTGCTGCTGATTGCTGCCAAATGCTATCATATTCAACTATTCCCCCACCACAGCCAGGAGCCAAATGTCACCATGGCTGGGATAAAACCTTGGCAGGCCAGATACAATTTGTCTGTGAACTTTATTTGGTCCACAGGCCATAGGTTGCCAACCTCTGTTCTAGTTCATTTGAGGCCTTTAACCAGGAGGTATGAAGTTTTTTAACATAAGTTAGGCTAAAAAACTGAGCTCTCCATTGACTTCTCACAAAAATGTATCTTTTGTACAAGGTTGCATTACTAGAACAGTAAATGACCTAATACCAAAGACAATCACGGTAAATGAAATTTAAAGGGGGAAGTTATGGATGCACAGCTGTTACAGTTTTGTGAGCTATTTTTTAAATCAGCCTTTTCACACTTCCAATACCAGTTTCTTTGACTGTCAGATGAACTAATCAACTAATAGACTAAGATAGTTAGTTGCCTTTCACTCTTCAAAAAGGGCCTTCATTTCTTACATATTCCAAAATGGTCCTTCACATGAAATACAGGTGTAAATATAAACTAAACTCCATTACCTACTGGAGGCAAAAGAAAGCAGCTCTTTGTATTCTTTGCACTTTTTAAATTGTAATAAAGCAAAGAAACAGAGTTCTAAACAGTTTTTAAGTAAGAAAAAGTGCCGTTTTTAGGAGTGTCTTGGAAACACCAAGTGAGAAACAATTAATATTAGTTTTTTGACAAACACTCCTTCAGCTTCATCTGTTTGGTAGAGTTCAGATCTCTGAGGTTTGTGTACTAGCTGGAATTGAGAAATAAACAAGTCCCACTGAACAGAGAGTAGGCTGAGATAAGAACAGTCAAAGACAAAAGAAAAATTAGGAAAGAAAAGGTAGAATGTTGTAATCATGACAGTCCATAAAAATGTGAGATACAAAGATTTTTGTGGGTGATATCTTTCACTGGATCAACTGTATAGTTGGAAGGAACAGACCAACATACAGAAACTCTTCACTTAGAAAGCACCCAATCTGCTCTGAGAATGCTCATGCTACCCACATCCCCAACACGATAAATGCCTTTACCACAACCTCTCTCGGGAGCCTGTTCCAGTTCTTTACTACCATCCTAGTGAGAACATTTTTCCTAATATCCCATGTAATCTTTCCCTGCAGCAACTTGAGACCATTGTTCCTTGTTCTGTCATCTGCCACCACTGAGAACAGTCTAGCTCCATCCTCTTTGGAATCCCCCTTCAGGTAGCTGAAGGCTGCTATTAAATCCCCTCTCAGTCTCGTCTTCTCCACACTAAATAAGCTCAGTTCCTTCAGCCTCTCCTCACAAGTCCTGTTCCCTAGACTTCTAACCATTTTCATTGCTCTCAACTGGACTCTCTCCAATTTGTCCATGTCCTTTCTGTAGTGGGGGCCCCAAAACTGGACACAGTACTCCAGATGTGGCCTCACCAGTACAGAATAGAGCAGAAAAATCACTTCCTTTGATCTGCTGGCAATGTTCCTACTAATGCAGCCCAGTATACTGTTAACTTTCTTTGTAACAAAGGCACACTGTTGGATCATATTCAGCTTATTGTCCACTGTAACTCCCAGGTCCTTTTCTGCAGATCTGCTGCTTATCCAGTCAGTCCCTAGCCTGTACCGGTACATGGGATTGTTCCATCTAATTTCCATTGTTAGAGGACAGGAAAGAAGGTGCAGAAAAAAGGTTTAACACCTTGCTGAATACATCTATATTTATACATAATATCTGAGCCATTGTACCAGGCAGGTTACTTGGCATTCCAATCTAGGGAAGTATTATCTGGCACACCAGAGGAAGGCAAAAACACCTTTAGTTAGATGTAGTTTTTGTGTACCATGCAATGTTTGTACCCTGCAATGGTCATATCAAAATATAAGCCTTGGCTCTGGGGCGTTGTGCAGAATACCCTAGGTCCTGCAAGTTAAGAAGTTTGTTTCTGCAGACTGGTGTTTTATAGCAAGCTCTCCTGTTGCTCAGACCCTACGGTGTTGATCTCCATACTGGTAGAGATGTGTGACAGGGGCTGCATCTACACAAGATGCTGGTTGCACAGTAGCCCAATACTACATGATGTGACTATAGCCCAACAACCATGATGTGACTATACTGCACAGTAGTATTAAGCTACTACACAGCAGTGTCACAAAAAAGACATTTATTGGATGAGTTACTGCTACTGTGTGGTAACTCAGGTTACTGCACAGTTTCAGTACATGTATAAACACTTGTGACTGTGCAGTAGCTTAATACTAAAGAATACGCAGCAATGACAGCACAGTCAGTGTCTCTTGTAGATGTGGCCAGGGTGTTTAAAAACTATTCTGGAATAGCCACTAAAGGGTTAATGTAGAGATTATATACTTCCATATATAGCAAAGTAACTAACCACATCTGGGTAAAAGGCTGAAGCCTGGATGGGGTAAGGGTGCTGCCAAAGAAGCTGGCAACTGCCTTAAAAACACTCCTCAGCACCATGGCTGTAAGTTGCTTGGGAAACAGATCCAGGAACCCCAACTAGAACTGGAATAAGCTATTTGGAGAGTCAACTAAGTAGGAATCCCTACCTCACATGGTAGGAAGAAGACCAGACTTTCTGGTTCAAATCATCAAGCCAGAGGAAGGTTAGGATATGGAAATTAACAACATGACAAATAACTAGAGGGTCTGAGGTATTAGAGGTGCAACATATACTTTATAGTCCCTTCAGAAGAGGTCAAGGAAGAATCTCTTCAACAAATAATACTGAAAGAAGGATATTAACTGTAGCATGGACCTGACTATTAGTGGTAGATGCCCTGGCTGCAGCCACTTAGCTGTTACTCCATTATTTATCCACAACTGGGAAGCATCTGGTTTGTCCATCAACCCCTCATCCCATTTCAAGATGTTGACTGTCACATGAATCATTAAGTTGGCTATAGACTATTAGTACAACATAAATTATTAGTAAGAACAAGTTGGGTCATTTTCTGAAGCCTAAGCAATGTTAGGAACATCTCTGGGTCTATGGGAACACATTTCCTTCCACACCCATTCCACCATCTAGGGTCCAGTGGCAGCAGGAATCCAGGGTCCAGCAGGGCTGGGAACAATGCAGGCTCTAGCAGAAATAAGCCAAGCTTGCTGCCAATGGCCATGCTCAGTGGCCCAACCTCCAGTAGCCCAGTGGGCAAAACAGAAAGCTTCCACACTCTATATGTCTGACATCTCTGGTCTATAAGGTACAAATCTTCCTGCCTCCTACCTGACTTCACACTAACAACTAACTATGTCTATCAGGTCCTGTTGCCATTGAACAAATTATATCACAAATATAGGCAGTATAATACCAACCAAAATACCTAGCCTCTTCTTACAAAAGTCAAGTGTCAACGGGTGGAACCTCTGCCTGAAGAAGGGTGTTTGTATTTGAAAGCTCGCAAGGAAGAATTTTTATAACTATTTTAGCTGGTCTAATAAAAGATATTAGATTTACCCCAAAAACTTTGTCCAACTACTAGAACCAGCGATACAATATACTAACAGTGTATTGATGAAAATGTCTCATTGAAAAAAATACAGCAAACTGGCATCTTTTGAGGATCCTAAAAGAATACTGGAAAAAAGAAAGAACATTGCTATTATTAAAACCATGTTTGTTGATGCATGTAGAAAATGTTCTCATACCTCTTCCATACATATTCCTTTACATGAATTCCATGCCTGGAATTTGGGTTCATTAGCTCAGTCCAAACTTTAATGAAAATTGCCTGTGCTAGTGCAGATCCCCTGAAAACAAAGGAAACAACCCATTGTGCTGCTACCTATAGTGTGAAAGCAAATGACTATGGGTCCAATCAGTAATCCCCTAGTGAGTTATACAATGTACAAATCCAGAGCTATCAGGCTCACAATTTACTGTACAGCGCACTCAGGAAATCTAAATAAAAAATATTAACTGTAGAGCCAGTAGGTTGATATCATCAGGGTGTGATCACTTGGGGTAATTTTTAAAATGGTATCGTGCTTAGCCACAAACAAAGGACTATTTTCCTGTGTGCACCTCATGTAGTTCTAATCTTGTTGCTGATCTTGCCCTTGTTCTTTCTCATTAAACATAATGTTAAAGAAACAGCACATAGTATATTTCCAATGATGATATTTGTTACCATTCCTCCTCCGTCCTTATCTCAGTTGTGATAAATCAAAATTGCTAGACCTGATGATAATTCAGCCATAATGATTTTTTCCTGGCATTCCAATTTGATTTTTAAAAAAATTACCCATAGTATCTAAATGACACTTTTCATTGCCACCAGTATCACTGATCAAGGCAATGACCTCCCTATATGAAAAGTCCAGCTTCATTGATTAGAATTTCCTGTTCAATCCCAATTCAGCTGGCAGTAATATTAACAGCACATAGATCTTATTGTCACTCCACAAGTAGTTGGATATGTATTTACATTGCAAATCTGTTCTGATTTCATGTGGGATGCGAGCGTGATTGAAAAGTAATTATATACATCAGGGTTTATTTCAGCATCAGTTGCTGCCTCTTCACACTGCTGTCAGACAGCAAGCCCATACAGATTCACTTCCTGTAGTGATTAAAAGCTGATGATATTATTAAGGTTAGAACTGGACTACAACTGACTCCAAGTGAATTTTGTTATAATTGCATCCAGAATAAACGTGTAAGCACATAACAAAAGGCAGAATACAATCGCAGCACATGAACTACTTCTGGCCAGTCTTCAAGAATCCCAAACCAGTGGCAGCAGTCTTACTACTTGTATTCAGAGTAAACCCATATGTTGTTGAATGAATTTTGAGCAATAGCCCAAATTGGGCCTCACCAAACAATAAACAGGGAGATGCACAATGCGATTCAAAGTTCCCATGCCTAAAGATGTTTTGAATGATACTAATAAAAAAAGATAGCAAGGGCAATCATTCTGGGGCCAGGAAAGTAGCTATTTTAGGTCAGGCACTTCAGCATTGCATACTAATGATTAACAATAAGCCCTGGCATCGCTCTGTCATTTTGGCTTACACATGCAAGGGCTCTTCAGCTGGCAAGAACGAGGAAAAAAAATATTACAGTCAAAACAAGGCCTTCCGCTGGGGTGCCTTTTTCTTCAGATATGTTTTTTAGTTAAAATATTACACATGACTTATCTTTAAATCACTTATTTGAACTATTCAGTCAATGCTTTTCATTTCTTTTTAGTGGTATGAGCTGAACCCCAAACTTAAAATGGTAGACCTCACTCTTCTGAGCAGTGGGACAGCAGCTGCCAACAGCTGATACCACTGACTTTACTTGTTTTCACTCTTTCTTTATTCAGCACTACAAATTACCCTAGTGTAAGCAGATTAACTTGTTTATTTCAGAAATATCAGATGTTACATTTCTGTATGTGGAATGAGTTTGAGAGACACTGACAGCAACAGAGTCAAGGATACATGATCCTTTAAGTTTAAACCTAATGACTGGTATTTCTAACCACTGTGCTAATTGAATCCAAACATTTTGTTTAAATGTTGTTAAAAAATAATTATGTCTGGTCTCCAAGTAATGGAATATATTTTAGTATTTTGCGCAATTCAGCTTCAAAAATATGCTTTTCTGGAGCTCCTATATTCATGATAACTTACTGCATTATAACACATTGTAAGCCGCTGACCTAATTAAATCATTCAAAATGTGAAGCTTTAATATTTTACGCATTCATATCACGCTGGTGTCAAACCTGCTTTATAGTTCACCAGATACTCAGTATACCTCACTCCTCCTCAAAGTTTTATGGAATAAGATCTTGTGTAGTAACAGAGATCGTGTAAGAACCAACACAGAAATGTCTCCTGAGCTATGGAAAGAACACAGATGTGTTTTTCCATGCTGTCAGCATATATGTATGCATGACAGAAGTATACAGTTCACCTTTGTAGACAAGCAGGCTACAAGAGAATACATCTCTGAATCCTTAAATGTAGTTCAGCTGAATGCACAGTATACACTTTCATACAGATTAGATCTACTATTATCCAAAAATAGGACCAAAATCTACTACAAAAATATAGCACTTTACAGTAAGAAAATACCTTTCATGCAAATGATGCACTATATAAAAAGCCATATGAAATAAAGAGTACTATATTTAAGGTGCTTGCTTAAAAAACTAAAAACTGTATATTTTGCTTTAATTAATGATGCTTGCAGTTTTTAGCAAATTTTTATTTTCATGTGAGCAGCACAGTCTCCCTGTTGGTTGGTGAGGTGATAAGGCATGCATTGTGAATTCTTCTGAATTTCAGATCTGACTCTCCATTGCTTGGCCATAATTCTAATTATAATGTCAAAATATTCACAAAAGAATATTGCATTTATGTTCAGAGCTTCATCTGAGGTGCTTCAATTCTCACTACAGTCCCTTTGTAATGAGATGAAGGTCTTTGATTTGCTGCAGAATCAGGACCTGACCCTAGGGTGACCTTCAGATAGGGGACCAAACAGGGGCCCTGGGTAGAAGAGATAATTATGTTTTATTACTGTCTTGATGCTAAAACTGAACTAATACCCCATTTTCCAAAAGATGAGATCTTTGAAAACCACAAATTTCTGCCCTCTTCCCTTCACTTCTTTCCTTCTGTCAAATAGAAATAAGGCACACTAATGGGAAAAGACCTCTGGTACTAATCCATTCACCTGTGCAACTGGCTGAGAGGTCTCACGTACCCTGGAAAAAGGAGAGGTAGACAAGGAATGAGGAAAGTGCAGCACATGGGCCCTGAGTTTTGGTGTGCTGCTAAATGCTAGAGGAGTTTTCCATTCTTTACTTGACTTGATAAAGGTTTTATGGTTGGATGGAGACTAAAAAAAGAAAGTTACTTAACAGTAACTGGAGTACTTTAAGATGTGTTGCCCAATTATCCATTCTCATATGTAGGAGAAGCGAATTTTTGTATGTCAGCATTACCTACACAGGCTGCCCCAGACACTCCTTCAGCTTCATCTGTTTGGTAGAGTTCAGATCTCTGAGGTTTGTGTACTAGCTGGAACTGAGAAATAAACAGTTCTACAAGTCCCACTGAACAGAGAGTAGGCTGAGATAAGAAAGGTCAAAGACAAAAGAAAAATTAGGAAAGAAAAGGTAGAATGTTGTAATCATGACAGTCCATAAAAATGTGAGATACAAAGATTTTTGTGGGTGATATCTTGCACGGGATCAACTGTATAGTTGGAAGGAACAGACCAACATACAGAAACCCTTCATACACAAAAAATATGTCTATATCCTTCCCAACTAAACAGTTGATCCAATATCACCCACAGAAATCCTTGCCTCTTCCAGGAGAGAAAAGTGACTTGAACAAAAGCGAAGCTAAGTGGCTTTAGCAGCATCTTTCTGAAAGCCTGATAGTCACCAACCAAAATTGAGTCTCCCCAGCCCCTCCACTTGAGCCTGCTCCCCAACATCAAGGGGATATAGTGTGTAGCATATCCCCCACACATAATTTGTCTCTTAAATTAGCATTTCAGAAGCAAATTCCAAGGAAAAGCAAAAGGAGATCAGGATTCAAATGTGTGGGTGGACAACATATCTCAAAGATTCCCAGGTACTGACAAATACACTTCTTTTCAAGTACAAAACCAGAAGCCACCACAGACACACCAAGATAACTGTAATCTATGGTCAGTCACTTAGAAAGCACCCAATCTGCTCTGAGAATGCTCATGCTACCCACATCCCCAACACGATAAATGCCTTTACCACAACCTCTCTCGGGAGCCTGTTCCAGTTCTTTACTACCGTCCTAGTGAGAACGTTTTTCCTAATATCCCATGTAATCTTTCCCTGCAGCAACTTGAGACCATTGTTCCTTGTTCTGTCATCTGCCACCACTGAGAACAGTCTAGCTCCATCCTCTTTGGAATCCCCCTTCAGGTAGCTGAAGGCTGCTATTAAATCCCCTCTCAGTCTCGTCTTCTCCACACTAAATAAGCTCAGTTCCTTCAGCCTCTCCTCACAAGTCCTGTTCCCTAGACTTCTAACCATTTTTATTGCCCTCCACTGGACTCTCTCCAATTTGTCCATGTCCTTTCTGTAGTGGGGGCCCCAAAACTGGACACAGTACTCCAGATGTGGCCTCACCAGTGCAGAATAATTACTTCCTTAGAACTACTGACAATGCTCCTACTAATGCAGCCCAGTATGCTGTTAACCTTCTTTGTAACAAGGACACACTGTTGGCTCATATTCAGCTTATTGTTTACTGTAAAGCCCAGGTCCTTTTCTGCAGTGCTGCTGCTTAACCAGTCAGCCCCCAACATGGGATTGTTCCATCCTAACTGTAAGATTTTGCACTTGTCCTTATTGAACATCATGACATTTCTTTTGGTCCAATCCTCCAATTTGTCTAGGTCTCTCTGAAACTTAGCCCTATCCTCCAGCATATCTACTACTCCCCCCAGCTTTGTGTTATACACAAACTTGTTGAGGGTGCACTCCATCCCATCTTTCAGGTCATTGATAAAAATATTGAACAACATCTCTTGTTATCTGCATCTCCAATTGCAGTTTGGCCTTCCTGATTTTATCTCTGCATGCCCAAGAAATACTCTTATACTCCTCCCTTGTAGTTTTTCCAAGTTTCTACTTTTTGTAAGCTTCCTTACAATAGATCATATCTTTGAACTAGTCACACAAATACACCACAACAACACCACAAAAAGAAAACCCCTACTGAACACATTCCCCTGTGTAGATATTATGAGAATAATCATCCATGCTATCCGACACAAGAACTTATAAGAAGGATCAAAGTTTATACTTTGAGGGGAAAAAGTCCTAACTCCCTTACTTCTTGCCTTCAAGCAATACCCAGATTTGGGCCAACTCATCACTAGAAGCAGACTCCAAACAACAGTCTCCAAATGGGATACATGCCTGACTTAATCACAGAGACACCAGAGAAGGTAGCTGCAAAGGTAACCTGAGCCATTTTGGAGTGAGCTAAAATCATGAAAGTAGGGTCCCACCATAGCTACTTTCTGCATGAAGGTTAGGAAAGAGCTCTCTTTGGTCCTAACTTTAGAACAGCACATAGACAATAACATGGTATGTTGAATCAATGCCAGCTGATGCAAATGGACACCAGGAGGAGGTGGTCCTTGGGGAACTGTGCCAGCCCAATGACTTTGTGCTGGGGCAGTGGTCTCCAAACTTTTTTGATCGCACATCCCCATCAGTAAAAAATTTTTGAGCACGCACCCCCAGTATATGTATATTTATATTTGTGCACCCCATCAGTAAAAGATTTTTGAGCATGCACCCCCAATATATGTAAATTTATATAAATATACATATAAATAGTAGTTCTAATATTTTCTTCCTGCACCCCAATGGATCATCTTGCGCGCACCCCACTTTAGAGACCACTGTGCTGGGGTATGAGGTGACTGAAGGGACTTGCTCAGCAGGAACTTGCACCATTTTATCTCATGCTCCTTCCTCGGCCTGGCCTTCAGTGACTACCAAATGTTACACTTGTTGCGCACATTAAATTCCTAAGGCAATACAAACACCTTGTGTGCAAATAAGATGTGCAAATCATCCCCTCACAAGAGGAAGAGAAAACCTGGTAATTTGGGAAAAGGCATCATAATATGACTAAGCAGAAAGGTGCCCTCTACCAGATCATGGCTAAGAGGGTAATAAAAATAAAGGAAAAAAATGCTTAGGATAATCCATCTCAAACACCAGACTGGAAAATGGTGGTGCCATGTGGAGAAAGTGTGTGTGCTGGGGGGAAGGAAGGTGGTGAGATGACTCCAGACAGTCTCTTGAAATAAACTGGTTTCAGTCTCCCAAAACTTAGGTTTCTGGAGAAACGAAAATAAGGGAAGATAATGAAAGGAAGAGAAACCAAAGGGCAACAACAAAAAGTGAAAGGAGTAGTCACTGCAAGTCTGATCATAGCTACCTGACGAGAAGTTGCTCTGACATCCAGGCAATTGCAAGAGAATGAAGACTAAGAATGTATGTTCTGCTGTTTATTCCCTTTGTATGGGGTGGGAAGCCTGATGGGATCAGCTGGAACAGGTACTGCTAAGCTAAAAAAGTATATAGTTAAAAGGCTCACAAACAGAAATGTGTACATGGAGAACTGAAGGACAACAAAGGTTTTAAAATCCCAGTACTGGCCTGTTCCTGAGGTTTTGCTACATCGTATGCTGGCAAAATACAAGTGCCAAAAGGTTGCCTCCTCTGCTGGGCAAGATGATGGGGTCAGGTGCCAAAATCATTTTGCCCAACGGGTGGTATATTTGTGATACTTTACATAGTCAAGTGGAAGACAGCTTGGCTGCTGGCTGCAAAAGCAGATGCTCTGGCATGTCCCTACTGTACTGATAAATATTGAGACAAGCTCTGGTACAGCAGGAATCTGGACCCACCGCTTTACATTATTTTAAATGCACAACTCCTCTAACACTATGTTTACCTGTGACTCAGTCCAGCAAATCCCTTGGTCTTTCCTTCTTAGACATCTCAGACATCAAAGGGTTCAACTTCAGCTTTGCTCATCTCCCAAAAATCTCTCTTCCTTCCAGAAAACTCAAACAGTGAACCCATAATTACCCGCAGCGCTCATTTCCCATTACCAAACTTGTTAACTTGTTCCATCTTATTTTATGGATCCTGAGCAGTAATCCCTAGGTATTTCCTGTCTCCTTAGGCACAACATCATGTTTGGCTAGATCCCAAACAGTACGCTAATAGTTCCTAATGTGCCTCTTAAATCTTGATCCCCAGATCCCTTCTTTTCTATCTCTTTTATTTAGGTTCCTTGTAGCTTACGACCTTACTAGAGACTCATTGTTACTGTTACATTGCATTTTTTTCAGTTTACGTTTCACTTCACATTTAATCACATCCAACTCAGTCTGATGAAACTGGATGGGACGATGACACTGTAGGACATCCTGGACAATAATCATTCATGTTTTTACAAATACAGGTACAGAATTAAACACACTGTTTTAGGTTACAGAGAAAATGTGTTTTTAATACAACATGCACATTCCCTAAACTAGCAATTAAATCCCTTGCATTGTAGTGGGTAATTTAATAAATTTACATAAAACTGTCCTCCCCACCAAAACACATTTAAATTATAGACCGTTTAAATATTAATCAACTTACATCTTTTCCATGAATGCCTTCTTGTCCTGGTTCTCCTTTATCCCCTTTTCCACCCTAGGAGAATGAATACATATTTTAGTTTTCTATACAAAAATTGTATTCAATTGGAAAACCATGTTTTGGATAAAAACATCTATTTCATAACTATCTCTCTATATCATATCATCTAGACCTTATTAAAAGCACAGGCAAAGCTATTTCCTATACTCCAGGAGAAGTATAATAAAAAAAAAATTAAAAGCCTGGCCCTGAATAAGTGTCCTAGAAGCTGGTGCTCCTTACCTTTTCAAGGAGTATTAACCAGCCAGAGGAAAAACCATGTACTTATATTTGTCACACTGCATCCATAAAAATAGGGATAGTGAAAAAATTAAAAGAAACAAAATGATTTATATTAGGATACAGTCTTTTCTCTGGAACTGGGAATTGACACCAACTCATTATTGTAGCTAAAATAGTTTGTGTACTGATACTGGGTTTGACTAAAAATATATGTGTGACTTCTACAGAACTTAAGTAAATTGCTTCCCTCTGCCCCACTGTAAAATCAATGGTTTATTGTTTTAATCTAATATTTTTAACTGCACAGAAAAAACTTATAAAAGCAAGGGGTTGCACTCAGATAGCAAAAAAGTATTTATCGTTCTCCTGCACACCCTGTCAAATGGCCCATCATTACAATTAGTGGAAGCCCCACATGTAAATATGGAAAGTGTACATTCCAGAGAAATAATTCTAAGTGTGGTTTAGAAACTTTTACAGGAACATGGTTTACAGGATTTTTATACACTACAAAAGATTAGGACTACATTTTTATGCCATACCAAATTGCTCCATGGAATCTGAATTTCAGTTTGAATTTCTTATCACTTAGAAATAAAGTATATAGTATAAAAATACTATGTCTACAAAGTAATACAAAATGCAAGCTGTCTATTAGCCATCCAAAGATCTCTAACAAATACTGATGATGTAAAAAAGACAAGCACTAAGAAAGGCTCTTTGAGGGCCACAACTGCATACATATTTGTGCAATGCTTCCAAAATAATTACGCTGATATAGACATCTATTTGTTACTGTAATATAATTATTAAATATGAATAATCAGAACAGTAAACTTCCACTTTCCTATTATGGTTCTTGTAGAGAATAGTGTCCACAATGACCTTAATGCAACTGTTTATTGATGCCCATTGTTGTATAAAAAAGTAAAATTCTCCTATAATAAGTCATCTTTTGTATTAGTCAATAAAAGGAGATGCTGCCTTGAAAAATCAGAACAATGTATATTTCAAAATATTAAAGTACAAGCTTTGGAGACGTGAATATTTTGCGAACAGAAAAGATAGTACGCAGGATTCTCCAGGACAGAAGGTTGTAGACTGGTTCATATATTTCCACAGGAAGAATTACAAAATAAAAATCTCTTTTAATGTTACAAGAAAGGAGTCAATTCTTTACAATTTTATATCACCTCTTTTTACTTAAAGTAGCTTCCATTAAGAGTGACAGAGATTTTTGCCTAAGTAGGCTACACTGAACACCAAACCCTTTGTCAAGCAAAGAGAGAACACTGTACTGTCATCTCAGTTATCTCAAGGGGACTACGTTGATATGAGCAGTAACTATTCATTATGTCAGAATATCCTTTATACTTCTGTTATCTAAATGAACGGAGATCATTCAGTTAATTTCATTTGTGACATGACCCTGATTCAAAGCTATTCCTCCAGTGGCAATAACAAAGAGCATTTAATCTAATAATAGAAGAGCATTTTTGCAAAGCAAGTTTCTCTTAGCTTTCTTAATCAGCTAAAGCTTACAAATAAATTAGCATCTACAGGACCATGAGTTTAATTGTCCCATACACAAATAGCCTCTAGGTATTTCCTTGTTGTAACTCTAGTACATCTAATTCACAACAAACATAATATTATACATTAGCCCATATTATTCATTCAAGTCTTTTCCTCTAGTATTCTCTCAACCTTTTATATCTGGCAAAAAGTACAATTTAAACTGGAGACCTTCACATATACTCATTGAAAAAAATCCTTAGAACCATTTTCTCTCTCTACCATGGCACTGTTCAAGACAGCAGTATCTAATGACAAGCAACTTAAAATGTAGCAGTTAAAAGCCCAAATGTATGCTATTTTTTAAATATCTCAAGTAAGACTATAGAAGAAAATTGAATAAGAAATCTTTTCCATTTGTATCCCTCTGACAGACTGAGGATTTCACCATCTTTCAACTCACATAAGCCAAATCATCATTATAGTCTGACAATATTTCTAAAACTATAATAATGTATTTGCAATAATATCTTGTTCCTATAGTTGAATTATTTTAACATCTCAATTTCTATTATTTTTAGGATATTTCAAAATTGGACTAATTTAAAGATTTTTTCATGGTTTTTCTTTATCTGTTTATAAATTCTACGTACATGGAAATAGGAGGAATATACACAGTATTGTTGGAAAAGTGATGCCATTTTGTAAAATCATGAATGTCTCTATGAGTCTAAGAATAATAATGCATTCCTTAATACTATCAAACATGTACACTGGCAAAAACAACATACAGCTAGAGGTCACCTAAAACAAGAGCTCTCTGTGTCATTTGGTTACAAAGGCTGGGTTAGAGTTTATGTTACACCATGATGCAGGCCTTGAAGTACATGCCTCCTCACCTGCACTCATTGCAGGCAAGTGGTGAGAGGTACAAAAAATATGCTAGTCCTTCTGATTCAAAAGACATCAGCAATTCAATAAGCTTATTGTTTCCTTAGGAAAGACAAAACCAAAGAGCTTTTAGCAGTGAGACTAGGATACTTTCATATTGAAAGAGCCTTGGGCCAGCCTGTTGCAGTAGGACTTTCATATGAACATATATTGATTTTTCACTATATTAAAGTACTTCCAGTCAACAAAGCTATGACAAACATTGCGTGGATTGTGTCTTTTCAAAACAAGAATTCCAGTGCAGCAGAGTTCCAATTCTCATCATTTCGTCTTATGTAAACTGAGCCAAACCGTGCTTTTTCCTGCTGTTAGGGCAGCACATTATATAGTGCATGATTGACAGTTTTAAATGTAATCAGTCTGAAGAATTTACCACTCAAAAATGTTTGGCAGGCGTTATAAATAGTCAATATTATGGGTTACCTATTAGGTTTCCAAAAGAGTGTTGAAAGCTTTCCTAAGTCTGATATTCCAATCTGTTCAAACCATCTTCATAAATTAAATCTCACAAATTAAAGATAATTTGTGAGATTTGCACAAACAGGACTGGAAACATTGTACCTTATTTGTTACTTAATTAAAGCTAATCCAGTACAATACTGAATTACTTCCAGAGATTTCATTTCCTGGGTTGGATTCTGCTTTCAGTCGCACCCATGTGGAGAGGGCACATGCTATTCATGTGAAATCTTGAACCTAGTAAAGTCAGTGGGAATACTCTTAAGAGGGCCAGGAGTTGACTCATGGTCTTTACAAGAAGCTGTAAACATGTGCGCCAATTTTTAACCCTTTCCAATTTTGCCTGAGTTAAAATTGAATCAGTTACGACAATGCTGAAAGCTGGCAATACTTCTTCACTTTACTCCTTTAGTTTTTATTTTAAATTATACAAAAGGCCATCATTAATGTAAATTGAAAAAAAACACTAAAAACATCAAAAAATAAGGTATCATATGCAGCATTACCTTATCAGTGTTACTTATTCTGTATTTCTAATTGCCTTGTTCCTTGATATATTCCTGTTTGCATTGTCTGTCAAATTTCCTAAATACTCAGATTATCAATTATGGTAATGGATGAAATACTGGTGAGAAACTTTTGAAATATTCTCATTTTATGATGTATTATTTTAGATCTTTAACAAAGATAGTTAAAGCTAGTTTTGCTACTGCTTTATTAGAGCAGTATTTGTGATAGAAAACTTCATCTCACAATTAAATGTCTTTATTACTTTCTTTTCATAATTTATAAGTTGAATCAAGTTAAAAGCAATGCTTATTTTCTCTGCCAATTGTATGAATATAGCCAACTACAACATTTGGCTAAAAACATCCCTTAGAGCTCCGTGAGACACAATTAGGCCTCCATCCCAATGACCTTCTCACCAACTGAACCAGAATCTCTCTAGGAGCACTGGGACACTATATTCCAGAGAAGATGAAACTTTAAAGCTTCACAGGACCACTACTTATACAGATACTTTGGTTCTCCACACAGATCATCCACTTAAACTAATCTACTTCATCACCTACCGCAGTTCAAGTTTGGAGGACATGTCCATAGAAACAGAAAAGCACACATAAGTAACCTAATTCCATATATCTGTAATATCTGTATGCTCCACAGAACTACTACCTAGGCATGGACCAGAAACAACAGTGAAAAATATTGTGAACTGAAGCTGGTACTGATCGACACAAAATCTACTGCTAAAAGACAATCTTTGAACTAAGCAGTGAGGGTGCTTAATATAGCCTGTGTCACAGAGCTGGGTGGATGACATCAAGTCCTGCACTAATCCACATCTATTTCCAACCCCTATAGGGCACTCTGTATATCAAATCTACAGAAGTGAAGAAGGCAGTGACCCGCATTCATTTCTTCAGCAAATATCAAATGCAAGACAGGAGCCTCAGGTGCAATAATTTTATTCAACTTAATTCATCCCAAAAAACTAACTGCTCTTGTGATTCAGCCACAGTAACTGATCTTTGTGATTGTTTATAGAATCATTGTAGATGAAATGATTCAGAAAGGAACTCACCAATACTTTGTTGGCAATGGTGGTGAAGTAATCCAGTTTTATTTCTCTGTAAGATTTTATCATATCATACTGCTTTCCGTAGGTACTTCACCTGCAGTTGGTCACACCATAGATCTGATCTTTGGCCTACATATTCAGATCAAAGTTACCTTGCTATGGAAGTGGTCAGAAACCATCCATCTCCCCGGGGGAAAAGAATGACCAATGATCCTGATTCAATCATAAAGACTCATGGACTCCAAAAGAAATCCAAAGTCTACTAAAGAATCAGAGCATTCCATCCAAGGGACAAGGAGCTGTGGCCCTTGGGAATTATAACCCTAATAAATAAGAACCTTTACTATAAGTAGAGTGGCCTGCAATAGCTTGTTCCTCTCCATCATCCACAGATCGGACTGATTTTCTGGTACTCCAACTTAGATGAAAAGAAAGATGTAAACATGAGCACTGATGGCAGCAAATAAAGGATAATATACACAGGATGACACAAACTTATTTCAGGCTAAACTGAAACTATGGCACAGGCCAAGAAAATCTTTCTGCAGCCTCCATTGAAGCTCTTAAACCCATCCTCAAGGAGCTATGCAAGGCGGCCAATACAGCTTTAGCGAAACTTATTGTCTACAGCCTGAAACAAAACTGAGTACTATATGGAGTATCGTCCGAGTTCACTGAAAAAAATCGTGTGCATTTGATTTCATAGATTTCATAGACATTAGGGCTGGAAGGGACCTCGGGAGATCATTGAGTCCAGCCCCCTGCCCAAAGGGCAGGAAGTCAGCTGGGGTCAAAGGATCCCAGCAAGATAAGCATCCAATTTACTCTTGAAGG
>NW_017728918.1:55129652-55139990 GCF_001723895.1 Crocodylus porosus | reverse complement strand
CCTCAGGGGGGCTCACAGTGGGACGGACCAGCCCCGTCAGTGTTTGGGGGCCTGTAATGGCTGGCAGGGGTCAGGGGGGCTGGGGAGGTGGGCCGGGCTGGTGGAGTTCCCCCCCCACAGTCCTTTCCTCCCTCCTCCAGCCCCGCGACCCCTTACTCACTGGCACCAGAGCCCTGGTGCTGAAACATGTGGCCTCGCTGGCCGCATGTTTCAGCAACAGGGTGAGGGGCAACCATAGAGACGGTCTGGCAGCCAGAGTGTGTCCATGGAGGACCCAGCCTCCAGTTGCCTCAGGGCACAGTCAGGGACCGTGCCCTGCCCCGCCTTTGTATAGTTTGCTTTTTTTAGACCCCTGGATATCCAGGGGTCAAATTTTCTCCCCGCACTGCAAACTTGCAGGTGCAGGGAACATTTTTTTGTTCCTGCATGTGCCTGTTGCCCCACTTTAAAGGGGTTTGAGGTGGGGCAAGAGGCACATGCGCGTTCGTGTGGACGTGCCCCATGGGGTTATTGCAAAAAAAGCACATATCATTATGGGATAAATTAACACTGGTGTTCTATGTAAGCCACAGCAGGTAATTATACCGCTATATTCAGTTTTGGTGAGGCCTGAATTGGAATACTGCATCAAGTTTTAGGCATCACACTTTAAGAAGGATGTTCTTTCTTAAAGACAAGAAAAAGTCCAGAGGAGAGCAATAAGAACAATGGACGGCTGGATGGAGAAAAGGTGACGGATTTAGGTGTGCTTAGCTTAAAAAAAGGAAACCTAAAGGAGCAAATGATAACAGTGATGCAATATGTAAAAGGTTGTTATAAAGGAGATTGTGATCAATTATTCCCCTTGCCCACTGGGGACAGGAGAAAAAGGACTATGCTAAATTTGCAGAAGAGAATAGTGTTAGATGTCAGGAAAAAAATCCAAATTTAAGGGTAGTGAAACAATGGAGTTAAGTGCTGAGAAGGACAGGTTTTTAAAAACACATTAAAGAAACATATATTAGAAATGTTCTAGGTATGCTTGATTCTTTACTAGGGCAGGTGGTTGAATGAAATGATTTTATGAGGTCTTTCCTAGCCCTATATTTCTAGGATTCCATGATTCTTCTGGACCTCTCTGAAACGTCTGAATTTGCTGAACATGAGATAATGGCCTTCTATGCACTTCTACTTAATGAGTGTCTGGAGGTCCCAAGTGCTGGAGTGAAGTACTGAATGAGTAATGTTGGAAAAATGCACAAACTTCAATAGGTGCCTGACTTGTGGCCTTCCACAAATTCTGTCACTCATTTTTTCCATGCAGCCATGAGAGAAATGTCTTACTGGAAAAAGACTGAAACACAAACAACATGTAGAGACATAGCTCAATCAATCCTTAACAAGATAGAATCACACCACTACCAACAAGGTTTCCCACAGAATTCTTAATCATATTCAAGAATTTGGTTCTTTTCTTCAGTGTGCTCCATGGCTTGTTCCCAGAATATGGAAAAGGTGACATGAAGGTCCAGGATGAAGATCATGATCAACAACTTTACTCCTCTCGTAATACAGAGCTCTACCCCACTGGGAGGGTGGGGGAGGGGGAGGGGCAGCAGAGGGGAAGGTCAGTCAATGACTGTGAAATGAATTTCTTTAAAAACTAAGATCATGACAAACCTCACCACCTTCTATTCCAAGTGCAAGGCACACTTCTTTGACTTAATCTTCTCCAAGATTAATACAACACACTTATTTAACACAAAAATAAAACAACAAAACTCAAACAAAAGCATTCCACTGAATATGCTTTTCTCCCTAGCATTAAGGATGAGGGTGCATACAACATGTGATAGACGTTAGTCACATGGATCAGCACACAGCACTGGAAGGCATTCAGATAAGGCAGGGATGAACACTATATAAGAACGTAGATAGAACAGTATTGAAAAAATGCTCTCACTCCAACATTGGTTAGAATAAAGGAAGAACAGATGTAGCCTCATCCCTTTTGCAGTGTTCAGTGTTCCTGTTGCCAACAATTCTCCAACCTTGAGCATAAGGACACTGTCATGGCATGGGTTCCCCAGTGATGGCTGTGATGCTCCTAGGGCTCCGTGACCATGCCAAACTTGCCCAATGGGCACCCTTTTCCTTGCCTGCCATGTCTTGCTAGTAATTATAATAAATAGGGAGGCTGCCCTCAAGTTTATGTTTGGACATGGTCCTGATGGACCCCACTGAACCCTGTGGGTTCTTGGACCCCTTTTTGGGTACTGCTCAAAATGGATGCCTCATGGGACAACCTCAGCCTGATGGGCTAGATGCATGGCTCCCAAACCGCCCCTTTATCATGCCCCAAGCCTCGCAGATGGTATTTAAATGTTGTCCCTCTGAGGCCTTGGTATAGCTCAGGCTCTCCTTTGTCACTGGGCTCTATGCAGCCCCTGTCGCTGTGCCCACACTGGCGCTGGGCTCTTCACAGCTCCTATCACTGTGCCCACAGTGGTCCTGGGCTCTCTTCAGACCCTGTCACTGTGCTCTCCACAGCCTGGTGCTGGGCTCTCTGCAGCCCCTATTGTTTCCACACTATAGTGTGCCCCCCAATGAGGCCTCTTCTTCCCAGTCCACTGGTTTATAAACAACAGCCAAAATATATGCCCCTGGGTACTATAACCAACAGCCAAAATATATGCCCCTGGGTACTATAACCAGTTCAGGGTGTTTGCTGTCCCTTTAAAAGAGTCAAACTTCCCTCCCCAAGCATTAAGCATTAAGGTACCTAGTTAGCTCCTGGAGCCCCATTAGTCCTATAAGCAGTACATCAGGCGGCCACAGTGTCTCTGGGCAATTCTTCTCTGCAGGTTCCTTCCCCTGGCTGCTGCCAGAGAACTAACCCCTGGCTGGCCTCAGATCTGAGGTTTATAAATGCCCAGGGCCCTGTCTTCTTCCGGTCAGCTGACTGGGTGCAGGTGCAGGCTCATCCCCTTGTTAGCCTACTGCCATAGTAACCTAAACCTGTGGGGTTTCTGCCTAGCTCCTAGGGCACTCTCCCCAGGCAGTTTCTGCTCTTAAAGGAGCAGGCACTTTAGTGCCCTGTGACAGACACATAACAAACAAAGCTATACATACTTCCTCCTCTGCAAAACTTACTCGAGACTAGCTCACTAGCTCACTTATTTTTCCCAGCAATATTAAAAAAAAATTCCCCATTTTCATCTCTCACCTTATCTTGCAAACCTCAGGAAGTAACTGATTTTATTTTGTTGAATACATTTTTTAATATAATACTATCATGTATGCTTGCATAGTTTTTATTTTAATCCCTCTATACTTACCGTGTTCTCTTTTGTTTCATTTCACATCCATAATAAATCACAGACTAAACTTTGATAGAAAAGTTTTCAACCCAAGATTCAAACTTTTATTCATAAAAAGAAATTTTACTTAGCCTAAAGTGTGAAGTCTGAAAACAATAGTTTCAGTTATGTAAGTTTACATATATGCATACTTATGGGCTTTTCGAAAGTATCAGAAACCTGCATGCCATCTATGGAGTTTGTGCAACTTGTGAGATAAAATGTATTTATGTGGTAAAATCTCTAAATGTTTTTTCAAGGTATTATCCACTTTAAAACATTCCTTGATACATATGTATACAGACTATAATAGGTATACATTGTTGAGTTAGCACTATGTATTTTAAAATACTCTAAACCAGGGGTGGGCAAAATCCCACAGGCCAGATCTGGCTCATGAAGGGACTTTGTCTGGGCCACAGCAGGTCCCTTGGTCCTCCCTGGCCCAAGCACCATTCAGCCCATGGTGTGTCCCCACTACCTCCAAGAATGCAGTGGGGCTGGGGCAGCTCTGTGGCTAGACTCCATTTCTAGGCATCCCAGTTAGTGGCAGCTCCTTTCAGCTGCCACTGCTGCCACCAGATCTGGTCCCATGGAGACTTGCAGGGACCCACATGCACAGCCCTAACCCCAGCTTCTAGAGCAGACTAGCTTCAGACCAGCTGGGATCTATGCGCACAGCTCTGGCCCATCCCACACTTGCTCCAGACTCACCTGACCATGGTGAATGGCAGCAGCAGTGGCTGGGCAGAAGCTGCTACTGGGTGCAGGGGAAAAGCGGCCTTCCCCTCCACACCTACCACCACCATGGCTGGGACTTTCTTGCTGAAACTGCCCAGAGCTTGCACTCAGACTGCCCTGCAGCTCCTCTCTGCCACTATCACCATGACCACCACCATCATCTCTGGACTACTCAGTGGGGCATTGGAGAAAAACCACAGAGCAGCCCAAGTGTGGTCTCCAGGGGGCAGCAAGAAGGGCCCAGCAGCAGCAAGGAGGAAGTGGCCATTTTCCCCCCATGCGTAGCAGCAGCTTCTGCCTGATGGTTGCTACTCATCATGGGCAGGGCAGTCTAGAGCAGGCATGGGGCAGGCTGGGGCTGTGCACATGATTCCCAGGCTGGTCTGAAGCTGATCCACTCCAAATGGGGTGCATACAGAGTGCATGTGGAGCAAACTAGGGCTGGGAAGAGGGCTATACACTTGAATTCCAGCTGATCTGGAGCTGGTCTGCTCTGGAAGGGGCGAGTCCAAAGTGAGCACGGGGTGGGTGGGGGCTGGGGCTGTATGTTACTGCATTGGTAGTGGTGGCAATAACAGGGAGGAGCTGAAGAGTCTATGGGCTCCGGGTTTGGTGAGCTGTTGCAGGATGGCAGAGATGTTGGCACTGGATTTATGACCCTTATTTTGGGCAGAGATGTTGGCACTGGATTTATGACCCTCAGACTGACTACAACTTCTTCCATTTGATACTAGGCAAATGTTATTGATACACAGTGATAACAGATAAGAATCGCAGATTCAAAGAAGTTTAGGGCTGGAAGGGACCTCATGAGATCATTGGGTCCAGCCCTCCTGCTCTGGACAGGAAAGACTTCTGGGGCCATGTAACCCCAGCAAGGTGTGCATCCAGTCTCCTTTTGAAGATCTCTAGGATAGGTGCCTGCACCACTCCTGCTAGGAGTCTGTTCTAGAGTCTGGTCACAAGAACCATGAAGAAGATTTTCCTTATATCCAAACTGAAACCTTCTAGGAGTTTATGACCGCTGTCCCTGGTTTACAGAGAGCCCGGGTGCCTGGTGAGGCACAGTGCGAGATGTGGGCTGCGGAGAGCCTGAGTGCCTGGTGAGGAGCGGTGCGAGACGTGGGCTGCGGAGAGCCCAATCATCAAAGAGAGTATAAGACCAAACAACGTTCAGTACCACAGCGAGGCTTGGGGCGTGGTAAACGGGTGGTTGGAGCCATGCATAGCCCATAAGATTGGGGTGCACAGGAACACCCATTAGCAAAACAGGGCTAATGTACAGAAGGAAAACTGTGTCCAGGGAGATGAAAAGGCAACCTCCCTATCATATACATTTAAGATCAAAGACGTGGTGGGAGAGAATGAAGGGTGCTTTGTAGACAAACTGGACATGGTAAGGGGTGCTAGGGGAGAGCATGGTGACCCTAGCATGCCCCTCCTGCTACACATATCACAAATCTAATTCTACCCTCAGTTAAGTATGCTAACCTTCCATTGTCTTCAAAGGAAACTGCAAGTGCTGACTCAATGGCTATATTTAGCCCTCAGGCCTTTTCTGTTTGAGTAAATCACAAGTTAAATAGAAGCTGTCTGTTTTGATGGGCATTATTTTTGCTACTATATTTTACATTAAACCAAATATTACAAATTGATTAATTTAATTTTCAACTACAATTGTTTAATTTTTACATTGGTTATCCCGTTTAGCTAGAGAGGTTACATTTATACTGCTTTATTGTTATTATTGAATGAGATTTTTTTTGAGAGACAAAGACTAGTTTCTTTTCCAGGCTGGTCTCCTAAGGCAGGCTACAAACCAATCTATTTCTGTCAACAGCTGACAAATAGCATTGCTTTCACAAAATGTAGGAGTTTTTTAGGCACCAACACCTTCACAGTGTCGGCAGACTATAGCTGTTGTTATTTAGACACCTAAAGATATTCTGCCAATAGTTAGAGCAATGTCAAATGTTTTCAATACCTGACAGACTGCTGTGCCTTTTCTGCAAAGGCAGAAACTTGCTGGATCTTTCTTTGTAGTGTATCCATGGAAACACTACTACTTTCTATAGTAGGTCTAGATAGGTATCAATACATGTAGCCCCTGTATTCTTAAGCTAAAATCATTAGTTCAATTTTAAAGAAATATATATCCTAGTTAAGAAAGTTGTTGGCTGCATCAAAGATGTAAAAGATCTCAATGTGTTTGAGGAGCATGGACAAGTGATAAATTTGTATCAGGATAAATGCCTTTTTCCCAGCCAAATATTAAATGTACAGGCATGCAAGCAGTTTGTAGCAGAAACACCTTAGTGATCCCACCATGAAATGTTGGCTCTTGAAACAGAAACATCGCTGTTTTCTAGTACCATGTGTAAAGTCTGTTTAATTACACCCATGGGTGTCCCTACAATTTCCAGTATCGCCTGCTGCCATGACCATTTAAACAGCCCTGGAGAATCCTGGGTCCATCCAAATGGCAGCACTGATTCAAGTCACTGCTTGAGAACCCCAAAAGTATCCTGGGTTGCTCCAGTAATAATGCTTATTATCCTACTTCTCTTTAATATTTGCAGGACTCTCAGGACAGTTCTCTTGCGTACCCAGAACTATTCAAGTAGTGGCACCAATGCCCACTGCCCCTTGAACGGTCCCAGAGAGACATGAAGCTGCTAAAAGGGTGGTAGGAATATCCACAGTTGGTGTGAGAGCAGTTCTCCTCTCTTCTGCACCACCCTCCAGAGCAAACCAGTTCTTTTCCTTTGATTTTTACTGTATTAAGACTGTCAATATAAGTACAATAAGAAAATTAAAAAACCCAAGTTATTTTGAGAAGTGAAATATGTGTTTTCTAAAATGTTTTAATTTAATTGTTCACCAGATAGATATCAAGATGGCAAAAGAAAAAAAAGCACCACTAGTTTATTTCTGTGATTTGGCCCTGTCAAATAGGCTGCAACAATGATAGTGACCAAAACTCGGAGGCAAAGGAAAAATCAGTTTTCTCTAGTTCAGTGGTTCCCAATCTTGGGGTTGCAATAAAAAATGGGGTTGTGCATTCTCAGGGAGGGAGGCATGGGGGGACACATGCCCCCCAGATATGTGCACAGGGTGGATGTGGGCTGCATGCTGTGGGGTCAGGGCTCCCCGCCCTGCTACCCTCCCCCTGGGGCCTCTGCAGCAGAGTGGGGTGGGGAGTCTTGGTGATGGTGCTGGGAGACCCATACTGGCAACACTGCCAAGGAGAGATGCCTCCTGAGTGACAGCCAGAACCAGAGGGATTAATAAGCAATAAATATGTGCTTCTTGGAGGCATTTAGTATTTTGCCTAAACAGGTAATATTAGTTAATATAAAACTTGTAAGTTTGTAAACTGCAAATGTAACTTGTCGGTCATAAGTTTAACCAAAATGATAAATTAACTGTTTGTGGCATTGACTGGACCCCACAGGCAAAGCTGTAGCTGCAAGATTAGGAGACTTAACAGTTTTTTGCTCAGGGCTCAGCCTTGATGATAAAACTGGATCCAACTGCCTGGCACACCCAATACATTCCAGGAAAGCACACCTCAAGAAAACATATTTAAATGAAACCTAAAAGGGGTTGGGACTTAGGCAGAGCAATGCCAATTTCAAACCTAAAGGTGCTGCATCATAATTTGCTTATTGGATAAACCCAAGTCTGGGTTGTAACCTTTTATGATAATTTTAACACCTTTCAATCCCATAGTGTAACAGCTATAGGGTAACATTGTGAGTGGCTCTAAAGCCAACATATTAGCATAAAACTAGGTATAAAAAGTGCATGCATTAGGTGATCAGCAGGAAGGAGGGAACAGAACCGTCATTTCTGTTCCACACCTGGACTCCCGGTGTGAGTGAGGATCAGATCCTGATCAAGGGACCTCCCCAGTAATCCCACTGACAGCGTAGATCGGGGACGCCTGACTTCGCTGGAATCATTTGACGTGTACCTGGCATTGAGGGACTATCGATGTCTGTCTATCTGTTGTTTTGAACAGCCCAGTGGTTAATACCCTCGCAGGGCCGAGTTGGCCTGTGACAGAATTGATCTATCTGTTGTTATTTTCTGTTATTTACTATTAGCTCTTTAACACTGCATTATCTGCCTTTCGCATTTATCTTTCTGTTAATTGGTGTGTGTGTGTGTGTGTGTGTGTGTGTGTGTGTAAGCTATAATAAATTTGCCTTCACTTTACTCCCAACTTTGCCTCCTCGATCCAAAACTGAATCAAACAGCCAAGTTGGCCTGTGATAAAATTGATACACTCAGAGTGCCCAGCTGGCCTGTGACACCCCTGCCTGCCTGACAGTAGTGGGGGGCCCGACTCCGTGCTGCCACACCACTGCTGCTGGCAGGACAGAGAGCGCTCACCATGGCAGCACAGTTGGCATTGGGCTCCTGGAAGCAGCACCGAGCCTCCCTGCAGTCCCATGCCAGGTCCCACCCACTGGACTGCACAGGCCCTGGGGGGAGGGCAGCAGGGTGGGGAGCAGGAAGGAAGCCTGCATTCATTCCCTCACCCCATGAGCTCTGCTTTGGCCATGACACCTGTGAAGGAAGGCAGGGGAAGGATGGAGCTGGGCTCTGGGCAGCTGGGGCTCAAGCACTGGTGAGGGGCAAGGGGCTGCAGACCCTGGCCCCGGTCCCATAGCCCAGGCACCTGGTTCACCTCTCTGGCAGGGAGCTGCAAAGCATGCATGATAAGCAGCTGGAGGGAGTGGGGGGTTGTTGTTTGGGAGTGAGGGACCATGCTTAGGCAATGGGATCATGTTAAAGAAATGGGGTCATAAATGAGATCATGCTGATGAAAAGTTTGGGAAGCACTGCCCTAGTTCATTTTACTATCTTTATTCTATCAGAAAGGATAGAGATCTGTATTTTAGAAAGTTGACTGTGTCAAGTGAAACAGTTTTCCAGCTTTATATGGTAATTATGTGTGGCTGGAAGAATTTGAAAAGACAAGGAGGAGATGGAAGCTACTGCTGCAGGGGGTCATGAGTCAGGAAAAATCTTGTCATTTTCAGGCACAATGAGGTTTGTCTCTTGTGTGGGTATATAGTGTATGTATTGGAGTTTAAGGAGAATAAGAACAACTCCATCACTAATTCAGTAATAAAACATCACCTGCATATCAGTGGATCAAATACAGCCCAGTTCAATCCTTGGCAGAAGTTATCATCCTCTGATGCCTATTGCCTACATGAAACAAGCTCTCTCTGAAGAAAACTAAAACTTACCTGGATCTCCCTGATAACCTTGCTGACTGTTTAGCAGAGGAGAAAAGATGATGGATTGTCTGCAAGTATAGGGTAGAATTTCAGTAGCATTTCAAACATAAGTTCTGTGACTGCAGTGGATGAAGACATGATGAGTAGTACCAGAAGATGATTAAAAAAACAACTCTACTCAGTGTATAGGCTATAAAAGCCTTTGCCTTTTACTTTTAAGTTTTCATCTACACACAGAATCGATAATGACAGGCTCCTAACAGTCTCGGGCTTAATGTCTGCCTAAATGTATTCCTGTATTTATTTTTCACATGAAAGTGTAAGAAAAATCTGCTATGGATTTGAAGCCAAATAATTAGTGCTGAAGTTTTGGCCTCTAGGGAAATGCTGGTGGTATACTGCAGATATAGGAAGGAATGCATTACTAAGAGAAAATGAGCCGATCTTAGAAAATGCCATTCAAATCCACAGGTCAGCAAAGCAACTGCTATTGCAAGTGCAGAATCTAAGGAGATATGAACCATACATGAAGTTATCCTACACTAGTAGGTGAAGTACTGTGGATATAAAAACATTAGGGACAATCATCTTACCAGAAAACACAGGCAATAGAAAATAGAGAATACAGGCCATGTCTACATGAGTGGCGGACTGCACAACTGTTGCATAAGCAAGTACTAAATGACTGTGCAGTACCCAACGTACTATCACCACACTTTTTTTTCCTGTTGGTACTGAGCAGTAGCAACAAGTTGGCTGCTATGGTTATTTGTTGCCTGCAGTGCTATAGACTGTGTGTCACAATGTATTTTGCTATGTTAATTATCTGCCATGTTAAATACTGGAAATCTCATTAGATCAGCTACTCACACACTGTATTACAAAACTTTCCCCCCTAGTCAGCACAGGAAACTAATCTTTCATAGATTTCATAGACATTAGGGCTGGAAGGGACCTCGGGAGATCATCGAGTCCAGCCCCCTGCCCAAAGGGCAGGAAGTCAG
>NW_017728918.1:55119137-55129641 GCF_001723895.1 Crocodylus porosus | reverse complement strand
ACGAGAGAAAGCTTTGCGCCCGCTCAGATTTAGCTGAGTGATCTTCCCACGAGATGTCCGGGTAATTGAAGTCACCCATGGCAACCAAGGTCCTGGAGCAAGCGGCCTCAGTCAGTTCCTGGGCGAACTCCTGGTCAATCTTAGATTTGAGTACTAGCTTGCAGCAGGTAGCTCAGCTCTGACCTTGGCCCTGAAGTCAGGGCTGAAGCTGGAACTGAACTGCTGCCTGCCCCAAGCCAAGATGGTTCATGCCGCCCATAAGGGAGTACACAGCATCAGAAACATAGAAAAGACTGTGTTGGGGGGGAACTGCTTGGGTGGGGCATGCAGGGGAATGTAGCTTGCGGGGAAGCATAAGGGAGATTGCATACCCTGCCCTAGTCTAGTGCCTGCCCTTCAGCGCCCAATGCCTGTCCCCCTCCTGCTGCTTACTTTCAGCTGCAGCTGAGCTCAGGGCCATCTAGCCAAAATATGGCCAGCCCTGCAGTTGCTGCTGCTGCTTCTATTTGGCTGGGCCAGGGTGGGACCATGGCCACCACTGCTGACTGTCCCAGAGCTAGAGCAGAGAAGGTAAGAGGCAGGCAGCAGGGGAGCAGGCACAGGCATACGGTGGCAAGCGGGGAGGGACAGGCACTGGGGGAGGTGGCAGTTTTGAAGTAGAATGCAGATGTCCTAACGGTGACAGCATGTCTGGGAGTGTGCATTTAGATTTAGAGATCTGACTCCACAACCACCGCCACCAACTCAGTTGTTCAGAACCTAAACAACCGTAGTTAGGGCTATCTTTTGAGTACAGTATATAAAGAGCTTTTTGAAGAAAGTAAAGGGAAGATAAATAGGTGGTGACTTACTAAGCAGAGTCTGAGTCATAGTAATTTTTTATTATAATATTTTAGGCAATTGCACACAAATTTGAGCAGTTTATTTAGGTCTATATTTAATTAACAGTGCTATTTTTTCATTTTTTAAAATTATTTGCGCATCTAGTAAAGGCAGACTTTGTCAAATTCAATTAATTTCATTTACAATGTCTGAAAAACACTTTCCCAATTTTATATTTTCTCTGACCAAAGCCTCTTCAAACATTTAAAATCTTCAAATTGAATTTTAGCTGCTCTTTTTTCATGGAAGTGGATGATGTATTCCTGAAGATTACTCTTTGGAGAAGAGAAGTTTTCTATCTACCTGTCCCACTCTGAATGAAATATTTCAGGAACTTTCACAGAGGATTTGTATTTTACAGTTTGTGTTGTTTTAATTTTCCTTGTGAGCTAACTCATTACATTTTGAAATTTAAGAATTCAACTTCAAAAATCTCTGCTTGCATTAACTCTAGCAAATTAAATGTAGGCATTTCAGAAGAAAATAGTGTCCTTGATACTCCTATATATTTTAGCAATAGTTTTACATGTTATAAACAAAAATAATTTTCATAATTCTTATAACTTTAAGATGACATTGATAGCAATATTAATTTGGATGATTTTTTTTTAAAGATTCTGACCACTTAACAAAGCATATAATTTATGCCAAATTGTTTTCTATTATAATCATCAATGACATAATTTATAAGTACTATTTATTTTAATGTATTTTTATTATAGATTCTTCTGTCTCTTCTTCTTTCGATACCCTGTCAACACTTTCCCTCCTAATACTGAATAATCCTTCACAACAGTGAAGCAACACCCACTGGCAGTAGCAGCTGCAGTATACTGTTGGCTTCCCTGTGGTGGAACCCTGCCAATCCAATCTAACAGCATAGCCTGGATCAGCACTTCCAACCAAGAGAGAACTCCTTCTATCCTGAAAGAGAAAGGAGACTCTCACTTTATTCAGTTTGTTAAGTTAAAGCAATAAATTCCACCTGCCAACTAGGATTCAGTTATGCTTGACTCATGTTATTGCAAAACATTCTCCACTGCAAAACCTCCTTCTCAACTTAAAATGGCTGGTAAACAAAAAAAATGTTTCAATAAGTGTAATACATAAAATGGAAAGCACTGATTGTAATTAGACCTAACATATAATTTATCATATGTCTATTATTTATTATTATATTTCATTAGTTAGATAACCTCACAGGTCAGCTGAAGAGTTGGAAATTAGTGTGTTTTGATTCATAGCATAGACCTCCGCTGAAGAAGCTGAATGTGTAGCTGGTCCCCTTTATTTGGACTAGAGGTATGGAGAAGCAAGCAACAAATATTTTGCTTATGGCTTACGCAAACTATTTAGATCAAGTGTTGGCAACCTTTTACTACTGTAGGCTACTGCTTGCTACCCAGCCCTTGCCATGGACCACAGATCTCTGCACCACCTATTTGCAAATGCTCTGGAAAGACTACAAAATGAAGCAACTGGTAGGATCTTTGGGGACACCTCCTCTGTTGCCTTGGTGGCAGCAGAGAGAAGAAACTGAACACAGCAAGAAACATAGGTGCTGACTTTTGCTGGGGGGGCCGGGGGGAGCATTAAGATGATTCACATGTGGAAAGTTTTATGCATTTCAGGTGACAGCCCTCTTCCCGAGGGGGGCCAGAGCCCTTGAGCCCCCACATATTTGGCACCTTTGGCAAGAAGGAGGGACCAGGTGACGCCTCCTCTGCTGCTCAGGATGGAGGAGGCAGCTGATTTCCTGAGCTCCTGCAGGCTAGATCCAATTGCTTCACAGACCAGAACCAGCCCATGGTTACCAACTTTTCATTTAAACAGTTGAGGAACACTGGGAATCAGGAATCTTGGGTTCCAGTTCTCATTCTGTAGAGGAGTAATATCACCAATAGTCCATCCAACCACATGGATTTGGCATTTCCATTATGAAAAGCAGTGCAGTCAGACTAGAAACTTTGGTTCTATTCCCAGCTTAGTGGAGACTCCAAATTACAATAACTTTCAAATAGGTGAATAATTGCATCTTGCCTTTCTTTTTTGTTTGAAGTGTGAGAACTTACCAAAGGGTGTGAAAGTAAATATCAGACCGTAAAGATCTAAGCTAAAACGCAGGATTTCCCAAAGCCAAAGTCAGAAGAAATGTGGTGGCAGCTACATCTGTACAATATACTGGATGCTGCACAGATACATATAGGACAGCTCTAAACAAGCTAGCTCAGGTACTCATACAGCTATGTTAGTATGATGTCTTGACTAATATATTCTATAGGGCTTAACGAGCACTCTTGGACTTCTCCCTCCCAGCCCTGGGAAGGCTGCCACCAAAATAAACCATACCTACACACTTCCTCTAGGGAAGTGTGTTGCACCAGAGAGCGGCAACTAAGCAGCATAAACACCTTGATTTTGCAGGCAGAATGCAAGGCTCTTTGGGTAGATGTAATATCTTTTATTAAATCAACTGAGCAGTTGGAAAAAAGTTCTCTGCAAGCTTTCAGGCACAATCAACCTGCTTCAGGCATAGGAAGTCTCTGCTGTTCTGAGACTCCAAGCAATGAAAGAAGCTAAAAGCGTGACAAGATGTTTTCTCTTCTCTCTTGGAGTCTCAGGGTGTACGTAGATGAAATGGGGGCCCTAAATTGAAGCAGTGGATTTTAAAAGCAACACTTCAATTTAGGACCAAGTAAACTCCCATGTTGTGCACACACCCATGTATGTACCTGCCTCTTCTGTGGCAGGGAGGAAAGGGTGAGCTGTTGGTGGGAGGAGCAGTCCCTGGGATGCAGGAATGCTGGTATTCCTTCCGTGGCAGCAGCAACACCTACGCAGGTGGCACCTACCCTCAGGCACCCAGCTCAGGAGGTCCTGGGGGGGCACTGCAGCTATGGAGGGAACCACCAGCCTCCCCACACAGCTCAGGCACACAGGCAGGCTCCGAGGGGAAAAAAAACGCCAAAAAATCAGGCTCGCTACTTTTTTTTTTTCCCTTGGGCAGAGCCTGCCTTCCCAGGCGACTGCCAGGCTGCCTACAGGGCTTCCTGCAGAGCCCGTGAGTTGCACGGAGCCCAGTGCTTCACCCAGGCAGCAAACTAAAATTCTTCAGAGTTTTAGTTTGCTGTGCCCCAAGTCATTTAAGGCTCATTACACCACTAAATTTGCTCCAGCGGCTGGACTTACTGCGCAGTATGTCACTGACATGTGCAAACACCAACATCATTAAAGTGGTGCAAAAGCATTTAACCCATTTTAAAGTGGTATGCACACATACACCTCGTTTTGTCTACACATGGCCTTAGAACAGCCCAGACTTCCTATGCCTGAAGAAGGCTGATTGCGCTCAAAAGTTCACAAAGAACTTTTTTCCAACTACTCACTTAGTCTAATAAAAAAAAAGATAGCACATCTACCCAAAGAACCTTGCCTGTCTTAAACCATAGGTAGCAGTTTTATAGATGCAACTGTTGGAATACTTCTTAAACAGCTGAGATTTCATATACCCTAGCAGAATGGACTATGGTGTATCTTATTTAGCTAATTCACAGCAGAGCTTAATACACCCTGAAAATTATTTGTTTAATCTTCGGGTAGAAATGGGATGGGGCCCTTTATCCTCTTGGCAAAAGATAAGAAGCACTAAGGATGAAACATATGGTTATGCTGTATGTTAAAGGTTAAGATCTCAAGAGTATTCTGCTTTCCTTCAGTGCAACTGTAATGAGGTCTAGAAAAACGGTAGATTATTTAAATCAAGTTATGCATCTAAATTCTGTCACTGTTACTGTAGAGACAGTGGCCTAGTAGATACTTTGTCAAATCAGAGAACAAGAGAGACTGACCATAAGTGTCCTGCTCTTCCCAAAACTTCTTGCTGAAGTGACTGACTGCTGCAAGAGCAGATTTTCACAGATAGGTGTAAGAGCTGTCATGGAGTCAAATAGGGGACTCAGGAGATCTACATTAAGGTCCTCTTTGGAGGTTGGTTACCCGAGAGATGGAAAGAGTGCTCCTCAGAGGGTGAAATGGGAAAAAAGATATGCCCAAGCCTTTAGTAGCATAGATGTTTCTGACAGAATCTTTGCTGCCATTATTTAGAATGTTCTGTATACTGTTCAAACAACACGCTTTAGGATATGCTTGAAAATTAGGTTGAGTTGGGAGGCAGGATTATTCCTTAGTTCTTAGAAAAGATGTTTGAAGATAATGGAAGTACTATCAAAGGATAACTGTGCAAATGCTTCTGGGGATGAGGACATCCTTGGTCACACAGAAGATCAGGAGTGAGGGATAACTGAACATCAATGAATAGTGCATCGGATAGGGATTTGGGACTCTGTTCCCCTTTTGAATAAAAAGTCTGACATTTCTTATTCTTCTCGGTAAAAAATAAGTTCAACAGATGGTCCTGTTTCTTAAAGATCAACTGAATTCCTGAAATTGCAAATTTACCATTTGTGCATTTTAAGAAATGCCAGATCATTTACCCAAAAGATTATTTTGTTATTCAAATTATTCACCAGAAGGTGAATAATTATGCAAGATACCCAAGAGTGAATGCACTGCTAAGCCACTTCTCAATAGAAAAGATTTAGCCCCTCTCTCTTTATATTAAAGAAAGAAGTTGCATTTGTCAATATTTGAATGGATACTCCTTGTAACAAAAACAGAACAACCTACAGGTTGGAAAATATGGGTTCTATAATATCTGCGAGCAAGTACTTATGCCTTGGGGGTCCATTTACCATATGTCTAGTGGTGATTTAGTTGGACTCCCAAAGCCAGAAATGGTGCATCTATCAATGTTTTGATCTGGAAAAAGAGACACTGATACTTTTGTCAAGTTCTTTCCACCAACTCAAGGCAGAAATAATGGTCTGTGGACCAAACCAGAGGCATGTCTATTTTTTGCCTCCCCAGGATGCACATAAACTTCAGCTAACCCATTTCTCCATATTAAACAACACCAGGTTGAGGTCTGCCCACTTTGCAAGCTTGTCCAGGTCATCCTGTATTGCCAGCCTCAAGCACAGAGGGAGTGATCTGCCACTCTGCTCTCTTAGCCCATGTGGTCTGCTGCCTCTCAGGGGCCCATATCCGGGATATAGCTGAAAGGATCCCGAAACTTGTCCAGCCCTCTGACCACTACCCCATGTTCCTCATCCATGTGGGCACAAATGACATGACTCATAGCAACCCCAGCTGGGTTATGAGTGACTACAGGGCTCTGGGGGGAGGGCTGAGAGAATTAGGGGTGCAGATAGTTTTCTCCTCAATCCTTCCAGTTATGGGTCATGGGCACAGGAGGGAGAGATGAACTGAAGATGTCAGCAGAAGACTGCATGTTAGTGCCATCCTGAAGGCTGCTGCTTCTTCGACCACAGTCCACACTTCAGAGAGAGGCCGCAGTTTGTTGGGAAGGGATGGCCTCCACCTCACTCCAGTGAAGAAGAAGCTCTTCTTGGCCAGCATGGCTGACCTGCTGGACAGGGCTTTAAACTAAGTTCTCTGGGGGATGGATGGACAACCACTAGTGCAAGCCCACAAAGTGACAACCACAGAATCAGCAGGTCAGGTAGCACAAGGGAACTCATTCCTATCCCAGCCCAGGGATAGGACACTTCTAGAAGTGCAGGGAAGTCTAGGGCTTCCTTTGGCAGGCTTACCTGCCTGTATACAAATGCTAGCAGCCTGGGAAACAACCAGAAGGAACTGGCACTTCTGCTAAACAAAAATGAATGCGATCTCATGGGGATAACTGAGACCTGGTAGGACTCCACCTATGACTGGACCACAGGTATAGATGGCAGGGTTGTGCGAGTCTTCGGATCGCGCTTTGGATCCGGTGAGGAGCGGCATGCCCAGATCAAAGCAGGGACTCAGTTAAGTTGTCCAACGCGGTTCAGAGCATCTGAAGTGCTTCAGAAATGCTTTGGACAGCTTAACTGAAAGTTAGAAGAGGGAAGGGGAGTGGGGGAAGGAGGGAGAGTGGGGCAGGGAGGGGGAGCAAGGGGGAAGACTGACATCTGTAGGTGGCCAGTGATAAGGATTTCTCCCTGATTGCCCTTTCAATGACAGCGTCTGTGGGGTGGGACTAGAAACAGCATAAAAGCCTCTGTTTGGAGGCATGCTGTGCCTTTCCCAGCTTGATCCCTGTCAGGAACCAAGAGAGAGAGGCACGCCCAGACTGAGGCATTGAAGCCTGCTGGTTGTATTCAGTAGTTGAACTTGCCTGCTCCTTTTTCTTGTTACAAAGGATTGGGTAGGATTTAGCTTATCTTATCTTAGCTATTCTATTCAATTACTATTAGTATTACTATTCAATTCATTTCTTTGAATTTATATTTGCTCTTTTTTTGTGTGGAAACTTTGAAAAAAGAAAGCTGTGTTTTACCTGCCAGTGTGATCCATCACTGTGCAGGGAGGCACACAGATTGCTTCCATGTACACACAGACACAATATAGAGAAAAATCAGATATTCATAGGAGAAGACAACAGACAGACAGAACAGAATTTTTACATAACTCTTAACACTGAAGCAAATAATCAAAGAAGAGGCCAGTGCACACACACACAACAGAGGGAATAAAATGCACAATACAAAAGGATTCACACACACACAGAGACCTTTTGCAGCACAGGAAAGATTAATATGTAGCATACTGGAAAGGCAGGTGCCAGGTCTTCTGGCAGTGGAGGGAGAGGGGTAGGGGGAGAGCTACAGCTGCAAGCCCCACCACCTCCCAAACACAGAAGCATTCTCTCCCCAAGCAGCCATGACATTGGCGCTACCAGTGGAAGTCAGGAGGTGGAGCAATGTCTGCACCTAACGCCCCTGCACCTGCACCACCGCCGCTCAGACCAGAAGTGGGCATCAGCAACGGAATCACTGTCTCCTCCACCCCAATGTCAGCTCTCATGTGAGCCTCCCACTGTCAGAGGAGAAGCTAGAACTCAAATCGGATGTGCGCTGGCTCAGACAATTCTGGGGACTGAGGGGGAAATCAGAGTTTGTGCTCCACACCCCTCACGTTTCCCCTAGACCCAGGTCTCCTCGGAAGGCAGCACCTCGGAGGAGGCTGAGGTTGTGGAGGCAAGTGGCTCAGCTGAAGCAGCTCCTCCTGCTGTTCAGGCTCAGCCTGCTGAGAAGGGGGAAAAGGCAAGATTCTCACCCTCAACCCAGAAGCTAGGGAGTAGTGTAGTGTGGGAGCATTTTGAGGTGGCAGATCATCCCAGGTTTGCCATCTGCCAGCACTGCTGAAGGCACATGAGCTGTGGCAGGGAAATGAGACACTTCACCATGGCCATGCTGCTTCATCTGAGGAGGCAGCACCCCCTTGCCCTTCTTCCTGCTCAGCCTGGCACCAGTGCGCACGTGCCTAAAGGGAAGTCCCCCACTTGCTCCAAATCCCCCTTCCTCCAGAGGCAGGCCACCCTGGACCAGTGGGGGAAGGGTGGACAGAAGGGAAGGGAGGTGTGTTCCCAAGGTGCGAGAGATCACCCAGAGCATTGGGGAGATGCTTGCTCTGGATAGCCAGCCCTTCTCCCTAGTTGAGCGACCAGGGTTCATGCGGTTCATAGCACTTCACGCCCCATTATACAAAGTGCCCACATGCACCACCTTTAGCAGGACGGTGGTGCCCTCCCTGTATGAGGCATACAGGGAGTACTTAAGGAAGGAACTGCACAAGGCAGGGCCACAGATAGCCTTGCACTTCACCTCCAACAACTGGAGGAGCTGGGATGGCGATCACACCTACCTCTCCCTCACAGGGCACTAGTGCAATCAGTCAGACTGTTGGTGGGCTCTACTGCAAGCTGAGGTGCTGGATGAGTCCCACACGACAAGGGAAATCATGGGGGCCATAAAGTGCATGGTGTAGGGGTGGCTCATTGGGCAGTCTGAGCTCACCTGTGGGTTTATGGTCAGCAACAACAGGGCCAATATGGTGAAGGCTGTCTGTGATGCCAACTTTGTTGGCACCCACTGTGTGGCACACAGGCTGCACCTAACAATGAGGGATGCCTTGGAGAGGTACAGGGCTGCCAGTGATGGCACAGCCACCACTACTGCTGCAAGCCAGCTGATTTTGAAATGCAGGAAGGTGGTGGGCTACTTCCACCACAGCATCAAGGGGGGCAAGATGCTGCAGGAGAAACAGGCAGAGCTGAGCATCCTGCAGCACAAAATCATGCAGAATGTGGAGACTTAGTGGAACTCCACATACCTGATGCTCAAAAGTTTGGTGGAGCAACAGAAAGCCATCCATGAGATGGCCTTGTTTGGGGAGATTGAGATCAGTGGCCCCCTGAACACAGCCCAGTGGGGTACCATCTCCCAGATCTTGGTGGTCCTCAAGCCCTTTCTTGAGGCCACCAAGACCCTTAGCACTGGTGATGCTCTCCTCAGCCAGGTGATCCCCTTAGTGTGGGAACTAGAGAACCAAATGGAGATGTTCCAGGGAATCAATGTTCCTGGTTGAGGCAGGCCACTGTCACCAGACGTGCAGGCACTGGTGAGGTGGCTGAAGGGGGGCATCAGGAGATGGCTGGATCTTTTGCAGTCCAGTACAGTCCACATGATGGTGGGCATGTGCATCCTGAGGGTGAAGGGGAATATGTGCACTGGCAGCCCCAAACCCTTGATCACTGGACAGAGGTGCTGGTGAGCAAAGTCAGTGAGGCTGAAGTGCAGAGGCAAGGGGATGTGGAAAAGGGGGATCCACTTCCCCATGCCAGCATTCCCAGCACCAGCCCTGGTGCCAGCACCAGCCAGCCTCCTATACACCAGCCACTGCCAATGTGGAGCCACTGGACTGCAACCCCTTGGCCTACTGGGCAAACCACAGCCAGATGTGGCAGGATCTGGTCACGGCTGCCCAGCAACACGTGTCCTATCCACTGACCAGTGTTCCAAGTTAGAGGCTGTTCAGCATCAATGGGGATGTTGTGACACCCCACCACACCTGCTTTGAACCTACTTTGGTGGAGCAGTTGGTGTTCCTAAAGGTGAACCTCCTGCTTCTGGGGTTTCCCAAGCTCCACCTGCAGATGGACTGAGTGCCACCCTCCTCACTCCATCTGCACCAATTTCCTTTTTTGAGGTTTTGAAAAGCCAAGTAATGCCTCACTCTCAGCTGGAGGGGGCACTAACTGCATCACCAGCCAGCAGGGGAAGAACATGTCCCAGCTCTGAAAAGTGGTTTGCATTATAATTTGTTCCTTCTCTGGATCATGGCTGAGAGACTGGAGGCAGAGTGTTTCTTTCGTGAGGTATGTGCCCCCACCGGTAGTTGGGTTTTGTTGTCTATGATAGATTCTGGTGTGCAGTTTGTGGGGGTACAGGAGATAGTTGGCAGGTTTTGTGTTTTTGAGCTGTAAAAAGTTGGCTTCAGTTCTGGTGATGAAGTTAGGGGCTTGATGGAATGTATAAACCACTTTTCAGAGCTGGGTCTATGAACTGCACTTCATCAGCCTCCTAGGTAGTAGGTACAGAAACTCATGGACTCAATATACACAGTGGAGTTCTGGCACACTGCGACCTGCTGGACATCTGACACCCCAGGCACCTCTATACTTTTATTTGCGCTGCTACATCCCCCTTTTCCCCCTACC
>NW_017728918.1:55117357-55118382 GCF_001723895.1 Crocodylus porosus | reverse complement strand
AAAGGCAACACTGGACCCTTGCTAAACCAAATGGTGCAGCTGACAACCAACGCCCAGGAAAAAGCTAGTCTTCTTAATGATTACTTTGCATCGGTTTTCCACCAGCCCAAGGGGGTCACCCTCCCTGACAAGATGCAGGATTACAAGGTAAGGGCAAACATACACCCCTAATTGGCGAAGATCTTGTGAGGGAATTCCTTGAGCGGCTGGACATCCACAAATCAGCTGGCCCAGATGCAATGCACCCAGGAGTGCTAAAAGAGCTGGCTGATATCATAGCATGGCCAATGGCAAGGATATTTGAGAACTCGTGGTACTCTAGAGAGTTTCCTAAAGATTGGAAGAGGGCCAATGTGGTGCTCATCTTCAAGGAAGAGAGGAAGGAAGATCCAGGGAACTACAGGGCAATCAGTTTGACCTCAATCCCTGGAAAGATCTTGGAAAAAATCATCAGAGAAACCATTAACAACAGGCTAACATTGAGAGTTAGCCAAAATAGCGTTGTTGTGGGTAGGTCTTGCCTGACCACTTCATTTCCTTCTATGACCAGGTGACACATCACCCAGACAAAGGAGAAGATTTTGATATCATATATTTGGACTTCAAAAAAGCCTTTTACTTTGTCTCTCATGATGTCCTCATGGTAAAATTGGGGACCTACGATCTCCACAACCCTATGGTCTGATGGCTGGAGAACTGGCTCCATGGTCAGACCCAGAGTGATAGGCAATGGAACTGAATCAAGATGGTGCATGGTGACCAGTGACATCCCCCAGGACTCCATACTTGGACTAGTACTCTTTAATCTCTATATAAAAGGGCTTAGACCATCTGTCTGTGTGTCTGTCTGGCTGTCCTTAATGCTCTTGCGGGGTGTGGCTGCAGCCAGTGCTGCATCAAGAATAGCGTGGGGCCAGATGTGGAGTGGCGGCAGTGTGGGGTGGTAGGTGGTGGTGGCCACCCAGCACGCCCATGCTGGGGGGGTGGGAGTGTGTAGGGCAGGGGTGGGTGAAATATGGCCTGTG
>NW_017728918.1:55086495-55117257 GCF_001723895.1 Crocodylus porosus | reverse complement strand
GGGTTTCAGGGCTGGATGCAGAACTGGGGGCAGGAGTGCACAGCCGGACACAGAGCAGCAGCAACGCAGGGTGGTGGATGGTAGCAGCTGCCATGTGCAAGCTTTCCACCCCCACACACACACTGGAAAGTGGCAGGGGTGCAAGGTAGTGGCTGGCAGCACTCTGTCCCCCACAACCCCTCCCACCATCATTCTTGATGTGCAATTTGCTAGTAGATTTATAAATTATCTGGATTCGGGCATCAGAAGTGGACTGGTTAAGTTCACTGACGACACCAAATTACAGGGGGCATGAGGTCATGCTAGAGGATAGGCTGGTGATTCAGGCTGACTTGGACAGGCTTGCAAGGTGGGTGAATCAAAACCTGATGGCATTCAACACGGAGAAATGCAAGGTCCTCCACCTTGGGAGAAAAAAACCCACATCACACTTATAGGCTCGGCAGTGCTACACTCACTAGCACCATGACTGAAAGAGATTTGGGGGTTATGATTGACCACAAGATGAACATAAGCCACCAATGCAATGTCACAGCCAGCAAAGCAAACAAAACTCTGGCTTGCATCTACCAATGCATCTCAAGCAAGACTCAAGAAGTCATCCTCTCGCTTTAGTTGGCCTTAGTCAAGCCACAGCTGGAATACTGCATCCAATTCTGGGCTCCGCACTTTAGAAAGGATGTGGAGAAGCTTGAGAGAGTCCAGAGGACAGCCATGTGCATGATTAGAGGATAAGAGAGTAGATCTTATGAGGAAAGGCTGAGAGCCATGGTACTTTTGAGCCTGGAGAAGCGAAGGCTCAGGGGTGACTTGGTAGCAAGCTATAAGTATACAAGTAGTGTGCATCAGGAACTGGGAGAATGTTGGTTTGCCAGGGCACCCCAGGGAAGGACAAGGAACAATGGGAACAAACTGATGGAAGATTGCTTCAAATTCGATATAAGGAAAAACTTCTTTACAAGTTGAGTGCCTAGGATTTGGAACAGACTCACCCAGACATGGTACAGTCACCCATCCTGGCAATCTTCAAAAAGTGTCTTGAAGCCCACCTTGCTGGGGTCATCTGACCCCAGCGGTCTTTCCTGCCCAAGTACATGGGGGCTGGACCCGATGATCTGAAAGGTCTCTTCCAGCCCCTAACATTTATGAAACCATGAAAATACAGTCTAGAGATAACCCAGCATGTTGCATTCTGAGGCTATGTACAGACATGTACATCCATTAAAAAGCTCAAGACAGATTCAAACTAACTTATGTAGGTTTCTCTAAGAGATGTTATTTTGGGAGTAAATGTTAGTTTGGGAGCAAAAAGAAAATGAGTCTGACGTCTTGGGAGGGGTGGGGGGGGCATAAAAACCCCCTGCACTGTCCAAAGCCAGCAGCTTGGGCATGCTTCTGCACACCTCCCACTATGCTGGAGAATGATGAGGGCAGCTGAATACAGGTAAATGGTGGGCCACCCCTGATTGGCTGTTGAGCACATGCCTCTCCCCACCGCCCAGTCAACTGTCATTTGCAGTTATCCAGCAGAGGGAGGCACACTTGCTCCTACTTACAGTGGCATGGGGGTCCCTAGGTTTCGTCTCGAATGGGGGCATGGCAGTCTGCCCATTGCAGGACAGAGATGGGGAGAGCAGGGTTCCACCATTTTAAACCAGTCTACATACACTGAACTTCTGGTCTGTTACAGATTTAGACTGGTTTCTGACCACTTATACCATTTTATGTGTAATATCTGTATCTGGCCTAAGAGTGCAGGATGCCACATGACTCAGAAGGAACAGCCAAGTCCTTACAGTTATTCAAGAATTTTTCTAAGGGAGATAAGCATGGAGACAGTTCTGAACTTGTCTTGATGTAAATAAACTCTGGACATCTTGAACTTTAGAATAGGCCCTATGGTAACAAAATCAGCAAAATGTTGGTAGGTCACAGAGGCTTAAAAAGCTGAAGAATACTTTAGGTAGAATTGTGCACCCTTTTTTTACAATTCACCTCTGATAAACCAGTAATCCAGCTATGGAAGGATTGTTATTCCATGCCTGCTTAAATTTGTGGTCACCACAACTAAGATTTTTGTAAATATCCTTGGCCTTCTTATAGCATCAAAGCTATATGCATTAGTAGTTCCAACTGACCATGAAGCTAAGCAATTTCTTGTGCACCAGATGTCAGCCAACATGAAAACAGACATCCTGCAAGAGCCACAAACCAGGCCTCTTGACCTAGGGATGGTATTAGGAAGGCTAAGGGGACTCCTAAGGCACAGATCACTCTGCAATCTACAGCTGACCTTTACCCTCCATTCTTCTTAGGTATGAGAATGTAAATCGAGAATGTAAATCAAGCAGACACCTTTCCCTCTGTATTGTATACATTTTTATAGTAAAAGAAAAACCAATAGAATTTAAAATGTTCTTCTGCCAATGTTGTGAAGTTATATTTTTGATGTCAATAAACTGAAAGGCTCTGTAACTTAGTTACATATTTTAACATATGCCAATAGCTTGGAAATTTTGTATCTAAGATATTTTATACTAGTTGAGACATAACAAATAAGAAGTTACAAGTCCTTAAAATATGGCCTTAGAGGATCTTCTATTAATAATTTGATGACAAGCAATATAGACCACTCCCAAACTCATTTCTTAGACCGTACAGTGAACATACACGTTATAAATACAGTACTTATAAACTGATAGTAATTTTTTGCATATAAATGCTTCAATTTTTTTTTGTTTGGATTTATATATTCTCTGAGCTATCTTTAATCTGAAAACTGTAGCACTGTCTTAGTGTCTGATGGAATTATCTAAAAACAGGATCTTTCTGCGACCTTTTGATTGATTGTACATTATTATCCTGATTCTTCCAACCCCATTTGTGGGCATTCTTGTGTGCTATATGTCAGGTAGACAGTAAACTACATGGGGCAGATATTACCTTCTCTGTTTATACAGTGCCTTAACAAGGGATCTTTCTTCTATGGTATATACTACTATAAACAAAGGTGAAACTGAATAGTCTATTTCCATTTACTAACTTGTGAATGTATAGGTAAGGAAATACGGTTTTTAGGTGTTTTTTATATATGATTTTTTGAAGACAAACAAATTCTTAAGGAATTAGAAAGTTATTTACAAGGAAAGATTGTGGTCATGACTGAAGATAAACGTACCATTTATAGGTGTAAACTCAATGGAAGGGAAAATTATTTGGGAAACTACAGGAGGTTTTTAATTAGGGGCAATGGAATGAAAGAGAGAAACAAATGTAAGTAAGTATCTGGAAAACCTTCTGAACAGCAAAACCTATTAATATCTTTTCTCCAAGAGGAAGTACCGGAAGCCTTATCTCCTGTAATATTTCAAACCTTATGTCACAAAATCAGTAAATATATGAAAGGAACATCCTACCTTTGCCAAAAAAAAGAACTAAATGACATCTTTTTCCCACCAACACAAATACATTTAATATTAATGTGGAAATGCACGTTAGTTAGGATGAGGATATTATGAATAAACTACGGAAGTGAATGAAACATCATTATCATCATCATCATCATGAATTTATAAATTAAGGTTTGCCCTTGAATTCATAGAAGTTTTTTAAATCACTTCATTGGCAATATTCAAGTAAAGAGTTGGTAAAAGTTTAGAAGTATAAAACATGTACCTTTCTAAATTCAAAGTGAACATCACAGAAATTATGTTGCCATATAAATAAGTTTAAAAACTACCAATCTCAAAAAAAGCCCCAAACATTTGGAGTGTTGGATGGAAAGAACAGATAGTTTTTAAGGAAAAGCAGTCAGATGAATTGCAGAGTTCAACTTAGGAGACCCTAAAGCACAGGAAGAAGAAGCAATGTCCAGCTCCCCCATGCAGCCTTCCCCTTCCAGCCATTTGCAATTCCTCTCCAAAGCACCTGCCCTATCAGACAAGCATTTGAATATGATTATATGTATCCCAGAGTGTGATGCACTTCCCTGTCTTGAACTGGAGGTGCTTATTATATACTACAGCAGTATTTAGAGCTGCGCATTTGGAGTCCATAATTTGGGGTTCCTCGCTCTGTCAAGTCATTGCTATCTTATTTGACAATTTGTACCTCAGTTTCTCACCTATAAAAGGAAGCTTATGCCTATCTCAAGGGTGACTGTAGGATTTCACTGATTTCCCTTATAGTGTTTTGTCTTTTGTCAGACTACTAAACACTTTTAGTCTGCCACTGAGCACTATTTCAGGGGGAGGGAAGAGGGCTAAAGTTTAGTTCACTTCCACCAGGTCAGATCACCAACTGGTTAATCATGTCCTAAGTGTAATGTGTAGATGGGGCCTTACATACCAGAGTCTAAAAACAATCCCTGAGGAAATATAAACCATATATAGAAAGAGGGGATGGATGATGAGATAATGATATTAAAGATACTGCAAATGGCATCAGTATTTGTTAGCTCAGCACCAGCTGACTTTAAGCCCAGTAGCCATTGAGAGGCTGCTATGATTTCAAAATCTCCATCTCGGCTATATTCCATTTGTTTTAGTTTCACAGTAGTTGTCAGTTTCAAAACCTCACATACAACCACTTCATGAAGCTGTAGCACATTTACTTCATTTACTCTGGGTAAGAAGTAACTACACACTACAGTACAGAAGCTGACAGTGGGGAAAAATTCCTGAAGTAAAATGCTGACAATTATGGATAGAAATATTTACAATTTTACTTTCAATTTTGAAAGAAAAAATGAGCAGCCTGCATAACTTTCCCCCTCCCTAACAACTATATCAGTACAGCTCAGTCCTGGTTAGCATTTCATTTGACCTAGTCTTGGGTAATTTTGCTTCCTTGTTTTTCTCTCTTTTAATGTAACCTGACAACAATCAGGACCTATACCAAAGTGCACAGTAGGCCTTAAATATTGTATTTACTCAATCCAAGATAAGTTTTTTTCCACATTAAACATGAAGGGAAAAAAACTCTCATCTTAAAACTTGAGTACCAGCCTGGCACACGCAGCTGCTGTGGCTTTAACAGTGGCTGTGGAGCCAGATCCCCCGTATTCCCTCAACTGAGGGGTAGGGGGGGCTCTTGTGGCAGGGGGAGTGCAGGCAAGGCCCTATGGTGTGGGGAGACTGCACAGTGTGCTGTCCAGGAGGAGTGTAGGGGAAACGGTATGCAGTGGAGTAAGCACAGGGTACAGGGAAGACTACGTGGTGCAAGGGGGACTGCTGGGGAGACCACACAGTGACAAGGAAGCTGTTGCGGCTCCAGCTGAAGGTTCACACCTGACCCAGGCCCAAAGCTGGAACCACAGTCTGCCCAGGCTGGTGCCAGAGCTGTAACTACTGGTGGTGCCTGGCCAGGCCAGGGGGAGCTATTGTGTGCTCTGGGCCCCTGACGGGAGCTGGAACCAGAACCACTGCACAGGGTAAGCAGTGGTGGGGGCAGAGTGTGAGTAGATGTCAGCGGGGTAGGTGGCACAGAGGACAGGCAGCAGGCAGGAAAGTAACTACAAGGGGAGACAAGAGGCAAGGATCTGCTTAATCACTGAAGCAAGGTAGGGGGAGGGGGGAATAAATTTAAAATGACTCCAATACTATACATAGAAAATTCTAACAAATTTATAATTTTCTATTAATTGAATCTAGTTATTCTGGGCTGGTTACCTTAAATTCAAAGTCATCTTGGAGTCAGTTAAATGCAGTATATGGTTTAGAATAGCAGTATCCCTAGTTATTCTGTTTTATAAATGTGGAGTGGGATTTTGTCCGTGTGGCTCAAGTGGACCCTTTGTGTCTGGGGACAAGAAAACAGAAAGAGCTGAAGACTGAACAAACCAGAATTCCTTCTGAAAGAAGTCAGCAAAAATATATCACATCCACCCCACACGGATAGGCTCAGGATAAGTGTAAAGAAAGAATCAAAGAGAAAGTCTGACACTCATATGAGACGGTGGAAAACATTAGTCATTAGGATGGGCCAAGGGCTTATTTCTCTGCTGTGCCTGAGGTCTACTCAATGAAAATAATGAAAAGTGGAGTAGGCTGCAGCTGAGCTCTTTAAAAAATCCCATACTGCTTTCCCCATGATGGGGCAGAAGCAAGAACTCACATCATCTTCCTTCCAAGACAGTTCCCCTCACACTGAACCACTACTTCTCTGGCTTGTTCTGATATCTATTCTCCTTTTGGCAGCTCAGGGAGCCAGCTTCAACAGACGCTGTGCAATAGGCACAGTAGACAGTGGACAATGGAGACAGGCAATGCCTAGTCTATGTCTTAGGGGCTAGGACTCTTTGGAAATAGTAAGTTCAGACCCCCTCTGGATAATGAGACCTTTGGGTTTCCCATTCTCTTGGCAAGTTACTCTAACCACTAGGATATTGTACTAACAAGTGGGAGGGTTTTCCTCCTCTTCCAGAATCAAACAGTTACTAGCTCTGGTGAATAAAATTTCAGGGAGATGCATGAAGTTACATGCCTCCCTTTGTGGAAAAGAATCACAAGAAAGTTTAAGGACCAGGATGATACCCTTCTGAGCAAGCTCAGGGAAAGGGTAGGATGTAAAATCTGCATTAGTGAACAAGAAGGCCACTTATGCAGACAAGTACTTCTTACCCACTTAAAAAGGAATTGGATTTGGGTCAAGATTTTGACCAGCACAACCAGTCAAAAGTTCATCTGGCACAGAAGGCAAGGCACCACTCACTAAATTCTGAATAACCTTGTATTCAATGCCTAAGCTGAGAGAGAAGATTTCACCTTCTGTTTCCTCCCTTTCATATTTCTTCCTGTGTTCTCAAATTTATGCAAACCTTTATGCAAAGGAACTCCTAGCTAAAGACAGACACTGGATTTCCTCCAAAAAGGAACTATAAGCTAGGACACTGGAAGAAAAGGGCCATGGCGAGAGAGCACATGGAAAATTTAAAAAATGAAATAAAAAAAAAAGTTCCTTTTAAGATGGAAGAGTGGAAACTAGCTAGGTAGTAGGCAAGTCAATGGAACTATGACAGTTTGCACAAGCTCAGGATCTGACCCAGACATTTTTTTTCATTCTTTTTCTTCCACTTTTTATACTTAATACATTGTAGCAGGTACACTTTAGGCACAGTCACATTTCATTATTCTGATTCACATTATTTTCTTTCTTTGTTGTTTTGTGTTAGTTACAGTATAATTGGGTGCCTGTACACTGTAATTACATGATTATTTCCTGTAATTACAGAATTAATAGATTCTGCTGGAGTGTTGTAATTATCTTCAATGTCTTGTGTATCAGTCTCCCCATGCTTCAAAATGGCACCGGGGCCACTCAGCTAAAGCTCATTGAACAAGCCTTAGTTCAAGCACCTTCACTACCATTTTGAAGCACAGGGATACTCACACATAAAACACTGCAGCGCTTTAATTAGAATAGCTCTTGGAGCCACCCTAATTAAAGTGCTCCCCCTCTGCAGCTGGTGTACAAGTGCCCATTAAGGTCAAATTACCCTATATCCTTTCCTTAGTATATTCCAACTATCAAAGAAGTGGGAAGACTACTAAACAGATCTTGTATATTAGGGCTTGAAGAAGAGGGTTTACCAGTTATCTAGCAATGGAGCCAATGGAGGAATTTAGCTTAGACATTGGCCAGCTAAAAGATACCATGTATAAATGTGCATTCTTCTTAAATGTACACAGAATCTCTTAACCTCATTTCAGGGTGCAATATTTCTCTTATTTTTATTAAAAAAAAATAAAGGGCTTATAAAAAGCTTGTGCCGCACCACTTTAAAATTTCTTCCTGAGTCATTACTTTAACAAACTATACATCAAAAAAACCTGAAGCATTAAGAAAAACCTGGCCACTGCTGACACTGCCAGCGGGCAGTTGCCGATTGCTGGTCAATGCTCGCTGACCCCCCCAGCCAAAACCACTGCAGCCTCCTGCGGAAGCTCCCCGCTCGCTGCTGCCGCCTGCAGATGGTCACCATGCCTCCCCAGCCTCGGAAGGCACACAATGTTCATGCCACAGCCCCCTGGTCCTGCTGGTGCTCCTCAGGTGCCACTGCCCCCAGGTACTCCAAGGCCAGGGCTTGCAGCCCCCTGCCTCCCCATATAAGCAGTGCCTGAGCCCCAGCTTCCACCTGCAGGAAGCAGCAGCTACTGAGGCTGAAGAGCACAGATTGGCTCCTTACCGCCCCAGCCCGTCTCCTCCCCTGTGGGCAGCATGACCAGAGCAAAGCCTGAGGGGGGGGTGGGGAAGGATGTGGGCTGCCTGCTGCAGGCTTGGAGTTCCCCACCCTGCTGCTCCTCCCTTGGGCCTCTGCCAACCAGCAGGTAGGACCTGGTTCAAGAGAGAGCACTGTGCTGTGAACCCATCTGCTGATGTTGCAACCCCATTTGGAGTCATGAACCACAATATGGGAACTGCTGGTCTAGCTCCATCCTCTTTGGAACCACCCTTCTAGTAGTTGAAGGCTGCTGTCAATTCTGCCCTCAGTTTTCTCTTCTCCCAACTAAATAAGACCAGTTCCCTCATCCTCTCCTCATAAATAATGTGCCCCTACCTCCTAAATATTTTTGTTGTCCTCTGATGGCACTCTCCAATTTGTCCATATCACTTCTGTAGTGGGGGCCCAAAACTGGACTCAGAACTCCAGATGTGGCCTCACCAGTGCCAAAGAAAGGGGAAGAATCATTTCCCTCGATGTACTGGCAATGCTCCTATTAATGCAGTATGTTGTTAGCTTTCTTTGTAACAAGGGCACACTTTCATATTCAGCTTATTGTCCACTGCAACCCCCAGGTCTTTTCTACAGAGCTGCTGCTTAGCCAGCTGCTCCCCAGCTTGTACCAGTACATGAGATTGTACATGAGATTGCTCTGTCCTAAGAGCAGGACTTTGCACTTGTCCTTGTTGAACCTGATGGCTAGGGACAGACATTACACATAAACCGGTTTAAGTGATCAGAAACAGATTTAAATCTGAAACAGAACACATGTTCAGTGCACATAAACCACTTTGAAAATGGCTGAAACCTGTTTGAGATAAACTTGGTTGAATATAGTATCAAACTTAACTGATTCAGCTCAGAACGGTTTATATAATGTTTGTCCCAGACCTCTTGCTGGTTTAAGATAAATCAGACACCCCCAGCATCCCAGCATGCTCTCTAGGCTGGGCAGGGCTTTCTGCTCCACAGCAGGGCTGGCCCCTCCCCTCTGCTTGGCACAGACTTAAAGGCACAGTGCATCTGCCTGGCTTCTCCCTGATAAACAAGAATTATTCCCCATCCCCTCTGCCTTACACAGACACCATTCAGCATTAGCTAGCAGACCACACACTGGCTATGGTCTGTGTTGTGGGAGAGGACCGAGGCAGACAGGCTTTTTGGAGCTAATCAACAAGTAGCTTAATGTCCTTCCTTGAAAGAGCTGTTTAAGAACAGCTCTGTTAGTTAAGGGAGAGAAGCTTTGTTTTCTTAACTGGTTGATAAACACTAAGTTAAGGGTGATAAATATTCCCTGCTAAGCTGCTTGGGAGAGGAGGTGGGGATAATCAGAGCATCCTGCCAGGGCCTGGCCACGCATCCCTCAGCTCTGCCCTGTGGAGGCAAAGAAAGGGCTGCTCTAGCACCCCCTGGCTCCTAGCCTAAGCCACTGCAGGCATACCAGCATTTCTGGGTTGTCTGTCTGGGTTGCAGACTGATTTAGGCTAGCCAAGTTAGACTAACCAGTAAAAATTGAATCAATTCAGGCTCAGGCTTTTGGATAGTCTGTCCCTAGCTGATGAGATTCCTTTTGATCCAATCATCCAAATTGTCAAGGTCTTTCTGCCTATCTAAGCCTACCCTCCAGCATATCTACTACTCACCTCAGCTTGGTGTCATCTGAAAACTTGTTGAGGGTGAACTCTATCCCATTTTCCACGTCTTTGATGAAAATATTGAACAAAACCAGGCCCAGAACTAAACCCTGGGGCATTCCACTTGATACCAGCTTCCAACTAGACACTGAACCATTGAGTACTACCCTTGATGAGCCCAATGATCCATCAAGTTTTCTATGCACCTTGCAGTCCATTCATCCAACCTGTACTTTCTTAGCTTGTTTGCAAGAATGTTGTGGGAGACCATATCAAAAGCTTTGTTAAAGTCAAGGTATATCACACATCCACAGTTCACCCTACATCCACAGAGCCAGTCATCTCATCAGAGAAGGCAAACCGGTTGGTCAGGCATGACTTGCCCTTGGTCAATCCATGCTGACTGTTCCTAATCACCTTCTTCTCTTCCAGGTGCTTAGAAATGGATTTTTTGAGGAACTACTCTATGATTTTTCCAGGGATTGAGGTGAAGCTGCTTAGAGTATAATGCCCTGATTCCTCCTTCCCTTTCTTAAATATGGGCACTATATTTACCTCTTGCCGATCATCTGGGACCTCTCTCAATTGCCATAAGTTTTCAAAGATGATGGCCAGCAGCTCTGCAATCACATTAGTCAAATTCCTGAGCACCCTCCAAGCACATCTTGTCCAGTCCCATAGACTTATACATACTCAGCTTTTCTAAATAGTCCTTAACCTGTTTTTTCACTATTGTTGGCTGCTCACTCCCTCCTCAAACTGTGCTGCCAGGTGCAGTAATTTGGAAGTTGCTCTTGCCTATGAAGACTGAAGTGAAAAAGGCATCGAGTACTTTGGCCTTTTCTACAGCTTCTGTCACTAGGTTGCCTCCCCCGTTTAGTAAAGGATCCATTATTTCCCTGAACCTTCTCTTCTTGCTAACATATGTGTAAAAACCCTTATTGTTACCCTTCATGTTACTTGTTAGTTGAAACTCCAATTGTACTTTAGCCTTCCTGACTTTATCCCTGCATGCCCAAGCCATATTCTTGTACTCTTCCCAAGTTGTTTCCCAAATTTCCACTCCTTCAAAGCTTCCTTTTTGTGTTTAAACATACTGAAGAATTCCCTGCTAAGCCAAGCTGGTATTCTGCCATGCTTTCTGGTTTCCTTGCACATTGGGATGGTTTGTTCTTGTGTCCTCAGTAAGGTATGTTTAAAGTACAGCTAACTATCTCGGACAACTTTCCCCCTCAAACTGGCTTTCCAGGGGATCCTGCACATCAGTTCCCTGAGTGAGTTGAAGTATGTTTTTCTGAAGTTTGGGGTCCATACTCTGTTGTTCTTCTTCCTTCCTTTCCTCAAAATCCTGAACTCAGTCATCTTGTGGCCACTGCTATGCAAGTTGCCGTCCATAACTGCAACCCCCACCAATTCATCCCTGTTTGAAAGCAGCAGGTCAAGAAGATCATGGCCCCTAGTTGACCTCTCTAGCACCTGCAACAGGCAGTTGTTCCCAACACCCTCGAAAAAATTCCTGTATTGCCTGTGTACTGCTGTATAGCTCTCCCAGGAAATGTCAGGATAGTTGAAGTCCCCCATGAGAACCAGGGCCTGTGACTGGGAAACTTCAGCTAGCTCTCCCCTCTGACACTAACTCAGAGACATTCAATGGGTCTATCTCCAGTTTCATACTGGAGCTCTGAGCAATCATACAGCTCTTTTACATACAGTGCAACTCCTCTTCTTCTCCCCTGCCTGTCTTTTCTGAACAGATTATACCCATCCATGACAGTGCTTCAGTCATGCGAGCTATCCCACCAAGTCTCTGTTAGTCCGATCAAGTCATAGCTCCATGACTGTGCGAGAACTTCCAATTCTTCCTGCTTCTTTCCCAGGCTCCATACATTCATGTACAGACATCTAAGGTAACTAGGCAATTGCCCTACTTTCTCAGGAAGAATGAGAATGCCTCTCCTGTTGCCCGCTCCTGCTTGCTGTTCTTCCAGATCACTCACTTCCCCACTTAGCTCAGGGCTTTGGCCTCCATCCCCTGACAAAGCTAGTTTAAAGCCCTCCTCACTAGGTTAACAGGCCCGTCTGTGAAGATGCTCTTCCCTCTCTTTGTCAGGTGGATCCTGTCTCTTCCTAGCAATCCTTCTTGGAACAACATTCTGTGGTCAAAGAAATTGAAGACATGCTGGCAGCACCATCTGTGTGGTCAGGTATTGATCTGCAGGATGCATCTGCTCCTGCCCAAGCCCTTCCCCATGACTGGAAGATCGAGAATAACACTTGAGCCCCTGTTCCCTTCACTCCTGCACCCAGAGACACTTTTGATCTGCTCAGGGTCTCCCCTGGCATTATCACTGGTGCCCACATGAAGTTGCTGCATGAGGTAGTAGTCAGAGGGCCGGATGAGTCTTGGTAATCTTTCCGTGACATCTCGCTTGTCTCACTTTTCAAGTTAATCACGTGAGAAATAAGTTTTAAAAAGGGCAACATACCTTTTACACACTATTTGTCTCAATGGTATGATAACAAAATGAGTAGACAAGCTGATTTACTGTTTCATTTTGGTATTAAAAAATTCACTGCATCTGAAAAACTACTGCTGGTGTTGCTCATAATACCACCCATCTCTAGTACTAATGGCACTGCTAATAGCAGTGGTAACAGGACAATACAAATCAACAGATTAGACTTTCAGTTCTCATGTGGTTGGTCTTCCTTTAGATTATACCTCTTAATGCAAAGAAATAAACTGTGCAGAATAGTAAAAGAACAGCTTACTTTCAAAGCAAGCATCTATCTGCTATAGCAGGTATCACACAAGCTGTGAAATCAGACCCTTCCTCCTAAGCTTGCAAGATATAAGAGAAACTTGGAAGCAACTGGTTTAATTTTCTGGTCTGCCACATTCACTTGTCACCCTTTATATAGCACAGTGAATTTAAACCAGACAGAGATTTACACTGCAGAACACTTCCTGTGTAGAAGGAATTTTGAGAACTAATGGAGGCCACTCTACAACTTCCTTTTACAAGCCCTGGCTCCTTAGTCCCACTGTCTGGCATAAGAAGGAGCACAACAGAATAAGACTGTCCTATATTTGACTTTCCACAGACAGAGTACTCCAACTCCCTGAGAAGTCTTCCACTAACCAATTTAAAAATGCCTCCATATTACATTGATCTTTAGTCAATGCTCCATATAACCTTTGATGATCTGCTACAAGAGGGCAAATCAAAAGGACCCAGTTAGTAGGATGACCATATATCCTGGGCAAACTGGATCAGACCCAGCTTACACAGCCCACTCCTGACCAGTTGTTCAAAAGTTCTAAGCCAGAGTCTGGCAGGGAAGCAGAGCAGCATGGTGCCACCAGACAGGTGGCTGGGCAGGCACTACTGGCTCCTGTGTAGGAGCAAGGTGGGCAGACTACAGCAGGCATTACCATGTCTGCGTGTAGCATGTCCTTGCTCTTGCACAGGAGCAGCAGTGCTGGCCTGGTGCACCGAGTGTGGCTACCTCAAGACAAATGCTATCCTCAAACATAAGTGTCTAGTATAGGGGTTAGCAATTTATGGCCTAATCTAGCCCATGAAGAGATTGGATCTAGCCCAGGACAGATGAAGTGGGGAGGGGACCAGCAGTATACTGTGGCCCAGGCAGAAGAGGGGGCACCCCCAGGGTCCAACCTCCTGTCCTGTTCTATCTAGTCCCTCCACAGCACCTGCTGATGTCTCAGCCTTACTCTGATGCCACTGAATTTAACTCTTTTCATTGCCATTGGTCATTTGAATCAGTGGTAAGCATAAGTGTGGGTTACTTGGATGCTCTATAAGGCAGAGCTCTGCCTGCTGCAGGGTTCTGGGCTGCAAACACTGTCTTGCGGTGGCAAAAGGCTGCAGACCACTGGTCTAATAGATTTAAGTGCATATTGAGTTTTTAGACTCTTGGCATAAAGCTAATTAGAACTGCTCTACTGGACTTTGGTACCTAACTTAATTCCTGCCTAAGTTGCACGTAAGCGTCTACTTAAGCTTTAAGTTATAAGTGATAATGCAGCTGTGATTCAGATGTCTACAGCTGATGTCCTATCAGATCATATTCTTAACAGCCTTGAACAGAGATTTTGTACTGTAAAGAGTACAGTAAACCCAACAAACTTCTATAAACCCAACAGAGTACGATAAACCCAACAGAGTTCAGTCCTGCTGAATTTAAAGATGGTAACATTTGGTCATGTTTAACCAGTCATCTTGACAGAATGGTATAGTCATTGGAACTGAAATCCAGGATTGTTAGTTCAGATATTTTTTTGATGCAAAGAATACTTACATACTTACATCTAATTTGTCAAAGGTCATAGGTGCTATTTTAAACAAGTGTGAAACTGTATTTGAACGGACATTATTCTCTTTATATAAAATAGGTCCTGGATAAGGTAGTAATTTCTGCAGTAATAAAATCTATCTTTCATTTAGAGATGCTAAAAATTCAGATTTTTTAATTCCCTTTGACATGACTATACAATTAAAATATACTGCAACCTAATGTTTTCTAGCAAGGGATTCATTTTGGTCACTAATACAGCATTTATACATCAGGACTATATGGGAAGCGTCACGTGTGATGAATTTTTAATGATCAAGACCAGCAGCAGTGGAGTAATGGGAAATGAATTTAGCTTTACTGTTCTTCAATATTCATCTGAATTGAAAAGGATCTGAATGACTGATAAAACTTAAATATAGCGCAGTCTGGGCTGCATCTAGAAAGCTACCGTGTCTTCTTGCCCCATATATCAGTAGAAATACCTCTGAAGAGACTGAATTAATTCATTATAGAAGATATGGGCAAGCATTAAAGAAAAAAAACTTATCTCTTTTTATTTCATGAAAATAACCAAATCTCACAAAATTGTGTCACAATAGCAGAGCAAACCAAAATGCTAGGCAATTGCAATAACAAAAGGATTTTATATTTGCTGGCCACCATTCACTCTATTCATTTAAATGTATCTAGAAATCCAAGCACTTTCTTAAGGCCCAGAAATGCCAAGCTACATCAGTATAAAGTTATTGGCACCGTTCTTTATTTATCATCACATTCTCCTCTTCTAACACGGCTATTTTTTAAAGATGACAAGCTACTTTAAGTAGGGACTGTTTTGTGATGTAAAAGCATTATTAAAATAACACTTTTTAAAATCTTTGGCTCAAAAGATAGATTCATAAACTGCTATATATTATTTTTGGGCACCTAGACCTCACTTAATCTCATCTAATGCAGTTACAGCTGTGCTATGAGTTGCATTAAAAAAAAAAAGCAACACCAACCCAAACTGCATTTTTGCTTACAGAGTCAGGAGCCACCTCTCTCTGTGTGAAGCTAATGGACCTTGTATGGATTGCAAAGGTTATGTACTTGGGTTTAGGTTACTAGGAGAAGTGTCAATCTTGTCAATTAGCTCAAGGAAGCATACTAAGTCAGACATCCTAAGAATAAATAGAATTTAAAAGTGGAAAAGGTAATGCAATCTGTCCTATTGATACAGTTTGTTTCCTGCAATATGCATCTCAATGCTTTGCCTAATCTGTATTAAAATTGCTCAGGATAGCAACTCCTCCCTTTTCATTAAGAAACTTTCCTACAATAAAACAGTCTCCAACTATCATCTCTTTGTATTGCAGATTTCTTCAAGCATAAAATATGCTTTTTTATTGATATAGAGCTGAACAACCTGTCAACACTTACATTTAAGAAAGGCATTAACAATTATTGGTGCTTTTAATTCATTCCTAAAGTAACAAAAATTAGATGTGTTGGCTCCGTTTCTACAGAGTGCTGTTACTGTAAGTGGTCAGATGTTTTTAAATGTTCATCTTAAAGTAAACTGAACAAAGTAAGAGTGGCAATAGCAGCTGGAGTCATGCTCATGTGTCCAAACAACATTAAAAACAAATGGAAGTTGCAGCACAGCTGGAAAGGAAGTATTTCTAACAAGTAGTCCTTCTGAACTGAAGAACAGTAACAGAAATAAAGAAATTTAAATGTTCTGTAAAGATAGAAAAATCTTTAAGCGCAACAAACTCTTTTTCTGAAGCCAAAACCTGTCCTCACACCTCATAATCTTTAGTGACTCCAGATGTTGACTCTGATAGCTTTGTTATTATTACCAAGTTTGATTAATAGAATATCTAAATAAACAGAACTTCAAATTTGCTTAAACTGTACTAATCTATAAACACATTTTTGAAATGCTAATATTGGAAAACTGGCTGAAGTATTTAAAAACACACGGACACTGAAGCACCCCTACTTCTAAAAGAGCAAAACTCGTAAGTAAACTGTACTTTCCTTAGATCAGAAGTTGTTTCCCATATTCCTTCCCTACAACTTCAATTTCATTAGACAAGTCATCTCACATGGCCCGCATAAAATATAGTACTTAAGTACCTCATGATCTTTAATGCAGTAATCCTCACAACAGACTCAAAGTTGGGAAGAACAATTATCTACCTATACTTGTGTTCTACTAGAGGTTTCTGGAATAGAAACTTAAACTTTATAACATGCTTTGGTTAAGAGTATGAGTTAAGAGTTATTTATTACTGCAATTTAGGATCAAACAGCCACCACAACCATGGCAGCTAGCTGTTGTGCTACTTCTACCACCACAGTGGGGATCCCCATGGCAACAGCCATTTCTGCCACCTGATCACAGACAGCCTGCACACTGGTCCCCCTTTCCCAGGGGAGAGAGCAGTCTGTCAGATATCAGGTTCACCAACACACTCAGTGGGAGGGGAGCACCCCGTGGTTGGAGAACGCAATTTTGCAGTGATTTTTTTTGCTACAGCCCGGGATTGCCACATGTGTAGATGTAGTACTCTATTTTTGTCATGTTAAAATGCAAATCTGAACATGGTCAAAGCCTACTGTAAAGATTTAAGGAGGTATAAATTTAAACTAGACAGATAAATAAACCCAAGCTGGGATTCTGCAGTGGAAAGCACAAGGCAGCAGATGCCATAAACTAAATTTTTATCTTGGTTACACTGGTGAAATTCTAGCAAGTCAATTCTGCCGTTGGCTGTCCTCCAGTATTTTCAATAAAAGTTGAATAAGTGTGAGAGGGCAAAATTTGTTACCTGCTACTCATCAAGTAATGCCATACAGTAATTTTTATTTAAAAATGTCAACTTTTGTATGTACACTTAAGAGATGAGTAATAAGTGTTGATTCTTGCAATTCCTGTATTTATCACATTTTTAATGATTTGCAAATTACTGGGTAATTACAATTAATATATTCCTAAGCAGTCATTTATAAATTGCATTGTAATTCAAAAGAAGTAATCATGTACTTTAATTATATTATGTATCTCTTAATGATGTAGTTTATAGTGTGTAAATAAATAGCTACCAATTACCACGGGATAAAGAATACTTGCCTGATTCTAGTGTCTTGTTCTGCTAAATATATAGTAGGATTAGTATTAAATCTTTTCTACATATACAATTCCTAACAGAGCTACAAAAAAAAAAGTCCTTAAACCATTGAGAACACTTTACAATGTGTAATTAATGTGACAATTTTTCTTGGGTATTTTCTCTATCATTTCCACAGGAGAATACATACATTTTGTCTTTGAAAGAACCAAACACTTTAGAAATGGCCTTATTGTCAAAAATTAACAAAAGCAGAGTGCACAGATTAAATTGTTTACCTTTTCACCTTGCTCTCCTTTATTACCATCAAGACCACGTTCCCCCTGATATAAAAAAAAGAATCATGGACACATATTAGTTCAAGAAATTGCTTAAGAAATTGTTTTATTATACATAATTGCCAATGTATGCAATTTCTATTGCATTTCACTTGTGTTCTGGGTAAGAAAATAAGACCTAGGAAAATTATGCAAACTGGACCATGGATATATTTTCACAATTTTAAAATATTTGAAATTTACACAGAAAACTGGAATGCCTTGCTATGGTTCTGGTAACTATTCTTATTAATCATTTTCTTAGTCAGAAGTTCAAATCTTTCTCAGTTCAGATCTTAAATCTAGTCCTCCTAGTTTTCTCATTCTGAAGAATCGGCATTATATTCCTTTTTATTTAAAAGTATTTATATAAATGTGACCAACTAGGTATAAAGTTGTTATAGAAATTCATTAATTCAATCAAAAGCAGACTACAAAAAGACTTTTATTTAGCAGTCCTCAAACAAAAATCTCAGTTACTCAAATGCAAAAGCTCTATTCAATTAATGAATTACTTAGAAAAGCCTGATCAGTGAGACAGTTGGTCTAATACAAGATATCAGATTCACGCAAAGAACCTTGTCTGCCTATGTCCTTAGACCAACACGGCTACAGCCTACACCCCTGATCAGTGAGGCACCTTTACTACATATGCTGAATCTAAGTTCAGTTGAATCCAAAAAGGAGAGAATTCCAGATCTGAGGATTCTTCACCAAAGCAGACCTACTACCTTCTGTTCAAATTAGGGAAGATTTGGCTGAAGAGATGGAACACAGATGTAATCAAAAAAAGTTTTGCACTCTAGCTACATTCAAGAGTGTTGTGGAGCAAACACCAACATCTTTAATTTATCCAGGTATTTACAAAAGTAGACACCTATCTATAAGGAGAAATGGAATAAAATTATATTAGTTTAGGTATAGATGTGGATAGTTGGTGTTTGCACACGATCCACCTGCCTGAAAGAATAAAGCAGAAGATGGTTTGTATGCCATCTTTCTTCTTTAGAAACCAGATCTTTTGTCTCTATATCAATACATGAACTCTATAGATCTAATGATTAAGAAACTGGAAATCTTCAACTGCAGCATATGGCATTTCACCAAAGTTACATTTGACATTCCCCATTCTGTTTTTTCAATGTCTCACTTTTCCCCTTTTCCCCTTTCACCTTTTGCTGAGTTTCCTTCCCTAATTTAGAAGAGTAAAGTTTAAATGAGGTTAGCTAAAAAAGCATGCAACCAACAGATGCTTCCTAACAGTATTTTGCCAAATTGTTCAATTGATACAGTATCATGTGCTACATCTGGGAATCAAGTTCAAAGCTTTGAAATGCACAGATTCATATACCAAAAAATAGTTCTGGACTTTCCAGCAGCTGTCTACGATGACTATGTTCTGCTTAATGTTTTGACTGGTGTGGTTGGTGCAGCCAACATCATAGATATCATTTTTATTAGTGTGCCCAAGAAAAATTCTGTAGAATGAACACCAGGTAAGATATTAGTTCAGTTTTCAGTCAGTTTCCTGAGCAGATACAGGCCCACATACTGGACAACCAGAAGGAAAAAAATATTGAAATATTAAATGAAGTTGGTCTAGTCCAGGCACTGAACAACACAGATTCCAACACTGTGGGGAACAGTATGCAACCACTGAAGTAAAGGCTGTAACATAATACAGACACAAGAGTGCCTGACTAAGCTTGTACTGACGACCATAATATTTGAAGTTCCTAAAGGCGTAACTTCACAACTTTAACCATTATTTTCACATAGGAATGTGGCAATACTTTTCAGACCATAATTTCCTACTTTAAAAAAAAAAACACAACTCAAATTCCCTCCTTTGGTTCCATGTTGACATCCACATCATTATTGCCATAACTGGAATCTTTGGATCTACCACACAGAGCTCCGCCCCTTCAGCAGAAGGAGCAATTGATAGCAGAAGCAGGTTGCCACCCTGTATAGACAAAACACAACTAGGAAGTTTGTTTGTTGTAGTTTTCACTTGTAGATAAACTCATTTAAGACACTAGAATGGAATGAGGTGCACACTTTGCTGATGAGTTTCATAGATATTTGCTGATGGCAAGTAATGATAAGACTCAGGTATTTTGGGGGAACCCATATTAATACCCCATCCTCTGTAGAGACTTTAAAACTTTAGCAGTTAAAAACTGAAAAAGATTCCATCTTCTCCAAGCATGCTTGAGCATCTTGCACCACATGGCACTGATTCAAGTGTATGTGTATCCTTTTGCTCACAGGAGTAAACATGTATCCCTTCTTTGCCACATTAGGGTCATTGTCCAAGCTCCAGCTACCCCCCACCAAAAAAATATAAGGGGTACATGAGCTGAAACTTTGAGATAGAAGGGGTACACTTGTTAAAAACGTTTGAAAACCCCTGCATTAGTACAATAAATATATTCTTTTTTTATCATATTTGCAAAACAGCTTATCCTAGAAAATTCTTGACCACATAACTGGAAAGATCATCTTCTTTATATACATGATAAAGTTCCATTCATTTCAGTTCATTTTGTTAGTGGGCATCTCTTGTAACTATGCATATGAATGCATATTCAGATTTGTTACTGGGGTCTTTTTCCTGTGAAATAATTCTTTATTTATAACTCACAAATGAAGACGGTTAACAATAAAAACCTTTATGCAAGTTACATAATAAAATCTAAATAAATGAAGTTTAAGTGCTGAACACAGGACAACAGTCAGAAATGAAAAAGAAAAAACATTTCACATATTTTACTTACCTCTCAAAATTATAAAGATTTAAAAAATCTTTTGTATCATTAAGAGGCTTTCTATGATTCTCTTGATACTGAGTATTTCAAACTGACACTAAGTAAGAAAACCAAACAGTTTAGTGAAAGTGCAAAAAGCAACATGATTTATGGTCCTAACTTCATACATGCATTGAGGGCAGAAGGTGCTGAAAAGATGGTCAAGGCAGCCTGAAACAGCAAATAAAGGAAGAATGCCTTGTATTTGTTTCTAGTGACCCTCTCTAGCCTTCCAAGGACGTGTCACAATCAACTCCAAAGGGAAATTTGTTTAACATATTCTGGAATCCAGTTGATTAAGTATGTCCATCCTTCTGGTAAAGAGAACACCAGGGCTAGCTCTGAGAGATGGATTAAATGAGAGAAATCTACAAAAAGGAAAAAGTCAACCTGGAACATAGCATGTGGCAATGCTGTTCTTGCCCTCCACATTTGAATTTTATCAGGAGAAACTAGCTTTAAATTTCTGAATTAGCACATTGTAGGAAGGCAGTCTGGCCCATTAATTAGGGCAGCTGGCCTTACTAGGAGCTCAGCTGTGAGTGATTGGTTGGCAATTAAATGCCCAAGGAGCAGTTTATGAGCAGGAAGTAGACAGTTCTAGGAAGGGCCAGGGCTAAAGAACCTTCTCCTGGAAAAAGAATAAAGGTTTGTTTTACTCATTCACTTGTTTGTTTGGACCAAGGATTACTGTTTTGTGTTATAAGGACTGGATGAAGGGCTCCCAAGGGAGCAAAGAGACAGTGAGGTTTCAGGCACACAAGCTTGCTTACGGACTGTTGTTTGACTTGTCTGGAGTGTTGAAGGACTCCTAAGGGAGTAAAGCTCACTTACATGGTAACAAACCACTTATAGACATTTCCTGGCTGGAAAGCCCCTACCAGTTCTGAGACATACCCAATTGACTCCAAATACAAAATGATGTCTACTGAAGGATTATGTCACTATGTTCACCTTTCCTATACGGTTTCTGGTATCAAGTGCCCAGTACTCCATTTGCATTGACACATGATTCAATTCTGAGCCCAATTTGTAATTTAAAATACAATACATTTTGTGGGTATTGGGCAGCTAGAAAGAAGAAAACTTTGAAATATAACATGAAAAATTAAATGAGCTCTTTTACCTTGGAACCAGTAAAACCAGGTAGGCCAGGAGCACCTATCAGGCCAGCTTCCCCCTGAAACAAAATGCAATCAACATTATTTTTCAGCATTCTTCATGACTGATCCACAATTAAAATTAGAAATAACTCCCAATTTAAAGGCTCTTAACAGACTAATAATAAACCCCAATAAGAAACTTCCCAGCTAGGTTCACTGGCAGATGGAGACAGAAACCCAAAAGTAAGTAAAGAGCCTTGAGACCTGGTTAAAAAAAACTTAGCAAGAGAAAGCAATAATAGAAACTATAGCAATGTTCTCCAGAAGAGGCTAGGACAGTCAAATACCTAAAATGTTTATATACTAATGTGAGAAGTAGGGGAAATAACTAAGAAGAATCCTAATACAAACACAGGATTATGATGTAATTTGGGATTCCAGAGAAGTGGTGAGATAATTCACATAACTAGAGTGTGATCATGGATGGGTATAGCTTGTTCAGGAAGGACAGATAGGGGAAAAAAGGAGGTCTTGCCCTACAAAAATAAAATGTACATGTGTATATGTATACAATGTACACATTGTTCAGTATTGCGACATGAAGTGGAAGATAAGCCCGGTAAAAGCCTCTGGGTAAAAGTAAGATGGGAGAACAGTCTGGGATGTCACAGTGGAAGTCTGCTACAACCCTCCAAACCAGCAGAAGTAGGTGGACAAGACCTTCTTTAAACAAGTGATGGAAGCTTCCAAATTGTAGGATCTGGTTCTTACGGGGGGCTTGAATTACTGAGACATCTGCTGGGAGGGAAACATAGAAGTACGCAAGCAGTTCTAAAAACGTATGGAGTATGTCGGGGATACCTTTTGACGTAGATGGTAGACAGGCCAACTGGGGGGAAGCTCCTCTTAACCTGCTGCTCAGAAATAGGCAAGAATTGGTTGCAGATGAGAAGGTTGAAGGTAACTTAGGTGACAGTGACCATAAAATTACAGAGTTGAAGATCCTAAGGGAACGAAGGAAGGACACTGGACTTCAGAAAAGCAGATGTTAGCAAACTTAGGGAACTACTGGGAATTGCCTGGGAGGCAAACCTGTGGGGAAAAGGAGTCCAGGAAAGCTAGTTGTACTCTAAAGAGGCCCTCTTAAGGCTCAGGAGCAATCAATGTTGATGCAATGGAAGAATGGGAAGTACAAAGGGAGTGTAACAAGAGACCAGCCTGCCTAGAGAGCAATTTCTTCACTGAATTGAAACTCAAAAAGAAATCTCATAAAAAGTGGAAATTTGGTCATAGTACTCGGAAACTGTATAAGAGTACTGCACGAGCATACAGAGAGAAAATTAGAAAGACCAAGGCACAACCTGAGATGCAGCTGACAAGGGATATAAAAGGGAAAAAAGGGATTCTGCAAGTATGTCAGAAGTAAGAGGCAAGGATTTCTTAGCGTGATATATTTTTTGGTCCATCTTTATAGTTGGGATAAAGTTAGATAAACTTTCAATTGCAAGACATTTTTCATCAGGTCGGAGTAGTGAGAGCCAAAACAGCATAGTAAAAACAACAACAACAAAACCAGTTCTAAGAGGAGGGACAGAAATCCCCAGGGACAGCAGACAAAAAATTACAAGAGAAAAAGAAGTTGACTATTAGGAGATCAAGGCCTATCAGAAGGGAGGATGGTCTTTCTTACCTTTAATATGTGGGGAGAATTCAGAGATCAGGTAAGTTATAATAAGTAATCCTTGGGACTTAACACCAATATTGGTTTTATGGTTCATTATAACCTACCTAAAAAAGAACAGGCATGTAAAGGACTTATTGCCTACTACTCTTCCTATCCTGTAGTCTATAAATGCCTTCTTTCCTTCAATGCCATACTATAAAATAAATTACCACACTATTTTCTCGGCATGAAATCTAAAATGTAACTAAAGTGTAAATATTTTATTAGTTTCTAGAAAGTATATTCTCTGCAGAATCAGGGTTCTCAATAAATTATTTTTATTTATTAGTTTTCGATTTATCTGCTTATATTATTATTTTTAAAATAAATAAACAAATTTTGTCCAATTCTACACTGCTCCCCTGCAGCCCCATGCAACTGGCCTCAGAAGAGACATGCTTTGGCCAGGTGCTCATTCTGTTGTCACTGTACCTCACTGGGAATGGGCATAACTCCAAGTCCCTGAGATACTAATCAAAATAAAAACACAGCTCACTACCACTTGCAGAGGAAGATCCTTCCAAATTGTATCATAATAGCACCTCCCCAGAGAGTAGGATGGCCCAGATCCTAGGTCTCACTGGCCAAGGAAGAGTATGAACCTACTTCTGCTTCCCAAGACAGCAACCTCACCACCAGGCCATGGGGTAGGAGGAAAGCAAAAGTGTCCTTTAACTCTCCTGCCTGCAACTAGCTCATGGATAGCTAACAAGGGAAGATATATGGCATTCAGAGAAAAGCAAGCAAGAGACAGCTAGTCTTTTGTGACTCAGCAAGCCTGAGCATACCCTTGAAGGGAGGTTGCCCTAGGTTTTGGCCTCTGTTCCTACCACCACAGTGTTGTCTATCTATTTTATCAAGCATTTGGAAATGAGGAAACTATTTTTAGTGGTGTAGAAATTGAGTGAAATGATCAACATTGTAATACCACAGGACTGTACTAATGCCCTTTTATAACATGTACATGAAAAGCCTAAAGCCACTAATGGAATTATAACTTTTTTATATATAAATAAAAAAAAGAAACACACATAAATTATTCTCCACTCTGAGTTTCCTAATCCCACTGGAATCTTTCCCGGTTTCTTCATGGAAACTTCTCTGCTAGTAGTTAGAACCACCTCATAAAATATTAATGAAATAAAAATATACTTAACTGATACTTACTAGGACTTGCTCTGTGAATCCTGTAGATTAGTTACATCAAGGAGCCTACTCTAAGCATTATGACATTTTTGTCTTATTGCATTTAGGTATTCTTTGTTCTCTTTTCAATCACTGATCTCAGAACATAAACACATTTTAAAATGCACTGAGATCAAGTGAAACCACCAATGCTCAGCATCTCTGAAAAATCAGGTCTTGTTGGCCCAATGCAGTATTGCTTTACTGCAGCCTGCCAAAGAGCACAAAGGAGCAATGAGAGAGGCGTTAATGCCTGCTCAGAATGCCCCAGCGGACAAGAGTTCCTACTAGATGCAGAATCTGTTTTATACACCATGTATCCCATACACCAGAAATTGCAGTAGGCTTTCCTGACTTATCCAACACCATGCTGCAAATCAGTGGCAGAGTCATATTATAACTGGACCCTGGCTCATTCCCTACTGTCTATTCTCTTCAGATTGCATCCAGTTTTTACCTTTTAAAATGTTTCATTCATATGTTTTACATACAGCAATAAAACTTGAATGGCACATTTCATTCATTCAGATAAATAAAGGATGTGTGAAGTGCTATGCAGAGAACTGAGTGAGCCTGCCTGGGAACCTCTGAAGGAAGAAGCTGGGGGAAGTAAGTCTGCATTAAGTGGGGAATGCATGGCTTTGCTGCAAGTCAGTAAAGTGAATATCTGATATGTGTTTGTTTGCAGCGACTGCTTAATTGAGAGTACATTTGATACTGTGTGTGGAGTGCTCCCAGGTGGGCTGTGTGTGGTTACCGGAGTGTAAACCAGGGCTACGCTTGAACAAAGTAAGCTTTATTCAGGGATGATAGCTTAGACCATGCAGTCTTATAAACGGCAGCCCTTGCTAATACAGTAAGCAATGAACAGAAGAGAAGTTAGTAGAGTAAGTTTGTCTTGAAGAGATCCAGGTGATCAGGGGCGCTGAAGGAAGTGATATTTGGTCATATGATCAGCTGCTTGAAAGTGCTCTACAGCCATGCCCTGACAGAAATGCACAGCTGCAGAGCACTTTGATAGTCCCCATTCAAATGACAAATTAACTCTCATTTAATGAGGGTTCAGATAAAGGTGCTCCAAAGCAGAGTGCCTTCATTAACTTGTGTGTGTCCCTGACCCTAGTACTGTCTGTAGGATGAGGAGGAGGAAAAAAGCTCTTGAAGGGAATGCGGGTGGATTGGAGCTGGCCACCTCAGGCAGGCTCCAGTCCATGAACTCCCCCCAAATGCAGGCTGGAAATCCCAGGTCAGAGTTTCCTCCCTGCTTTCTCCCTCCTCCCATCCTGCAGACAGCACTGCAGTTGGGGGGTGGCAGAGCAGGGCTATGGGACAGAAGCTGCGGATACGCAGCCTCTCTGCTGGATCGGCTCCACAGTGGGGCTCGATCCCTAAGCCCAACCAAACAGCGAACATCTGCTGGGTCGGGGTTGGGGGAGGGGGTTTTCTGTAACTCATGGTGCTTTCTGTGAAGTGCCATGAGGTGCAGCAGGGTGCTGCACATCTGTCAGCACCCTAGGAGTTTTTCCTTTCCTCTCCCTAAAATGTTTCTTTGGCTCCTTTGAAACTAAAATAAAGATCAAACTAAAATAAAATCAGCTGTTGTCAACTGCATGTGATTTGTGATGCTTATGTTCTTCCTTGAAGGCACTAGATGAAAATAGCTTCATTTGCACCAAGAAGTCAGCAACCATATTAGAAGAAAAGTTCAAGGAGTAGAGTATAACAAGGAGCCATCTCAGGGCTGGTCCAACCATTGGCATGCCCACCTGTCTAGGGCCATCCACCTACCTGCCCTTCCTGCCACACCTTTGTTAAAACTAAAGTTGTTCCTAGGCAGGAGGCTGCCCATTTAATTGTCCTGATACCAAGGGTGAAATACATGGCCCTTTATACCATGTCCCATGCCTCACAGTTGGCATCGAAGTCCACTATTACTCATCTGGCCCTTTGGCTGGGCCACACACAGCCTCTGGCCCACACTTGGCGTCAAGTGTCTTCAGACCTACCTGGGCCACATACCCACTTCACTGGGGCCTCTATCCAGCCCCCTTCACTGGGGCTTCTACCTGGCCCCCTCACTGGGGCTTTTGGGCCTCAGGCCTCACAGTGAGCCTGGGTCCTGTCTCAGGCCCCCTTCTATCAGCCTGGACCCCATATCATGTCCCACTCACTGAGCTTTGGTTCTGTGCCTTTCTGTCAGGGTGTGTTCCTCTAACCTTTCCTCTCCACAGGGTCACCAACAAGGCAGTGGTGGCTGAGGCTTTCCAGCACCCTGTACTCACCTTTCACTGGAAAGGCACAGGTGTGGCATTTTCTGGAGACTGCTCTGCCACAGGCAGCCCCACCACACCATCCTCCCCAGCACAGTGTAGTTTTAAGTTATTCCCCGGGACCAGGAACCTCCTCCATCCCCATAGTTCCTACCCTTGACCAGGTGTTCTAGACTCTGCCAGCTGGGTGACGATACTACAGCATCTGCCAGCTCTGCTTTCAGGGCCCAGCCTTATACCCAGGCTCCCCAGCCTTGCCACTAATCATGCTTACTGAGTACCATTAGACTGCCTGATTGGGTCTGCTCCCACCTGCAGACTGCTTGTCACCTGCTCAAACCCCTTAAAGTGGCAAGCAGAGCCTGTGCTCTGCCACAGAAGTTCAACTATCCACCTTGTGCATCATCACAGACAACCTTCCTGGAGATCAGTTTCAGGTTCCCTGCATTGGAGCTGCTTGTGAGAATGTTTCAGAGAAAGCAATCAACGAGAGGCATCAGAGGTACACACCACAGATGAGCAGGAAGGAGTCCAGGGGTGGATCCAGAGGGGTGCAGTGGTATGGGTGAATCTCTCTTTCTGTAGCAGAAGCAGTAGTACTTTTTTAAGATCCCAAACAAGGTAAAAGTTCCCCCTTCCTAGGCACATCTACACAAGACATTTACTGCTCAGTTGACTAATTAACTGTGTAGTAAATTTCTCGGCATCCACATGCATCCCTATTAGGGCCCATGAAACTAATAAACTCTGCTGCAGAGGTTTTTCATGCAGAGCAGCACATGTGCAGATGTTGCTCTAGCTGGCTGGAGCACAGGGTACTTCAGCTCAGGGCTAGCCAGCAAGCAGCCCCCATGCTGAAGCTGCTCATGTCTCAGCCAGCCATTCCACAGCATGTGGAGCCTGGTCAGAGCAGCCCTGGGCTGGCTGGCAGGCTGACTCCCCAGATCTTCAGCCAGCTCAGGCTGCTCTGACTGGGCTCCATGTTCTGTGCATAAATTAACTCTGGAGCAATATGCTCCCGTTTTTTTGCTCCGAGGAGCACATTCAAGTGGTGCACCTGGGAGTAAAAAACTCTGGTGTGATAAGCTCTGGAGTTTATTCATGCACATTAATTGCACATGTAGACATGCCCCCTGGATGTTCCCTGCAAGCCTAGGAGTAGGTGCAGGGAAGGGAAACCTGCCCACCCATCATCACCAGTGCTGCTGCTGTCCTGGTCTGAACACCTATGCAACCTTGGTTGGAGCAGGATAGGATCTCCCCGAGTCCCAGGGGCAGCACAGACAGCAGAAATACTGGCAGTAGCTGGTAGGTGCTGGGGAGGGCAGAGGAGGGAACATGACAAGCCTGTAAACATGGAGGGGAAGGAAGTGAATATTCTTACCTTCTTTGAGGCTTAAAAGAGTCCCTGGCTTCTGACCCCACAGTGTGCTCTGCCCACCCTGGTGGGGAAGGGAGGGAACAAAGGCTGGGAGTGAAGGCTATATACAACATGTATAAATGCATCAAGCATGTGCTAGTAAAAAAAAGTCCTATTTGACTGCCCTACAATAGCCTACAGAAAAGATAAAAATAGTCCAAATAAAAATCATGAAACACTTCCTTCAGAATATAGTATCAATAAAAAGCAAGCAGGCCTTTCTGTTCAGAAAAGGTTCGAAAAGATTCATAAGCTCTTATGGATGAACAATTTAGAAAATTAAGCCTAGTCAGTTGGATATTTCTATAAGCAGTATCAACAGAGTAGAAGAGATTTTCCTGTGATATTAAACTGGACACACTGATAGGGGTTTTTTTGGAACTGTTCTTTTTCCCTTAAAATGGATCTGTCGAAAAGGAAATTGCCTTAGACTCATGCAACACTGTTTGATTTATTGTTAGCCCAGCTATAACAAAGCTGTAAAGCAAATATAAGTCCTATTAAAGTTTTCAAAGAACTGGAAATTCATTTAAACTCAACTGACCTTATTGAAATAATATTTGAAAAGAAAATTGTGCTACATAAAAACTGTTCTACAACACTGGCAGATTCCTTGGGTTGTAAGGAAATGTGTCAAGGCTGCTTAATAAATTAAAATATAGATTTTTCTGATTAATAGATTAACAGTAACAGTTAACACCTCTAGCATAGGACAGTAGACTAATAGAAAAGTAGGGCAGAACCTCCAGAAGCCATGTAGGCCAAACCCAACATGAAGCAAGATAGGCCCTATCTATGCCATCCTGTACAATCCATTAGTAAAACTACAGAGTCAACCTTGACATTACTGCAAGACCTAACACCTTAACCTGCCACTGGTAAAGCAGGGGGACCAGGGCAGCCTTCTGTATCAAGACTGTTAAAATATGCTTGAAAGATCCCAGGAAGAGGACCATGTCCGCTTTTACAGAGGAAAACAAAAACCACCACAGTCTGTGCCAATCTGACCATGAGGTAAAATTCCTTCCTGACCCCATATATGGCAATCAGTCTGACCCTGAGAAGAGAGAACACCCTTTAGCCAAGATTCTCTGAGTTTTAAGACCCAGCAGAAGCATTGGTACACTTAGTGACAACCTACAGCCCTGGCTGCAGCCATCCCCCAGTACTTCTAAGGAAAGCAAAAAACAATCTATGTCATGTAGTAGCTGGAAGAGAAAAGAAAATCCTTCCTGGCTGGAAGAGAAAAGAAAATCCTTCCTGGTTCAGTGTGGCAACCAGCAAAACAGAAGCATGGGAAATACCTGTACTAGAACACAGGCAGATCTTTGGATAGATGATCCCTGGACAATGCTTATGCAACATCTTCTTGAACACTTCCGGTGATAGAGATACCACAAGTTCCCTAGTGGCCTATTCTACTGCCCTACTGTTCTAACACTGAAGACGTTTTTACTGATATCCAATCTAAACATACTTTTTTGCACCTTCATGCCATTAGTCTGTAACCATGTCCTATTATTTGTAGCAAGAGTTTTCCTCTTCTTAATGGCAACTCTTCAAATATTTGAAGCCTGTTATCATGTCCTCTCTTAAGTGCCCTTTCTGCAAGTTGAACATGACTGTTTCCTTCAACTTTTCCTCATATGACTTGCCTTCTAAGCCCCCTATTATTTTTGTTCCTGCCTCGGTATGCTCTCTAACTTATCCATGCTCTTAAAAATGTGAAGCCCAAAACTACACACAGTACTCCAAATGGGGCCTACCTAACCAGTGCTGAGTAAAGAGACACTATCATCTCCTGTATCTTGCACTTAATGCCTCTATTAATGCATCCCAAAACTACATTTGTCTTTTACACAGCTATATCACACTGCAGGCTCACATTAAATCTGTGATTGACCAAGCTTCTTCTTGGTAGTGCTGCCATCTAGCCAAGTGTCACCTATTTTGTATTTGTATTTTTGACTATCCATCCCAATGTATAGCACCTTGAATATGTTACCTGTCAGCTCCATGTTCTTAGGGAAGCCTGACACAGGACACAGACTGTCTGACTCACAAAGAATCGCTGCCGCCGCCGCCGCCTCCTACCTAAACAGAAACTGATTAAGATGCAGTGAGAGACGCACCTAAAACCCTCCAGATAAGGGTGACAAAAGTGAAACAACTGCCCTAGGTCTCATTTGCATCTGAGATGGAATCAGATAACCATTCATTTACATGAGAGATGGAGAACAGAAATCCTGAAGCAGAGACTGCAGTGAATTCTGGGATCAGCAAAGCAGGGGAGCACTGCATGATGGAGAAGCTGTGTTCCAAATGTTAATCAACCCACACACCCAGCTCAGCATTTACCAGACCAGTTCTAATCTGGCTTTACAAAGGACTTTTCCTCCCCCCCCCACACACCTCTAAGCAAGACTAAGTTTACTAGGCATCTCGGGCCATACATTCCCCAGTCCCACCATGGGAGGCCTATGTAAACTTAATTGGCTAAAACTTGGTTGCAGGGTTAGGGAATGCTGAGGCAACAGACCGAGTCAGAGGGGGTATGGGCAACATTTGAACAATGGTACAGGGTTCATCACAGCGTCCAGCCCATTGGAGCCCTGACCACAAGTGTTGTCATACTTTTCC
>NW_017728918.1:55059918-55085363 GCF_001723895.1 Crocodylus porosus | reverse complement strand
AAGATAGCTCCACTGGGGGTGAGGGCTTGCAGAAGGGAGAGATACAGCTCCGTATAGAAACACAAGTAACACAAGCAGCACATTGATAGAATTACCAAGACCCTAGCCCTAATAAATGAGCACACCTCAAAGTAGCGGGCAAATCTGGTAACAAATATGTCAGCATTTAACTTTACCCTGGTAGCTGCAATCCAGCTTTCCAATCTGTTAAGATCCTTCTGGATTGTGCTCCTGTCCTCCAGCGCATTTGCATTCCTTCCCAGTTTTCATGTCATCTGCAAACTTGCTAAACAGGCTCTCAATTCCAGCACGCAAATCATAACAAATATGTTGAACAGCACTGGACCCAGGACAGACCCCTGTATGACTCTACTCTAAACCTCCTGCTTTTCTGACCTAGATCCATTTATAGTTATCCTTGGCTCATTGCTATCAAGCCAGTTATCTATTCACCTTAAAGCAGTTTTATCCAGCCCACATTTCTCCAACTTGTTTAGGAGAAGGTCATGTGGGACAAAAGCCTTGCTCAAATCCAGATACAATGCGTCTCCAACATTCCCTTCATCCACCCAAGTAGTTATTTTGTAAGGAAGGAGATCAACTTTGGAATGATTTATTTTTAGTAAATCCACACTGGATGCTTGGGGATCTGCCTTTTCTTCTCCAAATGCTTGCAAATCGATTTCCTTAGGATATGTTCTAGTAACTTCCTGGGTACGAAGGTAAAGCTAACTGGTCGGTAGTTGCCTGGGTACATCTTCTTGCTTTTTTAAAGAAGATCTTTTCCAGTCCTCTGGGACCTCGTTCATGATTTCATAACTATGTACGATTCATATTGATGCCATAATTTCATAAATATTATAGTCAAGGGCTCTGAGATCACTGATCTCTGAGATCTCAGAAAGGAAACAGACCTGTTCACTCCCAGTGACTCCTGAACTAAATTTGCTCTGTGATTTTTTTTCAAGTAGATTTCACCTATTTATTCCTTTCATCTGTTCAAGAGTCAATAGGTCAGATACTCAGCTGATATAAGCTGTACCTCTACTTGCACAAGCTAAAGATGTAGCCCAAGATGCAGAACTAATCCCCGTGTCTAATGTCTAACAACATTGAGTACAAGAGAAGCCAAGAATCTTAAGGAGGACCAATAATATAGTAAATCAACAGGAATAGAGGAGACACAGATAAGACTGTCCAAACAGGAATATAATTCAGACCAATGTTTGTTCTGATAACATGTGATGGTATATATACTTGTCTAGTTATAAAACTTGTGCCAACTATTGGCAAATCAAGTAATTCAGAGAGATAACTTTAATATTTCTTGACACTTGGAAGTGTAATTTTTTGCTCTCAGAATTATATCTCCTTTTTGCAGAAGCAATGGCTTTTGACATTTGATATATTTTAGGGATGAGCTAATAATCCATTTGGATTAGAAGGATATATGCACTGGGTGCTTAGAATTTGATGAGATACTTTTCAAATCTCTGAATCCAAACTCACCCTGTCTGAAATCAGCATGTGATCAACATGGAACTTCCTCCCAGCCAAAACAATTACAAGGCTACTTCACCATTTCTAGTTTTGGTAGCCTTACAAAAGATTGTAGCAGCCTACTAAACTATCTCCATGTCCCTTAACTGAGCGTCTTTGAGTTGGTTAGCACATCTCCAGTTTAATTTTTGGGGTAAACATCAGAGAAGGCTTCAGGGGCAATAAGCTACTTGCAGGCTAGCGTGCCCCATTCTCCTGCAGCAACATAGGAACAAATCAAGCTACCATAAACTTTGCCACCATGGGCCCTAGTACACATAACAAAGGGACCCCCCACCCCGCAGCTCAGGGGCTGCATGACCTGATGGCAGCTCATCTGGGTAGGCTCTGCTGAGGAAAAAAAAAGTGTCAAGGAACCTGCTTCTTTTTTTTTTCCAGCAGAGCCTGCCCACACCTCCTGCAATGAGAGTGCGAGCTGCCAGTGGGCTGAGTGGCCCCTGAGCTGCAGGGGGCTCTGTTGCTTCCCTCTGTGGTGGCAGTGGCCCCCCAGGCAGCACCCATGCAGATAGCACCCCACCTGGACAGTTCTGGGGGCCACAATACTGTGGAGGAAAGCACCAGGGTCCCCTGCAGCTCAGAGGCCACTTGGCCCACTGGCAGCTCACTCCCTGGATACAGGGGACATGGACAGACTCCAGGAATAAAAAAAAAAAATAAAGATCAGACCTCTTGCAGTTTTTTTCTCTTTTTTTCCCTCAATGGAACCGAGTCCTGAACACCATTAAAACCCAGTGCTGTCTGTGCCTAGTCACGTTTCATGGGGTACTCGTACATGTGCCGGGGGTTTAGTTCTCCCTAAACTGAAACAGTGGGTCTTTAATTGGTGGGTTTTTAATTGTGTTGATTAAAAACTCACTGTTTCAATTTAGCGATTTCTAACACTATGATGGAACAGTGAGGGCCCTGTCAGCTCATGTCCCCCACCACGGCGCTGCAGGCAGACTGATAACAAAAAAGTGAGGGGCCTGATACTTATTTTTTTCCTGGAACTTGCCAGCCTCTCCTGAGGCCGGGGGAGAAGGGGGTGGGGTGAGCTGCTGGCAGGCCCTGAGCTGCAGGGGGGCCTAGTGCTTCCGTCTGTGGTGGTGGTGCCCCCTGGAATTACCTGCATGGGCTGCGAGTGGCTGCTGCCTGGGGGGTGCCGCCACCACAGAGGGAAGGATCGGGGTCCCCCATAGTTCAGGGCTCACTGGCAGCTCCCCCACTGCCCCTGGCTGCAGGAGAGGCAGGCAGGCTCCAGGGGAAAAAAATAGGATTGGACCCCTCACCGCTTTTTTTGCAGAGACTGCCTGCAGCACAGGGGTGGGGGCATGAGCTGACAGAGCCATCACTGTTCTGTCACAGTGATGGAAGGCCCTAAATTGAAACAGTGAGTTTTTAACCGACACAATTAAAATCCCACCAATTAAAGACCCACCCTTTCAATTTAGGGAGAACTAAACCCCCGGCATGTGTACAAGCACCCCATGAAGCTGAAACCTGACTTGCCACAAACAGCATTGAGTTTTAATGGTGTTCGAGATTCAGTGACAACTAGTTGGGGGATGAGCTCTTTTCAGCTCAAATGCTGGTCCATAGTAACAAGGGAAAATACACCATCCAGCATCCTTTAAGGTAAGTAAATTATCTTAATTACAACCTTTTCGGCACCTCTAAGAAGCAGCTGAGATTAGCAAACTGATCCCTGAAACTAGGTCTGCCACTGCACAACGCTGAAAATTACCACAAAACACTGGGGGGGAGGGATGGCGCATGGCGGGTGTGGGTGTTGGCAGAGTGAGGGGTGGTTTTTAATCATTGTTTTTGGTTTGGGTTTTTTAAAAAGCGGAGATTATTTGGGAAAGTACATACAGGAAACAAGCACAACATTCCATTTCCACAGGTCTTGGCTTCTTTCTTTCCTGCGGGGTTCAGCAAAATGCCACTAGCAAACATCTTAGCAGAATTTGTACCATCTGGTTAGGAATCCCCCCTGACCATCTTGCAGCAGTGACTACAAAACTCTATCACTGCAATTAGCTACACATTTTTCTTAAAGTTCTTGTGGTATCATCTTTTTCCAGATCTCTGGCTTTCATTACTAGACTGGAAAAATGTCCAATCTAAATGAAATGAAAAATGGAAAAATCACAAAAGGAAAAAATTGACTGAAGCCAGTATTATGCTACATGTCCTACTGCCTACGGCTGCATTGGGTTCACATTAATCAAAAGTGAGTTATAGGGCTGTACTCCTACAACTGCTGGTTCTGTTTTGTCACAGTTGTGTCCCCCAAAGCAAATACTAATGAACACCCCAAAAGAGCCACATTTCTTTCACTAATCATTATTAAAAGGCCAACTCCCAATGTAGGCAGGGTAATTTAAATAATTTCCTATAAAGACATTCAGAAATCCTCTTTTAAAAAAAAGTAATATGGAACACTCTTTGGGAACTCACAATAAAACTAAGAAGGAGTTGAACTTGAAAAAGATCTTTGCTAGTGTGTCAATTAACTTTCCACCTCTACTTTTCTTTCAGGAGTGTCTGTTCACTGTATAGACAGACATTAATAATAGCTCTTAGGAGCAGCTATTTTCTTTTCTTCCTTACTTATGCAGGACCCAGCAGAATGGAACATTATGACTTCTCCGTGTTAGCATAATGCAAATACAGAAATAACAGGTGTGTGTCACTATGAGTTTTGATTTCTCTTTTATACATGCTTACTTCTCCATGACTCTTGGAGGAAGCTTTCAAGGACATAGACAGCTACATGCCCATGTCTGAATCACTTGAGACTGCAGATAATAAGAGCACTTAAACAATTACAGCATTTTCAAAACCTGCAAGAAGGCAGTAAGAAAATATTATCTTACATATATAGAAGCAATGGATAAAATTGATCCTGCCCTATATAGTAAACTTACAACATGAATGTTTATCCCATGCAGTATACCCTTCGGCATCAAATTAAAACAATCTAGCCCATGTTTGTGGAGAGGGAAATAACAAAAACAAAACAAAAAAAAGAAGTCACGGTATTAAGGCATAAAAAGCGATATCAGTGCTAAGTCTGTGACAGAAAATAAATCAGCTAACTAGGCTCTCTACAGCAAATGTAAAAATTCGCTTCTGTAAGCTACTTGATAAATACAAGTCAAACACCTGTGTACCAGCTGGACTGCATGTGTGTCACTGCTGAACCATCTGCAGAACACACCCTGTGCCAACTGCTTCACTTAATGTAGTTTGGAAATGGGAGTGCATTAGACAGAAAGTGTCAACAGTGGAATTAGCAGCACTTCTAACTTGTTGCCCTCTTGTATTTCTATTTTTGGAAGCCTTATGCCAGTGCAGCGGTACTGACTGCTGATGAAGCAAGACCTAGCCTAGCCTCAGCCAGTCTCATTCAACTAATCAACTGAAGTTTCAAACATGCAACCTGAATTGCACATGTTCATGAGTATGAATTCTCAATGAAAATTTCAATTTGGTCCCCTCTTGAAAATAAATCACAGTTTTGCAACTGTTACTGATTTTCTCATATAAAGTACATAAACATATACTGTTTTTATGCCTTAAATATTAACATAGATGGCACAACAGAAGAAAATTCATATTTGAGAGGGACACCCTTATAGCAAATAAATTATAATTTTTTTACCCCCCAAAAATTACTGTGGAAAATAGAGCACAAAGGCTCTTAGCCCAGGCACTAAAGGCTATTTTAAAAATCTTTCCCTGTGTTCTGCCTTGAGAATTTGGAGACCCAACAAAAGTCATTACAATTCAGAGTAACCAGCAGTATCCCTTGTAGCATCAGTAAAATTCATATTCCATATAATTTGATTAGGCTGAGAGAAAGCTTTTAAATTTTCATTAGAGGCAAAAACTTAGAATAGAGGGCGTTAGCTAGAGGGAAAATGTTGTTACATGTAAGAAGAAATACTAAAATTAAAATAAATTGATTATTTTTAAGTCATTTTTAAGAATCAGTTAATTATTCGTAAAACACAAGATCCTGCCTTTGACAAAGTTCAATTGCTAACTGCTAACAATACTCAAAAGGAAATGAAAGAACAAAACAGAACATGCCTGACAAGTTGTACAATACCAGGATGGTGGAAAAAACTTTTTTTTTTTTAGCAACTTGTTTACTTTCTGGAAGAGAAAATTGATAATCTATATGATTTTATTATAAACCATTCAATGGGTTCTTCTTAAAGTCCTAGCTTCTGCAGTCATGTGATTTGAGAGTATCAGCTTTGAACTTTCCAGCCCTCATGACTGGAGATAAAAATCATAAAAATGTGACACAGTGTACCCTAAAGGCACATAAAAATAAGCCAGTGTGTTTAACATTTCAGAAAAGTCTCCAATTTTTAAGTCTGTCTCTTAGTTTTCAGGGCCCTGACTCATGCTTTTTGAATACTTAGGTTTATCAACACTGAAAGCATGCAGAGACTGCTCGCATTTAATCCAGGATTCATACTGTAGCAGACATATGTCTTTTATCACAGTACAAAGGGGCTTGTATTTAACAACTAAATAATTTTTATGTAAATGTTATGCAATGCAGCAACTATAGCCTGCTGCAAGCTGCAGCCTACCAATCTATTCTCTTTTCAGAAGCTCATAACCCTCACACATTTTTGAGTCATGTATACCTTTTTTAATTTGTTATAAAGCTGTGTACAGCCAGTCCTCCACTTACAATGTTTTGAGTTGCAACATTTCACACACAAACATTCATAAATTGACACCCTGTTTCAACTTTATGACATCAGTTTCAACTTTAGAACACTTGATCCAATGCAATGCCACACCAGCGAACAAGTTCACTGTGTCATTCATCTCCCCTGAGAACATCTGTCCAAACTTCCTTGGACATTTTCTTTAAAAAGGAGACAAAACTCCAGAAAAACCTAGACTCCTGAGAAGACTCCAGCCAAGAACCCTTCCAAAAGTCCAACCAAGAGCCTTTAAAAAAGTCCAGCAAAGTCACCTCAAATAAGTCCTTGCAAATCAATATGATTGTTATTTACAATACAAATACATTAATATAGCTATATTATTCATCTATAATTGACCAAGTACAAAATTCTGGGGTACTGTTGGTGGGAAAAAAGGTATCGGGCCTTGGTTCCCCCATTTATAACATTGTTCCATATGAGTAAATTGGCTTCGAGTTACAACATTTCGACTTAAGACACAGTTTTCAGGAACCTATTGTGTTGTAAGTCCAAGGATTGCCTGTACTCCTATGATTTTGTAATGGCTAATAAAAAAGGAACACTTATGTTAGCTACAACCAAACTGTAACCTCCCTGACAACCTAAAAGATATTGTAGAGTTGTTTTTCCTTTTTTATTGTGCCTTTTTCTCAATTTACATTCCCTCTTTCCTTTTTTCTACTTTTTTCATTTCTTCCTCTCACATACCATCATGTCCCCATAGATATGCATACTCCAGTTTGAGTACTGCCCTAAAATGGGAGGATGACCTTGCTTTTGCAATACACCACACATCCTTACATAAGAACAGTCATTGCACATAGTGGTCATGTACCATTACCTACATTTTTTCTAGTAACTAATACCTTGTTTTAACTCCCAGAAGTCCTCCCACTGCATCTCTATAGCATCAATGCTAGGGGAGCCAATGGTGCCAAATTCAAGTTGTGGCTGGAACTTTAGAAACCCTAATAAAGGAACAGGTAGTTCTTAATTTAGAGAGATGCAAGGACAAGGAGCAGATGTAGCAGTCCCTTCTACCCAAGGAAGTCAAAGGAGAAAAGTACTGAAGCTGCATGAGTAACGTGGGGATGAACCTCTCCTGTTGGACTGCCTTGACCAGGGGTGCTCAAACTCTGGCTCCCATGGAATACAGCTGACAGGGTTCCCCATGGGTTTGGAAATTTGGCAGCAGGGGAGCAGTGTCAATACTGTCACCCCTCTCTGCTGCCAAAATCTTAAGTCCCCTGGGACAGGTCTGAGCTGGGCCATAGCCCCCGTCCGACTGCCAGATTGGAGCTGGGCCATGTCCCCTTCCCTTCAGGCTGCCAGACTGGGGCTGGTCCATACCCCCTTCCTCCCATTGGGCCAGGCCATGCCCCCCTTTCCTCCCCATCCCTGTTCATGGGGTGAAGCCATGCCCCCTTCCTTTCACCAGGCCAGGTTGGGTCAAGGTCAGACCCCCTTCCTCCTACAGAGCTGGGCCATGCCCCTTTCTACCCAGAGGGCTGGACTGGGGCTAGACCATGCCCCCAGCAGGGCTGGATCAGAGTCATATCACTGTCTCTCCCCTCCATGGAGGTAGGTTGGGGCCAGCCCAACCCCCCTTCCACCATGTGCTTGGACTGGAGCCAGGCTGCCCACCAGATGGACTCTGCTGGATACAGCTCTCAGAAGTACTGAGGACTGCACATCTGGCCTGCCAGCCAAAAAGACTGAACACCACTGGCTTGGACCATTGCCCTAGAGAAGACCTTAGGCAAAAGGCCAGCTCGCCCGTCCAAGCTTGTCCTGGATAATACTTCCAACCAATGAGTATATGATTTTTTTTTAGTTTGCTCATCCTTACAGCGGGTAAATCATCACTGTCTAGAAAGGATTCTGTTATGAAGGAGCCTGTCACAGAGACACTGAGCAGTACCAATAAGTATCAGTATTTAACTCAACTGCAAATTTGCTGCAGCTTTGATTTTAAGCAGATCATAGGAGCCAAAGCTTCTCTAGTCTATAGCCTATAGAAGCCAAAGCCATGAGGTTTGTCAAGCAAGTGAATCATTTTATATATGCTGGATAAGTCAGACAGTTTAAAAGATAAAGATAAAAGGGAAAGGAGATTTTGCATCAATATTAGACAACAGAGAAGCCATCAGCAATACCATTCTTTTCAGTGACACCCAAGGCTGCCTGTGGAAGTAATTTGATTCCATATGATTCCTTCTGAAGAAGAAAAATGCACTGTTGTGGGTGTGTGAGGTTTAAGAATTTGGGAACCAAAAATAATGGAAAACTTGGTTGTACATAGAGCTTGTGAACTGAAAAATTACCTAATATGGCAAAGTCAGTCAGCACAGCTCTATGAAAGCAAACGTGTGATCAAAGGCTATTCAAACTACAGCTTGCAAATTAAAAAAAATAAAAAGAGATAATGCTTGCTGAAGCAGTATAATACATCTTTGAAAATGCAGTGGTCAAATGTGTGCCTGTCCAACAAGATTTTTCACACAACTCATTGAAGTATCTAAGCATACACATTTGTGTCTTGAATGGATTCAATATGAGATAAACTCTTTAGTAAAAGTATGTGCTGGCATCACTAAAAACAAGTTAATAAAAAATAGAGAGGTCTTAGATACACAGGCAAGTCAGACCAATTTTGCTTAATAGTAGACAAGTGCCTGACCACCAGGGGCCTAGTTTTCCATTCACCACAGAAAACTGCAGAGAAACACAAAATCTGCATTTTTCCACAACCTACCAAAAGCACAGCAGCATCCTGTGGTGAGTAGCACAATTTCTGCTCTATTTTATTTTTGTTGCTGTTTTTGCCCCTCAGCCAATCAGCAGAGAATGTTGAACACTTTGCATGCCTTGGCAGCCATCTCTCCAAAAAGGCCAACGTAGATGAGGAGCTCCAGCATAGGATCCAACATGCCAGCTCTGCCTTCAGAAGACTGAATCACCCATATCACACTTACAGTCTCGGCAATGCTACGCTTGCTAGCACTATGACCAAAAGAGACTTGGGGGTCATAATTGACCACAAGACGAATATAAGCCACCAATGCGATACCGCAGCCGGCAAAGCGAACAAAACTCTGGCTTGCATCTACCGATGCATCTCAAGCAAGACCCAGGATGTCATCCTCCCACTGTACTCGGCCTTGGTGAGGCAGTAGCTGGAGTACTGCAACCAATTCTGGGCTCCACAATTTAGGAAGGATGTGAAGAAGCTTGAAAGAGTCCAGAGGAGAGCCATGCACATGATCAGAGGGCATGAGAACAGGCCTTATGAAGAGAGACTGCGAGCTATAGGACTCTTCAACCTGGAGAAGTGCAGGCTCAGTGGTGACTTGGTGGCAACCTATAAGTCATAAGGGGTGTGCATCAGGATCTGGGAGAACGCCTGGTCACCAGAGCACCCCAGGAGATGACAAGGTCCAATGGTCACATACTCTTGCAAGACCGTTTTAGGCTGGACATAAAGAAAAACTTCTGAACTGTCTGAGCCCCCAAGGCGTGGAACAAACTCCCCCCAGAGGTGGTGTTAGCACCTACTCTGGACACTTTCAAGAAACATTTGGATGTTTATCTTGCTGGTATCCTTTGACCCTTGCTGATGTCCTGCCCCTTGGGCAGGGAGCTGGACCCAACGATCTTACAAGATCCCTTCCAGCCCCAATGTCTATGACATCTGTGAAATATTATGTAAATATACTTTTAGCATTTTAAAAGTAAATTGTAAATTTAAAAGTAAATTGTATGCAAGGAAATCTAAAATGGCACTGAAACTGAGTTTTCAGAGTTGCATTCAAGTTACTCACTGGTCTCTGTCTTACATTAGAATAAAATGTATACTCTACTTCAAAACCACTTTACTATAGATAAAATTAATTTTTTTATCTGTGTTGTTGAACTGTATATGCACGTTCTTAATTCCACCATCCTATTCAAAATTAATAGATACTATCTCCAATTTGTAAAACTCATTATACCATCTAAACCAGAATCATTCATATTCTATATCATTTCAGAACTAAAGTAGACCAATTTATTCAACTATTTTAAATAAGCATACAATATATTAAAAAGAATAGCCTTACTCTGAAGCACAACTGGATTTAAAATATAATATATTCATTGTTTAATCATTTTAAAGATGAAGAATAAAAGCTTAACAATGGTTTGATGGGACAATACCTTTCTTTCACCAAATTTCTGTTGATATTAACTATTTAAGCATAAACAGTAAAGTATTGTAAGAATTTTATAGGTATATTGTGCAAATCATGTGAACAAACATACCTTTTCCCCAGGAGGTCCAGAAGCTCCATTTTCTCCTCTGACACCCAAGTCACCCTGCAAGGTAAATTTGCAAGCTTAGAGGTTTCAAAGAATTTGGAGTTTGCCTAGCTACCTATCAAAGGAATTTGTTATTTGAACAAACAGTTTATTTTTCATGTATATAATTTTGCTTTTAGTAGCTTTAATAATACTGCAGGCAGATGTTAAGCCAGGGGTGTGACTGAAGGCTGAGGAATTTTATGTCCCATTATTGGAACTGCACAACCTACCATGCCAGATTTACAAGGCAGGCTGTACAATTCCAGAAATGGGGCATAAAATTCCTCAGACCTCAGTTGTGTAACTGCCAGCTACCAGCATGGGGGAGCACCTGCAGCTGAGGAAAAGGAAGATTCCTGCTCCTCAGTAGGGCTGTGTGAAACGCCTGTGTTTCATTTCTGTTTTGGATTTGGCATTTCAATGGGACAGATATTCCTTTCAGCATTTTGAATCGCTGTTGTTTCATGTCAGCCAAAACTGTTTCAAGTTTCAGCGCTGTTTCGACACTGTTTCAACCATAGGTTATAATGGGGAATGACTTAAATGCCTATACCTTTGTCACTTCTTGCCTGATTCTGATGAAAATTGCAGGAATGGTAACCCCTGCTGGTGCCATGAAGCCTGCCACGTTTCAAGGAGATAGGTGCAGGGTTTTATGGGAAACTGCACCTCAAGTTGCTAAGAGCAAAACTCGTGTCACGGGTACGTGTTAAGGCAGAGTGGGGTGAAAACAGCAGGCGTGGTAGCCCCTGTTGGTACTGTGAAACCTGCCAAGTTTCAAGGAGATAGGTGCAGGGCTTTCTGGGAAAATGCACTTTGTCATGGAGTAGGGCCCCTAGAAATGGCCTTAGGGCCCTGTGACCATATTGCATGGCAGCCTTTGGCTTCTTTACTATTCCTTCCATCCAGGAAGAGTGCACACACCAACTGCATATGCTTCCTCATCCTGATGAAGGGTTTTTCAACCCAAAAGCTTGCTACATTCCTCCAACTATTCAGTTGGTCTACTAAAAGATACTGGATTGACCCAAAGAACCTTGTCTGCCTGGTATACAATTCAGCAGCTCTGTACCTTCCCTACACCACAGCCCATGCCTCACAGATGGCACCCCAGGCAGCTAAGCTGAACTCACCTGGAGCCTCACATCTCCACTGCAACCAGCAAGCCTCACACCTCTCAAAGATGTTAGGAGTCTGGGATTCCCCAGCCAGGACTGTGTGTGCATGTGGTGGCTGGAGGTTATAAGGCACCTCCTACCCGCCTTTCACCTGGGAGGTCCTAGGCCCTGTTATTTTCTGGGAGCTGCTGTGCTGCCGGCAGTCCCACCAAGCCTCCCAACCCTAGCAGGGTGCAGTTTTAGGTCATCCCCAGGACCCGAGGCCTCCTCCTTCCCTGTAGCCCCATTCCATACCTCCAAGTTTGTCCTGGCATGGGAGTTCAGCAGGGATATGTTCTTCCCCTGCTTGGTAGTGATGCAGTGAGAGCTGCCTCCAGCTCTGAGAGTGGGACGTTAAGAGTTTTCGAAACCAGAAGGAAATAGGTGCAGATGGAGTGAGGAGGGTGGCACTCTTTCTCTCTACACCTGGAGCTTGGGGAACCCCAGCAGTGGGAGGTTCACCTTGAGGGACACCAGCTGCTCCACCAAACCAGGATGCAAGGAGGTGTGGTGGGGTGTCACAACACCCACAGCAATGCTTAACACCCCCTCACTTGGAACACTCATCGGAGGACAGGACAGGTGTTCCCAGGCAACCATGGCCAGATCCTGCCACACCTGGCTGTGGCTTACCCAGTAGGCCAAGGGGGGTTGCACAGCAGCAGCTCCACATCCTCAGCAAGATAGGCAGCCACCAAGGCCTGAGCGCTACCTGCCTGATGGGGGGGGTCTGATGCTTCTGGACCCCACCATGGAAGTCATGCCCTTGGTCAACATTGGCAACACCTGTAGTGGAAGAGGAGACTCCCTGGTGGATGGTGTGTTGGCACTGGACAGTGGATCCCCCTTTTCCACATTCCCCTGCCTCTGCCCTTCTGTCTCCCTGACTTTCTTCACCAGCACCTCTGTCCACTGATCCAGGGTTTTGCTGCCGTATACACTTCCCTTCACCCTTGGGTTACACATGGCAGCCAGAACATAGACCGTACTGGATGACAAGGGATCAAGCAGTTTCCTGATGCCATCCTTCAGCCACCTCACCAGTGCCTGCACATCTGGTGACAGCAGCTTGCCCCACCCAGGAACATTGATCCCCTGGAAGTTCTCCATTTGGTTCTGAAGTTCCCTCACTACATGGATCACCTGGCTAAGGAGGGCATCAACAGCACTGAGAGTCTCCATGGCCTCAAGGAAAGACTTGAGGACCACCAAGATGTAGGAGATGGTATCCCACTAAGCTCTGTTAAGGGGGCTGCTGATCCCAATCTCAGAGATGGCCTTCTGTTGTTCCACCAGCCTCTCAAGCATCAGTTATGTGGAGCTTCACCGAGTCTCCACATCCTTCATGATTTTATGCTGCCGGATGTTCAGTTCTGCCTGTTTCTCCCTCAGCATCTTGCCCCCTTGGAAGTAGTCTGCCACCTTCCAGCATTTGGAAATGAGCTTGCTGGTGGTGCTGACACTGTCACTGGCAGCCCTGTCCCCCTCCAAGGCATCCCTGAGAATAAGGTGGAACTTATCTGCTGTGTGGCACTTGCCAACAAAGTTGGCATCACAGACTGCCTTGACCATATTGGCCCCATTGTCGGTGACCATTAACCCATGGGTGAGTTCACCCTGCCCAATGAGCCACTCCTGCACCTAGCGATTTATGGCCCCCACAATCTTGGCTGCTTTGTAAGACTCATCGATCGCCTTGGCTTGAAGCAGAGACCATCGACAGCTTGACTGGTTGCACCAGTGCTCTGTGAAGGAGAGGTAGGCACAATCTCCACCCTGTCTGCTCCAGATGTCCAAGGTGAAGTGTAAGGCCACCTATGGACCTGCCTTGCACAGCTTCTTCTTCAAGTAGTCCCTATATACCTCATACAGGGAGGGCACCACCGTCCTGCTGAAGGTCGTGCATGCGGGCACTTTGTACAATGGGGCCATGAGTGTCATGAGCTGCCTGAACCCTGGCCGCTCAACAAAGGAGAAGAGCTGGCCATCCACAGAAAGCATCTCCCCAATGCTCTGGGTGACCTCGCTTGCCTTGGGAAAGTGCCCCCCTGTGTGCCCACCTTTCCCCCCACTGTTCCAGGGTGACCTGCCTCCGCTTCAGGGAGATGGGGGCTTTTGAGCAAGAGGGGTACTTTTTGGGTACACTCCCACTGGTGCCACGCTGAGAAGGAGCAAAAGCAAGGGTGTGGTGCCTGCGCAGATGCATCAGCACCCCCGTGGTGCTCAGGCATTTCACTCCCCTGCCCCAGCTGGTTTTGGCTCAGCAGTGAAGGCAGGTAGCATATGTGGGATCATCTGCCACCTCAGAATGATGCCAGACCACACTACCCCCTTGCTTCTGGGGTGCAAGTGAGGTGCCTGCCTTATCCCCCTCCTCAGCAAGCAGAGGCACAACAACAGGAGCTGAGCCAGCTGCCCCCACAGCTTCCTCCACAGTCCCTTTCAGGGAAGGGGACCTGACTCAAGGGGAACTTTGAGGAGTGTTGAGCACAGACTCTGCTTCCCCCTCCTACCCTAAAATTTCTTGTGCTATCAAGCTGAAGTCCCCTACTTCAAGACTGAGCTCCTCTTATGACCAGGAGTGGGAGGCTCATGCTGGGACCTGCAATTCAAGTGGAGGAGACTGTGCTGCTGGTGCTGCTTGTCATCATGCTGGTGGTGCTGGAATTTATTATTACAGCTGATGTCAGAGGAGGTGCAGCTGGAGGCACTGCTGTGACCTCCTTGCTCTCAGTACCAGCAGAAGTGGTACCATGGCTGGCTGAAGAGAGGCTGCATCTCAGCTTAGGCAGCGGGTTAACTGACACCTCTCCCTCTGCCCCCTCTCACTCCCCTTTCAGACTTGGCAGCACCAGCCTTTCTAGTATGTTTCATGTTTTCCTGTGCTGGAAAAGGTGTCTGGCTGTGTGCAGTGTGTGTATATATATATATGTAGGTGTCTGTGATTGCAATCTATCTAATCTATGCTGTAATTTCCTGAACAGTGCCCAGCGATCACACTATCAGGCAAAACACAGATTTCTTTTTCTTAAGGTAAAAAAAAAAGAATAATTTCAAAGGAATGGATGTAGGGAAAAAAAAGAAATGATATAGGAATAACAATACTAGTATTGGAGTTAGGCTAGTATAGCTAAACTGTCAGTGTAAGCTGTATGCTATCCAATCCTTTGCAAGTAGAAGGAACATTCCCTAGCTAGACAGTAACAGCTAGAAAGCAGTCAGAGTCAGTGCCTTTCAGATGCTGCTTTCTGGTGAGAAAGAAGCTGACAAAGTCTGACAGCTTAGGCACTCACAGGCTTATATGCTGTTTTAAAACTTTTTTGGTCCCTCCCCCAGAGTACTGGGATTGAAAGGGACCTCAGGGACAGCTGGGAGACACTGGCCAGCTACAGATGACAGCCTGTTCCCTGCTCTTCCCCCTCCTGCCCCTTATTTTATCTTTCCCTGAAAGCTCAGCTTTGAAACACCTTCAAAACGCTGAAACACCTTCGAAATGTTTGAACTTGTTTCATTTCTTTTCAAACTTTTTAACATGTCTCCCGTTTTGTTTCAGATTCGGAGTTTTGAGCATCAAAATGCTCAAAACACTGCTGAAATGAAACAGCAGTTGAAATTTTGCATAGCCCTACTCCTCAGCTACATTCCTAATGCACTTGGAAACAGCAGCAACTTCTACAGGCACCCAGGAAAGCAAAAAAAGCAGGCATGTCACTGAGGCTCCCAATTGCGTACTTACTTTTTAAAGGTTTGGGGCACCACAACCCCAGCATCGGCAAGCCTTTCCCTGATGTCAGGATCCCAGTGCCTTGTATCTATAAGAGGGCGGTACATGCAGTTGGGAGCCTCACTTTTTTGAGCTCCCTGGGCACTATAACCCCAACGCTGGGAAGAGGCTCCCTCATGGCAGGCACACAATGCCCACCATGCTGCAGCTGGGGATGGGGAGCTTCCTTAAATGAATAAGTGTGGCTGTGCCTTTAAAAAGGGAATTGGCATAAGCAGCGAAAAATTAGGGAGTTTTCCCATTGCCCCCTGCTCATACCTGGTGCCTCTTTAAACTGGTGCACATAGCTGGGGATCAGGGAAGTTCCCCTATCCCCAGCTGTGCATCTGTTTTTAAAGAGGTACCTGGCATCATCTGGGGATAGAATGGGGCAGCTGGGTTTGAGACCTGACCTGTCCTGCAGCCTGATTCCGTGAATTGGGCACGGCAGCTTTGTCCTGGACCTCAGGGTTGTAGTGCCAAATCCCAATACAGCAAAGTGGTTAGGTCATTTACTTAGGAGAGTCACCTGGGTTCTGATCCCTAGCTCAAAGAACTGGTTTTAAATGCTTCGTTTAAAAGTATTAGCTAAAATAGGAGGGGATTAAAAAAAACAAAATTAAATAGTAATTTTGGCCAGATGATTGTGTCATAGTAGCAGCACAGGCTGAGAGAAACTCCATTTTTATAATGTCATGACTACATCCTTTTCAGCCTAAATATAAGCCAATACCTTATTTCTAAACTATAAAGAACTATTACAGAACCACAATGTGGATTTATGTGGGGACAAGGAGGCAAGCATGAGTCAAACATTAGGTCTCTTGGAATACACAACATTAATATCTACTACACTTTCCTGAAGCCACCATTACGTTAATTGTGGATGTATAACTCTCTTCAGAATCTGAAGTTGGATTAGGCAACCAGAATTGTAGAACCTTTCCAATGCACCTAACTTTAGGTGCATGGCTCCAAAATAGAATACAGAACTCAATGGGAAGAGGCGATTAGGCACCCTACAGGGTGATAGGGAGAGTTGTGTCCCTCTTCTTGAATTGAGCTCCAAATGAAAAAGAAAATATCCAGGTACAAAGGGTTATACTTTCTATTTTTTAGCTTTTAAAAGCAGAAGAATTTATCCAGGTAGCTATTTTTTTAACTTAGAAATGATACTAACAGCTCCAGTCATTAGCTTTTATCTGTTGGTTGCAAGTAGTCCTTATGTCTCACTCTACACCACCCTCTAACCCTCTAAACATCCATTTGCAGAAACCCATCCATGCAAATGATTGCACCTGCGCAACCCAGCTGGTAACTCTTTTTAGTGGCATATGAGTTGGATAAGCAAATCAAACAAAATGAGTTACACATGGATGTGCAGCTGCACACCATCCAAAAATTCAAATCTTTTCAGTTTTTGATACTGGTCTTGAATAGAAACAGTTTGAGTTAGCCAAGTCCCAACAGCAGAATAAAATTTTCGATATATGAATGGCAGAGAATCTCCAGTGCTGGGAGGGTGAACAGTGATACTTATTCTTGTTAGCTTATCTAATCACCCACAGAATGAATGTTATATCATAATTTGTTTCCTAAGCCACACTCAGCTATTTTAAGAGAGGCCAGGATGATTTTTATTTTCATCAGTGTATTTTTAAATTCTACATGTAAAGCTGCCCTAAGTATATGTTATTAAATAACTGATCAACCATGCTAAATTTACATAGCTCCTTCATAACAGTAAATAGATTTTCTTCCTAAAGGTTTTAAGACAATTATATCCCATAGTAACCTAAACTATGAAGTTATGCTTTCATCACATAATTATGATTGTAATAAGCAGAGTATAAAGGATACTAAGTTTTTCTGCTTTATTTTTATGTGCTGATAAATCAGATGTCATATGTTATATATGCAGTTAACATTACTGCACTTTTACACAGACCATTTGATAGAACAAAGAAAAAGAAAACAATGTAAGTTTACATTTTAAAACTCTTTAATTCAGCTACCTTATTTTTATACCAACAATCATGCTTTGGGCTGTGTGCAGATGAAATGAGGCATGTGTGCACACTTTAAAGCAGGCTAAATGCTTTTACACCGCTTTAATGGTGTCAGTGTTTGCATACCTCAGTGGCCTTTGTGCATTAATTGGAGCTGCTGTAGAAAATTCAGCGGCATAATGTGCCTTAAATGACTTGTGGTGCCCTACAGCTGCAGAGCAAAGCACCAGGCTCCGTGCAGCTCCATGGTTCTGCAGGAAGCCCTGCAGGCAGCCTGGCAGCAGCCCAGGAAAGCAGGCTCTGCCCAAGAAAAGCAGCAATCTTCCCTTCCCCTCCCCCACTGGAGCCTGTCTGTCTGCTGGAGCTACACAGGGGACGAGTGCTTCCCTCCACAGTTGCAGTACCCCTGGGACAACCCAAGCTGGGTGCTTGCGGGCGGGTGCCACCTGTAGGGGGACACCGCTGCCAAAGAAGGAAACACCAGCCCCACTGCAGCCCATGGACTGGCAGCTTGCCCTCCCCTTCCTGCCAGACAGGCAGGTAAGTCAGCAGGGTGTGTGCACAACATGGGAGTTTAGTCAGCCCTAAACTGAAGCGGTATTTTTTTAAAACCCACCACTTCAATTTAGGGCCCCCGTTTCATCTATACACATCCTTAGTTTTCATTCATATACCAAAACGTTCTTAACCAGGACAGGCAAGAACCAGTATCTCTTACCTAGAAGCAAGGGTGACTAAAGTACAGATATAAACAGCAAAAATGACAAGAGAAGTCAAGTCTCCTGACTCCCATCCCCATACGCCATTTCCTAGATCAGTATTTTTAGTTCGTGAACATAGTAGGAACATACTTATTTCTTAATTAATTAGGTGTGTGCTATATAAATATAGATGAATAAACAGTGAAAGTAAGACTATAGGACAACTATCCTTATGTTTGCCCGGAATCAAAATCAATATGTTTTGGAAACGCAATCAGCAACAGTCTTTAATTACGCAACAGAATCACTCCTGAGCTCAGTGTTCTTAGACAAAGCCCACTGGTTTCTCAAGCTCCTATTACCTGCTGTCTTGTGTTTAAAAAAAAATGAAGAACTTAGTGACAGGGGTAAAAAGTATTAATACCCATTTAGTCTCCATATTGTACAAGTAACTTAGAGGAAATTTTTTAGACACAAATGTCTTTGTGACTTTAGTCATTAAATTTCTATTATTAGAATTAGTGATTTCAGCTATCAAAAACTAGAACCATATGGTAATTAGGGTAACTGTCTTGTCATGTTTGTACATTATGAAATACACCTGACAAGTGTACTAGACTGATAGTCTAGTTATAGGAGAAAATCTGAGTTAAAACATCAAGCTGTGTAAACCCCACAGAGATCCACAGATCGTGGTAAACAGAACTTGGAAGATTTATTCACAAAAGGAAGCAAACCATTCAAATAATGTTTGCTCAGAAGTTATAGTAGTTGAATAAACTTTGACAACCATGAGATTCCCATCACTGTAGTCATTTCTACTCTAGGCCTTGTCACTATAAAAAACAATTACTGTGGAATCCTTTAGTGTTGAAGGATAGGCAATACCTCTTTATAGCTAAGATCTAGTGGTTACATCTCCTTTCCTATAGCCTAAGAGACAGATGGCCCTATATTAAAGGGGCTACAAGAATGGCCAATGTCAATAGTCCTGGAGAAGTTAAGGCACAATATCCCCACCTCCCCAAGTTAGGCAATGGGAAAGAAATTCTAGGGCATCAATATATTTTAAACTCATTGGTAGAGAATACTGTATATTGTCTGACTCAAAATAAGCACTATGTTTTCTAATGCCCAACTTGTTTATTTTATTTAGAATTCTTGCTACTTATTTAGCAAAAATTATTCAGATTTCACAGATCAAAATATAGGTATTTTGCTGCGTTTCTTTGTTGCCTGTGTAGACCTTATGTGAGGAAATATCAAAGTAATCCCCATGTGGTAGCAAGAAGCTACCAACTTCCTAATAGTGGCAACAATAGGAAAGGCTTATTGATGCTGGTGATGGTTAAAGTGAAGGAAAGGTAAATATGTTCAAGCAAGCTTCAAGTAAATCTAAGCAAACTGCACAAAAACTCCTAATACTGTAGGCAATTTGACACAATTTAAACTAAAACCAGTAGCTCATCCAGAAATCATCTCCTTCGCTAAATCCCATTAATTATATTCCCCAAGTCTTTCTCATGCTCCACCAAAGACCAGTTAAAGACAGCAATCCTGAGAATGCACTGAAAGTTAACATAGTTCACTTTGTACCAAGGGAGGAAGCAGAGAATGAATTTCCTAAATAACAAAATCTTTAAGATTTAATGTTATCTGGACCTAGGGATTAGCATAACAGCCACTCCAGACAAAGATGTTACAGTAAGAGTGTTTTCCTCTCCTGTTGCACATACAGGTGATCAGATCTTCACTAAGAAGAAGAGCTTCAAGATAGAGTGAGACTCCAAGACTGATTCACAGTCCCTGAAAGAAACAGAATAAGGGAAATGGCCATCCTTTACCAACCAGAAGCTAGTAAGACCCATAGGGCACATCCAGATGAGCATGCACGTGCCTCTTGCCCCATCTCAAATCGCTTTGAGACAGGGCAAGAAGCATATGCGGGAATGAAAAAAATGTTCCCCGCACTGCAAACTTGCAGTGCGGGGAGAAAATTAGACCCCTGAATATCCAGGGGTCTAAAAAAAATGGAGTTAAAAAAAAGCAGGTCAGGGCAACTGGAAGCTGGATCCTCCACAGAGACACTCTGGCTGCCAGAGAGTCTCTGTGGTTGGCTCCTAGCCCTGGTGCTGAAGCACAGGCAGCATGCTGCAGCACCATGGCTCCAGTGCTGGTAAGTAAGGAATTGGGAGGAAAGAAGGAGAGGGGAAGGGAATATGAGAGGGATCTCCACTGGCCCTGCCTACTCCCCCAGCCCTGCCTTGCCTGATCCCACTCCCTGACAGCCCCCCAAGCCCCCGATCCCTTTCCTGCCTGGCCCCAGCCCCCAATCTGTTTCCTGCCTCGCCCCATCCCCCACCTGCCCCCCCCAAGGTCCCCGATCCCTTCCCTGCCCAACCCCACCTCCCGCCTGCCCCCTGCCCCTGGGGGACATGCTCTGCCAGGAGGCCCCAGAGCACCCAGAGCCCTTGCTTCTAGAATAAGTAGAGGCCTTTATTTCAGGCGGGGTTCCATTTTTTTTTTAAGTGATGGTGCCTGGGGTTGTGGGGGCAGCCATTGGGTGGGGTCTGGGACAACATGGAGGGGCTGGGTGGGGCATGTGGGCCTAGCAGGGGTGTGGTAGCCCCTGTGGGGGCCATCTGGCCCCAGTTGGGGAGCCGTAGCCCCTCCTGGGGTCCTGTAACCCATGTGGGGGACTGTAGCCCCTGTTAAGGGGGCAGCAAAATATATATTCATGAATGTATGTATTTAGAGTTCACTTTGTTATTATGATGGAGATACTGGTAGGCTTCGACATTGCTTTAACACTGTAGATATAATCAATAATACATTGTCCAACTGATCGCTGTCTCCGTTTCACTTTCTCTTTCTCTCTTTAAAGTGGTCTTTTGTTTTACTTGTGGAGGAACATGGATTTTGGGGTATTTTAGAGAGTGACTTTGGGAATTTTTTTAATCAGGGATTTTTCAGTTTTCCAATAGGAAACAACAGAATTCCTGCTAAGGAGGCCAGTGGCAGAACCCTGCCTGCTCAGAGCTGGCACCTTGGACCCATCTGGCTGTGGCTGATCTCCTGGCCAAATGGGGCCAGGAGGACATGCTTTGACAGTTCAAAGCAGGCCACCACACCCGGAACATCTTCCAGGCAATAGCTTCCCAGATGGGCGGGCAGGGGGCACACATAGCAGTCATGCCACACACAGGCCAGCTCTGCAGCCATAGCCCACTAGCAGCTGGCCCACAAGGGCAGATGCCTCTACTGGCTGTGCAGTCCTCAGTCGGGTCTGGCAGGTGCACAGAAGATTGCAGCCCCCACTGCCAGACTGCTGCAGTGGGTAAAGGGTGCAGGGAACTCTCAGGGCTGCTTCAGCAGTCCACCTGCACAAGGGGTAGTATCCCCACATACTAATTGGCTGGGCCCAGAAGCTCCTGAGAGCAAGTAGCCCTGAGTTACTTGCCAGGGCAGATTTTTATATGGCTGGGGCCCTGGGCTCTAGCTCCACCTGGCTGGAGATCCAGGAGGAGCCAGGCAGGGTTATTTTGCCCCAAGTGGCACAATTTGCTCCAAAACAAAGTACATGTCCAAGCACGTACAGTGAGACAAAAAGCCCCGGCTCAAATTTGCACTGCTTCTATTTGAGCTGCTACAACCACACATGCTTGCATATGTGGACGCGCCCAGAATGTAATAAGAAGCCACTATTTGATCCACAGAGAGACTTGTTTATTTTTACTGTGAGAGGTAACACCAACTTAGAAAGGTGAAGATACCTAAGCAGGCTTCACAGACTTGCCCTTGTATAAGCATCTTCCTGCAAGTTTATAGTCTAGACTTAACCTTAAAACAAGAATTAGTTTAAGACAGTGAAAGCTAAACCAGAAATACTGAAAGAAGCATAGGGATGAAAGGGACATTGAAGTTCATTTAGTTCAACCCCCTGCACAAATGGTGAAAAATCACTATTCTGATCCCATTCCAGACACGTACTTATTCTGCCTGTTCTTGAAAACATCCACCGAAGTTGATTCCACAACGTCTCATGAAAGCAGTTCCCACAACTTTTTCCACTGTCCTAGTTTTCTGACAGCTAGGAAGCTTCTTCCCAAGATTTAATACAGATCTACTTTGCTGAAATTTAAACTGATTGCCACATGCCCTGCCTTCTATGGCAACAGAGAGAACTTTCTTCATGGTATCCTTCCAAGCATTTGAAACTTGCTATCAGCTCCTCTCAATCTCCTTTTCTCCAAACCACCTTTTCTCTAGTGGCTTCCTTTCCAACCCTTTTACCATCTTTATCATTTATCCCTGGGCCCTGGTCACTTTCTTTATAGCCTTCTTGTAATACTGTGCTCAGACCTGGACAGTGTCACAGTGTTGACTCATCTGAGTTTGTGATCCACCATAATTTCCAAAACCTGCAGACAGAAATGTTATAGCAACATCGTTAGCTTTACAAGACTAGAGAAACTTGCACTGGTAATTAAAAAAATAATCATCTGGGGAGTTCTGGAATCTTTTCAGAGAGAATAGGCTCAACTTTCCTCAGGCACAAAGATAGAAGCTGTCATTCAAGTGATTTCTAGAGGAGCTTATGACAAAAAAATGGGAATAAAGTAAAGAGATGTTCAGGGCTCCAGGAGAACACTAAAGAATAATCTCTCTTAGCCTCCTAAAATATAATAATAGCTTGATTTCCTCCTACAAGGTTAGCTATGCAGACCTTGGAAGAACATTAAAGAAACTACAGGGAAATAAATTGTGACCTGGTGTGTCCAACCAGTGATCAATGATACCTGAATGTACTAGACAAGAACAGTTTCATAAAGTGATGAACACAGAAAAGTTATTGTAAACTTTATAGGTCAGTGTGAGGGAGTGAGGCCTAGGAGTGGCCGTGAACTCCCTAGCGCCCTTCTACCATCACTTCAGGTGGTCCAAGCACCCTCAGAATCTCGCCCGCCATGCCTTTGCTGTTTAATAGGTTAAATAGGAGGCTGCTTTTGTTCCCCTAGTGAACGGTAAGTGTGTTCTTGCCCCTACTCCAAACGGGGTGCCTCCATGCGCCCCTCCCTTAAGGGGTATGCGTGCCTCCAAACCTCCCCTTTAGCACACCCCAAGCCTCGCAGCTATTCCGTGGGACATTGTACAGTCCCCTGCCCCTCAGGTGCTCTCCCTCTGGCACCCTGGGCTTGTCGCCGCCGCCCCGTTACCGGCGCCCCTTGGGCCTGGCTCATCGCTGCCGCGCCTGCCGCCCCCTCTGGGGCCTATACCGCGCCTCTCGCGCTTCGCCCCCTCTGGGGCCTCGCCCACTCTTGGGGCTCAGGTGGCCGTAGCCATGCCTAGCCCCTTGACCCTTTCTTGGGTCTTTGCCAAGAATCCCAGGTTGGGCTCAGGCAGCCGGAGCCTTACCTGGCCTCCCCGACCCTACTGGGTCTTTATCAATCAGAGCCTGCCCCGCTCTGGGGCCTGTGCTGCGCCTCGCGCGCCCAGGGCTACAACCCCCGCTCAGCAAGCACCCTCCTGGCACTCCTTATACTGTGCCCACTGTGGCACTGTGCTCCTAATGGGCACCGGGAACCCCCAAGCTGCTGGGGAGCTCCCGTGAGGCCTCCTCACTCCCCTACAGCCTCACCCGGTCCTCCGGAGTAAACTGTAACCAAACTTAAGCCACCTGGCCACAACATAAACAACAGAGCCTCCTGCTCATAACACATAAACACCAAGCCCCCACCAGGGCTCTCAATCCTACCTCCCTTCAGGGTGTTCTTGTTCCCAGCATCATCGCAGCCAGTCAGCGTGGTGAGGCTGCAACCACCCACCCAGGCTGCTCAGCTCCTACTCCTGCAACTGCCAGAAGGGAACTACTCGTAAGGCTCTGGCCTGGGCTGTTTATAAAGGCCCGGCCCTGCCCCCTTCTGGCCACCTGACCTGCCTGGTTGCCCTGACAACCGGCACCTGAGCTGCCCGGTTGATTGGCAGCTCAGTTCCTTTTGCTTCCAAGGCACAGGACACCTTGGTGCTCCTGTGACACACCCCCACCCCAAGTTACACTACCTGGCACAGGACACCTCCATGCTCCTGTGACAGTCAGGAGGTACATTCAATTTAATAAAGATTTGAAATAGCACAATGACCTTCCATTTAAAAATGAGCTTAAACCTATCGTTAATACTCACTACAAATTGTAAAATAATGACAATTCTTTTCAATAGGTATCATATGTAATCAATAATAGACTCTTCAGAACCTGACACACTTTACAGACAACCAGAAAATTATTACATTTTTTGACAAAGCTCATGTCCGTCAAGCCATAAGCAGACACGGTAGAAGTTTAGTAGATCAACATGAAAAGAAAATGTTCCTCCAAGATTTCTCATAAAGCAAGCCAAGTTTTAAATGATTTTGCAGACATCAAATGCACTCCCCTCCTATACTCCCAATCATCCCTCAGTCTGAAGTAGAAACAGTTTTGCACATCTGACACCATCTGCAGTTCTATACTTGTGATTATTTCATTATATTAACTATTCAGAGTGCCTCAAAGGCAATTGACCTCGTAATCTTCATGCTATGCAACCATTATTCTGTGCACCTGTTGTAAAAACTAGAACGTACATGCTTGTAGTGAACACAAAATATGGCACCTTGTTTATTTTATCATGTATTACAACTACAGAGCCCACATAGCAAAACTGCCTTGAAAGCAAAATGTGGTATTAGAAAAGATTATGACAGCAACTCCTTTTTAAGATGAAAAATTGCTCTCACCTTGCATCAAAAAGCCCTAAGAAAAACAATGCTATTAGCAATGTATTTTGGTCAAAGGTGCACATTTTAAGTTATGGAACAAAGTAATTTATAATGCATTTGCATGGTGATGGGGCACTAGAGTAACATGGACTGTTGATGTTTTAGTTAGAAGATAAGACTACAAAAAGTTTTGAAAAATAAACTTGATAAAAAAGAATAGAATCAGTTCTCTAAAGCAGTGGTCTCCAAACTTTTTTGATCGCGCACCCCTATCAGTAAAAAATTTTTGAGCACGCACCCCCTATCAGTAAAAAATTTTTGAGCACACCCCCCCAATATATGTATATATATATGTATATTTATATATATATAAATTGAATTAGAAGTTTTAATATTTTCTTCCTGCACCCCAATGGATCATCTTGTGCACCCCCTGGGGT
>NW_017728918.1:55034486-55059818 GCF_001723895.1 Crocodylus porosus | reverse complement strand
ATATATATATAAATTGAATTAGAAGTTTTAATATTTTCTTCCTGCACCCCAATGGATCATCTTGTGCACCCCCTGGGGTACGTGCACCCCACTTTGGAGATCACTGCTCTAAAGTATCTTTTGTTATTATTAACATACATTCATATCTTTTTGATAGCTATACCTGGGGATATCATTTGGCCCAGAACACCCCTTTTAAGTATCACATTGCAATTTTGCTTTTGACCTTGATAAAGAGTGAATGGACACAGCCACATAAAATGAAAATCTACCCTTTCAGGAACCTTTGCTAGCAACAAATAAAGTTACCTAAGCCCAGATTTTTCTGATCTTTGATTAAGTCAATTTAACTTTTTCTTTCCAGACTTCATGTTTAAAGTTTTATACTTCTATGCTCCAACTGACACCAAGTATGGACAAGGCAGTTACCTTAAGAAAAGCATTCTTACTGTATTTATGCTCTAAGCAGATATAGAAAATATTGGGAAGCCTAAAATAAAGTTATTTCCATGAGATACCCATCCAATTCTGAATACCCAAGAAATCTGATACCTGAATAAGCTTTCAGACCTCTGGGTGTGTACCTGCTAAATGGGGTCTTCAGACATGGTAAGATTTTCCCATCACTAGTAAATGAAATGAACATCAAGTATGGAGGGAACCTTGATGGATACTTCAAAAGTATAAGAAAATTTTATACAGTTGAAGGTTTTAGCTGGATTCAGAGGATTTCAGGCTGCAGGAGGAGCCAAAAGGTGGCTGGTTCCTTTTCATGACAACAACTGTTCACCAATTCTTAATGTTGCAAAGTTGAGACTACCAAGGGGAAGAAGTGACAGGAAAATGATATAGGATAAAGATTTTTTTTCTGCTTTCTGCCCTATTCCACATTACCAGCAACATTATTTTTCTTTTTTAAAGATATTTTCACATAGAGAAGAGGTCAGCAACCTATGGCTTACAGGCCAGATCTGGCCCACCAACCAATCATCCAGGCCATGAAGCTGGGACACTGGTGGCAATTTGGTGGTGGAGGGAAGCAGTGACATTCGGCAGTGGCCAAGTGGCAAGCATGTCAAGGGCAATTCAGTTGAAAGGAAAATGGTGGTTTCCTGGTCATAAGTAGTGGCCCAAAGGTGTTATTTTAACCATTTCTGTGTTATTTTAATCCACTACTAAAAGAATGTCAACACCTGACACGATGATAAATTAGGCTCTTCTTAGTACCAGATAGCAAACTGTTTCTTCATACTACCAGACAGCAAATTGGCACATGTCTAAGTAAGACACTAAATAGTTATACATCAGGCAAAGGAGATGAAATCTGCCTCCAGAGCAGGAAACAAGACACATTTCTTAGCAGAAAGTAAAACAATATATATATCAAAGAAATTATATCAGCATGTATTAACTACCAGGAAAATGCCCTGCCACTTTTTGATCTTTGCAAACACAAGAATATAATGAAAATAATATAAGCATAGCCAGATGCTATGACGGTAAGGCACTAAAATAATAGCTAATGAGAGCAGATACCTTGGAATAAGTGGTCAGCATTCTTATGCATGGTCCAGAACCAGGACCAGGTCATACTAGGACCAAATTAAAAGGGCCAGGGGCTAACAGAAAACCCTTACCAAGAGGAACAGATCACAAAGGAAGAATGACCCGCCATAGGCAAGTTACTGTTGGATAATTATGGTTTGGATAGGGATGATCCTGCCTCAGGCAGGGGTTGGACTAGATGACCTCTGGAGGTCCCTTCCAGTCCTACAAAAAGAAAAAAAAGAGAAAAGAAATCCCTGTATGTATTAGTGGAGTTGTGTCCTAATTAAATCATATTCTTCACAGTCTGTATTTCTTCCAACAGTCTCTGGGAAAACGATGATGAGGAAAAAGCAGAAGGAAAACTGAGGGGACATGGGGTACTTGCAGGTACATTTTGTTATATTTATTTTTATTGTAATATTTATATCTCTGTTATTACATGTAAGCAATGTATAAACAGATTTCTCTAAATAATGTTAACAGCTATTCTTTATGAAAGAAGGAAGCAACAAAGATAAAATCCTGAGACTTATAATATGGAATTATTATCTTACCTTTTCTCCTTTTTCTCCTTTCTGACCTGGCAAACCAGCTACACCTGGCAATCCTGCTTCTCCCTATTTAAAAATGAATGTTCAAGTTACCAAAATTTTTGATTTTCCTCTTTCTACTGCAGACACTTAATGATACAAATCTGTCAAGATAAATATATACCACCAGAGTGAACATGATATAACACTTATTTTCTACTAAAAATAATATATATGAAATAACTGACTCTCACATAAGCAAATACAAGTTAAATATAATGGTGTAGGAATAGATTTCATTATTTTTCATTGATTCTGAAAATGATGCAACCACAGTCCATTTTTTCTTTCCCTCCAACATTTAATCATGTAGGTCCATAGAACACTAACTTTTAAATTTATTAGGTTTAAATTTATCTTAGCTTGGAAGTATAAGCGTGGGCCCCCCAACATTCATAGTTTAAAGTAATCAACTATTTTCATATCTCAAAGAAAATATTTTTTTCTACATCTATATCAGTTAAGACTGTGAAGAGTTGAGTAACAGTAGAAACATTTGGAAAGCATACAAGATAAAGAGTACATGGACACAGAAGTTGATCTTCTTACTTTGCTTGGAAAGCAGAAGCATCTGTCTCTAGGTTCTTGTTGTGTTATTGGAAGCATGTGTATTTTGCTGGCATGAACAGTCAGTGGTGATGAAGCGGTAGTAATTAGCCTGTCCTCCATTGGACACTAAAATAAAAATAAGATTTATATGGATTTGAGTCCTCTTCTAGTACCTGACAAGAAAAAAAATCATACATTCTACTACTCTAATCTTTTACAACTCTTCCTCTCTGCTATTTTTCATAGAGCACATTACTGAGAAACCACTCTGAGATTCAGAGAATCATAGGGTTGGGAAGGCTCTAAAGAGTCATCTAAGGCCATCCCTCTGTACAAATGCAGAATATGTTATTTGTAAACCATCCCAGACAGATGACTATCCATTCTCTTGTTGAAAACTTCCAATGAAAGAGATTCTAGAGCTTCCTTTGGCAGCTTGTTTCATTGACCTGTGGGTCTCAGAATGAGGAAGCTTTTCTTGAGATTTTCTGCAACGTTTAAACCCACTGCCTCATGTCTTGCACCCCGTAGAAAGGGAGGCCAATTGTTTATTCTTTTTCTTCTCTGTGAGGGGCAGCCTCTCAAATATAAACCAGGTCTTTTCTTAATCTCCTTTTCTCTAGACTAAACATACCCAGTTCATACCTCAACCTTTCCTCATATGACTTGTACATCAACCTCTTTAGCATCAGTGGCTCTCCTATATGATTACTTCAGTTTCTCTACATCTTCTTAAAATGTGGTACCCAGGACTTGCCAGAACACCCCAGCTGAGGCCTAAGCAGTGCCAAGCAGAGTCACACTATCACCTCCTGTGTCTTATACCTAATATTTCTGTTGATGTAGCCCAAAATTATATTTGCTTTTTCCTGCCCCCCCCAGCAGCAGTATCCCACTGCTCACTCAAACTGAGTTTGTGATCCACCATAAGACTCAGTTTCTTCTTGGCAGTGCTACTGGCTGTCTGCTATCTCCTATTCTATATGCATGTAGGGTTTACTTCCCTACAGGGAAGAAAAACATTTGCTTTTTTTCCCTCAATTTTTGTTTTGTTTTCTGTAGCCCAGTCCTCTATCAAAATGCTTTTGAATTATAATCCTATCATGCCAGATTATTTTCAAGTTTACCAATACATATAGCCAAAATGTACACAGCACAAAGATTAAAAAAAACTTGGAAAATTTCACATTCAGCTATTATGTTATTTTATTTATTTCTATTTTCATTATGTTAGTAAAATGAAAGCATGTAAGTAAAAGTTCACTGGCATCCTCACTTGTTCCCCTTTTCCTTCATCTCAGAAAGGTTCACTCAGTAATGACCTCTTTCAAAAGGGCTACTGTCTCTGTATCAGTTACACATATAAGCTAGGGATAGAAGTTACACATAAACTGGCTTATGTGATCAGAAACTGATGTAAACCTGTAACTGAGCCTGGCAGCCACCCACCACAGCCATCACCACACCCCCTGCCCTGTGCAGCACCCAGTGGCTGTGTCTGCATCAAAAGCTGCAGGCTGGCCAAGGCCAGGCTGGCTGCTCTGTCTACCTTGCCTCTAGCTGGCACTGCTACTGCTCCTGACCCTGCCACACCATTCTGGGTGGGCAGGAAGCTTCAGCCAAGCACATGAAGCGCCAGCTCCAGCTGCTTTCCACCCACTGCGCCTGCCTGCAGGGACTGCTCATTGAGCTTTGTGGGCAGAGTGGATAGAAGGCAGCCAAGAGCTGTTGCTAGAGCTCTGTGCACTGGCAGAAGCAACTAGGCTGAAGCTACCTGCACCACCCAAAGTGGCACAGCAGGGGCAGGAGTGGAAGGGGGGAGTAGTCACTGGAGGCAAGGGGAAGCTGGCTGGGCCCAGCAGTGCTGCTCTGCTCCCCTAACCTCCAGCTGTGGCTCCTGCTCCTGCCACTCCATGAAGCACCACTGAGGGTGGCAGGGAGCTTCAGCCTGGTAACTTCTTCCCAGCACATGAAGCTCTGGCTATAGCTCTCAGCTGCCTTCCAGCAGCTCTGTCCATATGCCGCGATGAGCAGCCCCTGCGAGTGGGTGCAGTGGGTGGAAAGCAGCTGGAGCCAAAACTCCACGTGCTGGGCTGAAGCTGCCAGGCTGAAGCTTCCCACCTGCCCACCCAGAGGGGCATGATGCAGCAGAGGCAGGGGTGGCAGAAGCTGCGGCTACAGCAGCTGGAGACAAGGAGGGGCAGAACAGCTCACCCAGCCCCAGTTAGACCACAGCTTTTGCTTCATCTGCAGTTGCCGGGTGCACAGGGCAGGGGGCACAGCAGCAGCTGCAGCAGGTTGCTGCCAGGCTCAGGGCCTGCTGGTGCCTCTGGGCAGCCCGCAACCTGGCCAGCCCCTGCCTGTGCTGACAGGCTGGGCTGCCACAGAGCCACAGCCTGGGAAGGGCCCTATCTAGCTGACTATGGCTCCATGACAGCCCCACCTGGTCTGGGCACAGGAAGCTGGGAGCAATCTGGCTGCACAGTCTCTGTGGTGCCAGTCCATGCTGCAGCCTGCTGGGAAGGGCCCAGCCCCACAACCCAGCCCAGGCTGGCCCTCCTACCTCCACCCTCAGCAGCACCTGCAGGCCGACTCAGCTCAGACCCCCAGCCCCACCACCCCGCAGCCCTAGCTGCAACTGTAGTCCCAGCTCTGGGTGGACAGCAAGGCCATGCTGCCTGACTCTGGCTAGGGCCCCCCACCACCTAAGCAGGAGCAGAGGGGAAAGCTGGATCCTTCAGTCCCACTCAACTGAACCTGCTCCCACCAGGTTTGAGGGGCCGTACGAGCCATGGTGCATGTGACCAGTCTCGCCACACCTAGATGCACAGTGAGGCTGAGGTGGCACAGTGGCTAGACTCCACTTCCTGGCAGCCCTGGCAACAGCAGCTTCTGGCTGCTGCAGCTACCATCACCAATGCTGCCAAACTCAACACCACTGCCTGGTCACTCTGGCTTGCTCACTCCACACCCACTGCTGGGGGTGCCAGGCAGAGTGGACAGGAAGGCAGGGTCTCCACGGAGACTGGCCTGGGATCCCCATGAGCAGGACACGCTTGGCTGGGTGCAAGACATATGGGCAGGCCTCGAATCATGGGCCAGTGACAGCCCAGGGCCAGGGCTTGGGCAGAGCTGCAATCCTCCTGCCACATGGCCCCAAGCTGTCACTGCTCTGTAATCCTGGACCCAGCACCAGCCCTACCCCGTCCCTCTCCCAAATGCTGCTCCCTGCCTGCCTGCAGCCCCATCCCATACACCCAGCCAAGCATGCCCTGCTGCAGGGGTCCCAGCCAGGTCTCCATGGACACCTCATCTCCCTGCCCACTCTGTCCAGTGCTGCTTGACCACTTAGGGAGTTTTGGTGAGCTGCTGCAGTCCAGAGCAGGGGGGGTGTTGACCCAGCTTGCATCAGCTCACCAAACCTCTTTAAGTGGCTCTCCAGGCTAAATAATTGCCCACCCCTGCTCTAGCTCAGTGGGAAAAAAATTATCTTTTTCATAGCGTATTTGTGACTCCCTTAACTTCTAATAATCTATGTGGATAATCATATTTATAGAGCACCAGCAGCCTCCACTGATATTTATTTAGACAATATCCTTTAGACTCACCTTCCATTGAAGTTCTAGTCTGCTAAAACCATCCATTTCAGAAGCACATAACCTTCCACATGGGATGAGCTTTCCTGGCAAATACATCCCACTATATATCTAAGGTTTCCTTTCTATTATTTTATACCCTTTATGTAATAAGATAAGGTGAAAAGTTTGTCAAAAGATGAGCGATGCATTTTGATATTTACATTTGCATTTTTACTAACAACTTACCAAGCTTTCAGAAATGTCACAACAGGTATCTTGAGCTGCAAATTTTGGATTACAATAAACTGATAAGTGGCGAAGTTCAATCTATTGAGAAACAGAAATAGGGAATTATATCAGCAGTAAAAAAGGAATATTATTTACACACAAGAGGAAACTACTACAATTTTCCAAACTTGGCAAAATAATCTGTCATTCTGAAATATTGTTTTGTGGAAGAAATGGATAAAAATAAAAACTTAATAGTTCTAGTCGTGTCAGAAGCATAACAGGGTAGTTCTGCACCTTGGGCAGCAGTGATTCATTGGACAGTGATGGCTGCTGGTAGCAGCAGCACAGTCAGTTGCCAGCTGCAGCTTTTTCTGCTCCCCTCCTGGAAGTGGCATCTGGGGCTGCTGTCCTGGTCACCTCAATTATTCTACTGAGTCATATGATTAAGGATCAAACTCTACTCTCAGCTACTATGGTGCAAAACTCATAGCAGGACCCAGTTAACCTCATGGCAGTTGTAATCTACAGTGCATAGCTTTTGCTATCTGTCCTGAGTTAAATATTTCAGGAAGTGCCTTTTCAGATCCATACCTTGAAATGTGCTCCCTTCAGTATTTCACCAGGTCCAGTTTTATGAGCTGAACTCTACATTGTGTCAGTGCTTCTGCAAGGCTTTTGTTGTGGAGCATTTAGGGTTGATTATCCTGGTCGGGGCAAGCTTGCTTATCACTACCTAATCCGGAGCTGACCAGGCCACCAGAAGTTTGAGAACATAAGGAACTACACTAATTTAGATCACTTGCATAAAGTGTAAAAGAGACCTTATTTCAGAGAAGAACCAAAATAGGATTCCTGTATTTCACCATACCCTTACTCCACACCTTTTCTGCTCTCCATCCTTGACTCTTACTACTGGCACACTCCCTGCACCGGAAAGAGGCCACTGGCAGGCAGTACAGGGGACCACTCTTCTGTATCTACCAGTCTTAGGCTAGAGTTCTTATATGCATCGGGATATTTCCCTCAGAAGTATCCAGAAGGCATATATCCAGTATATAATATCTGCAAATGGTATGGAGCAAAGTTGTGGTTAGGATTTGAGACAAATACTGAGGTGATGGAAGATATTCTAACATATTCAATTAAATATGTACTCAATCCTTCAAAATGCTAAAATTAAGTATACAAGTGGACTTAAAGGCGATGTCCAGACATTCAGGGGCATGTGTCTGCAGTGGCACAAATAGCCAGTGTACACCCCTGCAGTTGCTCTTTGTTGCAGGACAAATTGTCCCTCAATGAATAAACTGCCCTTGCCCTGATCCTCCCAGCCTTTCAGCCAGGGGGAGCTGGCCCAACAGTCTTACTTGGTGGCCTGGAGCAGTAGAGGCACAGGTCAGGTAGCATGGAGGCCTGGCCAGCAGCCAGTGTTGCTCTATATGACCTGGCCTCCACGTATACTGGCCCACACTTGTTGCGCATGTGTTGCACTGCTTTTTGTGCCAGATTTTTTTTTTGCTATCAGGAAATCCTGGTAGCAAATTTTGGCACCACGCTGTAAATTTGCAGCATGGGGCACTTTGTAACATTCACTGCATATAGTTTGGGGCACTACAAAGATGTCTGCAGCACCATAAACCACACATGCCTGGATGCACCCAGGGAAGTTAATTTGAAATTTAAGGGCTTTTCTGGATTAGGTCCAGAGTCCACTGTTCCCTGAAGGGCTAACCCCTATAATAATGTTAAATTATGATAATATTATAGTGTTGCTGTTTAGTTTTCTAATGTATTTTCTTTAGGTTTGCAAGAGTATTGAATGTAGAATGCTATCAAAAATCTTTCATGGAATCACTCTAATCCCTACGGCTTGGAACATGATACATGAATGTGTGCTATATTTAAAACAAACTACAATTCCCATTACAACAATTTACTCACTTTGCTTCTTTATATTAACACACACATGTAAATACACACATAACCACAATAGAGGAAAAAGAATCCCTAGAGTGGCATCCCTGAATATGCCATAAAAAAGTAAAAGGAGTTTTACTTAGTGTGCTTTAGTTGTTGGATAGCAGAAAAATAAAGATCCCCTTAGTATTTGATAGAAAAATTCAGCTGCCTCTGAGCTGATGTAATTTTCTTCCTGCGCCATCTTATTAAAAAAATACCCTAAATAATCTCTTGAATTTGCCCTTACTCTAACTGCATGTACTGTATTCTCTATTTTCAGATTTATTCATCTGCAACTTTGGGATGGGAAAGAGTTAATGAAAACACTTTAACTGGCTAAACATATAAGACATTCTTTCCCCTTCGGATAAAAAATTCAATTACAGGGAAACTGAATACAAAACAGTTATTATAAAGTAAGATTTTAATGGTACTCTAATAATAGGTCTGAATGGCTTTCACTACTAAATGAATACAGAAATACAAAGACTACTGAAACCATGAACTCAATTCTTTAGTTCTTACTTAGGCAAAATTATCCAGTGAAAATAACAGTGAGTTTTGCATGAGCAGAACGTGCAGAACTGAACATCTAGTTTAAAAAAGAATATCTGAAAAATCTAGCAGTGAAGGGGTGGGGGGAACATCCAATAGGAATTTAGCATTTTTGTATTTTTGTAATTTATTACTTTGCTATTTCACATGATTTCTACATTGTCCAATTTCGCACACTGGTGCTCACTCACATCTACAGGCTTTTCATCTGCAGCGCGAGCAGCAATAAGAGTCTTTCCTTGTAAGTCAACAGCTTTCTTCTCATCTGTCTGTCTTCTTGCAATTAAGTTACAATCCAGATAGAGGGAAATAAACCTCGACTGTACGCTGATGCTAAGCTTATGCCACTGTCGATCAAACAGAGGATGGATTTCACGACTCTTAAAAATGTAATGAAGTATATTTCCCTGAGCAGATTTGGTCATATACTCTACAACTTTCTTTGTACCATCAACTAGGACAGAAACCTGCAAAATAAATAAAAATAATAGTCATTCAAAATCTGAAATAAAAACAAGTATGAATAGAAGAAATAAATTAATTTACCCTGAATAGAAAATAGGAAGAAAAAATAATTTAGCAATCTGATAGATGGTTTGAATAGAAACTATAAAGCTCAGTCAATACATGAGACCTGTCTTATGCCACTGTTTGAGTGGATTTGGAAATTTTTGATGGACTTCAAATCTATCTTTTCATTAACTGTATCTGAATCCAGAGTTAAAAAAAACCCACTAAACTGTATCTGTCATCCTTCAACCAAAAAGAAACTGAACAAAAAACTAAAAATCTATGCTCACCTCTGGGGTGTTGTGCTGATTTAAAATTTGCCATATATACCACCGCTCTTTTTTTGTGTTTCGTCTTACACGGAATGTGGCTCTTAAATAGTATTCTTCAGGAAGCCCACTTGGAAACATTTGCCTGCAAGGGAAAAAAAAAGAGAAGAAATGTTCTTTTTATTCTGATACTCATATGTAACAGGAATGGGGGTGAAGAGGGGGGAAAGAAAAGGAAACAGGAGACCTATGCTAAACACACAGAGTTAGACTCTCACTCACACTCATGTAAACATTTTTTACTTTCAAAGTCCAAATGTGACAAAATATAAACTTTTTTTGTACTCAAAGTATAGTGTAATCCATGTATAAGAATAAGTGATTAAAGAACAATATACTTAGAAAGATCAATTTATGTTTTCTGAATCATTTAATACCTTTTAAAACTGTTAAAATGACTGATGATAAATAACACCATTGAATTACAACTGAATAATCTGAATGATAGATTATAATTTTTATCCATGTTATTGCTTGAATTCCCCAGAGAAATACTCCCACTCCCAAACTCACCATTTCCATCATGAAGATGAAATTTCTGTAATGAGCAGAATAGGCTCTAGACAAATCCTGACTGATAGGGAAAATGGTAAGTAGGCAAGAAGGGACAGCAGAGGAACCAGGCCCCAGGAACTCCATCTCCAGATTGCAGATGTGAGCGTGATGCCAGCCAGGCAGCTGGCTCAGAACACACTGAACTTTTGAATGAGTCACTTCTGTAATTGTTATTTTTTTATATGGGAGATGAATATTTTCTCCTAACATTTTGAAACTATTGATACATTGTATAAAGTTTCTACTTTATGAAAAAACTTTTGGTTGAATAGTCATGAGTCCTAACTAAATGTACCAAAATATCTATTAACTCTTTAAAGACAAAATAAAACGTAAGGCAGCAAAAGAAAATAAAACAGTAAACATGTTAAATGTCACTACAGTGCAGTATGAGGTCTATACAATTGGTGACTTCACTCAGCAGTAAGTAAAGTGTTAAATGGAGCACTTAGAAGCCAGTCCTAAAAAGACAATACATGAACATCTAGAAACAATGGCTCATAACTCTTCTGATTTGTGTATTCCCAGAACAATGACCACAACACCCCACACAACTATGATTCCAAATGGTTTCCCACGTTTCTTTCTTCTTCTCACATCATGCTAGTTCTAGTGCAAAAGAAATTATGATCATTCCTACATTCTTCCCTGTTTTATGACATGGAAGAAGATGGAGGAGGGCACATTTATATATAATTATAACCACAGTCATAATTACCTTGGCAAGCACAATTCTGTAAATGGAAGAACGACTAAGCAGCAGTTCCATCCAATAAGACTCCTTACATTTAGGAATCTTTCCCTTTTCCTATCCAATGTTCTCTTTCTTACCAACTACTTCTGAAGAAAAAGAACTTGACAGTGAGTGAGACTAAGTGCTGTCCTGCAGTCTTTAGTATTACTTACATCTTGATGGATAGCACTTAGTATTGATTTACAATAAAGTGGATACATTTTTGTGTGTGGGATTTAATAATTAAAACATACAACCAAAGTAGCTGTAGTTGTAAGATGTAAATCATACAATAAGGAACTGCTTACACCATTTTGTGCACATGTAAGTAACTACACAAGCTTCAAGAAAATATAAAAACAGGATTGACTATCACAGAAAATATGATCCATACATGTGTGTATTCCAAATAATATTAAAATAACTGGGCTTTGGCAGGCCAAGGGAAAAATATAAAGTACATTTCAAAGTGAAACTTCTGCTATGTCTCATTTTTATTTTTTTTGTGATATGATAAAAAGATATTTATCTGATTGCCTCCAACAGTTCATTTTACTGAAAGGGTTACATTACTTATATTTTAAAACAAATTAAGATTTCTATTAAAATCATTTGTAACTTTTATATTGCAAAAGAAAAAAAGTAGATCCATAAGTTTCAAACTCAGACTATCCTTGTAGTTTATCAGCTGATTCATTTAATGTTAAACAGTGAATACAATATGAACTAAACATGCTAGGATGGAGAAAAAATTAAACCTCTCATTTTTTAAACAGAAAAACACTCTCCTCCAAACACAATTATTTTCAAAGACTGAATAAATAAGTTTCAAGCAGCTGGAACAGATGTAAACAGCCAAAACATACATAACAAAAATGAACTGATATCTTACAACATGCAATCCTGTCGTTCATTATTCAGGGAACAATTTTTGTCTGATAAAAAATAACAGGGTTATCCACTTGGAAGTGCAAATTATGCACCAAAAGTCATTCCCTTCATCAGAATGCACAGAACCCTATTTCCATAAAACAGAGAAAGTGTTCCTTCTCACCTTCTATAGGACCATTCAATATAAATGGTTTAATTTTAGATCACTGCATGTTAGTAAAATTACATGCTGATTTACAGTTTTTATAAGCCCAAAGACGTCAACATGACCCCCTAATGTAACAGAAACAAGGAACAACTTTCAACATTAACGAATATTCATTATTGCTTATTTATCTGAAAAGCGCCATAAAAACCTTCACCTTTTACTGCTGGAGGAAAAGAATATAAGAAGTGTTGCTCTCAGCATAATATTATGTCCCCTAAGACAAGAACAGGAATCCTCCAAATAATTTAAATTTGTCTGTAGCAATTCACATGACAAAAGATCAATGTAATCCTTCTGGGTGTGTCTTAAAGTTGGAAACTTGAGTAAACAATGCATGTTCTGGAAGAAGTCTTGAGGATACGGACAGGAGAGTGAGTATGTGACAAAGGGGATATTAGTTTTAAGAACAGCAATGGAAGCAGGAGCAAAGTACAATGTGAAACAATATAGTGCGATCCACTTACATGAATGCTGATGTCAGCTGGTAAATACTGTTCTTTCCCTTTCTTCTGGCCTTCACTATGTTCCCACGTGTTTTCAGTTACAATATATTTCAATGGAGGTTGTTCTATTTAAAATCAAACATCTTAACATGTTTAATATTTAACATGACAAATATTTTAACATGGATTCCATAAATTCCTTCTTTTTGGAGGGGCTTGGCTAAGTTCTGATATTAAAGTTCATTTGCTGTTTCTGAGATGTAAAGTTTTTGTTCATGTTATTGTTAACTCTGTTTTGTTGTTGGCAGGGCATGAGGGGAATGACTGTTTTGCTGCTGCTGTTATAGTTTTCTTGGACTGTTTTTAATAATCTGGCCAGATGCCTAGAGCACTTGGATCTATTTATTTATTTATAAAAAAACATAGAAAGGTGATTATGCTGGAATACTCTTTGGTCAAGACTGGCACACGCCCAAAAGAAAGGTACAGTCTTCAAAAGGTTGGAAATCCCAGCTGGATATGATAATTATTTGGACACTTCCATCAAAAATAAATAACAGGGTGCTTCTTTATTAATGCCATTTCTTTCATATACTTACAAAACGGAAAAATTCACAAGAAGCACCTTAGATGAACAGTTACTTGGAAGAGGCTCTCCTCTCCCTGTTTCTGGGGCCATGGGCAAGGTAACACCTGCAGCATTTCAGGAAGACATCTCTAACCCAAAGAGCATCTCTCTGGATTTGAATATTGACAGTCTTTCCAGCCTTATGTGAACATCTCTTTAGGAAGATATGAGCAGGTTTTAATTACTGGAAGAAGAAGGTCAGACCAGCTTGTATTTTTGTGGTAAGAAAAAGCTTTTGCCAGTTGGAAAGGGATGAAGGGAAATTAGAGAAACTGTGGAGAACATAGGGGGAGGGGCCTTTCTGAAAAACAGAGGGTGGAAAAATTCCTGGGAAAATGTATGTTAATATTAAGAAACTTAAATTAGGTTCTTGTTACTTCCATTATTTTAGAAATTGTGGATACTTGTGTGGTACTGTCTAATAATATTTAATTGTCTTTTGAAATTATGAACATTCACCTCAGAAAACTTTTGACAATCTGAGTATACAGAATATAATAAAGTGCCCCTTTTTCCTGTTTACCAAACAGTTTTAAAAACAGCATAAGAGCTAAATTATAAGCTGTTTATTCTAACTTCTTTTGCCACTGAACTGACATAAAACTGATAATGGAGGAAAACATTTTAGAAGAAGTGAGGAACACATAGAAAATCAAATTAATCCTTAACAGAACTCCACTGATTACAATAGAATTAGATAAGGAATTAACTGAACCAATAATTTATAGTGGGTGGGCAAAATACAGCCTGTGGCCTTCTTGCTGTCCATGCCTGGGCTGCCCAGAGGCTCCTCTGTATTGCCACTGTTGTCCCACTGGGTGGCTCAGAGGCAGCAGCGATAGTGGCAGAGAGGAGTAGCAGGGCAGCCCAGACATGGGCTATGGGCAGCTGCAGCAAGAAGGGCCCAGCAGTGGTGAGGGTGAGGGAAGATGCTTTCCCCTGGGACCAACAGCAGCTTCTGCTCAGCTACTGCCATTGTTCAGCTTGGGCAGACAAGTCCATACCAGGCACAGGGTAGGCCAAATCAGGGCTGCGCACACAGGTTCCCCTTCATCCGTTTGCAGCTTCCTTTCATCCCCATCTGGCTGGTCCAGAGCTGGTCCTCTCTGCTGGGCTGAGTCCAGAGCAGGCTCAGGACAAAGTCATGTGCATGGGTTGCCACCAGTATCATGGGGCTGAGTGACGACAGCCAGAAAAAGCCACCACTGCAGCCTGTGCAGCACAAAATGGCAAGGCAGGCCAGGGACGGGGGCTATGCACTCTTGCAAGTGGTGTGGGGGCTCTAGGCTGCTGCTGGTGTAGCATGAACTGAACTAATGTAGCTGATGTTAGCATAGAGTGTAACAGTAGCGAAATGTAACCATGTTAGTCTTGTCTTGTAAGCCAGTGCTTCTCAAAGTGGTGGTCCGCAGACCGGTGCTGGTCTGTAAGCCACCGGTCGCTGGTCCGCAGCGAGTTACCAGGAAAGAAAGAAATATATTCACTGGTCCACAGTGAGTTGCCAGGAAAGAAAGAAATATATTTTCAGAAACATAACATTGATATGTCATAGTGCCACAGTTCGTACATTCCAACACTCTAGGCGACGTCACTTCGTGCGTGGTTTGGAAAAAGAAAGAAACAGCCAGTCACGCATTTGTGTAGCACTATTACATGCAGTTGCTGCCACCAGCTGAACTGGTCCCTGGCCCACTGGAAAAAAAATTGCTGGTCCGCTACATCAGATAGTTTGCAAAGCACTGTGTAAGCAATTTGAAAACTCCATTTTGTATCCTTCTGCTTGACGTAAGTGAATGAACTCTGCATAGCCTTTATGTATGAGTGTGTGTAAAAGGGTGAATCATGAGAGAATGGCATATAGACAGGAGAAGAAGATTTAACTGTTTATGTAAGCAACAAGTTGCCAAATGTAAGTTACCAGTCAGTAAACTAATTAATGAACAGCTGAAGAATCCCTTTTAGGCCTAGAGCACAAAGAAGATAATGAGAAAAAGGAATGCACCTATCCTTCCAGACAGGCAGCAAGAACACTCCAAGGCTGAGATAAGCTGAAGACAAAAGAAGAACAACAACAGCAAAAAGAGAAGCTGGGTATGGAAAAACCTCAAAGCACTGAAACAAAAGATGCCAAGCCGTATAAAAGAACACTTTGAAAATGCCAAGTTGGGCGAGTCTCTTTTTCTACTGCTGTTTCATCAGAGCACGGATACATATGTTCACCCCACTCCAGCCTTTATCTTCAAATCTGTTATCTTCAAATCATCATCTACTCAGTAAGCCCAGGTTGGCCACCCTGGGCTAATACTGAGCAACTATTGCTGGTAACTATATCTGGTGTATGTGTGGATGGAAATGTTGTTTTGTGTATGTGTATGCCTGTGTGTAATGATGTGAATGATGATTTATGTGTATTTGTATGAATGGTGTGTCTGAACCTCTATGTCTAACTCATGTAATCAGTAAACACGGTACTGTGCTTTATCCCCCTTTATAAAGCCTTTGCTTGCTTTGAGCAATTTGAGTAACACTGGTAGGGGTGGGAGTGCTGACTAGCCCACAGCAGCTCCCCAGAAATACCTATGAGGCCCATGGGCCCAAATAATTGCCCACCCCTGATTTAAAAAGCACCCTATTTACCTGAATCCAAGATGACTTCAAATTTAAGATGACTGGCCAATAATTGCATTCTATACATAGAAAATTATAAATGTGCCTGCTCCCCTACCATCTGCCTACCTAGTTCCTGTCCCACTGCCAAGTGCCCTCCTGTCACCTGCCCCTCCCATGCCTGAGCCTGCCCGCTGGGCCTTGACCACATGCCTATGCCTCCCCCTACCTCTACCCCTACTCCCCCTGTAGCCTGCCCCTCTGCTCCTTGCCCCCATGCCTGTTCCTGCTCCTCCAACTTCCTGCCACTCCATCCACAGGTTGCTCCAGTAGCCTGTCTCCTGTCCCTTACCACACCATGCCTCTGCGTGCCCCCACACCTTACCCACCCATGTCTGACCTCTGCCCCACTCCCATGCCTGCACCCCTCTCTACCACTTATCTCTGCTGCAGCTCTGCTCAAACACTGGGGCAGTCAGCAGCAGCATAGCCCTAACCAGCCCCAGCTCAGCTCAGTCAGGGAGAAGTGGCAGCATCTCCCAGCTGGGCCAGATTGGGCCTAGAGAGACAGAGCAGAAGGGAGAAGGCTGGGTGGCTGTACAGTTTCCCCCATGTTCCTCAGCTACAAGTGCCCTCCTCCACCAAATTAGTTATCCTGACTCCAAGTAGGTGGTGGCTAAGCTCTGGCTTCAGCCCTAAGCCCAGTGCCAAAGCCAGATCTAAGCTGCCACCTGCTCTGGGTCAGTTCTCAAATCAGGACAATGGAGCAGGGTTGTGAAAAATACAAACTGGTTTGAGCTGGTCAAAACAGGCTACAAGGACGTAAGATTCTGCAAACTTCTGCCATCTGATAACAGGATGGTAACATCTGCATTCCCACACTGCTTGCATAAGGACCTTTTGAAAGGCTTATGTATCTGCTATAAGACATGTGGTTATTGGAGAAAGATAGAACCTGCCCAGAAATTGAACGAGAGTTGCCCTTTGGGTAATTTTGCCATTATTGTGAAAAAGTTGATAAAAACCTGTAGTAAGGACTTCATGGCAGTGCCCTTTTACATCAAGACAAGAACCAGAACCAGACTGCACCTTGGAGAGACATGCCAGTGTCACAGGGCACTTCAGTGCCCTGCTCCTATAAAAAGGTACAGGTGCCGGTTGCCGGGGCAACTCCAGTGGGTCAGCTGACCGGAAGGGGGCAGGGCCTGACCTATATAAATGTAATCCAGGCCAAGGAGGAAGGAGCTCTGCTGGAGTAAGCAGAGTAGGGAATCCTGATGGCCTGAGCAGCTTCTGTTCAAGGATACCGGGTGGAGGAAGCCCTGGTAGGGATTTGAATGATGATTAGCCAGTTGGCTTAGAGTTTATGCTGTAGCCCAGGAGCTTGAGTTTTATGTTTGTAGTTTTATAAGACCGGAGGACCGGGTGAGGCTAACGGGGTTGGAGGAGGCCTCAGAGGGGCTCCACGATAGTGTGGGGACCCTGGTGCCAGAGAGGGCACAACATTCAGGGGTGCACTGACCCCAGCCCTGAGAAGGGGCACAGAGAATTGGGGGGCCAGGTAAGGCCGAGGCTGCCTGAGCCCCACAAGAACTTTCAGACCCGAGGAGGGGATTTGGGGGCCAGGCACAGCTATGGCCACCTGAGCCCCAATTCCTGAGGAGCCCCAGGGCAGGGGTGGGTGAGAAGCCCCAGGGGGCACTCGCCTTAAGACCCAAGGAGGGGATTAGGGGCCAGGCATGGTTATGGCCACCTCAGCCCCAATTGACAGAAGGCCCCAGAGCAGGCACGGTTGTGAGAGAAGGTCCTGGAGAAGGCACGGCCGCGAGAGGAGGCCCCGGAGTAGGCACGGTGAGAGCACAGGCAACTGCGAGAAGAGAGAGGCCAGGGAATGCCCGTGAGGGTGTGGGGCAACCGTGAGAGGAGCCAGAGAGCGTCCGTGAGGGCGCAGGCCATTGTGAAAGAGGCCAGAGAGCCCATGAGGGCCTGGGCCAGTGTGAGACAAGCCCAGGGAGCCCGTGAGGGTGCAGGCAATTGCAAGACAAGTCAGGGGGCGCCCGTAAGGGCACTGCAAAGAATTGACCATACAACATCCAGTATATCTGCAAGGCTTGGGGTTTGGTACAGGGGTGGTAGGAGCCACACATAGCTCATAAGGCTGGGGTGTACCAAGTCAGTCAATACAGAACAGGGGCCAGGATAGACAAGAGCACCATGTCTAAGGGGACAAAAAAAGGCAACCTCCCTTATAAAATACCTAACATCAAAGACGTGGCGGGCAAGGGTGCTTTATCTCGGATTTGGCACGGTAGGGGGCGTCCGGAGAGATCACGGCTGCTCCTAGGACCCCGCCCCGTGACAGCTGGTAACCCCTCTTCTAACATCAAGCAACTACACCCCTGTTCGATTGGCCATTGATTAAGGACAGCTTGATCCAGTGATGTATGAACGAATGAGAGAGAGAGAGAGAGAGAGAGAGAGTGTGTGTGTGTGTGTGTGTGTGTGTGTGTGTGTGTGCGTGCGCGCGTGTGTGTGTATTAGATGGGGGTAGGGTTTTTATTAGAAATATATAGACTCAATAAATTTACGTCTGTTTAAATGAAATTCAAGACTGCCTTTTGTTGTGCACCGTATCAAAATTAGTAAGGCAATCTTTTATTTACTTTTTCCTTTTTTTCTTTAAAAGGTACTAACAATAAAGTAACTTCTATTTTTAATTGGGTTTTTTTGGTTTGTTTGTTTTTTTTTAGTTTCAATTTAAACTCTTAATTGTTTCATAGTGAATGAGTGAGTTGGAGTATATTATGAACTTCCGTATTTACAAGTATCAATGGAGCCTCTGACTTGCTGAATATCTTCCAGGAAGAGAAAAATGATCCAGCTTACATTTCCTGAGAGTGAAGTGAGAGATGTTTGGAGTTTATGGCAAGACACTTCTTTTCCAGCTGACATATACCATCACCTGTCATGTTACAAATAATTTGGTGACCAGAAGCCAGAGAGACAGCTTGAACTGTTTTCCTCTGGTGGATGATGATGTATTTAGTATCATGCTGACTGAGATACTGAAATCTTACCCTTTTTTGTTTGCTAAGGGGATTCAAATTGTTAATAAGAAAATAAAGCTCATATGACCAAACCTAATAATCTCACTTAGTAAATGTTATGGCTATTGGGCAAATTTTGACAGTAATACTAAGTGGGGAGGCAAAAAATGAAGATATTCTGAAGCTGAGAGTTTTCCCAGCCTGTGCTTCAAGGAGGTATTTTGAAACCTTTTTCAAATAAAAATTAAGATCAGCTGTCTGTTACCCAAAATAATAAGAAATTATTTTCCCTCATCCATCTTCCTCATATCACATTATGATACAGTGTGTGGTTTCACATTGCATTAGTCCTCAAGTTGCATCATATAATATGTCATATGAAAACAACTTAAGGGAAAGTATTTATGACTCAGAGATGGCACAAACCAGTTCAAGAAAAATAAGAACCAAGTAAATCCTTTGCCCCAAATTCTGTCTGAACTCAATACTAAATATGTTGAAAAGGTTGGAAATATTTGTAGTGTACTTATTTTTAGGATTTTTTTTGGTACATTTTTGTACCTCAGCATTTTTTCATTTCTGAGAAGTCTTACAAATTTAAGTAATTTCTCATAATAAATTCCTATTTAATTTCCAAAAAATGTATGGCCTCATTCCTATTAATTTCTATAGAACTTTTCCACAAGGGTTGATTTGGATCAGAGGTAGAAATGCAAAAAAAGTATTAGGAAAGTATCTTTCAAAGAAATGTTATTCAAGGTACTTTTTAGACTATAAATTATTTGGGGTAGGGATGCTGGGCAAAATCCTTGACCTACTGAAGTCAATGAATATTTGCCATCAATTCCAAAGTAGTCAGGATTTCCCACCATACTTTTCTTTATGTTAAGAAAGCTCCTTAAAATAAATTAACAATAAGAATTATAGCTTTGAAAAACAAAAAGAAACTGAAAATCGCATATATGAAATACTCTTCTTAAGGATTATTTTAGCCCAATTTTGTAAGGCCATGACATTTAGATAAAGTTCATAAACCTCTTGAACTCCAGCCTATAAGTCTAAAAAGGAATTTTCTAGCTTACAAAGTGCTCCTGCCTTGGCTCCAGAACACCACCAGATAAAGTCTAATGATGACAATGTAACAGACAGGCAGGCACGGGAGTAAGATAAGAAAGACACAAAACTTCCACTGTTCTCTGCGGAAAGAGTATATTTGTCATTATATCAATCTGTCAGTGATTCATCAGCCAAGACTTGAGAATAGTTTAGCAGATCACCTGAGCAGGAAAAGACTCCACCTTCTAAGAATGAGAGCTAAAAAACTCAATTTAAATCCATGGTTTTGGGCACTGACGGGTTCCCTTAGTGATACTGTTTGCCACACATGGCAAAAACAACCATCTGATGTTTTAGTCACCTCACAGAAAAGAATGAGTCTAAGACCTGGATTCAATGGCATCAGAATTTATGTCTTCTCGTTACTCCTCAGACTTAACTGACTCTTAGAGAGACAACTTCCAAGAAAACACATTAATACAAGGCTTGGTTGAGATTGAAACCTCCTACTGAGCCCATCAAATCTGGTGGTATACTTCTGTAATATGAAAGATGGCTGATGATACCAGATATCAAGACAGTAAACTAAAAAGCAGCTCTAGCTTATGTGAAGGGAGCTAAGGAGAAACTATGATTGTATTAAAAGTATCATGACTAATTTATGAATATATAGACAATATTCCCATATAGACTATATTTACAAATGTATGTGCATTATTTACAAGACAAATTAAATAAATGGTATTCTACAGCTTATAAAATTGGTACAAACAGTCCTGTGAACTCATTCTCAGTAAAATAAGTTTATAAAATATGTTTCTATCAATTCACTTGAATTGTATGTGGAAACATTAGATAAATTTTCAAAATGTAAAATCCCTTAACTTTTTCATCAGTCTCAAAACTAAAATGTGAATTGCAGAATTAAATGCAAATTTCATAAGGAAAAAAATAAATAATCTGGACCAAGATGACATAGACACAGAACTTGCATATAGAAATGAACTTTTTCCAGAAAGTTGGAGAATGGACAGGGTTAAAAAAAAAATCAGGCTTAAAATAGCAACTTCTTATATCTTTACCCATTAAGTTGTAACTATGTGTAGGAGGATGGCTTGCTCTTTAAGAGCTAGAAGGATATAAGCTATCCTGCCACGTACAATCATCTGGTCTACTGGAAGTGGTCAGGTGTTCCTCATAAAAGGCAAGGAGAGACACTCAAAGAAATGTTGTAAAAGGAAGTCAGACTCTTGTTTAGGAGGCTGAGAGATTGAAGAGAAGGGGTCCTTAGGAGTGTTAGCCTAGGGTTGTTTGGGGAACATTTGATTTGACATTTTGTTTAAATTTTATATTAAGAGATAAAATTGTTCCTCAGAAAAGAATTAAGTGGGATGGTGAGTTCTAAGGCAGGGAAACAAGCCAATTACATTAAACCTAGTAAGTCTGCTCATCATATTATGAGTCTACAACTGTTTACACAATGACGCATTTTGGTAAAACTGTGCTTATTAATGCAGTTCTCTATTGTGCTAAATCATATATGCAACTTCTGTGTGACAATGACATAGGCATATACTATTTTCTAGTAGTAATTTAGAGCTAGGACAATTTTTTCTTGGTAATTTAACTTTTAGCATGAAGAATATCACATCGCCTATTGCAAAACACTAAATAATGAAAAAAGTATGGTAAACTTATGACATTATACTGTCTTTATTGTATTACAAGTGACTTTTGGTATAATTATCCCATACATGCAGATACAGAATATGCATGCATAGAAGACGACAAAGTTAAATAAACTAGTAATTTGGTTAATTCATGCCCAAGGTACACAGCCTGACATGATTAACTTTCATTAAGTAATTTCATGCATCACTGATGGTACTTAGTACTTTTTAAAAATATATTTATTTTTAAAAATAAAATCTGTTTAATATAGTAGAAACAAAATGTTTCTGAAACAAACCAGAACTTTTACTTGTGGATAGTAACTAAATCAAACAAGCTTTTTTAACAAGGCAATATTCAATCAAACTGATGTCAATCAAACTGATGCAAATAAAATCATTTTAGTTATATACAGTTCACAAAATGCCAACAGATCCTTAAGCAGAACAGTGTGTCTGGGCACTGCTGTAACACTTAAATCTTTCAAGAATTCCAAACAGCTAATGAGTCATGACCTTCCTTTCCTGAAATCTTATCAGCCATCTTAAATCACAACATGTTTTTTGAATGCTCCTAACCCTTTCACAACAACCCAATTTTAATTTATATAATTTCCTGTCTCCATGTACACTTAAAAATACAATTATTGACAATTTCCCAAGTTCCAAGAACCTTCTAAACTAAAAAATGTGATAAAAATAGTTGCTTGCAGTTCCCTGATACTACTCCCTCCTCTCAGAAATGTGGACATCTAATATTCCTTGCGATTGATGGAATCCTTTAAGATTTATGGCAAGTTTCTATTTCACCTAGTTGACAATCAAAGTTGTGTAGGAACGATTCTATTACATCCTCTGGAATCGTAAATGCCTCCTTTATTGGAACAGGGAGATGTATGTACTTCTCCAGAAGGCAAGCCTAGTCCATTGTACATGCCCAGAAGGAGTAATAGAATTGTTCCCACATTTCAGCAGAGAAAGATAGTCTAGCCATATTAGTCCAGGCAGAAGAAAGGGTAGATTTGTACCTTATACTAAATCAGAGCTGTATACCCCTTTTTCATAAGGAAAAGGGGCTTACTTCAGCAGATGCTGTGAATGAAGTGCCTTCTGCCTGGCCTCCTACACTTCAGTCTGTTAACTCAAGGTGCCTACAGACATTCAGGCTCCTGCTCTAACTCATGGAACTTAACATAAAGTGCCATGAGTTTGAGTACCCTCCAACCCTCCTCCAACCCAACAGACATTTGCCTCTTGGGTCCGAGGGCATCAGGTGTGCCTGCACCACTCTCCTGGCCAGCAGGCAGATGTGCTCTAGCATCTTCCAAGGAAGCTGCTGAACTGCCTCTCTCTCCAGTCCCGCCTCTCCCTCCCAGCTCCAGGACGGTCAGCAGGGAATGGGGGGGAAGAGGAAGTGAGCAGCATGGAGCTGCTGGCTGGGCTTTGTCCAGCCCAAGTTGGGGGTGGGCAGTGGAATGGAGTTCTCTTACCTCTTAGGCCCCCACAACTACCCTGTACTGAAGGGAGCTGAGCTAAGCCAATGAGATGAGGGGCCTCCATTCCACTGCCCCCTTTCCAGCTGAGGCTAGGCAGCTGGCAGCTCCATGCTGCTCACTTCCCCCTCCCTCCTTGAGGGAACACAAGTTCCCTAAGGTGCTCTAAAGCAAAGCACCTTCAGTCACATACCTGATTTGACAAGACTTAATTTTTCACACTATCGGCCATTTTTAAAGCACTCTACAGCCATGCACATGTGTTAGGTCAGAGACTAAACATTATATAGTTGCTAAATCCATATTTTTCATTTTTTTCCCCAGCCTGCTGGCGAATACCCGTTATGAGCTACAGCACATTTCTGCATTATCTGGAATATTATACACTTTTCTCCCTACATCCAAGATGCACAGATCATCTCAACCCACTCAGCAGAACTGGTAAGTCCTACACATGGGGCCAAGGTCTAACACTAGTCATACCATACAACTTTACTGATCTATGTGGTTGTACATGCATTTAACTTGGTCCATCCCCACCATATGTGTCAAGAATATAGCTCCTAAAGAAGACATGGTTCTAAACCATCATGGCTTCTATTCCATCAGGTATGCCTGCACCCTCTAATTCTCTTCAATGGAGATTCTACCCAGCAAAATTAGGGGATTCGTAGCTGCAAGAAAGAATCAGTACCCAAGCCTTATACGAAGGATACAGTGATAGCAGTCCAAGAGAAATGTTTATGATAGATTTGGAACCTTGACAATGGCACAACAGCCTTGTTCAGCAGCAGAAATAACTCATAAAGAAAAAGGAACTAAAAGGCAGTGTTGAAAATAATACTGGTGAAAATGAGTTTTCATGACATTTGAGATATTCTAAACCAGCAAAATATATATGGCAAAACAGAACTGTTTAATACAGTACAGTCAAAGCTATTCATGTACAGTTGGCAATTTGTTAAATTCAATACTACCAATGTTATTTTCTCCTAAATAATGTTGACTGGAAAAAGTTTTTTCCTCTCCTTTTTTCCTTTTTTTAAAACAAAAGCAGCAGACATTTGGATCATTTTTACTCCCTTTGTCTGTAATGCTCAGATGCATAAAATAAGAAAAACAAAATTATCTTTCCTACTTTTTCACACAGTGCTTCTGTGCTTAGGTCTTGTCCTACAATGTGAGGTACATCAGGAGACCTCTATACCAGTTAGCGCCGCATAAGACAAGTGATGTCCTGCATGCTTCCTGTTGTAGGAGAGTGGCCTTAGACTGAAAATTCCTTAAGGAAGGAATTGTGTCTTGCTTTATGTTCTGTGAAGTACTGCAAGTTAAGCACACGGATGCTGAAATAAAAATTAATAATAATAGAGTCCCCAATAATGTGTTCCAGATATCAATTCATCCAGATATCAATTCACCTGTCATTGATTCATTTAGCTGCAGGTTTAAGTTCCCAGATTCATACATGGGGAAAGCTAAGGTGCAATATATAATTTAAATGTCTCCAACAAGAGGTATTAGATCATTTAACTAAGTGACATTTTAATATTTTTCTTCCACATCCCCACTGCTTCATAATGATATTGTACCTGTGTTTTTGATTCAGCTACTATAATATATATGAGCTAATTGCACTTAAGAATGACGGGGGGGAGCAGGCAGGGAGGAAGCCCCATGCTTCCACATCTGGGCCTGCTCCCTCCTTCCCTCCTGCTGCTTGGGGTCTGGGCCCATGCCCCACCTTCCTACCACACTGAACTGGCGGGGGGGAAAGGGGAAGGGGAAGGGGAAGAGCGAGCCTGGGCAGCGGAGGACCGGGCCAGAGGGTAGGAAGAAGCTGGGCCACTGTGACAGTGGGGGAGCAGCAGGCCCAGCCTGTGGTGGCAGGGGGATGGGTGGAGTGAGCTCAGGGCCAACACTGCGGAGAGGGATGTGGGGGAGCAGGCTCACTCTTCTTCTCCCCCAGCTGCTGCTGCATTGGGCTGTGTCAGCCTGGGCCGGCTGCTCCCACCCCCACCGGTGCAGTGCCTCAGCTTATAGATTTCATAGATTTCATAGACATCAGGGCTGGAAGGGACCTCAGGAGATCATCGAGTCCAGCCCCCTGCCCAAAGGGCAGGAAGTCAGCTGGGGTCATAGGATCCCAGCA
>NW_017728918.1:55017434-55034386 GCF_001723895.1 Crocodylus porosus | reverse complement strand
TTGGATGCTTATCTTGCTGGGATCCTATGACCCCAGCTGACTTCCTGCCCTTTGGGCAGGGGGCTGGACTCGATGATCTCCCAAGATCCCTTCCAGCCCTAATGACTATGAAATCTATGAAATCTAGTAGGGATCACAGAAACCAGGTAGGACTCCCCTCACTCGCAGCCCATGCGGGGCTGTCTGGAGTGGACACGGGCAGCCCCAAGCAGGCTGTGAGCAGCTGCAGTGTGGGGTGCTGGGCATGGGGCAGGGAGAGGCTGGTTTCTCCCCCACACACACTCAGCACCACCTTGTAACCCGCCCCATTGCCAGGCTTGCAGTTGGGTGGGTTACAAGCTGGTGCTAAGCATGGGGAAAAGTGCCTCCTTGTTTGTCCCATGGCCAGCGCCCCGCGCTGCAGGTACTTGCAGCCTGCCTGGGGCTGGTTGTGCCTGCTTCAGACAGCCCTGCATGGGCTGCAAGCACCTACAACACGAGGCGCTGGTTATGGGGCAGGTGAGGGGCCACTTTTCCCCACACTCAGCACTAGCTTCCCCCCTGCTGGCGAGCAGGGGGTCAGGGCTGTGCACTGCCCCCTCCCGCCTGTACCGCGGGGCTGTGGGGCACTGGGTGTGAGTGGGAGGGGAGCCAATGGGAACATAGGGCCCACACCTGTTTCCCAGGGCCACTGCCAGTGGGGCCCAGAGCAGGGTGGCAGGACCGTGGGCTCCCAGCTGGCAGGGGCTCTATGGAGCCAGACCAGCTCCCCCCTCCCTTCCGGTGCAGCCCAGACCAGCTCCACAGACCCCTGCAAGCCTGCACCCTGCTTTGGGCCCCACTGGTGCTGGCCCTGGGACACAGGTCCCAAGACATTGGGACGTTGGTCCCAAGATGGTGCCCAGGGGGCGGGGCACCTGTCAAGGGCTGGGACTACCCAAGGAGCCCTTGACAACCTGCCAAAACTGGGTAAGTGGCCCTCCGCTCAAAATAATTGCCAACCCGTGTGATAAGGATTCAATCTGGACCTTGGACTGGGGTTGAGTACCCCAGGTTTAGATAATGTATTTGTATAGAATGGTCTGGATTGGGATGATCCTGTCTCAGAGCGTGCGGCAGGACTAAATTACTTCAGAATGTCCCTTCCAGCCTGACTTCTCTATGATTATATGTCTGAGTCACAGATTTGTGTATTCAAGACTGTTAAGGCCATGTCCAAAAACAATACTTGGGCATGCAAAGCGCAAGTTGGCCAAACTTTAGTTATCTGTGTTCAAGAATACAACTGACAAAACCTTACTTATCCTACCTAAGAGTCTGAAAATGCCTACATATTCACCAATACATTTCCCTCGGTAGTAAGCACTGCTACTGAGCATGTCCAATACAGGCACCATCTTGGCAGAATTTGCCATTTGGTATTCACAAAGTAGGTATCCCCATGTTTAAGTCCTATTGTGGGCCAATGACATACAGCAAGTCTAGAGCAGGCTAACATACAGTGTACTAGTGCATGTATCAGTAAAGAGTTCAGCAAAAAGTACAAGCCTAGCAATGGTTATGTTAGTACCATTGCCCACCTTTGATATAACAGTCTAGTAGCTAGAGTAGGTTTAGTTTCTTCTTCATCCTAGGAGGAAGAACTCCCCCTGCTCCTCAGTGAAACTGTGTTACCCTGTATTAAAGAACACAAGACTCGTAAGACGAGAAAGAATGTAAACAAGAGGATGCCTAACTATGGCACGGTGATGGCAGCAATCCTCTGGGAGGGAAGGGACCTGCATTATGTTCTCATCTCCCATCTATGTTATCCAGTGATTCTTGAATGCAAAAAAAAAAAAAAAAGTTCCAGGAGCAGGGACAAGTTTACCTTCTTCCAAGGAGTATTCTTCTTGCTTGGCCTCAAAAATCACTCCCCTGCCTACACTTTCTGGACCTATGAATCTTGCATTTTTTTGCTGTGCACAGCTTCTACAGGACAGTGCCAACATCACAGGCTTGCTTCTAACCTGATGGATAAGGTGCTCTCCTAGAAGGTGGCCCTTTTGAGTTTCAACCCTCAGGCTATGAAGGGAACTGAATCCACTTCTCCATCTTCCTGTTCATGTGCTCTGACTAGTGGGATCATATTTGAAAGCAGAAAGATAGCCAGTGGTATTAGTTTGAAGTCAAGCAGAAGGCAGGGCTGAGTGGCACTTTTGAGACTAATTTGTTCAGAGAGGTATAGCTTTCATAGGTGACAGCCTACTTCACCAACATTCATAAAATGTGACCTGTTATCAAGTTTCTAGGATTACAAGCAAAATGAACAGTTTTACTACGTGCAACCAGACACAGAAAAGAAATTAAACAGCAACCCAGCTTCCTACCCAGCCCAGGCACACAGTCTTAAGGAAAGCAACAGACTTCCACTAACCTCAGGCTTTTGTGTCACCTATGGAAGTGAATTCCAGAGTCAAGGGCCTTCCCTTGAAAACACTTTGCAATTCAAAATACCAGACAATTCAGTCTAAAAACAGCTAGCTCAAGCAACTCATCTCATTCAAATACATCTGTGGATGGATGTGGAGAGACTATTTTTCATATATATAGTCTCACATACACATACATAATCATTTCATATATATGAAATGATTATATAATTAGTATCTATTAGGTAATAGTGCATTACATTATGCATCATTATTATATAATAATACTATTATGTAATTATAGTGCAATAATATCATATAATGTTTACAACCTAAAGGTCAATACTTGATTACCTGTGAAAGGGAGATAATCTCTGGGTAAGATGTCACATGGAAGTAACATGATCAACCCTACCATCCAGATCAGTATTCTAGAAACAGTCAGGATCCAAACTGGATACCCCAAATATAGGGTCCTTGGACAAGAAGCAGAAAATGTCCTCGGTAAAGATGACAATAATGACCGTCACATCTTTTCAATAGATCACCAGAATCATCTCTTTGTTGTCCAGATTTCTATGTCACCTCAGTGCAGTTTGCAACCTAGGTTAGGCAATTATAAAGCAGACAGAAAGTACAGAACAGTGCTCCACTTCCACAGCTTGCTGAAGAAACTCTGGCCACAGACAGATGTTCTATTTCACGGATGGTCAACCTGAGGCATACATGTCACAAGTGGGATGAGGAATCTATGTCTGTGGGACATGTCAGATTGGGGAGGAAGCATGGCACATAGCAGCAGGTAGAGATGGGAGTAGAAAGCAGAGCAACAGATTGCGTAGAAGAAGAAAGCAGGGGTGCCTCCATATTGGCACTTAGGGAGTGTGTGGGACTGACTTTGTGGCACCCCTGCCAAAAGGTTGGTTCCCACTTCTCTATTTTAAGCATTCCAAGTGCCTTTCAAACACTACAAACAGTGTGGGTCCAGACATTCCTACCTGATGAAACTCTTAAAAAATGTCCAAAATGCTTCAAAAATCATAGAATCATAGAACTGAAGAACCAGAAGGGACCTGCCAGATCATCAAGTCTGGTCCCGTGCCATGGACAGGAAGTTATTGGGCTCAGACAAGCTCAACAAGGTGCTTGTCCAGCCTCATCCTGAACACCTCCAAGGATGGCGACTGCACCACCTCTGCTGGGAGTGTGCTCCAAATTCTGATGACCCTTACAAAGGAAAAGTTCTTTCTTATGTCCAGCCTGAATCTACTCTCTATTAGCTTATGCCCATTGGTCCTCGTCCTCCCCTTGAGGTGCCTTCCTGAAGAGTTGCTCCCCTAGATCTAAATGACCCTCAGAAAAACAAGAACATCTTTGAAGCACTTTCTGAAATGTCTGCACCCTCCAGTAGAGTGTGCTTGATTCTCCCACAGTGCTCTGCTCCCTACTCTACCCACCCAAGAGGGATGAGGAAGGGGGAAGGGCAGACAGCTATTGAGTTCTCTCCTGTGCACTTGGCTCTTCTTGGGAATTGCCTAAGACTAGAGACTAAGACTCATGTTGGGATTCCTGCCCTCCAGTCCCCCAGCTGGAAAGCCCTGCCACAACATGGCTTCACAGCCATTCTAAAGTACTCCAGGGTGAGGAATGGCAGAGGGCTAGACTTCTGCATGACACCAAAGTTCTCCCAACTTGAAGGGCTGCAAATAAGAGTGAGATTTGGAGTGCTTCAAATGAACGTCTGGTTATACCCTCATACCAGATCATCTCATTTCCTCCACTGCTTCTGAACACCCATTACAGAAGACTGGTGACAAAATCCCCAGCAACAATCCCAAAGGTGGAAGAGGAGTTGACATAAAATATGTTATTGAATATCTTTAGAAGGAATGTAACCAGTTCAATACATTACTATTCACCCAATGAGGGACAGCTGTAAAAATAAAAAATAAAAACTTAAAGCAAATGGTTCCCAAAACTGCTGACAGAATTAAGAAGGGTTAAATAGCCCTTGCTGAACTATATACTACTGCAGCTAGACTACTAATGGGACCTCAGCTAGCTAAATTACATCTCAAGTGTCTCTACAGCGCACAGAGATTTCAGTGAATACAGTACAGACATGCTAGTTGTACACATAGAATCATGGCCATTTATATTCTTATTCTTAGCTTTCCAGCTATGCTTCTAAAAGACACTGGTTATTAAGAAGTTTATCTCAGAAAATAGTAGAACTTTAGAAAACTGTGGTGATTATTTTCTGTTTCTAGAGCAGGAGGCTGCTTTAACATTTTGGAATTAGTGGCTGCTTTAATGAAACCACAGCCAGAACTGCAGTGTTCACTTTCCCCTCACTCCCAAACACCACTGCTGCAGAGTATTTTCAAGGGAAGGTCCTTGACTCTGGAATGGGGCTGGAGCCATGACTGACATTAAGCAGTGGAAGGGCAGATGCTGTGAGTGGCTGGTAGGGGAGTAGGCACCAGGGGAGCAGTGACAGTGCAGGGGGAGGCAGCAGCTGAGGTTCCAACTCTGACCCTAAGTCTGGGTCAGGGCTGGAGTCAGAGATGCAGCAGCCCTGCCCCTCACTCAATTGCCCTGTACTCAAATCCAAGACGAGGTGTTTTTTCTTTCATGTTAACTGGGGGGGGGGCAGGGGACTTCATCTTGGATTCAGGTAAATATGGTATTAACAATGGAGTTGCATGAATATAATCAAATCGATATTTTCTTTTTTTGAGAGTAAAACAAAGCTGTGCACATTAACTTCCTGTTAGAGGATAAAGGCTTTAAAAAAAAATCTTAAACATAAATAAGAGACTAAAATAGGAAATTGTTCAAATTCAATAAAAATAGATTCATTTTCCTGTGCTGATCTTGCACAGCAAATTATTTACAAACATATAAATAGCAGCAATGTTACTCCAGACCCATTGAAAAATCAAAATGGCATCACAGAAGAGAAATGGCACAGCATAGCTTACTATTACCCATACTGTAACTGAATGAATGAAATGTAAGTGGAGATGTGTCAAGCTACCTGACACTTGCTAGTCAGCTTAATAGGATACCCCCTAGTTTCCTGTAGTATGGGTACCAGTGTTCTGCTACTCACAGCATGCCAGGTCTATTTACATAGCCTATGAGGCAGGATGAATATATAAGTCATATTACATCTGGTAACACTTGGGTGTTTAGAGCTACATAATCTGACACAATGTGAAAGAAGGAGATTTAAATGAAAAGAATGTATTAAAGATGCTGTACCTGGGCAGCTGAGATAAAGTGAATTAGTTATGGTGACAGGTTTTGAGGTCCTGACCATCTTTCATTATAATCCCACCATGTCAAATTACAGTGACTTTACCCTCCTTACTGCCAGCCTCTTATTAATTCATTATCTTTTCTAAAAAGCAAATCAAATATTTAGATAAATATGTGAAAATAGGGAAGACTTCAAACAGAATTTTTCCCAGAATAAATAAGAAAAGCTATACATTTAACAAACTGCAGAAAATTATATGTACTGTACTTAAGTGTGGTTCATACCTCAAAATGGAGGTAATCAACAACAGAAAGATTGTTCCCTTTAAGAAATACTAATTAACATTAAATCATGTTTCAAACTCCCACAACACAACCTGGAGCATCCCACCTAATATATTCAAATGCTCATAAAGTTAGTTTAAACTCCTATAAAGTTCAATTTTTTTTTGAAAAAAACGTTTTTCTCCAATATGAAGATAGTTTTTATTTATGTACCAATCTATTGCTTTCTTCCTGACCTCCAGACAGATGAGCTGAAACAATCTAGGAGAAGCCTGATCTGTTGCTATTATTATTAATAAGATGTTACCTCTTCAACCCAATCAAATTTACACATAAATGTTGCTAAATATGCCATATTTAATTGTATCCATAGACATATCAAGCTAATAAACACATCCATTGTAAATGGAAGCAATGTGCCGGGAGATGGGACACATCGTTTTTTACCTCTGTGGCAAGTTACAAGGTATTCCTGATGTTTCCAATGTTGTTCCTTGTAGTTGAGCTTGAGGGTTTGAAGTACAATTTTGAGAATTCTTTCAGTTAACTATTGCCCAAGTTTGATGGCATGGGAAGCCTCTACCAGTCTGATATTCCTGTCTAACTTGTTAAAAAATGTGTAACCTAGGCCTTGCAGAGCCGTTCTCATGTATGTAGCCATCCAAGCCCAAATAAAGAATGAAAGTGGAAGAGAAAAGTGAGCAACTTTGGGGTTTACCTCTTTTTGTCTCTAAGGAAGAAAGGAAAAGCCGCCTGACCAGCAGGCTGAAAAGAAGCAGGGAAGAAAAATAACTCACTTGGATTTTCAACTTCCCCAAAAGAAAAAAGAGAAGAAAAAATGTTATTTCTTTCCACAATTTACCTTCCACTTGTTATGAGCTGCTGTTTACAACTATCACCCTCGTTCTGCTATTTTGCACTGCTCCTTCTACTGCTTATTTCCTTATCTAGGTCAGGTACAGACATTACACATTTTCCAGTTTAGGTGGTTGGAAACCATCTATACCTGTAACAGGACAGAAGTTCAGAACACACAGACCGCTTTAAAATGGCAGATCCTGGTCTAAGATATACCTGGATCAATGTGGTATTAGACTTAATTGAGACCAGTGAGTCAAATCTCAGTACCAGGTTCACTCCCAAATCAAGGTAGGTCAAAGTCCTACAGCATCCCAGTTGCCTTTGTGGGCTCCTGGTAGCCTTCCTTCACATGGAACTATGCAGGCTGGAGATGCCTGCCATAACGGCTGCTGATGAGGGAGGTGGGGGAAGGGGGACTGGCTAATAGCCTAACTGATAGAGCTGAGTTAAAATTAGTTGTTGTTTTTTTAATTTTCTACTCCCTTGATGGCCATTGGGAGAGGGATTGCAGAGAGAGGGTGGGAGGGTGGGTGGGGGTGTGTGTGTGTGTGTGTGTGTACACGTTTGAGAGAGGCGGAGGGAGGAACAAGGAGTGCAGGTGATAGGGAGAGTGTGCAAGGGAGAAAGTAAAATAATCTTTTCAAATCATCTCCTCCCTCTTGTTTTTATTTTGCTCTCCCCTCCCCTTCCCTCCCAACAGTTCCTTGCTTCTCTCAAAAGATCTCTGGGCTGTGAAAGACATTGGCTGCCATGGGAAGATGAAGAGGCTCCCGTCATCCTCTTGCCGGGTAGTAAGGTGTCCCGGGGGGACAAGCAATAAATGGGACTCACCTGCGGCTCCCGAGAAGAGGCACACGAGGCGGAAGAAGGAGCCCGCGCGGCTCATTCACTGCGCGGCTCGTTAGCTGCGTGTTTATCAGATTACGCCCAGCCGGTGACATTGTGAAGGAACGCCAGCCGCTGAGGCTAAAAATGATGGCTGCAGCTGCAAAAGGGGTGGATTGCTCCAGCGAGGAGCAACGCCCAGCCCCATTGTCTAGGGAAGCGGCTGTCGCTAGCACGGCGGCAGCAGAGCTGGCAGGGGCTCCAACGGAGCGAGGACAGACCTCGCAGCTGGGAATGGCCCCAGGCATCACGGGCATTGAAGGCACGGCTCTGGAGGACGCGCCGGATGGAACCCCAGAGGGCAGCGTGACCCACAGGTGGGGTGCTGGGCCTACAACAGGCAGAAGCGGCCACACTAGGCAGGAGAGACTCCAGGAGAGCCCTAAAGGGGTACAGCTGGGGCGGGCATCGCCGCCAAGTTCTAAGGCAGTGAGCTGGAGGAGGGACCAGTAAAGCAAGGGGCCAAGGATGGGCCAGGAGGGAACCGTAAAGGGTGTAGAATAGGTTGCTCAGCAAGGGGAGTAGCTGAGCAGGTAGCTTTTCCTTTTGAAGTTTGAGTTATTGGGTAACCCTGGCTGAAGGAGCAGAGCTGGGGCAATGACCTTATAAAGTAAGGTTGACGGGGTCTCGGTGAGACCAGAGTCTATACGGGAAGTCCCGCCTGGTGCAGGAAGGGGAGTAGGCTAGGAGGACCGTGAGTCGAGCTTGCTGGTGAGCACCACAACAGGGGTAATGGCCATTTAGGGGCAGACCAGAAAGTATCATTCTACGGCTGGGGAACAAGGACCAACAGAGGAAGGATGCACTAAAGGTGGCGTGAGGCCGGGGTGCAGGGGTGGTGGAGCCTCGTGAAGTGACCATCGGGGGATCCTGGGCCACGGAGTGTATCGCTAACCGACCCTTAACACTGAGGAACACCAAGTCGTGGCGGGCGAGAAAGAGGTTGGGGGCACGGGGAAAAGAGAACTGCCCCGACACCTAAGAGATCCCCACAGGTGTGTGACATCTACCTACAGGACCAGAACTGCCCAAGAATGGGTAATCAAAGCCCGGTGGTCACATAAGGTTGCACTGGGCTTGTCCTTTTTAAATTTCTTTTAAATTCTTTTTAATTTTTCTCCTCCTACCTTCACCATTGTGATGATTGTGAATCACTGCTTGGGTTATTTTTCCTCCTCCTCCCTCCAGGTCTCCAGCACAAACCCAGCTGTTCCCCATCTCCCTCCTTGTTTCTCTGCTGGCCAAGGCAGCATCTCCATTTTGAAGCAAGATTAAAGCGAGTGCCCCTCTTCTCCATCTCTGTGAGGGCAGTGGCTGTGGGGCTGGGTGTGTCTGCCATGCTCTCATGGCTGATTCCCACTTCCCCTCCCTGTCAGCAGTCAGTGACAGGTAGCTCCAGCCCACACAGCTCCCTATCCCTGCACCTGTTCTTGGGAGGCAAGGGAGTTTCTTGGTGGGCTCCCACACAGCCACCAAGAGACTTCCATGTCTCCCACAAGCAGACCCAATGACAAGGAGGAGACCAGGCTGGAGATGCCTGTCACTGACTCAACAATACTCAGCAATCCCTGGCATCCCAGAGAGGCTGCAGGTCATACTGGGAAACAAGTTCAAGCATCCCCACCCATGCTCAAGTACCCCCCAGTGCAGGCAGCCCCACCCCCATACATACACCGAACAGCGAACTTCTTTTCTGTTCACTCCCAGACTAAACTAAGGTGCTTACAGAAACCCGTACAGGTTTGATCAACTTTACCTCAGGCTTTTTGAATGTCTGTACTTAGTTCTAATGAAGTAGAAGAGAACAAGGAGGGAGGCACAAAGAGCAGCTGGTGATAGAAGCAGCATGTTCACAGTGGTTGCATACATTGGTAGAGGAAAAAGAAGAACTAAGTGTTGCCAACCTCAAGAGATCAGAAGTCATATAGCAGACCAAAAAAAAATGTGCTCCCAAAATAACATGATTAAAAAAACCCCCAAAAACCTAAACTCACCAAGCTATTCATGGTTTTTAGTCTCTCTTTAGACTTTTTCTCTCTTCTTTACTCCTCTGCCAGTCTATGCATGTTAAATTCAGATTGAAAAATCAACCTTTGATGCACATAAAATATAAGCCTCCCCTGGCTCTTCAAATGTAAACTCCACTTTCCCACCCCCCACCCTGCCATACATTTTACTGCCGTCTTAACTCTCTCCCCTTCTACTTTTCCACAAGAACCCCACATCCATCATGTATCAACGCTATAAAATGCAGCACGAAAAAGAATAAACATCCATAAAAATCAAAGTACTCTTACTATGTATCAAGTTTTCCACAACTGTCTCGACAACATCTTGCTAACTGCTGAAAAACCCTAACCCAAGTAGAACTTTCCATTACTCAGCACAATAATTATATGAGAATCCTCATACATTTTAAAACATTATTACCTCTTTATATAATCTTCATCACCTATCACATATATATATATATATATGGCTTAGTCTGTTTGTCCTTCTGTCTGTCTGTAACACTCTTGGGGGGCATGGCTCCCAGCAGGGTGTTGCTCCAGCCACTGCTATGTGCAGGGTGAATTGGACATCAAGAACGACAGTGAGGACAGAGCACCACCATGATGGTGAGGACAAACAGGATGGAGTGAGTGGGGGGCATGGCACAGGGCTGGATATGGAGCAGAGGGGGGAAAATGACAGTGGGGACGGAGCGCTGTCATGATGGTGGGGACAGATGGGATGGAGCCCCCCCACCCTGCTCCTTGGAGGTGGTTGTGCTGGGTGGTGATGGAGGGGGACAGAAGAGGTGACAGGGATGAAGTGGGATGGAGGGGATGAAGCGGGATGGAGGGGATGAAGCCAGGGGGCAAAGCTAGCACCGTTGGCCTCACCCCTCTTCCCCCCCAGCCCTGCTCCTTGGAGGTGGTAGCAGTGTGGGGTGGTCGCAGAGCCTCGCTCCCCTGCCCCCCCACAATCCTCGCCATCATTCTTGATAGGCAATTCGCTAATGTGTGCGTGTGTATTACATTACACATACATACACACACACACAAAAATATTATAAATATATATATAAATTATCCAATAAGTACAAGAAATGTAGCTTTAAGACATGTCATTTCAATTATCATTAATTGTCCAATTAGCTAAAGATGACCATCTTGCTTGTTTCAAGCCCCGACAGAATTTATTATATGACAGGAAAATATGTAAACTAGTAGCCTTTCATCATGTTACCACAATACACATTAAAAAGAAAAAGAAAAAAAACAGCTCAGACTTACTTGGGTAACAGTAAAATCATGAGTCCTAAGAACACAGAGAACTTCTGAAACCCACCATTAACATCATCCTTACAGAAAGTTCTACAGAACTGAACAAAAAAATGCTAAGTTTTGTCTAGGTCCTTAGAGTAACTGCTGTATAAACTTTTTACATATCTATGGAACCCAATTTTAATTCTGTTTTCTAAGAAGGACAGATCTGAGAAGAGGATCTGCCAAGTAAATAATACAAAAATTTAGAGGAATCAGGAAATGAACCTATGGGAGGAGACATTGGGAGCAGCTGGCAGGATAACTCTTGCCAGCTGCTCCCAATGTCTCCTCATTCAAATGCAAATACAAATTTTAAGCTCAATTCCTGGAAGGAGAGACAGAAAAGTTAAAGACAGAGAAGCATGAAGAAAGAAGAATCAGTTTAAAATGACTAAAAAAAGTCATGTAATGCAGAACGAATAAAGGAGAATACATACAAAGAAACATGGTCTTTTTTCAATGGAATTTATATCCGAGTAAGGACTGCAAAACCCATCTTATATTCACGGTTCAACCTAATTTTAATTACTGCTGGACCAGACCCAATATCTCCTGAAATTACTGGAACGATGCCTACTAACTTCAGTGAGAACTCAATCAGTTTGTCTGTATTCCCGGACTCCAAAAATGACAACAGAGAGCACACCTAAAGATAAACAGATGTATTTTTCAGTAAATGCAGTACTTAGTAATTCAGCCCCTTATTATTTACCTGCTTTTTGTTTGAAATAATAAGAAAGACATTTATGGATAAAGTAATATTTTACTTACTTAGTGTCTCTGATAAGAGGTGTACTTCCCAGTTTAAAACAGGTGTTTTCACCTCCACATGATGCCTGTTTTAGAGAAAAGCTTTCTGCTAGATCAAAACCTGTAAAATGTAATATACTGTATTAGTTCATTCTTTAATACAGTTTATAAAACTGGGGTAAGATATTGATTTTTTAGCATGTGTGGTGTTTTTCTAATAAATTGACTCACAGGCTATTTCAGTTCCTAGTGCTTTAGATCACAGAAATAAAAACTGAATATTTTCTCAATGGAGGGGTAGGAGTGTGAAATTCTCTTAGCACTTGACCTTGCAACCTCTTAGGAATGCAGTGGCTGTTTTCCTACCATGTGAACTAATGAGAATAACTATCCTGCAGATCTACAGTATATTTGGGAAGCAAATATAAATGCAGATTAATTTAGCAAGCGAGTAGGGAAGATACTTCATATATAGAATTTAAACAACAAGCTATAGAAATAATGTGTTCTGACCTTAATCAAAGATATTTTTCTGAAATGTATATTCATTTCATACAGTTTTAAAACCAGTTGCAATACGGCCAGAATTTTATTCACAGTTCGTAATAACTTTAGATTCTCTACTTACCTGAAACACCAAGTAAGCTACTTACCAAAAACATTAAGAGCTTCTCTGTGGATTTGTGTAAACTGATGTCTGTCTGCACTCATCATAGGACACACTGCAACTACAAAAGAATAGAATAGAGTCTACCTCATCAAATGTTTGCAAATAAAAATTAATCATATACAAAGGTATTCATTATGGCAGTGATATAGAACTACAAAACAACATAGACCAAAATTCATTTTTGATTGCTATGAGTACTCCTTTCTCTATATTTAGGGGCAAAGAATAAACAAAGCTACACTATTCAAATGGTGATTACATTTTAGTGTTTAACACATATTCTCACAATTATAGTTAAAAACATATATTATCATGTTTAATTTAACTGTGATTAAATTAAACACATATTCAAGATACATATTTTAAGGGAAATAACATTATTAGAGTTCATCTAAAATGTCAAAAAACATGACATCCATAAGCTTTGCGTTTTTTGTGTTGGTGTACACTTAACTTTGGAAGACAGCAAATTTAACAGTAAATGTTACTATGAAAAGAAAAACATACTATAAAAGCATGCGACTGGAAATGGACATGTTACTTGAACTGAAGAAAACATTTGTTTCAAAACGTTTGTTAAAAAGGTTAATGTCATATTACATAAGCAATATAAACAATGAGATTTTCATGATTTAGATTTTTAAAAGACTGTTATAAATTAAGCAATTTTTCATTAGGGATTGTTCTGAGTGTATGCTAATGTGTTTTTCTGTTGTAAATAAGCAGAATGTTCTAATATTTTAACGTAGTACACATTCAGAGGCCAACAAGCTGGTTACATTTAACAACTTGTACCATACCAGAATATAGGAAACTAACAATTTCATGAATTATACTAAAAGTTAATTTGACATGTACACATACAATTGAACCCCCCTAGATACATAGTAAAATAGAGTCTGTACATTTGAAAAAGCTGTATCTTTTTTATCAAACTCATGCAAATAGTGCCACTGAAAACTATTGAGACTACTGCATGTAATAAAAATAAGCGGGATTGGGATTATTAGTTGGCAGGCATAGAACTGTGTTTTAAATAAAAATGTAAAGCACCTAAAAATACAGCCATAATAAATTGAGGGTTTGTCAATAAGGAAGACAAGGAGCTTTACAACATGTCAGTCCAGCAAATAGGAAAAAGGAACCGTTTAGCACTAACCTGGGAAATCATCTATATTTAAAGATTTCAAGAACTTGGGTGACTGAAAGTTGACCTGAAAAAATGGCTACATTTGTAATTTTAAAGTGCCTGAAATACTACATTCACTCTGTAAAAATACAAAGACTATATACTTTTTCAAAAATCTTAAAGTTAACTGCATGTATTACTGTATCCATCATAAGAATTAGCGTAAGTGGCTAATTAGAAGCGGCTGGTAAATTTATAGCTGGAAGATAACATTTACATTGAAAAGTAATTACCTAACAAAGTTAACTAAACCAATGTTGACCTTATCTGAGGAATGTTTAAACACAGATTGGACAAAAGTCATGCTATGAAAAAAACCACTGAATTCTGCTAGACACCCCGCTTCCACTGTCTAACCTACCATGAGCTAGGTTCTACCCAAAGCACTCATAGTTTCTGTCCTAGTGAAGGTAGGGAACAAAGACTACAATACAGGGCTCTCTACCACATGGAGTGAAACCTGTTTAACTGAGCAAGCTTCCCTCCCTCTCTTTTGCTCTCCTCTTCCTCACCCCTGCTCTGTGGACCAGCTTCAAAAAGAGAGCTAGAGAGTGCTCTGAACAATGCCTACCCCAAAGTCTCATAATTAGATCATGTTGCAGGGAACTGGGAGATAAAGGACCAAACTTTCTCTAGTTGAGAACGGCCTACAACTTGGTTTCCTGCTCTCTGAGCAAGCACCCTAAACTTAGATGGAGGGACTGGCCTTTACTACTGGTGATTTACTTTTAGTAGGCAGTACGTATGTGCTACAAACAGAATCAGAATCTAAAAGTCGTGTCAGTGTCAAAATTTCACTTATATGCACATGCTATTTAAGCACATAAAGGTGAAATAGCATTTAGCCCTCAGTTTGAGATAGGGGCATAAATTATAATGGCATGTCACACGGCCATATATAGAACATATATTCTATATTTCCATTTATTTTCACCCCCATTCCTCCTTGGGATTAAAGATTCAGGACAGAAATATTAAAATCACTTTGTAATGTGTATAATCAAAGTAGCCAGAGATAGCTAATACAGTATTCTCCTTGAGCAAGAGAACTGTCCATTTCCAGCATCAGCCACCTGCCAGACCCTTGCAAGGGAAGAGAAGAAAGCTTCTCAGGGACTTTCCAGGTGGGAACTGCATTAAGCAGAGAAAGCTGTAGCCTTTTGAAGCAGATCTCTGCTATGCTTGATTCTTCACTGTGGTATGGTCATTGGGAACTTATGCCAATGCTGTAAATCAAAGCTGCTTGAAATTACACAGATGCTCCGCAGCTGAGGATTAGGGAGTTGCAGCTGGCTCCCTCTGGCCATTTTCTACTATGTTCAAATAAAGAATCAAGTGCTAATATCTGTGCTATCCAGCTGATTGCAGTGATCCTTTACCTGCTCAAGACCTGGGCTTATTTTTATCAAGGGCAAAACAGTCACAGGAAGAACAGTGTGCCGAGGACACAAACACTGATTCCCTGGTCGTATTCCACATAGCCACAAAAATGGAAAGGGTTACTGCACTTCTATCTTACTTTAGGCTATGAACTGATGTCACTTATGTCCTGGGAGAAAGCCTTTGTCCTAGAATTTTATGCAGCCCCTGCCCTGCTTCAAGTCCTTCTAAAGTATCCCAAATACAAAGTACAAACATTTTTCCTGGGACATTTTGTTGTATGTCTGTACAGTTACTGTGGTTTATTCTGGGGACAGGTTCATCAGGCAGTGTGCTCTCACTGCCACATAATAGCAAAGATGCGTCGTAAAAGGGCAATGTGTAAAATACTGAGCCACTCCTCTACTGATCAGTCCTTGGTCAAGCAAAGCAACTGCTGTCAGCCTTAATGATGACCCCATTGGCTCAATGGAATATTCTGCTGAAGAGTTGAGGCAAAAGATAACACTACTGAAACCAGTATCTTTCCATGCATGCTCTTTTTATAAGAAGACTGACAAACTTCAGTTTTATAGATTGATGCAAATTCTGCTTTACAGTTATGTTCTATGGGAAGGAAGTGTCTAACAGGATTTTAACTACTGCTGGAAGAACCTTGTATATGCCACTTGTATCATGGACTGCTTAGCAAATTTCACTAGAAGAGTGGTCTACTTAGAGAGCCTGAATAAAAAATTCTTAACGTTGAACCAGCATACAGAAACTGTGGGCCTGTGTCATCACTCATTTGTACAGCAGGACAGAGAACAGCCCTGCCCCTTGACAGGTGCCCTACCCCCTGGTCACCATATTGGGACCAATGTCCCAATGTCCCAGGGCCAGCACTGGTGGGGCCCAAAGAGGCGCACAGGCTGACAGGGGTCTGTGGAGTCAGGCTGCGCTACACCAGCAGGGAGAGGGAGGAGCTGGCCCAGCTCCATAGAGCCCCTGCCAGCTTGGACCCTGCGCTCCTGCCACCCTGCTCTGGGCCCCACCAGCACTGGCCCCGGGACACTGATGCAGGCCCTGTGTTCCCACTGGCTCCCTGCCCACTCACATCCAGTGACTCCCAGCCCCGTGATACAGGCGGGGGGCAGTGCACAGCCCCAACCCCCTGCTCTCCAGCAGGGAAGAAACTGGTGCTGAGTGCAGGGAAAAGCAGCCCCTTGCCCACCCCATGGCCAGCACTCCCTGCTTCAGGTGCTCGCAGCCCACACGGGGCTGTCTGAAGCAGGCACAGGCAACCCCACACAGGCTGCAAGTGGCTACAGCGCAGGGCGCTGGCTATGGGGCAAGCAAGGGGCGGCTTCCCCCACCCCCCCACGCTCAGCACCAATTTGTAACCCGGCCCCACTGCCAGCCTGGTCTCCTCGCCTGTCAGTGGCAGCAGCTGCAGCCCCCCCCACTTGCCGTGCTGGGCAGCATTGGCTGCTGCTGCGCGCCCGGAGCTCGCACACTGGGCAGCCCAGAGGCGGTGGTGGCAAACACTGGCCAGCACGGCAAGCGGGGAGGCCGCAGCTGTTGTTGCCACGTGCAGCCCTGACTGGTGAGCCCGGAGTCAGTGAGGGGCCCAGACTGGCAGTGGGGCTGGGTCATAAGGTGGTGCTGAGGAAAAGTGGGGGAAAAATGGCCCCTTGCCCACCCCATGCCTGGCGCCCCACACTGCAGCTGCTCGCAGCCCGCCTGGGGGTTCCTGTGCCTGCCTCAGACAGCCCCGCGGGGGCTGCGAGCGGCTGCAGCACACGGCGCCAGCCTTTGGGCAGGCGAGGGCCCACTTTCCCCTGACCCACACCCAGCTTTTCCCCAGGCCACTTTTCCCCCAGGCTCTTTCCCTGCCCAGGGTCCTCCCCTGCCCTCCCCCCCACCTTCCCCGTTACCTGCAGTTCTGGCATGGGGCAGCTACGTGGTCCCAGGCCAGAAGCACCGGC
>NW_017728918.1:55012809-55017334 GCF_001723895.1 Crocodylus porosus | reverse complement strand
GGCCAGGTGGGCCCTGCTGTAGTAGGAGCCGGCCGGACTTCCTGTCATTTTTGACAGGAAGCAGGGGCAGATGAAAATTAATTTTCTAAATATTTTAGGAAAAAAATCCAGCCCACAGGCTGTATTCTGCTCATGTTGTAAGTGTCTTTAGTATGTTCCAAGTGTAACTTCATCCTTAGTCACGTTTCTCACAGATCAGCCAACAAAGTTTAGCAGTCCCATGTTAAGAGAAAGGTATTAAGTTGAAAAGGCTACAGTAATCAGAGAACTTAAAAAAATATATCAACATCTGAACACAATTTTAAAATAATTATATTTCTGGACCATTATAAAGAAGGGCCACATCCATACTGTGAGAACAAAAACTCCTACCAATCAAAGTCTGCTTAATTTTACAATGTAAAAAAATAAAACAGTTAAGAGAAACAAGTTATCCTTAATATAGTTAGGTTTAACATACAGCTGTGGAGAACTCCATGAGCTCCAGAGCCGAAACCCTATACTCTCCCTTAGATTTGCTATATTTTATTTTTAGAAGTAATCACTTCCCTCCAGTAAATGGTTAGTACACCAGCAGTCCTGCCCAAGCAAAAATTGAAAGGAGCCCTACTTTGAATCAAATAGATATTAACACACACAACAGCGCTTAAGGAAGACTGCTGCAAGCAGGTTCATGTAGTCTGTCATATTCTTCAACATCTGTTTTTTCCAGTCCTGACATTTCTTTACTCAATGTAATATTAATTACATGAAGTAACTCCCAAGGCACATTCAGAATGCAAACTCAAAAACAAGCCTCCTCTTCCCCATGAAAATCCACATATGTAATTTTACGTTTTTGCATAAGAGAACTCTTTCATTTAAAAAAAAAAAAAGCCTCTTATTAATTCCACACTTTATTTTGAATTCTCCTTAATTTTAGATTTTCCAAAGAAATGTAGTAGGGGGACTGTCAGAGTACTATAGCAACACAGTCTGTGAATCAACTGATGTAAACACTGTTGGGATAGCACTGACTGAGTAGTAAGTAAGGTGATTGGAAGCAAATGGTTCAGACAGAAGTGACAGTTTTCACCCAATCTGGACACTAAAAGAGCTCTATAGCTATAACCAAACAAAAGTGCATAGTGGCAAAGCACTTTAAAGGGCCTGATCCCATAAAAACAATCCTGCATGAGGGTTCAGATGAAAACGTTTCAAAACATGGTGTCTTCAGTAACTTCTGTCTGTAATGCCTCCCAGTCTGTTGCTGCTTTCAGAATGGAGTTCGGTCTGGGTTGTTTTCAGCATATGCTGGAGGGTGGGGCGGGTAGATTGGAGCTTCCCCAAGGTCGGCAAGCTCCAATCCATTCATCCCACCCTCCAGCAGTGGCTAGGGAACCCCTAGAACAAACTCCCTCTGCTACAGAAACTTTCCTCCTCTGAAAACAGCATGGGCTGGCAGGGAGAACAGGACCATTATGGGGAAACCAGCTGCAGGATTCAAGCCAGCAGCTAGATTCCCCTCACCCCTGGAGCCAACAGCAAACTTCTGTTTGGTCCAGGGGATCATTGTATCTCAGAATACTTCCTGCAAAGCCTTTTGAGTTACAGTGGGGAGCTGCATTTCTGTCTGTGCCAAAAGTGAGACAGGACAATCAGAAGAAACTGCCAGTAGAGTTGCCATGAAGAGAGTAGAAGAGCAGAAGTAGGAGCAGGACAACCATACAAGAGGACATGACCTTGAAGGAGAACTAAGGGAGACAAAGTGATTGAAAGAAGAGAAAGCTAAAAGAACTTAGATCTTTCTTCCTTCAAATGCCTCCACTCTTCCTCACAACCTAAATACCCTAGTCTTCTATGACTAGCTTACATTTTACCTGGAATGCTTTATTACAGGGGCGGGCAATTATTTTGGGCAGAGGGCTGCTTACTAGTTTTGGCAAGCTATTGAGGGCTGCATGATAGACAGCCAAAGGCAGATAAATATTAATTTTCTAAATTTTTTAAGGGCCCCGCAGGCCAGATAGAATGGCCTGGTGGGCCGCATCCAGCCCCTGGGCTGCATTTTGCCCACTCCTGCTTTTTTCCTAGGAGAGAACTGCACACTTCCTTCTTTCATTTTAAAATATATTTAAATTACATATGCTGTTGATTATTTGGGAGTCTTCTACAATCACACATTTCCATAATCACAGATTTCCATGATTTTAAAAATGTCCTTCTTCAGCTCTGCACTGAAGAAACTAGACATGGCAAGCAATTACACAGCTCCAAACAGTAAGAGAAAATTATTGCAGGGTTATTAAATGAGGTTTACCCTCTTCCAGAGGTTTAGAATAGGACATTTTCAAAGCCTTTAGCTTTGAAAGAGTTTGAGGTTCAACCTCAGATTCTCCACCATAGTGTACTGTTACCCTATGTCAAAATTATAATTATGATTATGATTTGTATTCCACTAGCAGTTGGAAACACTAAATACAGTGGGGTTTAATTTTCAGAAGCACTGAGCACCCAGAGCTCGAGTTTTTTTCAAACATACTTTTTATATTTCTCTGAAAAGATATAATAGTTTCTATTTATTTTTTAATAAGTAGAAAGCCTTATAGCTGCTGTCAATGTTAGGCAAGTTGCAGAAGGTTAAAATGTATGTTGAAACTCTAGCCAGTCTCAGGAACCTAAGAAGTCAGTATTTGGTCCAATATCACACCACATGGTCCCTTTTACAAGCGCACAATTGATTTATTTTTGGGAGACAGTAAATTCCAGGAAGAAGAGTCAAAATACAGGATACTAAAAATAAAATGGAGTAACTGGCAGAAAAAAAAGATGCTGCTTTAAAGAAAAGAGCTAGATTAGTGACAGATAGCACAGAAGGGAGCCCAGAAAGGAGAGGTAGAGGGAATTCATAAAAGACATACCAAACTTTAACTCGGCCAATTTGCTAGAATATTATAACTCTTTCCTCCCTCTGCCTTCATTCAGGGGCAATTATCTGTCTTTGTCTACATCCATGAAGTACATGCCATGCTTTTGAGCTTTTAATAATGCTAGTAAGAACAATTGTTTTTCCAGGCTTAAGGCCTAGACCCAGTGCATTACAGCTGTATTCATACTATGCTAGATCATTTAAGCTCAGGTTTAATGTAAGATGTAAGAAATTGAGAAAGTAGCAAGGGGGCACACAGCAAACCTATTAAAGCTTAGAACTTCTCCCAGACGTATTTTCCTATATGCAGAATAGGAATACTACCTTTCAATACCTCAGACATGGACTCTTCAAACAGACATAGATCATAGAGCTTATGTGACCCTTACTTGATTTATTTTCTGTGCAAAATTATTATCTATTATTACTATTATTTGCTGACCTCTGTCAATATTGAGATTTATGATAAGGCTTTTTTGTCTGTTTAACAAAAGCTAAGTACCTGTTTTGTCAGTGACTGCCACAGAAGCAGAAAAAGGAAGGAGGAAGATTGCCATCCAAAGCCAAATTATGCCAAATCCAATGTGCTTCATCTCCCTGTGGACACATGTGAACAAACAGCCACAAATCTGAAACAGAAAGTGAGTGCTTTGGAAACAATTTCTTTTATTCTCCCTTCTCTGGTCCCCCACCAAGAAACCGCAAGAATATCTTAATTGTAAAGAAAAGAGAAAGTCGCTGGCTGTATACCGTGCGTATCATTCTTTTGTGTTAAAGAGGCCCTGAAAAAAGGTCACAGGCTCATTTAAATTTAGGATTGGGTGATAAATATATTCCTATGGTATTCATTTTGCTTTGTGAGTAATATATTTTCAGCCATGCTAACTCATGAACATTAGCTACAAAGCCACTGAATTAGCATTTTATTAGCAATGACTACTCTCCCCCCCCCCAGACTTCTGCTCTTAAATACTTTTGTTGAACTGGTTGGTGCTGCAACGCTGCAGACTGAATGGCTGCTGAGGAATGAGGGAAACTGCTCATTCCTTTGATTAAACTCAAAATGAAGTGAAATGTGACATGTTGCGTCTTCGTAACAGATGCAAGTCTCTGGAGCAGCCTGGTCTGAATTATCTCCTGAAAAGATAATTATATTTGCCCAGCACAATAACTTTGCCCTCTAACCACCACATTAAGTTTCCTCCGAGGCAGCAACAACCAAGAGGAAAGTATGGATTTACAACAATAAAACAACATTTCCCCTCCATGCTGCAGTCCTGCAAGGTGAGGCGGGAAGGAAGAAACAAGACTGCACCTGGTAGCTTGGCTTGAGACCTGACCTCTGCGTCCTTCTTTCCCTGATGCATTATGGGGGGAGGGGGGATGCATCTGGCTCTACAAATCTGAAACAAAGTTTGCTTTGAAGAAGTGGAAAGTATCACACGGGAGAGGTAAGTGCTGCGACGTCTGTGACTCAGGGGCGCGAGTCCCTGCACCTGCCTTTCGAGGAGCTTGTCGAGCCCGGGGCAAGGCGGAGGGCGTTTGCCGGGGCGGCTCGGCCATCCCGTGCCGGCTGCCCGCGGCTGAGCTGAGCGCCCGGGGGAGCGAGAGGAGGGC
>NW_017728918.1:54996867-55012671 GCF_001723895.1 Crocodylus porosus | reverse complement strand
GGGGCCGTCACGTGCGGGCACCGGCTCCCCCCTGCCCCGGGCCAGCTCCTTTCTCTCGGCGCCCCCCGCTCCACCTCACCTCGCCAGCGCAGCCCGATCCCCGGGCTTGGGCCACTGCACAGGGACTCCTTGCCTCTCGGCCACCCGCACACACGCGCCTCGGGGGCGCCGTGCCCAGCCGTGGCACGGGGAAGTCCTCTGGGTCACTCTGGGCATGCACTAGGGGCGGCTGGCATCACACACACACCAACAAAATCATTATAAAATCACAGCGCGGGGGGAGTGCATGGAGAGAGGGCAGAGACATCACACTGACACAACCTGAAATAAACTTGGCTGGCAAACCAAAGGAACAAACACAAAGACTGTGATGGGGAAGGAGGGAGGGTGTATGTGGCTACACATCTGAGCTGCCTGCTTTTAATTTTTTAATTTTAGGAAGTCCCCCCTGAAGCACCTCTGTACAAAGCTGGTGTGTGTGTGCTCGCGCACATGTGTGCTAGTATGTGTGTGTGTAGATATACGTGATTATGAAGCCAAGCACCTTTAATTGTTTAGGGTGTCTACCAGAAGCACAGTCCATGTCTGTATAAAGCTGCTGTGCTGGTGCGTGTGTGTGCGTGCCTGCGCATGTGTATGATGTGCAGACTTACATGACTACAAACATGAGCCGCTTACCTTTGATTTATTTTAGGAAGTCCCCCAGAAGCACAGTCAGTGTCTGCACAAAGCTGCTGTAGTGCTGAGGAGTTGCTGGAGTGAGTCTCCAAAGAGTGGGAGAAGGGGATGCAGCTCTGTCCTTATTAGTCTCACACAGTGTGACCCTCCCACTCAGCGAGCTCAGAATACACTCTGCAAGACAGGACAAACACCAATGCAGATGAGGCTTTTTGCATAATTGCACTAATATCTTCCGAGCCTGGTAATAATATAAAATAGAAATGTTTTTTATAAACAGTTCCACTAATAAAATTGCCTGGGTTTGTTTGTATGAATGAAAGGGTGTCTGGTTTCTAGTTGTGGAGCATTCACTATGAAGTACTGCATGACATTAACACACCAGCAGGGAACTGGCTTTTAACACACAAATGTAAGCACACATCATTAATTTTATATATTTTTATCATAAATTTAAACCCAACCAAGGAATGCACCTATTTATGGCACTGATGTTGCAAAGCACAGCAGAAGACTGGTATTTGGTTTGCCTTTTTAAGCCTATCATTTAAAAGCCAGGGTGTTCTTGAACTGTAATATCATCTGTCTGTGATAAAATGGTGACATTGAGCCTTGCCACTAATTCTTACTTCAATATGCTAAACTGCACTTTTTTTGGGCCCTCCGAACATGTTCATGACAGCTTTCCAGTGTAGCCTTTTGGCACACAAACCGGAGAATAAAAGGATCTAGAAAAAGCAAATGACTGCAGATAGAAACACTGAAGGTAGAGAGAGCAGGATCTTGTTTTAATGCATCTAATTTAAATATATTTAAGTTGTTAACTTTCTTTTTTCTACTGGAACATTTTTGCGGGCGAGACACTTATACAGGCAGGTTATAGTGACTTGTCATGAATGAATCTCAAAGGGTTTAGCAGTTTTAGGTTGACATTTATGAATGTTGGTCTTAAAAATCAGAGAATGGATTAGGTTTTTCTGACAAGATTTTGATCAGTGCTTCATGGTTTCAACCAAAATGAAATATCTGGGCAGCATAACAAATGAGTCAGAGTTGACGTCATGGTTCATACCCTTTTATTCTATCTTTGTGTCATAACTTTTAAAATAGTATCTGTGCTTCTCAGCTCAGAATCATAGTGGGAATGGAAAGATGTTCATATAGCTAAGTATTGGTGTGGGAGTCAAAATCCTGTTTTCATTTGTAGTCCTGCTACAGACTTGCTGTGTGACCTTGAGCAAATCAGTTTCTCAGTCTGTAAAATGCACATAAGGTGTGTATAAGTGTTTATGGGATCCAGCTCAGGTTTAGGCAGCTTAGTTTAAATTGCCTAAACCTGGGTCAGGATCAGCACTTGCAAGCATTCATGGCTTGCCAGGATGAGGCATGTGCAGGGGAGGCAAGTAAGTTGAGGAAAGGCGGCCAATGGGTTGGGAGATATGGGTCCACAGTGGGGGCTGGCAGGTCTAGGTGGAGTATTAGCAGGTTTAGGGGGAGGTGGGGGCTGCCCTCGTCCAGGAGCACTTGTCAGGGGGTCAGAATAGCCTAGTTAGGGTTTGTGAGGCCCTGGGGCAGGGAGCAGAACAGTGCAGCCCCAGAGCAGGGCCAGAAACATGTGGAAAAGTTCATCAGGCTAAGTTAACTCTTGCTAGGTCAGGTTAACCCCATGATCAAATAAAGTTATTTCTTGTTTGACAATAACTAATTTTAGATCTGGTGTACCATTCTTAGGGCAACCTAAACCCTGTGAGCTGCCCTACAATTGGTTAGGGCAATCTAACCTAACACTTGTAAATATCCATAGTAACGTCTTTCTACCTCACGGGGTGAGCCATAGGGGCCTGATCCAGTAGCCAGTACTCGTTCTTCTCAGTAGTCCCTTGGTAGATCTATTGCAAAGTCTCTTATTATGAGTATTGATTTAAAAACAAGAATTTTATGTTCTCATTATTTTTTCATGCTACAAAAATCCTGCAGTGCTTCTGTTTTGCTCCAGTTCACGTGTCCTAAAAACCTTGGAGTCAGATCTGCTAGAAAGGACTCCTGCATCCAGGCAGCATCTGACTGGGTTCCAGTGTCCAAGCAATAAAATTGCTTTGGCAATGTTTTACAATGAGCTAAAGATACTTTTTAAATCCCACAAAAGTTTGTACATGTGATATAAATATTCCAGACTTTAATTAGCTACATTTCCAAAGACAAAAAAATGGCGGTAATATCTAGGCTCAACATTAGGAAAAATTTCTTCACAGTCAGGGTGGCCAGAGTGTGGAATAAGCTCCCTCCAGGGGTGGTGCAGTCACCTACCCTGGAAATCTTCAAGAGGAGACTGGACAGTCACCTTGCTGGGGTCACCTGGCCCCCCAGTTATCTTTCCTGCTTGGTGCAAGGGGCTGAACCTGATGATCTTTCAAGGTCCCTTCCAGCCTTACAATCTATGAATCCAGACAGACACACAGAGTTGTCAGTGCCCTAAACTTGGTCCTTGGTTTGATACGGACACAAAATAAAAGGGAGGGAGTAAGCCTAATGTCCATGATGCAGACATACAAATTCTGCTCATGAAAGGCAAGATAAACTAATGCCATGGCCCTTTGCTGAAAACTCTTGGGATGAAGTTGCACATTACACACAGACTATACGAAAACTGTTGAATGGTAAACAGCATTAAAGTTAGAATGTGCCATGAGCAGTTGCACTTTAAGGCTGGGGCAGAAATTACACATAAACTAGTATAAGTGATTGGAAACCAGTTCAAATCTGTAACGCAACATAACTTCAGTACACATAAACCATTTTCAAAATGGCTGATACCTGTTAAACATAGACTTAAATGGATGTAATGTCAGACTTAACAGATTTAGGTTAAATTGGTTTATTGAACTTCTGTCCCAGATCCTTTCCAGATTTAAGTTAACTCACAATCTCCCAGCATCCAAGGATGTTCTGCACCTCCTGCACAAGTCCCACCCTCGGAGGGTGGGTGTGCTAGCCTTGGCCCAAGCTGTCTGCCCCAACCAAGCAGGGAGGCTTGGCTCCCCCTGGCTTCTGGCCTGGGCCACTGCAGGCATGTGGCTGTATTTCTGGAATCAAAAGTGAATGTCTGTTCACTTGCTTATCAAGTCAATCTATGCAGCTTAGACTAAGCAAATTGATTGGGCTTTTTGAGTATCTGTACTTAACCTAAGGGTTAAAACTGTTTCTTGCCTGCACTGCTCTGACTTGCCATTAGAGGACTGGTGAACAGAGGTGTGGCTAGGAACCAGGACACCTAGGCATTATCCCTGCCTGGGGAGGTGGGGGGCAGCTAGGATCAGGCCCCTATGTCCTGGGACACTGGAGGACTGCAGATTGCTCATTTTATTTCTGTGGAGCAGACTGAAGTTAATCTAACACAAGAGAGGTAGCACAACCCAGAGTTAATCCTTGCCTGAAGCAGCGTAACTTTGAGACACTCAGAGGGCACTTAACATGAGTTAGCAAGCTTTAACATGAAAATGCTCATGTTTTAAGTTCCCTTAGTGTGGTCTAAGCATAACATGGAACATCATCCTTGGACCTTGCCAAAACAAACTTACAAAAGACACTACCTAAATGAAGGGAGAATTAGTAAAGTACAACAGCCATTCCCCAAACCCTGTAAAACACTTTGGCCCAGCTACTATTGAAGTCAGTAGAGCTTCATTATTTTTACATCATCTGAGGAACTAGTGCTCAAATGGCAAAGCACCGTTGCCCGTAGCAATCAATATAGTTTTGGGAGACTATGGAAGAAAAAATTGGGAAGAAGGAAGCCTGGCTGTTTACAAACTGCTGCCAGGAAGAAGACAAAAGAGCCTACATCTCTTTTGCCATATAGACATCAAAATCACAACTGAAAACATGTCTCCAAATTATAGACCATTTTAAAAATTCAAATTATCTTCACTTGTCAACGCAGGCAATTATTAGCTTATTTTAAAGAAAAGCTCATCTTCCTCAGCGTTCTTTCACCTGAGGGAGCTGGTCAGATATAAGTGGGAATTCTTGGAATATGTAGCTAGTACCCAACACAACCCCTCTTTCATAGCAAGTGTAAGTTGCAGAATTGCTTAATTTTCTCTGTATATAGCCCAAACCAACATCATTATGAACAGCAGAGGCTAAAACTGAGCCTAGAGAAGACAGAGACCAGGCTGACTGGAAGAAAAGAGTACTCAGAAAAAAATTACATCCTAATGAACATTGTCTGGCAACCTTTAACAAGCCATGGAACAAAACAACCTTGTTCCAGTTCAATATGGGCCTTGTGGTTTCAGTGTCATGTCAGGGGCAGGGGGCTTTGCCTATGCCTATGCCAAGACTAAACAGGTAGGAGCAGCACTCATGCTACCACCACTCTCTGCGTGCAGTGTAGGCACAGCTTTCAGCAGTGAGGAGCTGTAATAGGGATGGGTATCTGGAAGCTGCGTCCATACTGCCACCACTAAATTAATTAATATTTGTGAAGTGTTTGAGATCCTTGGATGCAAGAAAAAGACTTGGGTTTTAACATTTTAGAACATCTTACATAACTATCAAAAGTTAATAAGTTTATGACATATTTTTCCTATTTACTAACTGCAAAAAACAAATAAACCAGACCTCACAGCCTGAAATATAAGATCTCCTTGTTTTGGAATGGCAGAATGAAGATAAATAGATTTTTCTAGAGTTATGGCTGCATAGAACCTGATCTTCAGCTGACTTACCCTCCCTTTCCTGCTTCGCTAAAGCTGAAACCCTAGCTGCTCCTGAACACCGATCTCCATAGTTGAATCTCTGATTTTGTAAAGAGCTAAAGATTCTCCACAGCTGTGAAATAGATTCATAGATGCTAGGGTCAGAAGGGACCTCAACGGATCATTGAGTCCAACCCCTGCCTAGGCAGGGAAGAGTGCTGGGGTCAGATGACACCAGCCAGATACCTATCCAGCCTTCTCTTAAAGACCCCCCAAGGTAGAGGGAGAAAGACCAGGAACAGAGAGCAGACAGCAACATTGCCCTTAGGAAAGATATTAATTAGTGGAATATCAAGACCATTAAAAAGGAAAGATGATCATTAGCACCTCTGGAGTGAAAAACAATGAGCCCGTTAAGTCAATTGACTCCCTCAGCTGCCTGAACAGCAGTGAAACAGCTGCTGCACTGTGGAGCAGGAATCAGTCTCAAGATTCTATCTCAGTTAGAAAATCACCTTCCCCACTTAAGACATCCACCCCACTTTTGAACTATTTTTGGTGGGAAAGGTACATGTTGTATACAAGAAAACATGGTATTTCAATAGCTACAGCATATATTATGCAAAATAACATGATTATACTAGCACCAAAAAGAGTACACTATAAATTTTGTTCCTTGAAGCAATACTAGCTGTCACTACATTATTTGATGATAATGCATAAGTAGTGGAACCCAATTTATCTGTTACTAGCAATTGCCTATCAAGAATAACAGAGGGTGCGGAGGGAGCACCACCACCCACCACAGCACACTGCTGCTGCCTCCCAGGAGCAGTGTGGGGAGGGAAGCTTGCCCTGCTATCCCCCTCTGCCAACACCCCACATTCCCATCACCTCCAGAGCCACTGGCCTCACCATCTCCCTGGCCCTGCTCCTCGGAGGCTCCAGAGCACCACACCAGCGCTGCTCACCTCACCCCCTCTCTCCATCCCCTCCATCCTTGCTGTGATGGCGGCTCTCTGCACTCTGACTGGTTGTTTCACTAACCAATCAGAGTGCTCCAAGAGCGTTATGGACAGACAGATAGATGGACTAAGCTCTTTATTATATAAGAATAATCAGACTATGCCTATAGAAATAATACTAAACAATACCATCATTAAAATGAATATTTTCTAATCCTACACTTAATTTCTTATGTACACATTATATACTGATAGATCTCTATCATATTCTCATATTAGGAATTGCTTGCCATGCACACTAAAAATAAAATATGTAATGAAGAGTAAATGTTTTTGCTTGATCTGAGCCTTCAAGAGGCTGAGAAGCGATTAATACACAATGAACAATTCCAATTTTGAATATATACCATTGCCTTTATTACCATATGTCATCAACCTTTACATTGCTCAAATATCTTCCTTTTCCTACTGTTCCTAAAACTTTTCATACTGTTTTATTTTGGCAAGATAAATTTTGGTGGAGTGGGTTGTAAAAGAAGAGAGACTGGAAAGTTGTTCTCTAAAACAGACAAACATAAACCCAAGTCACATGGCTTTTGTTAGTCAGCAGTGCCCATATGTTTTTAAAAGTCATTTGCACATAACAAAAAAATGAAAGGCTGGTTGTAGGCAGCAGTATTGGGACCTTCAGGTGTTTGTTGAATATTCAGTGTATATAGTCTTAAACATTCAGATCACAGTGGGAAAACAACTCTAAGGCTGTGAGATATGCTAATTTAAAATTGCTCTATTTCAATTTTTTACATAAAGAATAGTAGAGTCCCCCAAAAATACTTAGAAAAAATACAGTTGAAAATAATTTTGTCAGAGGCGGAAAATTACATCACGACTTTGGAGGAATAACTGCTATCTTCTGAGGCAGACTGGATGCAATTTATGCTACAGTAAATTAAAGAGTACAAAACACAATGGAAGCTTTCTGTGGTAGAGTTATAAGAAAACACTAATAGCAGTCGGCTGGATTGTGACTTGGATTACATGCCCACACAGAGCCATAAAGGAGAATAGCAATGTTGATTACTACACTGTGGGGAGACTACCTTGGATAGGGAAAGACCCCATAAATGGACTATGCATACCTATTCTTTCTTTCAGAACAGGGGAGCAAGAAGTGAATCAAGACTGATTTCTCTCACCCCTCCCAGTGTAGACAGAATAGGAGGTACAGTGGGGTGATACACACTAGTAGTTTTTTACTACATCCTTGTGTTCCTTGAATTGAGATTCACAGATTCCAGCATGTGCACAGGGGGGACCACTAAGGCAGTCAACAAGAAATGCTGGAGAGGGGGGTATATTAGGAATGCAGCCTCTCTTAGAGTGCTGCTTCACTTAAGCATCTCTTTGTGACCCTGAATTAGGCACTAAAGTGAGTCATAGCCCCAAATACACGTCTAGACTTAGGCACATAAGCCATCAGTTGATGTACAGGTGACCGGCTCACTTTTTTCTTTTAAGATACTGCCAGAGATAGAGGACATGATAGTGACTTTCCATAATATCTCAGGAATCAAGAAACCTATGTTCAGTTACCTCCTCAGCTCAAAGGAAATCAAACCCAAGTCTCCCAGAAGAAAAACCTAAACCCTATTCTAGACAGAATGCTGGAGTAGGGACATTTCTTCTGTTGAACCTGGACTATTGTGCAGAAAGGAGTACCTGAGCCATGAGGCCAGGAGAACAAATAAGAGAAAGCATGACTCCATAGGCCAGACTGAAGGCACCAGGCACAGCTGGTGAACTCAAACTGATGAGGCGTATGGAATGGGACACAGGAGCGGGGGTGGGGGTGCAGTTTGCAGCCAGCCAGGAACACCGGGGTTTGCAGCCTCCCCACTCCTGGCCAGAGTGCCCAGCTAACTGCAAACCCCTCCCACCCCTTCCCCCAAGTCCCCACTTCACCCACCCCACCAGTCTGAGTTCACCAGCTACGCCTGGAAGGCACTTCTCTGAGAAAGAGGAGTCTTGGCTCCTAACATTGTTTATGCATTTTTATGTAATTACTCTGTAAATCAAAATGCATAAATCATTCCTGATGGTTAAGGCATTCTGAGAAAATAGATACATGTACAAGTCCATGGGGCTAGATGGGATGGACCCCAGGGTGCTAAGGGAGATGGCTGATGTGATTGCAGGGCCATTGCCCATGATCTTTGAAAACTCCTGGCAATCAGGAGAGGTCCCAGATGAGTGGAAAAGGGCAAACATAGTGCCCATATTTAAGAAAGTAGAAAAGGAGGATCCAAAGAACTACAGACCAGTCAGCCTCACCTCTGTCCTGGAAAAATCATGGAGTACATCCTCAAGGAATCAATTTCTAAGCACTTGGAGGAGAAAAAGGTGATTAGGAACAGTCAGCTTGGATTCACCAAGGGCAAATCATGCCTGACCAACCTGATTGCCTTCTATGATGAGATGACTGGCTCTGTGGATGCGGGGAGACCGGTGGATGTGGTGTACTTTGATTTTACAAGGTTTTTGATACAGTCTCCCACAACATTCTCCCAGGCAAGCTAGGGAAGTACAGGCTGAATGAATGGGCTGTAAGGTGGATAGAAAACTGGCTGGAGCATTGGGCTCAGAGGGTGGTAATCAATGGCAGTCACTATCAAGTAGAGTGGTCTAGGGGTCAGTCTTGGGGCCAGTTTTGTTCAATGTCTTCGTCAACAACCTGGCATAGAATGCACCCTCAGCAAATTTGCAGATGACACCAAGCTGGGGAGAGTAGTAGATATGCTGGAGGGTAGGGCTAGAATTCAGAGTGACCTAGACAAATTGGAGGATTGGGCCAGAAGGAATCTCATGAAGTTCAACAAGGACAAGTGCAAAGTCCTGTACTTACAACACAACAATCCCATGCGCAAGTACAGGCTGGGGGCTAACTGGCTGGGCAGCAGCTCTGCCGAAAAGGACCTGAGGGTTACAGTGGACAATACACTGAATATGAACCAGCAGTGTGCCCTTGTTGCCAAAAAAGCTAGTGGTATACTGGGCTGCATTAGTAGGTGTGTTGCCAGTAAGTTAAGGGATGTGATTATCCCCCTGTATTCAGCACTGGTGAAGCCACATCTGGAGTATTGTGTTCAGTTTTGAGCCCCCCCACTATAGAAAGGACAAATTGGAGAAAGTCCAGTGGAGGGTGAAAAAAATGGTTAGGGGGCTGGGAACATGACTTATGAAGAAAGACTGAAGAAACTGGGCTTATTTAGTTTAGAGAAGAGGGGACTGAGAGGGAACTTAAATAGTCCTCAACTACTTGAAGCAAGTTTCAAAAGACGATGGAGCTAGACTGTTCTCAGCAGTAGCAGATGACAGAACAAGGAGCAATGGTCTCAAGTTGCAGCAAGGGATGTTTACGTTAGATATAAGGAAGAATTTTTTTACTAGAAGAGTAGTAAAACACTGGAACAGGTTACCCAGAGAGGTTGTGGGAGCTCCATCCTTGGAGGTTTTCAAAACCTGGCTGGTCAAAGCTTTGGCTGGGATGATCTAGCTGGGAATGGTTTAGATGACCCCTTGAGGTCCCTTCCAACTCTCAGTTTCTATGATTCTACATAGCTTTGAATCCCTTCAGGGTGAGTGTGCTTAGATCTTCTAATTCACAGTCCTCTAACCATAAAGCACCTATGGAAAAGGGGTAGGGCATTCCACCTCCTTAAATTCTATACTTTGCATTGATCTATTGGGATGTGTTAGGTATACTCTGATATTGTTCCAGCATGGTAAACACTCTTAAGATGGAAATGTCTATGTGTTAAGGCAAAAAATTATGACCTAAATGCCTTCAGAGCATCTCAAAGTTATGTCTCCTGGGACAAGGAGTATGCCCACCTAATATTAGGTAGCTTGTGTTGCAGTACCATCAGTCTGCTCCCCAGGGCCAATACCAGCCATTTGTGGTCCTCTAGTACCCCAGGATGTACCACTCCCAGGCCTTCCCATGCCTATCATCTAGAACTGTACTGCTGCAGACTGACAGAAAACCAGGAATAGGTGAGTAAATACAGGTGAGTGGGGAGCCATGGTGGGGTCGGGGGGGGTTGGGTAAGTTGAGAACTGCTGCAGAGCAGTAGATGAGCTGTGTGGAGGGGGTCGGGTAAGCAGGGACCTGTCTGGGAGCCATGGGGAGGGAGGAAGGTGAGTGGAGAGCCACTGGAGAGCCAGGCAACCACAGGGCAGACTTGGCAGCTAATAGTCATACCCCTGCATGCCAGCCTTCTAGCAGCAAGTCAGACCTGTGCATGTTAGAGAGGGTATTACCTTTTAATGTGCAACTGCTCACAGCACATGCTAACTTTAATACTGCCTAACATTTCTTAGAGTTAGCATGTGTGAATTTTAACACATAACAATGCTCTTAGGCAGAGCTTAAGTTTTGTCTTTGGGTGACACCAGGGTTAGGCGCCCAGTTGCCCAGACTGGAATTTGTCTGCACACAGACCGAGCTGAAGTTTATGTACCTAAAGAATGTTCTGATCCAAAACAGAAGTGCTGAACAATGTAAGGAACATTCAGGAACAGCAGGCTGCTGAGAAGGTATTTTCTTTCTTTTTTTCTTTTTGGATGTGGCCCTAAGTGCCTTAGAAGAAAATAAGCACTCAGCGTTCACTGAAGTCCTTCAATGAGATCAATGTGAAGTATTTGGAGTATATTCAGTCACATTAATTGCACGTTTAGACACACTCACATTGTACCTGTTTAAAGCCTTGCTACCTTAAGCAGGACTCCATGAATATAAAAGTATCCATGAGTGATGGTTACAGAATAAAGACCCTATTCTATTATGCAATAAGATGTATTCATTCGAATATATTTGATTTAATGCTATTTATGTCTTCTACCTTTCCTAGCAATGGTATAATGCAGAATCCTAAAATGCATACATACCCATGCCCATACTTACAGCCACCCACGCACACACATTTTTCTTCTTTTCTTGTGATGAAAAAGAGATTCATACTGTGACTCTAAAAGTTTTAATATTTGTTTGATAACCTGACAACACTGTAACTAAAATAAAATTAAATAAACTTGAGGGGAACTAAAAAAATGTACTTTTAAAAACTTCCATACACACTTGAGCTATGCAACTTTTTCTAGGCCCTGGTGTAAAAAAGATAATTAATTTTAAAAAGCTCTGTATTTTAAGTTGAACTGAAAGGAAGAACTGATTTGATTTTCAGCTGTGGTTAAAGATTTCAGGAAGTCAAGCCAGAAGTACACCTAACAATTTAAGATTTTTGTTTCATTTTTACCAAGAGGTGAAGGATACCTTGTAAGTGGTAAAAGCTATCTACACTAAATGCCAAATTTCACTGTCAGGCTTTGTCTCCCGCTGTTTTGATAGTAGTATTTATCTCACCCGTGATGCCTCCTCCCTCCCTCAATATACCTCTTCAAATATGTGTTTAGAATAGGACACTACTGTGATAAGTACAGTTTTCAGGTCCTGTGAAGAACAGGATTTTTAGCTTTCTCAAAAAGTGTTTTATATACACTTGTCAGTACAGTAATTGGCATATGTGATTGTCATTATTATCATGGAGCATACATAATAGGTATAATAATGAAAGTTAATGCACCTGCAGTTGTGAATACTTAACTGGGGCAACTTCATCACCATGTTACTGAAGGCCCCATAATAGTGTTTAAATCTAAGATCCCAACATCTAGGCACAAAAGAACCTGTATGAATCATTTAGATTAGTGGTGCTCAACCTCCGGCCTACAGGCTAGATCCAGCCCACAGAGCCATGTCATCCAGCCCAGGGTCTGGGATTCCCAAAGGTCTGGGAATTTGGGGGCAATGGTGAGATAGCAACATTAATTGCTCCCAGAACTGTGGCAACTCATGCAGCCACTGCTCTTTCCCTGACAAATTTCCAGACTTGCAGCCTGGATAACGCAGCCCCTGTGACAGATTGCATCGATGTGCAGTCCCCGCCATAGCTGGATCTAGTGCACAGGGTCACACTGGTATGCCAGATTGCACCCACAGACCAACCCCACATGCCAGCCTCATGCTGGATCTGGCCTATGGGATGACCCCAGACATAGGATCCAGTTCTCTCAGTGGCTGAATGCCACTCTTCTGGCCCACAGAGCCAGTGAGATTGAGCACTACTGATCCAGACTTATACTACGTTTGTACACTGCCGTACATTTAATAGAGAGTGAATCTAAATTACCTTTTAAAATTGATAGACTTATATTGATTTAAACCATTTGAGTATCTGGGCCTGAATATGTAGTCATGATTTGATAAAAAAGAGCCCATTATTTCAGTAGTATTCATGGTCTGCTGTTAAAAAGAAAAAAGTATAACAGTGTGCAAACAAAGCTGGCTGATGTAGAACATTTGCCCTCTGCACTTACCCACTGGCCTAGACATGCTGTGAGTCAGTATCATAGACAACCCTTTGTGTATGGATATATTTGGGAACCAGAGAACTTGTATGCTAATGTAGAATGACAGTTGAAACTATAAAAGCAAACATTAAATCCTTCCTGCAGTATATTGACAGGCCTCTGGGCCCTCTTACAGTGCAATTAAAATAAATAAAATTAAACTTTATTAGGAATACAGTGTAAAAGACAAGATTGTAGTAAGGATAAAGAAAATAGACCTAGCTGTGAAGTATATTGAGAATGTTGGCATAAATTCAGAGATTATTTTTATTTTATTTATATGTAATTGTTTACATTTTGGTATAGCAAATGTGTTTTGGCATATCCAGGGCTTAGATTATTTTTCTTTATGGGACTGACTGAACTAAGACAGATTTGGACAAACAGTACCAGTATTTTTTAGTATTAGTTTAATAAAGCACAGAAAAGCTGGGTGTTGGGAGAAGCCCTGATTATTTCACTCTCTAAGGTAAACCAGTGGAGCTCTGCTGTATTACAGTAATAACTGTAATGGAGAACCAAACTTATGTCTTATTAACTGTCACCTCAGTCTCATATCAGAAAATGGGGAAAGAATAACAGGCAAGCCTATAACAGACACAGAAGAGGATAACACTCCCAGCTCATCTCTATACCAGGGATATCCAACTTCACTGCATCTAGGAGCTGCAAACAGCACCAACATTTGGCTGCTGGGTTGCCCCCCCCGATGGTGACGGTACCAATGACACACAGCTGCAAGGACTCCCCCCCACCCCGACCATGTGGCAGCAGGAGAGGTAGCCACTGGAGCCTACACGCCAGATGATAAGTGCTCACAGGCTGTGAGCAGCGCATGGGCCATGTGCAGCCTACAGACTGCCAGTTAGACAGGCCTGTTCTACAGAGTGTGTGTCTTCACTGAAGAACAGTGACATAACTAGGGTGGGGCGACTATGGCAGCTTCCCTGGGCACTGACTTGTAGAGAGGGGAGGAAAAAACTGCTGTCACTGTAGCTTCACAAGCATGTTGATGGCACAGTGGCACGGCAGCAACTGGAATTCTCCATTGCCCTGTGTGTCACAGCTGCCCCAGGTACCTGACTCCATTCCTATGCCTTTGCTGTAGAAGGAACTCTGGTGATTAGCACTTCATTTTCAATGGTCGGGTTAGTTTAGCTAGGTTGTGAGCAGCCACACTGTCATGCCCCACATCATATCTGTTGCTAAACTCCCCAGTCTCAGTCAGCAGGGCTTCAATTGTGTCACAGTAAGCAGAGCTGCTCTATGATTCTTGCGCATAAGTTGTGGGAGAAGTAGTCTGTTCTTCTGGGCACACTGGGAGTTATAAGGCACAGAGGACTGTTACCACTCAAATGCTTTAGCCTGCATTCACATTGCAAAGTGTGCAGCTAACCAATCAAGTGAAAACCAAAATTTGGGCTCTATAGCCTTCCATCTAGCCCAAACTGAAAATGCAACTTAACTTGGATTAAAGGATTTAATGTGTGGAATGAAGCAGGATTTGGACAACACCAGGGTGCCTAACTCTGGTGACCAGGGATTTGGGTTTTCCATTTCCCGTGGGAAAAAAAATGCAAATTTCCCTTCTTACCAAAGTAAAACACAGATTTTTCATTTTAGCAGAGAAACACACAGATTTTGCAGGTTGGCAATGAGCCCTCTGCAGGCTGGCAGAGTTCCAGTTTGCAGGGGGCTGGGAGGAAGCAGGAGGAAGGTGGTCTGGCAGGGGGTGCCAGTAGTCTGGAGAGCAGCTCCTGCAGGTCACTGGTGGGGGAGATTGAGGCCCCCATAGGGAGGGAGGGAGGGAGGGAGTTGGGCAGGGCTGGGGTTGCTACCCAGCCAGGCAGTGTGGGGCTTGGGGCCCGGGATCGTAATGTGTGGCTGAAGGGCCCCAGTGGGGAGTGGGATGGGACTGTGAGTGGCTAGTTTAGGGGTGGGGCTGGCTCCCTGCCACTGCCTGCCCTCCCAGGGGGACAGAGGGAAACTGTGCCCCTCAGATCTGTGCGCAGGACGGCGGTGAGGGTGGGCTGCTCACTGCAGGCTCAGGATACCACTCTGCTGCCCTCCCCCAAAGCCTCCACAGCCCAATGGGTGCAACCTGGCACTGCAGGGCAGATCAGGGCCACACAGGAAAGCTGCTTGCCGCTGTGAGCTCCACGCTGTCCTGGCAATGCATCCCCTGGGCACGCGGCAACAGTCAGGGTGGCAGTGTGGGGTTGTGTGAAGGGGATATGTCACCAGGGTAGCATGGAGCTCACAGCAACAAGTAGCTTTCCTGTGCAGCTCCACTTCAGTGCCGGGTCATAACCGCAGAGCTCCCAGGGGAGGGCAGCAGGGCAAGAGCCCAAGCCCCATGCACAGATCTAGGGGGCACAAGTCCCTCCTGCTTCCCAGAAGTGTATGCACTGGCTGAGGAGCCCCCCTCCCCGCACAAGCACAAGCCCACAGCAGGCAGAGAGCAGGTGAGGGGAGCCGGAGCAGGGAACAGCAGATCTGGGTCCCTGGCCCTGTAGCCCTGGCAGCTAGGGGCCCCCTTCAGTAGGGCTAGGGGGACAGGGGCTGTGGGTGGGAGGTGAGGGACATCAGCAGGGGCAGAGAGGCTGTGAGGGGAGAGGCTTTCATTTTAATCACAGATTTGGGGGGTTTATCAGATAATTTGCAATTTTTTATCAGGAAAACCAGGATCCCTGCCAAGGTTCCCTCTAAGGTGTGTGCGTGCGCGGCTGAGCACTACTAAAAGTGTGGCTGCACACAGACTTTTCAAGGCCGCGCACAAGGAGAGGACCTGAGGTCAGCCCCTAGGCGAGGTGGGGGTGGTAGTGTTGCACAAAGGCAGTTTGTTTCTTTGGGGGCTCGCAAAGTATCACAGACACACACTCAGCCGCCGGCATAAAAGGTTGTATTTGTTTGCAAACAAAGGTCAGAGCAGAGTCAGGTACTCAAATTACTCTGACCCCACATTGGTATTTGCAAGTGGAATTTATCTTCTC
>NW_017728918.1:54965578-54996767 GCF_001723895.1 Crocodylus porosus | reverse complement strand
CGGAGAGGTAAATATGCATCAGCTAATTAAGCATGCTCAAAGACCACAACAGTTCACCAAAAGTTTACACTTCAAGGCTACAGTCAATTGAATTCCAGCTTCTGTATCAGCATGAGAAAGGCTAAGGCGGGACTGGGGGAGAAACTGCAATCAGCATAAGAAAGACTAGGGAGAAGCTGGGAGGAAGGAGCCTTGGGCAGTATTTTTTTCTTATCAGGTGCAAGATGCAAGCTGCGCATTTCTAACAGTAGTCTGGCGCGGGCTGTCGGCTCCAGGGAAGTGCTCTGCTCCCCCGCATCAGGGCCGGGGAGTGAAGCACTTCCCCAGAGCTGGTGTAGCCCATGCCAGCCCCCCACCCCAGCCTCCATCCCTGCCTTGCCTGACCTCAGGGAGTAGCTGCTGCCTGCCCTGAGTGAGGCTCCATCTGCTCTGGGACACTGCTGTGCTCCCCAGCATGGCCTCGGGGAGCAAGGAAGCACATGGCATCAGGGCTGGGGAAAGGAGCAGTGTCCTGGAGCTGGCGGAGCCTCACTGAGACAGGCAGTAGCTATTCCCCGATGTGAGGCAAGGCAGGGATGGAGGCTGGGGCAGGTTCTGCCGGCTCCAGGGAAGTGTTCCGCTCCCCAGCCCTGATGCAGGGGAGCGGAGCACTTCCCTAGAGCCAGCGGAGCCCATGCCAGCCCCTGGCTCCAGCCCCTGGGCCCCGGCTCTCGACTTCAGCTCCTTGCCCCCAGCTCCAGCCCCTGAACCGTTGCCCCCGGCCCCTGGCTCCAGCCCCTTGCCCCCAGCTGCAGTCCCCGACCTGTGGCCCCCGGCTTCTGGCTCCCGGCCCCAGCATCTGGCCCCAGCCCCCAGCCTCTCGGCTTCAGTCCTTGGCCCCCGGCCCTCATCCCCCTTCGGTAAGTGTCCCATGCCGGCCCGAGACAGCGTGCTCATGGACCAAGGCAGAATGCTCACGAATCGCTACTCCTTCAAGGGAACATTGATTCCTCCTGATGACACACTCACACAATTTGTAACTGACTGACTTAAATCAATTTAGTTGAGCCAGTTCATTTTTGTGTTTAGATTTTTATTGTTGTTTTAGTTTAGCTTATGCCTATACATTTAGTGAAACAAGCCAAGCAGATATAACCTTATATAAGATTGTCCACACAAAAATCTGCAGTGGTTTAACTAAATCTATTCATAATCATATCTTCAGTTAAAAGAATACAACTTGATTTGTAGATCAGACCTGTATGAGTATTCTAGGAGCTCTAACACGGACAGTAATTTTGTCAATTAAGAATACCTAAATAACGATTGTCTAAAAACTCAGTAAAAACAGAGAAGCAAATTCTGTAAATTGGTAAAGTACCAAGACATTCTCAATAGACAGCTATGCCATACAAATGCACCTTTTTATACCAAGTGTGTTTAAGGATGTGTTTCCTGTTACAATGCATGCTGTAGCATCTGATCCCTATGTCTATTCTTTCCAAATATTTAACATTAGCACATTTGGGTGTCTGGAGCTCAAACATGATCCTAGATCATGGACTAGAGAAAAAATAAATTAATTAAAGAAAAATGTCAAAGCTAGCAGTGGTAGTTAGTGCAGGAATCAGGTCCCTGAGGGCACATCTACACTTTCAATTAATTCAAAGCTTATTGCACCAGAGTTTATTGATCCCAGGCATGCTGTTTGGCAGGGAGCCTGCGGGGGGTCAGCTTCCCAGCTTGGGTCTGCTCTGACCCAGCTCAACGTGCTGCAGAAGGGCTGGCTCGGGCATGAGGGTGATTCAATATGGGGCTAGCTAGCCAGAAGGCAGCTGCCACACTGAAGCACCCTCATGCCCCAGCAAGTCCTGCCTGTGTCTACACGTGTGCTGCTGTGCATGGAAAAACTCCGCAGCAGGATAGGACTTGTATTTATATCCTGCTGTGGAGGTAATTAGTTTTCTATGGCCTAATAGGGCCACACATGTAGATGCAAGACACTTACTGTGAAGTTAATTAATTTACTTCACAGTAAACATCTCGTGCAGGCATGTCCAGATTGTTTCTGTTGTATTACAGTTTGCTGTATTGCAATTTCAATTCCTCTGATGTTGACTTATAAAAGTCAAAGTACATTTACAAATTTATATGAAGACATTCTCACCTGTGTGGCAGTAGAGCTCAAGTGCAGTGGAGGGGGGCAATTGCACAGAGAGCAGATGGCAGGTTCCTGGACCTTCAACTACTTTACCTTTTCCAATAGCATAAATTAACTGCAGTGGGGCATGTTTACATGTGCACTTTACTACTCAGTAGACTAATTTACTGTGCAGTAAAGCATCACCGTCTACACATGCACAGCGATTGAGCCAGTGTAGACTAAATTACAGTGCCAGATAGTTCTATTAGACATAGGTGCTATCCAATGGCAGAGTAAATTACTGCATTTAAACATATGTATAGATGGTAATGTCAGGATTAGTTTACTCCTGCTCAAATTGCACCAGTTTATTCAGCTGCATTAATTGTACATGGAGATGTGCCCATGGAGTATTTCTAAATTATGACACTGGGGAAAAGCCCTTCAGAGACTACATGCCATCTGAGAACTATGTGTACTTGAATGGAGCTCTATTACCAACTTCTCTCCATTTCCCATTCTACCTATACACCATCACTGGGATACTCCATACACTTTTCCCTTATACCCACCGCTAACACTGGAGATGGCAGTGTTTCCAAGTGTATAGGCAATTCTCCATTGGCCCTTTCTAAGCATTTTAACATAATTGTGTACTGTGTAAATAATGAAAATACTCTTAACAGACCATAGAATCCAGCTTCTTAATGCAAATCATACTTTATTCTCTTGCACATATACTAACAACCATTTATAGAAGCAGGATAGTGGCTGTTGTGGTCCCCCTACTTGTGCCAGGTTAGGGTGTTATGCCTTGTGTTCTGCCAGGGTTGACAATTTTGCTAAGAGTTTACAGTGTGGATTTGTATAGGATAGTTGGATGGGGATGATCCTGCCTCAGGCAGAAGGTTGGGTTAGATAGCCTATGGAGGTCCCTTCTAGCCCTACTTCTCTCTGTTTTCTATTAATGTAATTCATTTTACACACTTGAATTAGGCAAAGAAACTTATATACATGCAAAAAGACCTCATATATAGCAAATCAGTAAACGTATCAAGCAAAAATCCAGTTATGAAGCCTGTAGAAGTCTCTGATTCTTAACTTATTTTTATTTTAGCCTTCATTTTTATGTTATTTCAATCTCATTTTATTTTATTATTAATATCTTATAATTTAAAAGTAATGTGAATAACTATGCCATCTTCAGACTTACTTATTAAGGTTTTACTAGATGGCTATCAATGCTGTTATGATTTGGGTTAAGCCTATTGGAATTATAGTAGGGGGAATTACCAAAGCCCAGTGGCAGTTGCACTTCAACATTGGCTGTGCACCACATGTACATTGAACTGAGCTCATTGACATGTCAGCATTCCTCCTGCCCAGTACTCCCCAGGGGCATGTCCACACATGCAAGCATGTACACTTGCAGCAGCTCAAATAGAAGCGGTGCAAATTTGAACTGGGGCTTTTTGCCTCAGAGAACGTGCTGGGACATGCACTTTGTTTTGGAGCAAATTGTACCACTTGGGGCAAAATAACCCTGCCTGGCTCCTCCTGGATCTGCAGCCATGGGGAGCTAGAGTCCGGGGCCAGCACCTGTGCTGTCCCCAGCAGTATAAAAAGCTGCCCTGGCAAGTAGCTCAGGGCTATTCACTCTCAGGAGCTTCTGGGGACACTCCTATCCTGTTTTTTTCATTAGTTGTCCCAAGTATTTTGTTAAAACATTCACTCATTAGCCCCCATACAGTAGGGGCTACTCATTAGTTGGGTGGGCCTTAGGGCCCATGCTATTTTGAATGTTACAAATAGACAGGAGCTTCTGGGGCCTGGCCAGTTGGTACCTGGGGACACTACCCCTTGTGCCAACTGGACTGCTGAAGCACCCTGAGAGTTCCCTGCACCCTCTACCCACTGCAGCAATCTAGCAGTGGGGGCTGCTGCCTAGCTGTAACCTGCTGTGCACCTGCCAGATCCAGGTGGGGACTGTACAGCCAGTAGAGGCATCTGACCCTCTGGGCCAGCTGCCAGTGGGCTGTGGCTGCAGAGTTGTCCTTTGTGCAGCACTACTGTCATGTGTGCCCCCTGCCCAGCCATCTGGGCACCTATCGCTTGGAAGATGTTCCAGGTGTGGTGGCCTGCTTTGAATTGTCAAAGCATATCCTCCTGGCCAGATGGGGCCAGGAAGTCAGCCACAGCCAGATGGGTCCAAGGTGCCAGCTCTGAGCAGGCAGGGTCCTACCAGTGGCCTCCCTAGCAGGAATTCTGGTGTTCCCTATTGGAAAACTGAAAAATACCTGTTAAAAAAAACCCCAAGTCACTCTGTAAAATATCTCGAAATCCATGTTCCTCCACGATTAAAAGAAAAGACCACTATATAGAGAGAGAAAAAGTGAGAGACATAGAGACAGCGATCAGTTGGGTATGTTTTATTGATGTACCTACAGTTTTAAAGCAATTTGGATGCCTAGCAATGTTTCTATCACCGTAATAAAATGAATTCTAAATACCTGTATGTTTTGCTGCCCCCCACAGGTGCCACAGCTATAGGGACTAAAGCTGCCGTAAGTGCAAGGGGAGGTGTTGTTCATTTGTTTTTTTTTAATTGTGGGGATGCTGAGTTGGGGAGGCAGTAATCAGGGACCTCTGGGGCTGGAGCCAGGTGGAGCAGGGATTAGGGAGTGGGGAATGGGCCGGGGGAGTGGGTGAGGCCATGTGTGGCCATGTCTGGACACACCCTGTATGTCATAAACTCTGAGTATGAATTAAAAGTAATATTATTCTTATGGCAGAAAGAAAGGCTTTGTGTGAAATGTTGAAAAGTTGTTAAATGGTGGTACAGAAGCATATGTATTTAATGGTTTATTGGTTAAATATTGCCACCCTAATCACAAAATTAATTGTACGAATTAGTACTAGGATTTGACCAATTGTAGAAGGGGACTAATATAGCATAAGATGTTTAGTTCAACACATCATTTAACAATAAACAGCAATATTTTCTGGATAGTGTATTTGGTGACTGTTATTTGATTATACCAACTCAGCAGAATGAAGGAATGGAAGGAAGGAGATTAAATATCACTAGCCTAACATATAGAGTGGGCTGAATATGTGGACAATAGGTCAGAGGACTGGCAGAGTCAGACCATGGATTTTGAAAGCCAAAAGAACAATTTGTTAATTGGATTTTGAGACAGATAAGGTCTTGATGAAAAACAAGTAATATCATTATTTCTTAGGGCAAGCAAAGCTGCATCATGTTGACATCAAGGGACCAGTGCCTCTTGTGCTAAGGTACCAATAGTGCTGTATAATGACTTTGAATCCTGCCGTAGGTGATAGGTATGATGAAACCAGAAGACATGAGACCATGTAGATAAAGAGGAAGTATCAAGTTAGACCTTGGATGCCTGATTGGTTATTTAGCACCTAGAAAAAAAAAAACACTGGACAGCCACATGAGCTATTTTAGGTTTCCCTTCTGTCCTCCGAATTCTTAGGCTCCTAAACCAGTTAGAGAAACTTCAGAGCAAATTAAAACTGATTCATACTATAGTTTGTAATCAGATAAATTTCAGTGTTAGGCAAAGAAATACTTCTTCTGTTTTACACTTTTTAAGTTTCTTCCTTGTAACTCTCAAATATATTAGATTTAAAGAACACTATAGGGTCAGTATGTGGCTAATTGAGCACTTCTAAATGCCTTTGGAAATTAAGTAAAGACAATGAAATGGAGTTGATGAAGAGCCTGCTTATATTTTTCTTATGCACCCAAAACTTTATTTCAAATAGAAGCTTTAGTGAACAAGAAAATAAAGTCACACCTGAAATGTCTTACCCACAGTCTAACTGTATTTAACTCAGTTTCTTTGAGTTGGTGTATTTATTAAAACTTCTTCATAACTTTTTCTCCTCTGTGTCAAAATCAAAAACTGCTTCTTGCTAATATTTTCTTAATTGAAAAACTGTTAAATACTAAAAGATCAAAACACATAGCAAAGAAATTAAGCATAGAGAAAGGTGCCTTATCATTGTAACACAAAAGATTAGTAAAAGTAGTTAAATGTAATTATTTAGTCATAATCTTGAAAAAAGCTATTACAACTAATTTGAAAATGGAATTTTGTATAATAGACTCTATAAACCTCTTCATACTGTTCTTTCCCGCAAGAAAATTTCTCCATTAGGGTTGATATCAATTTATTTAACTTTGCTGGTTCTGTGGTCAAATCATATTACATACCGGTACTTTTTAAGATGGTGGTGTGTTATGAAAGTAGGTGCATTAATGGATTCTCAGAACTTGAATAAAGTGAAATAGAATTATACTTAGATAGCCAAGTACACATAGTATGCTTGTATACGTGACAACTTTCCCAAATACACATGACTAAAATAGCCATTTATGTAGTTTAATAGCATCACCATACACACATGCAAGGTTTGGGTGTCTCAAATTGTCCCACATCATGACAAACTAAACTGCATCTTGTTGTAGTTGAGTTTGACACGTGACAAATTGTCCCATGGTGGCCAAAAATCTGACACATATACATGGCAACTTAGATATGTCATAGGTGAAGCAGAATCTGGTCCATGAAGCACTAATGCTACCTACTGTCTTTCATCTCTTTGATAGTGCCCTGCTTATAAATTCAAAGACAGAATTAGCTTGTTAAGGAGTTCATGTTCAACTAGATAGCCACCATGACCTAACTCTAGTTTGCTTTTCAGAATATGCCCCTATTCTGCAATTGCTACCTACAAGTTCCCAGAATGTCCCATTAAAATACATGTTAAACCAAGGGCTGGCAACCTACAGATCTGGCCTGTGGCAGCTGGGGAATTAGCAGCATAGGCACCAGAGCATTCCTATACTGTTCCACATTTCTCCTCTTCTTGTTGCTTTCTTCCTCTGCTTACTTAAGCTGCCAAATGTGGAGACCTGACATTGCCTTCTCCTTAGTTACTATTGTATTCAGCCCAAATGCAGTGAAAAACAAGAGGAATCTTGACTGGTAGTTCTCAACCTGCTTAGACTCAAGGCACCTCTCAAAAACTGACTGCTCTGAGTTATCATTCATTTTTTGGCTACTGAAAAATGATAGAGCAATTCTTCTATTGCAAAGAACTCTGAAAGATGACCAGAGGTCAGAATGTTTTCCTATGGATTCCTAGTTGAAATCTCTAGGTTTCATTGGTCATTTTTAACTCTTTGTACCCCAGACACATGGAGATACGCAGTAATACCAATAAAAATAGATTCCTATTTGAAATCTCTACCTTTATCTTATGAATCACATTTATACATCTAACAGTACTAACACTGCGTGGTGCCCAAAGGCACCCATGAGAGGATCTAAGCAACCTTAGATTTTCATAAGCACATTCAAATATCTCAGTTTCCATGCATTTTTGTGCCATTTGCAAACTCTACCAGCAATGATATTTGACCAAGGGGTCTGTACTCAAGCTGATGGTGTTTATCTAAATGTAAAGTGATAATTTTTGAGTACAGCATCTGATAAAGTTCCAAGATTTCAAGGAATTTTCAAGGCATGAATGAAGAGAACGAGGGGTGCACCAATAGAGACTTTGGGGGCTGATACCCATAGCTGATAGGAGGCATATTGGCTGATACCAATCCATTATCTGATACAGCTGCCATCAGCTGGTAAGGCTAGTGTAGTGAAAGGGGAGAGGGGAGGGAAGGGGAATGGAGGAGCACAATACCTCCTGTGGTGAGGGAAGGGACAGAGGCAGAGGCTGCCCACCTGGGGTGGGGGGAGGGCGCAGGACAGAGCCATAGTTTGTGGGGTAGGGTCAGCTCCTGCCACTGCTTGCACCCCAAGGGGGCGCAGGAGAGGCATGTGCCCTTGGATCTACACAGTGGGGGCTGAGCTGCCACTGCAGGGTGGAACTGTAGCTGACACCATGCAGGGCTCTTTTTGGCAGGGGATGGGCTTAGAGTGGGCTCCAGCAGCACTGGGAGGAGGCTGCAGCCACCCCAAATTTCACCACAGCTCTGCTCCCAGCCCTGCACTACTGGTTCCTGCACCCGCGGCTTTCCCCGGTGCTTGGGTTAGGTGAAGCGTTCAGCCAAGGCTGTGCTGGGCAGCATGTGGCAGCACGGGACTGGGAGTGGAGCTGCAGCAAAATTTGGGGTGTCTGCAGCCTTCTCCCAGTGCTGCTGGAGCCCACTCTGAGCCCAGCCCCACCGAGAAGAGCCCCATGCAGCACCAGCTCCGGCTCCACCCCACAGCTGCAGCCTACCATGAAGGGGGGATCAGATCAGGGGGCACACGTGCCTCACCCCTCACTCTCCCAAGGTGCAAGCAGCAGTGGAAACTGCCCCCCCCACCATGAGCCACACCTTTGTCCCATGTCCTCCCCCTGCCCCAACTGGGCAGCCCCTGCTTCTGCCCCCTCCCTCACTGTGGGGGGTGTTGATCTGCCCCCTTTCCCTCTCCCTTCCCCTTCTGACTTACCAGCTGGAGGCAGCTCTCCAAACTGCTGGATCTGCTCCATGCTGCACTGTGGCTGTGGACAGCACGGACATTTATCAACCAAAGTATTGGCTGCACTGGGTCAATATCTGATATAGACAATTTTCTTTATACCATTACCAATCTAATGTCAGACCGATGTATCGGTGCACCTCTAAACAGAACCCTATTATTTTTTGGAAAACTATAAAATCAGAAGTGGGAAAAGAGACACATAGAAAGACACTTCATATCTGCATACTATACCTACTGTCTTCAAGCATTTCTGTAATCGTGTATTGTGAGGAGGAGTCATCAGGTCTGGGGAATCCCTGCAAAACCAACCCCTGACCCAAATCCTTCCTCTTCATACTTAACTCCAAGGAGGAAAGGAACAGCCGGCAGCCTCACATCTGGGGAGCATGCTGGCTCAAGATGGGTGGGGTCACGGTGTGAAAAGTGGAACTGTGGGCTCATGTCCCAGGTTTGAATCCCAAAGAGGAGCATTGGAGGCAGAGGGGCAGCCCAAGTAGTTCCCGGTTCAAATCTGAGAGAGGAGAGTGGGAGGCAGAAGGGCAGGGCACACCAAAAGGTCCCTGGTTTGAAGCCAGGGGAGGAGAGAGAGAGACATAGAGGGGTAGGGCATGCCTGGAAGGATCCTGCTGGAGCCAGAGAGAGAGCTGGACTCAGAGGAGTGGGACAGGCTCAGAGAGCCCCAGTCCAGAGTCTGAAAGAGTGAGAGATGTGGAGGGCTGAGAAGAGCCCAAAATTCTGGAGGGGGAGAGCTGGAAGTAGAGAGGTGAGACATGCCTGGAGAAGCCCAACTGAAAAATAGAGAGAGAGAACAAGACAGGGAGTGAGGCAGTGAGCCCATGGATACCCTACTGGGAGCCAGAAGGAGAAAGCTGCACCTGGAAGGGTGTGGCAGACCTGCATAGACTCTGTCCTAAACCCAGGAGGGAGAGAGAAGGGGTAGAACTGAAGGCTGGGAAGTTAAGTCTTGCAGTGGGGAAGGAAGAGACAGAGCAACATTAAGAAAAGAGAACAAAGAATGAAGAAGTTTTGTTGAAGCCACAGAAAAAGGCCAGGAACTGTTTATTCTTATTTTGTTTAACTTTCCTTGAACTCTGAAGAGATTCAAGTGTTAAGGTGGCATAAGGAAGGGGTGCAGGGTATGGTGGAGCCCCGTATTTCCAAATAGCCACGTGTTGAGATACTGTGCCACTGAGAGCACATGTCTTCTGTGTGTTTTCTTCTGGAACATCGTCCCAGAAATAAGAAAAATCATTATTAAACAGCAAAATCATGGCAGTCGAGATATTTTCATCTGGGACAGGCTAAAATGAGGTGACATAGGAACCCTCTTCCCCTAAAAAACAGAAGAGGAAGACGTCATCACGTAAGGACCATAAGCCCTATAGCACCTACAGTTGACCTATATAGATTAAAGAACTAGTTGATCATAGCCATTAACACCTTCCTACATAACAACATCCCGTTCTCAGCTGTCTGAAGGGAGTTTAAAATTCTGAAACTTCCAGATGAAAAAAATCACGGGGAGGACATGCTGGAAAACAAGTGTAAAGAAGGCTTCTTCTCTCTCTGTGTGCTGCCTCCCCAAAGCTATGTTGTATGAGAGAAAAAGAATGAGAGCACCAGCTATCTGCCTGTGCCTTGCAAAGGGGGAAGGAAGACTCTTTTGAGGAAGGAGGAAACAGGAGACTCATACAGAACAATGAGAAAGGGAGAAATGGAGGGACACACAAAGGCTGAAGTAGGGAAAGAATAAGGGGCCCCTACACGGGCAAATGGGGGGATGGAGGACACTGAGGGCCATGTCGTGATGTAAGGAAAGTGTAAAAAGAGCAGAAAACATTCCTATTTTAAACACCCTGTTTTAATACTCCTCCTTATGGATGTTGGATGAGCTTAAAGTACTTACCTGTACTTTGGTGTACTATGTGAAGTTTTTTAATTTTACAGTTCATTACCTAGATCATAAAAAAACAAAAGACAAAGCAAAGCTAGGCAATTTAGGATCTACAAAGGCAATGAGGGAGTGAACGGTGGCAGTGAGTTAACAACAAATATAATGCAATTGTCTATGCTACAGAAATTACTCTAAAAAACAGACAATTTCTGCAAGATGACCAAAGGCAACAGACAATTAGCTATGCAATGCAAATTTTGCATGACTATAAAAATTAAGTAGTCCCAAAAGCTGTATAAAATAAAAGCTCACACTACAAAAACTAAGTTGCACAATCAACAGCACCTGCAAAATGACTGACAAAATGTAATAGAACTAGGGCCAAATATGAAAGTAGGTCAGCTGTTACAAAATGTTTAAAAAACCCATGGAATCTATTAAGCAAGAGAAGAGAAGAAGGATGTTAAGTAAAGTCAACAACTAGGTACACTGTACCAGCATACCAATACTCATGTAATTTGCCAGCAAAGCAATCCTTGTGTAGAAGCAGTAATAACAATAAAAATGCACTTTGAACTGATAAAGTAAAATTGTTCCCCCTGAGTAAAACAATGTATACTAGTCAAAATGCAGTTTTGTGAAGCAGGGACTCCTGCTCATGCAGCAATGTTGACCAGTCATATATAGGATGACCAATGACCATACAACCCAGTTTGACTGGGACACTCCCAGATTCCCTAGGGTGGTCCCAGCCAGTTGGTCAAAAGTCCTGGGCTGGAATATGGCAGGGAGGCAGAGCAACATGGTGCGCCAGGCAGGTTGCTGGGCAGGCACGGCTGCTACTGTGACATGCCACATGCAGGCAGGATGGAGCCTGCTCTAGTCTGCCTGACTTACTTCCCCACAGCAACCATCTGTTCACCTACCTGGTGCATGATGCTGCTCCTCCTCCCTGCCGGACTCTGGCCCAGGACTGTTGACTAAACAGCCGGGACCAGCCCACAGAATCTGGGAATGCCCTGGCCAAACGAGATGTATGGTCACCCTGGTCATTTATAACGCCTTGGACCCCAGACACATGGAGATATGCAGAAAGAAGTCTTTAGGAGAGATGTGGCCTTAGATGAATTAACTATCATATTTAGCGTCAGTGACAATATCAAAGAGAATTCTTAGAGATGGAGTTCATCTAAGGAATCCACTAATTCTAACTTTATATGTTTTTCCACCCAAAAAACCCTTGGAAAACATTGGCACTTAACAAGTTTAATACTACACACAAGTTAGCTTCCGTGAAAAAGGAAGTGGAGGTGGCATATAGAGGGATGCAGGGTTGGAAGAAAGCTATTGTATGTGTAATAAACTCAGTCTCAAAAGTAATGAAGTGTGTGACTATAGTATAATTTGCTTCCAGATTACTGATAAACAACTGAATCACTTTGGAGCTCAAAAGAGATCCTTATGAGGCCCATAGGGAAATATCACTGTAGCAAAGAATCAAAGAACCATAGAAAATCAGGGTTAGAAGGGACCTCAGGAGGTCATCCAGTCCAGCTCCCTGCTCAAAGCAGGATCATCCACAACTATATCATCCCAACCAAGACTTTATCAAGACAGGTCTCAAAATCTCCAAGGATGGAGATTCCACAGCCTCTCTGGGGAGCTTGTTCCAGTGCTTTACTACCCTCCTCATGAGAAAGTTTTTCCTAATATCTAACCTAAACTTCCCCTGCTACAACTTGAGACAATTGCTCCTTGTGCTGTCATCTGCCACTACTGAGAACAGTCTAGGTAACACCATCCTCTCTGGAACCTCCCTTCAGGTAGTTGAAGGGTGGTATTAAACCCCTCCCTAGTCTTCTCTTCTCCAGACCAAATAAGCCCAGCTTCTTCAGCCTCTCCTTAAGGGGTCTGTCCATCTCAGAGATCACAGGCTCCTGGAGTGTACAGGGACCTCTCAAACAGGCCACCCAACCCTCTCCTCTGAGTGAGGCAGCCCCAAGCCCAGCCCCAGCTGTTGTCTGACTGCCCGCCAAGGCTAAGCCCGCTCTAGGCCAGTGGGGCCTATCCTGGGGCCAGGCTGAGCCCAGGCCATAGCTCCCTAGTTGCAGAGGGAAGGGCTCTGACACCACTCGCTCGGGCTTACCCTCATTTGACATCTATCATTTGATCATTTGTTATTTCATTAAATATATTATAAATTATTTTTGTAAGGTGATTTTTTTTAGCTAAAATATTACACGCTACTAAGTTTAATGCCTTAAGAAATCCATTATGTCAAAAGTTACCTTTATGAATTGAAGTGATCTCAGAAAAATGATTCTGAGTTTGTTTGACTTGAACAAAAATATATTGTTTGGCAATAAGTATTGTACCATTCTTTCATTCTTACAAGTCTGATTGTATCTCTGCATAAACCTTTCCATGATTTTGTAGGCAGTCAATGCCAGGTTAACTGGAATATTTTACCCAGATCATCCCATTCACCTTTTTGTAACGCTGACACACTATAGATTTTATTCAGTTGTCTGCCACATCACCAGTATTCTAAGATTTACTGTAACCCAGGCAGTACTCCAAGAGGTACCCCCTCTCCAATTTAAGGGATCAGAGCAGGTACACAAGCATTGTGGGAGGTGCAGGGACCCTCTTCCCCCTATAGAGCAGAGCCAGACCACTAATGGGGACTTAACCATATACCTTTTAATGACAGAACAGTATGGGGAACATAACCAGTATAAACCAGGGGGTATAGGGCACGCTACAATGCCCTGAGGGGGCAGGATTCAATAAAGATTAGACACTTACAATCATAGACATATTCATCCAGTTGACAAAAGACAGGGTTAGCAGAATAAACAATACTGGTTGATAAAATATAAAGGCACAAAATACAAAACGTCAAATGACAAGGAATATACGATGAGGGAGAAAGGAGGAAAACACAATGACCCCTTTCCACTGCAACAAGAATTTCTCCCTGTCATTTCACTCACCGTAAGTCATCCCAGGTGAGACTTAAACTCAGATCTCTCACATGGTAGGAAGAAACTACCACACAGCCACCAGCACTGGTGCTGCTCCAAGCTGCTAGGGCTCTTGACCTTCCCAGAGCCCTGGCCTCATGTGGAGAAGCTGGCAGCAGAGCTGGGAACCCCTCAGGTTGCTGCTCAGATCCTTGCTAGAGCTGGGCAGCCTCTCCTGCCAGCCACATGCCACACTGCTGAGGGTCCAACTGCTGCCTGCAGGTCCCACTCCTTCAGGTTCTTCTGGGGCAACTGCTCCCACCCCACTGGCCCAGCCCTTTGCCAGCTCTTTGAAACTCCTTCCTCATGGTCTCTCACCAGTCTCTTCTGAGTCAGCTGTACTGCCTCTTTACTGCTCCAGGTGACCCAACGGTCCAATCAGGGGACATGGAGGGTGAGTCTCTGGTGCCTGATTGGTGAGGAGAGGGAATCCCAAGCACTCCAATCATCTTTTACCCTTTCAAAACCCCTGGCTAAATCACTACCAGCCAACATTATTGGCTCAGAGATCGTTTTGCTCATGTTTCTAAAAGTTTGCAAGGTATCTGTATCTGCACATTTAAAGATTTCTAAAGACCTTGTTACATAGTAAGTTTGGGTTGCTTCCAGAGCTCTTAACGTCTTCATTGTCCACACATTAACACTGGAAACTAGGTTTAAGCACTCGTTATACCACTCAAATTTATACCACTCCAGAGCAGGATTGTTTCTGATCTGTGTTATACAGCTCACGTTACACTAAGATGTAGCCACTCTAGGCTACAACTTAGTGTAAACACCCACCTGCCCCAGCTCCCCACTGGCCTAGATCAGGCCCACTGCTCCTCCTGCCCTCCCCAGTATCACAGAGCCCTGCTCATTACCTCCTTTTGCCACTTAATTGTGGTTGCCTGTGCTGTCTATATTGGGGGAGCAGGCAGGGAAGGGTTAACCTGCCTGCCCAGACACCTCCTTCCCCCTATCCTCCCCACTGTCCTCGCTGCCACCACCACTGCTCCTGTTCTGAGTCTGGATCAGCTCAGAGAAGAGCAGGAGCCTGGAAGTCTCTGCAGTGGCTGGGTAGGCAGGTTAACCCTTCCCTAGTGCGGGCAGCCAAAACTAAGTGGGGAGGATGGGGAGAGAGTCTGGAAGATAGGAGGGGAGGCCTGTGGGGCAGAGAGGAAACTCAGAATGGTGGGGGGTGGGGAGGACTCTTGGCTCCTGCTGGCCTGAAGGTGTGCCCTTAATGTACTCCCCTAGTGTAGTAGCAAGTTGCTACCAGGTCTCCACTCAGCCTTCTTTATCTTAGGCTGGAGAGTCCCAGATCCCTCAGCCTTTCCTTGTATGGCTTGCCTTTTAAGACTCTGATCATACAGGTGGCTCTTCTTCGGACTCTCTCAAGCTTGTCTATGTACTTGTTAAAGTGCGGTGCCCAGAACTGGATGCAGTAGTCCAGCTGTAGTCTCACCAGTCCTGTATATTATTATACTATATATTATATATTATTATACTATAACATATTTTAATTTTATTACAAAATATATTTCTCATGACTTGTGTTTGTGTACTGTATATAGAAGTGATTGCATAATAACTCAGAAATAAAGGCTCACTCTTTCATATTGTATGTGGGAGGTGTGGGATGTGATTGGAGGTGGAGGGGTGTATGGTGGGATGTGGGAGTGTGTCTGCATCTATGGTGGGGTGTGTGTCTATAGTGAGATGTGGGGGGGTTGTGAGGGGGTGTGGCTATGTGTGGGGGGCATAGGGTATGTTGGGGTGTGTATATATGTGGGGGGTTATGGGCCAAGGTGTGGAAGCGTGAGGTTTGTGGGGTGTGAGGGAAGGTAGGGGGTGTGGGGATCCCCACACACTCTCCCACATGGCACGCAGCCCCTGCTGCTGGCAGCAGCAGTAGGCAGGGAGCTCAGGGAGCTCATGCCTGGTGCAAGCACTGACACCCAGAGAATTACAGCTCTGGCCAGTGCTGTGCACGGGGGGACGAGGAGTGCAGCCTGCCTGGCTGTCTCTATCATGAAGTCTTTGCACCACATGCCTCCAGCTCCTGCACTGGTACTGGCGGAAGCCCTTTGCTGGGCTTTGCAGAAAAACAGGGGGTGGGGAAGGCAGCTGGCTCCCTCCACTCCTGGCAGAGTCTGCGGGCCTGTGCAGCAGGGAGCGGGGAAGGCAGCTGGGTCCGTCATGAGGCTTCCCCCAGTGTGAGTGCTGGAGCTACCACCACCCTCCCTCACACCCACGCCTTACCCAGCCAAACTCCGTGCTCCTGCTGCCACCCTGGGCACAGGATCTGTGCTTCCACCCTGCAAGTCTACTGCCCCCGACCCTACTGCCTGGAATGAGCTGGATGTCAGGGAAACCAAGCAGGTTCCTGTGGGGCAGCTGCAAAAGGAACCCTGTCCAGAAGTTGCTGCTGTCTGGGCTGGGCCCTTCTGCCCAAGAGGGTGGGAGTGAGGTTCCATGGTGGAAACTAGTGGGTTGCTTGCCACTTTAGGGCTATCATAGGCTCTGCGAGAGCCTGTTTTGCCGAGCAGCAGGAAAAAGCCTTGCCTGCTAAACATTGTAAGGGGGAAAGTGGGTGTCAGAGCACCTTAAGTGCTTTGCCACTTTAAGATCTGGATCAGGCAGCAGGCAGGTACAGCCCAGTCCTGATGAGTGGCCATCTTAAGCCCTAGGCCACCAGGGGCTGGAGGCAGCAGTTTGCTGCCAGACACCATGGAAGCAACATCTCTCAGAGCAGCTGATGCTCCGAGAACAAATAGGAGGTAAGGGCAAGAGCTTATGGGGATGGCTCAGAGGCCCCTAGTCCTGGGCATGACCTAAAACTGCACCCTAATGAGATAGGGAGGCCTAGTGGTCCTGCCTGTGGTGGGGCAGGGCCAGTAAATTCCAGGTTCAAGGACTATCCCAGTGAAAGACAGGTTGAGGCAGCTAAATCCCTACCCCCACCACCCAGTGGGTTACCTGATAAAAGTAGATAGAGAGTAGTGGGGCCATGGATGTCCATAGGGAATGCTTGAGCCCATTGGGGCATAAGACCCCAAAAGGGAGTAGTGAGAGCCAAGTAAGCTTAGAGAAGCTCCTGAGCCTGACAGACTAAAAGACCCTGGAGATGAGGCCAGGTTAGCTTTGGGAAGCGCCTGAGCCTGAAGGGGTGGAAGATCCCATGAGAGGAGTTGTCAGAGCCCTGAGAGAGGGCACCAGCAGTTGAGGCTCTGATGAGAGGGGGTGAGTTGTGGGCCAGGCATGCTGATGAGTGGCATCTGGGTCTTCAGGGGTATTGAACCCCAGAGTTTGGGGTGGAGTAGAGAGTGGCAGTGGTGAAGCCCAGTGAGCGAGCGGTCTGAGTTAGGGCCCTGAGGGCAGGGGCTTGAGTGGAGGCCCTGCTAGCATGGAGGCCTGAGTTAGGTCCAGGTAAGCCTTCAGGTGCCTGAGGCCACAGGTGGGCCAGAAACCTATGGGAGGGTGGCAGAGGAGGAGCTATGAGGAGAGCAGGGGGCAAGTCATCGGCCCCTTGATGAAGAGCAGCTGGGGGAGTTACCCAGCTATGAGACAAGGAGCAGGGTCAGCACAGCATTTTGTGAGCTTCCCGGTGCTCGCTCAGATGAAGGTAGCAGGAGATGCCCAAAAGGCTGCTTGTTTGCTGACTGGGGAGCAAAGAGTAGCAAGCCTGAGGACCCTCTGGGCAAGGACAGGGTGAATGTGGTCCCCAGGAGAGAAAGGGTGGTACATGTGAAGCCCAGAAAGGGCGGGATGAAAGAGACTGGGTGAGAGCTGGGGGAGAGCGAGAGGCCTTTGTGAGAAGGAGGTGGTATGAGTGTGGCTCTAGTAGGGTAGAGTGAAAGAGATTCAGTGCTGTGACAAGTTGGGTCTGGCCTCAGTCCAGAGCTTAGCACAGCTGTGAGCAACATCTGTGAGGCATGGGACATGTTAAGGGGTAGCAGGAGTTTGTACTTTTGGCCCTTAGACATCAGGTCTTTCAAAGGGCAGCTTCCCACCTAATTACCAACTAATTACTTAACAGCAAGGCGTGGCTGATGAGAGAGGTGGGCAGTGTGCCTAGAGGCTGTGCGAGACCAGCACTGTGGCTGGTCGTGGACCTCCCATGTTGCCACAGGCGCAATAGGGTAGGTTTGAGGGTGTGCATATGTGTGGGCGCCTTGCTCCCACTTTTGTGGGCAGAAGAGCTGGGCAGGGCACAATTCATTGGTGGGGTGCCAAGGAATGGATGAAGGTGCCTGGTGGGCTGGATAGAGCCCACAGACTATACTTTACCTGTCCCCACCCTAAATTGAACAGTTAATGTTAAATACTTTGCCTACATAGCACTGAAATTGTCACAGTAACATGTGAACTGGTTCAATTTCTTTCCAGATCTAGAATATAAATAAACGTACTGAACACTTGTGTCTTTTCTAGACCATTATGGGCAAATTTACCAATCCTAGCAATTATTGGACCTAAATCATTTCCAAGACTTTTTTTTTTTTGACACATTTTTAAATGCCTGTAATTGTCCTTGACTGTACTGGCTAAAATTTTAATTGATAACTTTACTTCCATTATCAGTTATAAACATTTTATAACTGCTAACATATAGTGATTGCAGTCAATTGCCTATTTACCTATTTGTACATTGTGACCATCAGGCTGGAGAAGGGGGGAGGGTGAACCCCCTTTGGAATAGCGGCTCACGGTGAAAGGGTGACGCTATTTCCCTGGGACGCCGTTGGTCCGGAGCAGATGTTGGGTCATCAGGTTCCCGCCCTGGTTCTCGTCCACCACGACTTGCTGTTAGGTTCAGTGGGACGGCTCCTGGTTCTCCGTAGCCCGGGGTCCCCGGCGGTCATGTTGCGGGGCTCCACCACCCCCTTTCACCCCGGCCTCACGCCCACTTGGGTCTTCTTGTACTCGTGGCCCCAGCCCTCGCCCAGACCTTCCCGGTGATGCCCCTCACCGGATTCCTCGTCCAAGGCGAGAGATCTAGCCGGCTAGCACCAAGCCTTCGACCTGGGCCCTCCCGGGGATACTCCTCACCGGGTTCCTGGCTGCTAGTGTCCGGCACCGGTCTAGGTGCTTAGTGTGACTCGTCGGTGCCCTCCCGGGCCCCCGCGCTTACCCCAGAACTGTAAGTCCTGTGAGCTGGAGGTGCACAGTCCCAGAACTCCCCGTTGCTGGAATCCTCATCCTCCGGGTTGATCAGCCGCTCCCCGCTCGGGGTCCTGAGTCCGGCTGCCACCGCTGTCCTTCCCTCTGCCGGGGCGGGTGGCCACTCCCCACCGGGGTCCGCACTCCCGCCCGGTGTGGAGTCGTCTGCCGGCTCCCCTCCTGGAGCCTTCGCCTCCACGGCAGCGAGTCCCCTCTCCGGGCTTCTGCCCCGTTCTTTCTGGCCGGCCATTTTTATTGCCGGCTCCCGGCCGCCGGCACGGGCACCGGCTTCTGGTGCAAACAAGCGGTGGATGTCCCGCTCGGGCTCCGCCGCTCCGCGGGCAAGCTCCGCCCCATCTCCCCGGGACATAACCCCCCCCGCCAGTTGCCTCGTGGCGATTTGGGGGGCCTCTCTGCCTCTGGTTTGATCCTCCTTTGATACCCGCCCCTCATTCCGGGCCTCCCGCCGGAGGTCGTCGGCTCGGGGCATCTGGAGAGGAAGTCAGCTGTTATATTATCCTTTCCCGGACGGTACCTAATTTGAAATTTAAAGGGTTGGAGGGCTAGTGCCCACCACATAATCCGAGTGTTATTGGTCCTAGTGGAGCTAAGCCATTTGAGGGGAGCGTGGTCTGTGATCAGTGTAAACTTTCTCCCCAATAAATAATACCTAAAGTGGTCCACCGCCCACCGGATCACCAGACACTCTCATTCTATTGTCGAATACCTGGTCTCTGCTGGGGGTAGTTTCCGACTGGCATAGGCCACCGGTCGATCCACCCCTGCATCCTGTTGCGTTAAGACGGCTCCTGTAGCAACCTCGGAGGCGTCAGTCTGCAAAGTAAAAGGGTTTGCAAAATTAGGGGTATGTATCACTACTTCCTCGCATAAGGCCTTCTTCAAGGCCTGGAAACTCCGTAGTCTTGGCTCAGCCCATTCGAGTTCCTTCCGGGGGGTACTTCTCAACGCTTCGAACAGTGGGGCCGCCACTTCGGAGAATCGGGGCACGAATCTCCGATAATAATTCACTAACCCTAAGAAGGAGCGTAGTTGTTTAAGCGTTTGTGGGGGTTGGAAGGCCCGAATGGCCTGCACCTTGTCTTCTAACGGCCGTATAGTTCCTTGGCCTGCTCGAAACCCTAGGTATTTTGTATATTTCTGTGCCACCGCACATTTGCAGGGATTTGCTGTCAGGCCGGCTTGTCGCAGCTCCTGAAGTATTGCCCTGAGGGCCTGCATGTGTTGATCCCAGGAGCGTGTGAATATGACGATATCGTCAAGGTACACTGCTGCGTACCTTGCATGCGGCGCCAGCAGCTGATTCATGAGGCGTTGGAACGTGGCGGCGGCCCCATGTAGGCCGAACGGCATTCTGACGAACTCGTACAGGCCCCAGGGGGTTCCAAAGGCCGTCTTTTGACAATCCTCCGGTGGCACCGGTATTTGCCAATACCCCTTCGCGAGGTCCAAGATGGTTATGAATTTCGCGGCGCTGATACGTTCTGCCAGCTCCGTTACACTAGGCATCGGGAAAGCGTCGAAGGTTGCCACCTCATTTAATCGTCGGTAGTTGACGCATAGTCGCAGACTCCCATCGGGTTTGCGTACGGGCACTAGAGCACTCCTCCACGGGCTTCTCGATGGCCTAATTACCCCCAGGGTCTGCATCTTCTTTACCTCCTCACGTACCTCTTTGGTCAGGTAGTGTGGTATTGACCGCCAACGATCCCGTACAATGACACCAGGCGGGGTTGGGATGGAATGATACGCCGCCCTGGTCCATCCAGGCTCTTCGGAGAAGATCTTTCAGAATTCCTTTAGGAGGCTCCTCACTTCTTGCGCTTGGGGCCCCGACAGTTCAATATTTATTTTAATCTCTCCTATGGGCATCGGGGTCCCTCCTTCCCCCGCCGCTTCTTGTCTCCTTACATTTTGGTGCTCTCCTTCCCCAAAGGCAGCCCAGCGCTCCGGCTGGTGCCATTCTCGCAGAAGGTTGACATGATAGATTTGTCGTGTGTTCCGATGCCCCGGGCGATACACCTCGTAATCGACAGGCCCTACCCGCCGCGTGATTTCGAACGGTCCTTGCCACTGGGTTAACAGTTTGCTTGTCGAGGTGGGTAATAGCACTAACACCTTTTGCCCCGGCTGGAATTCCTGTACCTTGGAGTGCAAGTCATACCTCTCTTTCTGCCGTTGCTGGGCGTACCGTAGATTGTCTGCCGCCAATTCGCGGGCCCTCCGGACCCGTTGCTGGAAATCCCGTTGATATCTGGACGGGTTGATGACGGCCGCGGGACCCTGCTCCCACTCCTCCCTAAGAATTTGTAGTAGGCCTCGGGGGCGGTGGTCCAGCACTAGCTCAAAAGGGGAATACCCCAGGGACTCAGACGGGGCATCCCGCAGCACAAATAATGCTAGCAGCAGCATCAGGTCCCAACGCTGCGGGTCATTCTGAACGCACCATCGGAGCACCTTTTTCAGGGTACCATTGAACCGTTCTACCAACCTCTTGGTTTGAGGGTGGTACACCGAGGTTCGAAGTTGTTTGATCCGCAGGGTTTGGCATACCCTGCGCAAGACGCTCGACATGAAATTCCGCCCTTGGTCAGTGAGGATCTCATGGGGCACTCCCACTCGGGAGATCCAGTGCACTAACTCCTCCGCAATCCGTGGTGCCGTTACCGACCGCAGCGGGACTGCATCCGGGTATCGGGTGGCGTAGTCCATGAATACCAAAATGTACTGGTGGCCACTACTACTACGGGGCAACAGGCCCACCACGTCCATAGCAACCCATGAGAAAGGCACATCTACAAGGGGCAGGGGTCTTAAAGGGGCCCATGGAGGCTGGTCCTCCCTAGCCTTCTGGCACACCGGGCATGCGGCACACCGCCGGGCCACGTCTTCCCTCATCCGGGGCCAAAAGAACCATCAGGATATCTTTCCAAGGGTCCGGTCCCTGCCCAGGTGCCCCCCCATGGGGTTCGCATGAGCCAACTGCCATACCATCTGCCAAAAACAGCCTGGCACTACCAGCTGTTCCCCCGCCTCAGTGCCAACCTCCCCACGCCGGATGTGATACAAGAGATTATGTCTCACCTGGAACTCATTGTCTCCATCAGACTCCGTCTCCGGTTGGTGTTGCTCGTCTCGAGCCCTCATCCACAACTCCCGCAACTCGGTGTCCTCTTCTTGTCCTTGTCGGAACTGTGATCCACTCGCGACGTCCTGCCAGTCCACGAGGGGCTCCTCTGCCTCGGCCTCACCGAACCACTCATCCCGAACCCACTGAGCCCTTCGGGCTGTTTCTAGGTCCCGAACCCTTTCTAACACATCATAAAGAGGGGCCCAATCCCTACCCAACAGGATATGACATGCCAGCTTAGGGGCGACCCCAACCAATATCTCATCTCAAAATTCCATAACGTGCACTCGCACCCGGGCTCGATGAAGGGCCTGTGTCTCCCCATGGAGGCACGCCACCCTTATGGGCTCCCCTTGCCACTGCTGCCCAGGAGGGAGGAGCTCCGCCCTAATCAACGATTGGGCGCACCCCGAGTCCAAGACGGCTGAGAGCGGGCGGCCCTCCACTCGGGCTCTCACCGTGGGACGCTCCCACCGTGGTTTGCCCTTCCCTGCCCCGAAGCTACAATCCATCGGCTCCCCTTGGACTTGGTCTTGGGGGTTTTCTTCCAACCTATGAGGGTATCCCTGGGACCGCCACCTATCCGCGCCCCGCCCTGGACATTCTCGGGCGAAGTGCCCCATCTTTCCACAATGGAAACACCACATCCCTGTTCGGGGTTTTGGGACCTGGTTTGTGTTGCTCGGTTTCCCTCACGGCCGCAGGCCCTGGTCCTCGCCTCTTGCGCGGGTAGTGCCACTCGGCCGCCATAAAGGATTCCGCCAGCTTTACAGCGGTCTCGCAGGACTCTGGGGAGTGCTGGCGGACCCATCTCTGCGTCCGCTCCTCCAGATCGTTTACAAATTGCTCCATTACAATCCTATCCACCAGTGCGGCCATCGTGCACGTGGGTAAACTGACCCACTTACCGAACAGATCCCTAAGGCGTTGTAATAATACCCGGGGTCGCCTCTCCTCGGGTCCCTTCCTGGCCCAGAATAGTCACCGATAGTATTCTGGGTTGATTTTGAGGCGGTATAAGATAGCGGCTTTAACAGCCTCATAGTCACGGGCCTCTTCTCGCGGTAAGGCTCTATAGGCCTCTTGGGCTTTACTCACCACTAGCGTCCCTAGCTGGCTCGCCCAGTACGCCTTATCGAGCCTGAGTATGATGGCCTGCCGCTCGAACGCCTCTAGGAAGGCCTCCGGATCGTCTTCCGTCGTCATTTTCGGCATCTGGATGATCGGGGGGCCCTGTTGCGCCATCATCCTTTGCTAGGCCCCTAATAACTGGGTCACAGCCTAAAGTGTCTGGGCCATCAGGTCAGTCGCCGCCATCTCGGCTGCCTGCATTTAAAAAAAATCGTCCCCTAAACAGGGAAGGTGATTCCCGGCCAATGCACCATTTGTGACCATCGGGCTGGAGAAGGGGGGAGGGTGAACCCCCTTCGGAATAGCGGCTCACGGTGAAAGGGTGACGCTATTCCCCTGGGACGCCGTTGGTCCGGAGCAGATGTTGGGTCATCAGGTTCCCGCCCTGGTTCTCGTCCGCCACGACTTGCTGTTAGGTTCAGTGGGACGGCTCCTGGTTCTCCGTAGCCCGGGGTCCCCGGCGGTCATGTTGCGGGGCTCCACCACCCCCTTTCACCCCGGCCTCACGCCCCCTTGGGTCTTCTTGTACTCGTGGCCCCGGCCCTCGCCCAGACCTTCCCGGTGATGCCCCTCACCGGATTCCTCGTCCAAGGCGAGAGATCTAGCCGGCTAGCACCAAGCCTTCGACCTGGGCCCTCCCGGGGATACTCCTCACCGGGTTCCTGGCTGCTAGTGTCCGGCACCGGTCTAGGCGCTTAGTGTGACTCGTCGGTGCCCTCCCGGGCCCCCGCGCTCACCCCAGAACTGTAAGTCCTGTGAGCTGGAGGTGCACAGTCCCAGAACTCCCCGTTGCTGGAATCCTCATCCTCCGGGTCGATCAGCCGCTCCCCGCTCGGGGTCCTGAGTCCGGCTGCCACCGCTGTCCTTCCCTCCGCTGGGACAGGCGACCACTCCCCACCGGGGTCCGCACTCCCGCCCGGTGTGGAGTCGTCTGCCAGCTCCCCTACTGGAGCTTTCGCCTCCACGGCAGCGAGTCCCCTCTCCGGGCTCCTGCCCCGTTCTTTCTGGCCGGCCATTTTTATTGCCGGCTCCCGGCCGCCGGCACGGGCACCGGCTTCCGGTGCAAACAAGCGGCGGATGTCCCGCTCGGGCTCCGCCGCCTCCACGGGCAAGCTCCGCCCCGTCTCCCCGGGACATACATCTACGTCCATTTAATTCCCTGCACTGAGAACAATATTATTTATGTTATTGTCATGTACATTTGAGAAATTCTGAAAACACTTTACTTATAGCAGCCCGAGACATTTAGCATATTTTACCCAAACTGAAATTCCACATTATAAAAAAAATGATTCTTCTTATACATTTTGGATACATGTTTAAGCAGCTAGTCTTACTGTTGTCTCGTTTGATTTAGTGGCCAATAAACAGACCCATTAATACTCCATATTGCATTTTTTATGTTGTAACATTGATTTGTAAATATTCTAGGTCTTGACTTTTTATTTGTCAATAATTCTAAGTAATGGTCTCTTTGATTTTTAAATTCAATTCTTACCCCCTATTGTCCACTTTTTTCTGTACTAAATAGGGGGTATTGACTGATCTTACTATTCCAGGATATGAATATTCCCACCATGCTCCTGCAATATTTATTATGTACATCTGTGAAAAGTAATGTAACATTTTCATGCTTCTTATTTAGTATCAAAGCTTCTATCATGGATATACCAATAATTTGAAGAATTTCTGGCTGATAACCCTCCATGCTACAATTCTTCATATTCTGGAGTGTGAATTACACTTCTGTATATTTATATCATGTTTGTTTCATTAACACTTCTCCTCCTCTTTTCAAGCTTTAGGTACCAGGTGAGAGAATGCATGGAAGCACTCAAAAAATGACGATAACATGATCAGCATGATGAACGTCGGCAGAATGCTTAGTCCGGGATGATCCTGCCTTGAACAGGGGTATGGACTAGGTGACCTCAGGAGGTCCCTTCCATCCCTACTTTCCTATGATTCTATGAGCCTAGGGCATTTTTCAGCATCATTTTAAATAGAACAAGGTGACCAAAAGTGGATATGAAAAGTCAGAGTAGAAATTGTTGCAGCAGCTGCTGCTGATAAAGTCCTTAATGAGTAATAGTGTGTGATAACAGAGAAAAAGACTGGAACTTGAAAATGTAGTAGAGAAAGTGGTAAGATTTGGGTAAATTTTATGCATGTGGGTTTAGGGAAAAGGGAAGAGTTGAATGTGACAATCAGATTTGGGGCTGGAATGAGTGGGAAGGTAATGCTTCTGTCAATGGTGAGTGATCAAGAGACCTTGGGGGAGGTAGGGTGAAACTTAGTTACAGTTGTGTTAAATTAAATTTATCGATATTCAATAGACCATACTCACTGAATTCTGCCTGCAGGTAAAGCTTAGCATGAAACTTCCAAGCCTTTTTAACATTAATTGTGCAGTCACTCTGTGCATAGTCATTGTATTAGGAATGAAATCATAAGTATTCTGAAAAGATCCCTATCTAAATTCTGAAGTCAGAGCGTGATAATATCAGTTATGTAAGGGGTTTTAGTTTTGTCCCTAGGGCCCAGTTCTGTTGCCACTAAAATCACTAGCAAAACTTTTTAAAATAAAGAGTAGGAGCAATCTCAGCAAACTATAATATGGGAGCCCTCTGGTGGGTAAAATAAAAAATACCCCTAAATTCCCATTACTAAATACATTAAAATTGTACAGAAGTCTGAATTAAGTCTTCAGTTCACATCTCAAAGTTGGAGTACTCTGCTCCAGATAAAGAATACACTCTCCTCCGGGATCTTCTTTCCACACTTCAGTTCTCTTTCTCTGATTCTAATTCTCAGCTTTTCCCCAGTTTTTATATATATCTTTCTCCTTCCATACAGCTGGTAGTTCACTTGTGAAATAAATCAAAGTTAAGCCAATTTCTTGTAAGCATCACAGAGAAATATAATCCCCATTCTTTTTATAGGAAGGAGGAGAAACAGCTAAAATAAAACAATTTACTCCTTTGTGAGGCTGCAGCTATGGGAAATGCAAAGTATGCTTAGGTGGTGAAGACTCTGACATCTTAATTCCCATGCAACTTTGCTTTCTTCTCCCTCATCCGTTTCCACTCACAATGGATCAGAATTCCTCAGAAGAGCATCCTACTTTGATTTACCAAAAAATTTTATTTTTTCTTTAGCTAAGACAACTCTATGAGTGAAAAGTGTTAAATGAAGCTTGGAGCAGTTGAGGAGGCTAACTCTACCAATGGTCACACCAGACAGAGGCAAGAGGTAGCATAGCATTTCTTCTACCCTCCTCACTCTTCTGGTGTAGCAGCCAAGTCTCTTCCATGCCAGTTGTGTAAAGTACAAAATCCTATGGATTTGCATAAACACATATTACAGCTCCTTCCTAGACTAACCTCCCAATGGCCTTCTATATAGACCCAGTGAGAAGATCCTTCAGTGGTATAAAAAGAAATGTCAAGCCCACACTTGGGGTTGTTTAACTAAAGTCCCCCTTGTGCAAGTCACATGGAAGGCTTAGGTATAGTAAAGTAACTTTATACTAGGCTAACAAACTAAGGTACAACATCTGGCATGAAGACCAGCCTTTAACTATGATATACTGGGCAAAATCTTGGCCCACTAGAAGTTGATGTGAATTTTGCCATTAACTTGAATGTAACAAGAATTTCACCCTCTATTTAAAACTCTTAGCTTATTTTCTCCTATCCATTTAGTAGAGAGTTATGCAAACTTGTTCTTTCCAGCTTCCTGCTCCTCATGCCTTGCGTAAGGATTGTCTCCACAGAGAAAACCTGTAATATCTCCCAATAGTGATATGAGAGTTAATTTTATGGGGATACAAATATGCAGAAAATGAGAACTTACGTGGTTAGGTATAATCAGCCACTATGCCTCACTGCAGAGTGTAACTGTCATAATTTGAAAAGTACTGCTGATGTGGAAAAGGTCTCCGTTTTTATTCTGATTGAAAATGTAGATTTCATAGACATTAGGGCTGGAAGGGACCTCAGGAGATCGAGACGAGCCCTCTGTCCCAAGGGCAGGAAGTCAGCTAGGGTCAAAGGATCCCAGCAAGATAAGCATCCAAATGCTCCTTAAAGGAGTCCAGAGTAGGTGCTTGCACCACCTCTGGAGGGAGCTTATTCCAGGCCTTGGAGGCTCGGACACTAAAGAAGTTTTTTCTTATGTCCAGCCTAAAATGATCTTGCAGGAGTTTGTGACCGTTGGTTTTTGTCATCCCTTGGGGCGCTCTGGTGAACAGACATTCCCTCAGATCCTGATACACACCCCCGATGTACTTATGGGCTGCAGCCAGCTCACCCCTGAACCTGTGCTTTTCCAGGGTGAAGAGTCCCATGGCACTCAGCCTCTCTTCATAAGGCCTATTCTCTTGCCCTCTGATCATGCCAGTGACTGTCCTCTGGACTCTCTCAAGCTTTTCCACATCCTTCCTGAATTGCAGAGCCCAGAATTGGATACAATACTCCAGGTGCAGCCTCACCAAATCCGAGTACAGCGGGAGTATGACATCCTGAGATTTACTTGAGAAGCATCTATGGATGCAAGTTAGAGTTTGGTTTGCTTTACCAGCTGCGGCATCACATTGGTGGCTCATGTTCATCTTGTGGTCAATCATGACCCCCAAGTCTCTTGGCCTTGGTGCTAGTGAGCGTAGTACTGCCGAGCCTATAAGTATGTTGTGGGGTTTTTTTCCCTTACGTTTGTCCATATTGAAAGTCATCAGGTTTGTATCTTCCCACTTTTTCAGCCTATCCAAGTCAGCCTGGATCATCAACATATCCTCCAATGTGGATGCTCTATCCCAAAGTTTGGTATCATTGGCAAACTTGGCCAGTCCACTTCTGACACCATTATCCAAATCATTGATAAAGTCATTAAAGAGAACAAGACCAAGGATGGAGCCATGGGGGACACCACTGATCATGGAGTGCCATGATGATTTGTTTCTGTCGACCACTACCCTCTGAGTCTGGCCTCAGGGTCAATTCTCCAGCCATCAGACTGTGATGTAGCCGAGACCACAGTTGGCCAATTTTTCCAAGAGAAGATCATGGGACACCAGGTCAAAGGCTTTTTTTAAAGTCCAGATTCATGACGTCAATCTCTTATCCCTTGTCTAGGTGATATGTCACCTGGTCGTAGAAGAAGATGAGATTGGCGGGCAAGACCTACCTACAACAAACCCATGCTGGCTGTCTCTCAGGATATTGCCATTAGCCAGCTTGTCAAAAATGGAATCTTGATTATTTTTTCCAGAATCTTACCAGGGATTGAGGTTAAGCTGATGGGCCTGTAATTCCCTGGATCTACTTTCCTCCCTTTCTTGAAGATGGGCACCACATTGGCCTCCTTCCAATCTTCAGGTACTTCACCTAAGCACCAGGAATTTTTGAAAATCTTTGCCAGTGTCTGGGCTATGACTCAGGTAGAATACTTCAAAGTTTTCAGCAGTTTATAGTAAAGGGGATTTTTGTTTCACTGTCTTCATTTCTACTACCAAAGCTCACATTGTCCATTACTATCATGCTATGACCTAATTATTTGCACACCAAAAAGGCAATCAAAACTTATAAAAATGCACTTAAAACATTTTATTAATAAATGGACCTTTGTGTTTCCTAATAATTTCAAGAACCCCCATTTTTTCACTGACATTTACTTTTTTTACTAAAAACAAAGTAGCTGAAACCTGAGTAGAAAATATGTAGAATTTAGATATAGCATTAGAATAAGAACATTACAGAGCATTTTAAAGTATACTATAGATGCATTTTACATTTGTAAATCAAATAATTTCACAAAAACATTAACTAAGCATTTCCTAAACTTTCAAAAGATGTCTTAGACTCCCCTGCTTAGTAAACTGAAAATAATCATCATCACCCACTTCAATAATTCCATAGGTTGTTAAAAGTTGCACCTGCTTTCATTTGTATACTTTCCATCTGACCCCCACCTCTTAGCATATCTTTGCACTTTGACAAACAGTGCATTAAATAGCAAATATAATCTGTGCAAGAAGTCTAACTTAAAATTTCTTTTTTTCCTCAAAAGGCAAAAATCTATATGTTTAAGTACTGATCCTGTGACCGTTTATGCATGTAGAAGTGATAGTTCCCTTGGGCTCAGTTAGGTTACTTAAGTCTTTGCAGGATGGAGGTCATTGGTTCTGAGTGTGTTCTCAAATCTACTAAATTACATAATATATTAAAATAATCTTGCAGAATCACCAAAATGATGTACTGTTTTTCTTGATGAGTCTTTTCATAATTGAGAACATATTGTACATCTAAATAAACATTATCTCATACTATGCTTTATTCCAATAATTTTTATATTGCTTCTAAGTCTATAATTCTATGATTTTTTTTCTAAATATAACTGCTTAATTACACAGAGAAGGAAAATCAAACATCCTGCATTAGTTTCATATCTTCAGAATGGTATGTATGTTGTTGGGAATCTGTGGAATATCAGCTTTCCTGTCCAGATAAGATTTTCAAACACTCCATTGTTATATTCTGGAGTCTGTCCCCCAAACTCCAGAATCTGGTCCCCTATCTGGTACAGTCATTTGTTTTCATATAGTAATAATGCATCTTGGTGACAGTAGTAAATCAACCATATTGGAACAGTTGGTACTAAATGGGCCATTGATTTATCACATTTTTAAATAGGCTTACTTTCTTTTTTATTTTGCTACTGTTCAGCACCATTTTTTTTAAATCTTTGGAAACTCTGCCTACAGTAAGAAAAAAATGAACTGAGGGCCCTGGCAGATGTTAAATCCGTGGCCTAATTGAAGTGTGAAGTACTCCTTAATCACACCATAAATTGCAGCAAGCCCCATATTCAGCAAATTTATGGTGCTATAAAATGACAAACTAGCCACAAAAATATTCTAGTACCTAAAATGTCATATATTCTTGTGTGGGGAATATAGGGTGTAAAACAAGGCTGTAAATATACGAGGCATGAGGGGAGCCTTGCCATTGGACCCTTGTTCTGAGATATATATTTGCCTTGCCTGATCGCTAGAATGGAGCAGGGGAAAGACCCAGGTTCAGAACCTGGATCTAGCACTGGGATCCAGGTATGGGGTAGTCCAAGATCTACAAAACTAAGCTGGAAATGCATCATCATTGTGGGGTACCAGGAACCCAAGATCAGGGAGAGACTTTCTCTGATCCTGGGTTCCTCTGCCTTGGCCTTTTAAGGCTCATGTGGCTTCCTGGGTGATTGAGCCAGTTCTCTCACACTTGCACGTAACCATTTACCTAAGGATTCCCCAAAATCTTCATTTTAAACACTCATGATCAGTTACAAAGCACCAAGAACATCCCAGAAAATGTAGTTGTAAAAGCAGGGAAGATTAGGACACAGCCGATGTTCAGCCACTGAAATAACAGATATAATTGGTTCCTATATATTCAGAGAATTCTAGGAAGAGAACCATGTCCCATGATGCACAGGAAGGCAAAAATATTCACTGTCCTTGCCATTCTGACTTAAGAAAAAAATCTTCCCTGGCCCAAAATTTGACATTCAGTATGATCCTGAGACGAAGAGAAAGATCTGCCAGGCCGTAATCTCAGTAGATGCAGACACAAATTCCAAATGAACCATTCCCAAATATCACTGATTACACAACTGTGAGCCAGTTTCCAAAGTTCTATGCCTCTGACATTAGGGGTATGGAAGCAAACACCCAGCCCAGCATGCCTTGTTGCAGGTATGGGGGTGTCTGCACCCATGTTTTGTGGGCTGCAGCTGACCTGTAATTGGGAATGTTTCAATTTTTTGGCTTTCTCTTGTTTCTGAAACATGAGTTCAATAAACTTCAATATCCTGCAATTGATCTAAGTCTAGTCTGCTAGCTTGCTTTGGGGTGGCTGTCAAGGGTAAGGGTACTTGGTAGGGGTGCACCAATGAAGATTTTTTTGGGCCAATACTCATAGCTGATAAATAGCCAGCTATATAAGCTGATACTGATCTGATTGCTGATATTGGCTTTTTTGTCCAGATCCAAGTCCAGCAGCTGGAAGAGTAGCACCTGGCTGGTAAGTCTGCTGGAGGGAAGGGGTGGGGGGGAAGGAAAGTGGTGTGGGGATGGCAGATTGAGACCCTGTGGTGAGGGAGGGAGTGGGGCTGGGGCTGGGTCAGTGACAGGAGCAGGAGCTGCACAGC
>NW_017728918.1:54963008-54965375 GCF_001723895.1 Crocodylus porosus | reverse complement strand
GAGATGCACCTAAAACCCTCCAGATAAGGGTGACAAGAGTGAAACAACTGCCCTAGGTCTCATTTACATCCGAGATGGAACCAGATGACAACTCATTTACATGGGAGATGGAGAACAGAACACCTGAAGCAGAGACCACAGTGAATTCTGGGATCAGAGAAGCAGAGGAGCACTGCATGATGGGGAATCTGTGCTACAAATGCTAATCAAGCCACATTTAAACACACCCAGCTCAGCATTTATCAGACCAGTTCTAATCTGGATTTACAAAGGTCTTCCCCGCCCACACACACACACCTCTAAGTAGAAGTAAGTTTAATAGGCTTCTCGGGTCATACATTCCCCGGTCCCACTATGGGAGGCCTATTTAAACTTAATTGGCTAAAACTCGGTTGCTGTGTTAGGGAATGCTGAGGCAAAGAGACCGAGTCAGAGGGGGTATGGGCAACATTTGAACACTGGTTAAGGATTCATCACAGTGTCCAGCCTGTTGGAGCCCTGACCACAAGTGTTGTCGTACTTTTCCCAGGACAAGTCCTCCCTTCCCAAAGGTTATGAACACTCCAATAATTGTCTTAAGTCTGTTAAAAGACTGTAGTAAGATCTGCAAAAGTCATGCTAAGCTGAGGCTTGTTCACATCAAGTAAAAATCTAAAACCCTGATTCTGCAAGCTATCTATTGTTCCTGAAGAAACCAGGAGACATCCCATCAGTATATCTGCTATCCATAGGAATTTCAAGCTCCCAATTGTCTGGTTACTCCCTAACTGTATGTGTTTCCTGATTATCAATCAGTTTCCTGAGACCAAACCAGATAACCCCTTCTCAATAGAAAAGACAATTTGATTTATACTATTGAGAATGCTTGAAAGAAGCTGAACTGAGGGTATAAAAAAGAAGCAGCAAAAGTGTGTGTGTGCTTCACGAGGAGAAGTCTCTCTCACACCATCTGCTTTATTCTTGAGAGGCTGGATGAAACAGATCATCTCCCTTCAATGTTCGTGCTGAGAACCTTAACCTGTCAGAATTGCAACCCGAGTGCCTTGGACTGGTGAGATCCCAGCGCTTTCTCTCTCCTTTCTCTTTTTTCTCTAGGTGTAAAATTCTGAATCTGAACTGTATTAGTTAAGCTTGAGCTAAGTTTTCCCAAATACTTAGTGAAACCAGGGTAATACTGTAATTGTTTCTGTTCGTTTTTCCTTTGCATGTCTATTACTACTAGTGCCATTATATATTTCATATACTTAGCAATAAATAACTTTTATAGTTAAACTGGTAGTAACTGGGTATATTTTCCTTCTCTACTTCTCCTTCACCACTTGCTCTGCTGCAATGCTTCTTTTATCTAAGCTAAAGATCCCTGTGAAACCCAAAAATACTGTGGGGTCTGCTCATCAAGAAGCTAAAGAGTGGGACGTGCTGAGTTTGAAACACATAAGGGGATCAGCTTGTACAGGTTGATTGACCCAGTTTGACTCAAATGTACCCAAATGAACTGAATGCTGGCCCATGACGGTGTCAGCTGGACACCCAGCCAGATTCAGAGATATTCTGTTTAACTGTGCGCTTGTGTCTGACTACAGTTTATTGTTTCTCTGATGAACTGATTCTTGGCATCTGAGGGTGTCAGCCTGTCCATGCTGATCAATCCAGCCAGGTCAGGCATATCACTTTAATCTGTGTGTGTTTGTGTGTATGATTGATTTGGTGGCTTGGGGAACCCAGCCCCATTGAAACTGAGTCCTGCAAGATAGCTCCATTGGGGGTGAGGGCTTGCAGAAGGGAGAGATACAGCTCCGTACAGAAACACAAGTAACACAAGCAGCACATTAATAGAATTACCAAGACCCTAGAAACATATCCCGGATAAATGAGCATACCCCAAAGTGATGGGCAAATCTCGTAACAACCCGGGGGAGGCATAGGGGGCATGTGCCTCCTGGATCTGTGTACAGGGTGAGGGCAGGCTGCTGACTGCATGCTCAGGGTCCCAGACTCTTCCTGGTGGGGGGGAACTCTCAGGATGGGCAGGGGAAGGGGGGTGGGCGGTAATGGCACCAGAAGAGGGGCTGAAGCCACCCCAAAATTTGCCATAGCCCCCCTGTAGCCCCACGCCAAGCGCTGCCTCTTCCTATCCCACCTCTGCCTGCCCTGAGAGCAGCCCAGGCTCAGCTTCCACCACTGGAAAGAGGCTGTGGCCCTGAGTGCACAGTGGGTAGCCCACCCTTGCCCTATGCACACATCCAGAGGGCACATGCCCCCCAACCCCACTACACCCCTCAGACAAGCCGCTAACTCTGACCCACACCCCACCCCAGCCCCACTTCCTCCTCACTGTGGAGCCTCAATCTGCTCCACCATGCCCCT
>NW_017728918.1:54958388-54962449 GCF_001723895.1 Crocodylus porosus | reverse complement strand
TGACTTCCTGCCTTTTGGGCAGGGGGCTGGACTCGATGATCTCCCGAGGTCCCTTCCAGCCCTAATGTCTATGAAATCTATGAAATCCCAGGATGTTTTGTACGTCTCCCACAAACTCCATTTGCAGGGTGGGTGGGCTAGGCTTAGCCCAAGCTGTCTGCTCCAACCAAGCAAGGAGGTGTGCTTCAGTGCAGCGTTTCTCAACCTGTGGGTCATGACCCAACAGTGGGTCTCAAGAATATATGAAATGGTCATGAACAAGCTTTAAAAATGGATTCTCCTTTAAAGGAGAAAAGCATGGGAAACTGTAGCTTTTCTCTTGTAGGCTGGCAGAATTCTAGCCTGCAGGGGGATGCTTGCCCCCCGCCGACCCAGGCCCCATACACTTGAGGGCTGGGCCCTGGGAGAGGAGACAGGAGTGAGGGGCACTGGGTTGAGGCTGGCCATCATGTTGGCAAATGGTACTTGGTACAAAAAAGGTTGAGAACTACTGCTCTAGTGCACCCCGGCTTCTGGGCTAGGCCACTGCAGGCATGTGGCTGTATTTCCAGAATCAAAAGTGAATGTCTGTTCACTTGCTTATTTGTTCAATCTACATACCTCAGACTAACCTGTGAAGACTGAATCGATTTAGCCTTGGGCTTTTTGACAGTCTCTACTTAGCCCACATATGACACTGAACCAGTACCACAGTGAACTGGTTCAAAATAGTGCTTGATTTTCCAGGTACCTGTTTGAACCATTCAGTGTCCACTTCAGGTTTCAATCACTTTTAAACCTTTTAAAATATTACGTGTATCCAGGCTTCTGAGTCTTCTAAGTTATAGCTGTCCAGTTTCTAAATGGTTGAAGGCAAAAGGCCGTAGAGGCTGCACCGGTGGAGGCCACATGCTCATGTGCTGTGCAAAGGGGACACTGGGCTGGAAGCTGTGTGAATGCACATCCTTCTCACAGCATTATATGAGCCTGTAAGCCTCCTCCACTTCTGTAGTGAACACCCACCTCCTTCACCCCCACTGCTGCAACATACACCTGTGTGACCCTAGCTCCTCTTCAGGTCCTTCAGCCATATTGCACTGCACTGCTCTGGAGGGAGATCTTAGAAACTCTGGAGCAATGAAGGAAGAATCATCAATTTGGTAGGAGCCTAGGGGGCTGCAACTTAATCCTTCCTGGGCCATATGCAGCCCAGGACCACCATATGGACAGGTCTGTTCTAAATACTTGCAGAAGTATCAGCATGCCACAGGTAAAAATACCAAGTCTGAGCAGTAGTCAATACTGCAGTGCTTCAGAGAAAAGGGAAAAATACCCCACAAGGTAGCAAAGTGTATGAGGGGAAAACATTGATTTCCTGGCCCCAACAGAAGGTCAGAAAAAACCCTGAAGCTTTGCATTACCAGACACCTACTACACTGGAAGATTTAACTTGTATGCATAGTACACATAGTTAAATCCCTAATTCTCCTGATCTTTTTATATTAAATTGATTCTCCTGTTTTTAAAGCTTTAAGGTTTTAAGAAAGTGTTGTGCTACTTCATTCATGCTGCCTAACTGGCCTATCTTGGATTGTGGTGGCAGTTAGTGAAGTTATAGCTTTGTGCAACGTGGCCTGTGTACTTTTCATTTTTCCGTAATATTAATGCTGTATCAGATTTATGAGGCTCAGAGTGAAATTGTTCTGTTAAGATTCATTCATTCTTTTATTAATTTATATAAACTTTATTCACACATATACACTAGTATTTCAAAATTTCTGAAAGGTGTACAAATCACAGGTAAAAAAAGGTTGTAATGAGAATTCATAAAATGTTCATAGATTGATAGATATTAGGGTCAGAACAGATCTCAGCAGATCATCAAGTCTGACCCCCTGCCCTGGGCAGGAGAGAGCGCTAGGGTCAGATGATCCCAGTCAGGTGCTAAGAAAGATTATTGAGCTGTAGTTAGATGTATTAATTAAAATTAATGCAGACAACTTAACTTTGTGCATAACCACAGGTATAGCCCTACCTAACCTTTGTCTGCCCCAGCAAGAAGATTCAAAATAACCCTGTTAAATAACTAGAATCTCTATGAAGTTAAGGGAGAGGGATGTTTAAGAGCAATTCATGTCTAGATACCTAGGTGCTTTGTACAGGGAGTAAGGAGTCATGTGTGCCCCCCAAGGGTGATTTAGAAGGCGGGGAGATGCTGCAAGGCAAAGGGGAAACCATAAATAAACCATGAGCTGTGTAGATTGAACTGATAAGCAAGCTTCTGAACTCCTCACATCAAGCTATTTGTGCAGGGAGTGTACATTTGTCTCTGTTCACTTGCAATCCCCATATACTGACATTTCTCAAATAGTCACCCTGAAATACCTTGAACTGTCCTAGGAAGTAGAAACTGGAGTTTAAGGTATTTTAGGGTGAGGAGGATCTAAAGCCCAGGTCTCCCACTGCTTTGTGTGAGTGTTCACACTACCAGGCTATGGGGCCAAAGATGGGCACAACCTCAATGCTGCATTTTGAATCATATACTTAGCAATAAATAACTTTTATGGTGGTTTAAAATGGACTTAGGTGAAGGCATTCTTCACCCCTCCCACTGAGCTAGGACACCAGGCAGGGTGCAAGGTTCATAGGACTAGATGGCAAATGAGCAAAAGGGAAGCTGACCTTGGGCAAGTTGAGTACTGGGTTCTACTTCTTAGTATTGCTTATGAATTTTACACTAGTCATTGGAAAAAAAAAAGACATAAGCCCGGCCACAGGAACTGGGATCCAGGACCACCCACCTTGCCAGGGAAGTACTTTCAAAACTAGGTTCTAGGGTTCGGTTCCTTTTGGCTTGTTCTTCTTCTGGCCTCAAGAGCCTTGTACTCCTATCTGCCCTAGTTCAATGGGAGGGATAGAGAATGCTTTTGTCTACACCCATGCTCTAGTCTGATAATTAGGACAGTCTCCTGCGATGTAGGAATCTGTGGTTTGAATTCATTCAGGGTGAGGAGGATCTAGAAATTAGGACTCCCATGTCCTGGGTAAATCCTCCAACTGCTAGGGAATTGGGTCAAAGAAAGGAAACCCTCATCATTTTTCACCAAAATCAGTGATGTTGATGCCCTCCTAACAGTTGGGGCCTCTTGAAGGCTGTATGCAGAATTTGTACATATCCAGTGAGTGATCTGTATCATAAAGGAGATCAGGCAGTAGACAGGCTGCTCCAGGGATGATCTGACCATATAATTGAGCATCAGTGGAAATGTTAAATACCAAAATGGAGGCAATGTGAATTGTTCCCCAGGCCTTAGATGTCCAATTCCTATTATGGGTGTTTCCAGATTAGCCTGCAAGTGCCTCTTGCTGCATCTCAAAGCAGTTTGAGATGTGGCAAATGGCATGCTGATGTGATGGGTTAGCTGGCAGTGACCTAGCTCAGGGGTTTTGAAGGGCAAAAGATGATTGGAGGACTTGGGATTCCCTTCTGCACCAATCAGGCCCCAGAGACTCACCCCCTGTGTCCCAACTGGCCCCTTGGGTCACCTGGAGGGGGGTAAGAGGGGCAGCATGGGCTGACTCAGGAGACCAACCAGTGAGGGACAACAAGGAAGGAGCTTCACACAACTGGCAAGAGCTGAGCTAGTGGGGTAGGAGCAGTGCCCCCGAAGAGCCTGAAAGAGCAGGACCTGCAGGCAGAGTGGGACCCTCAGCAGCACGGCGTATGGCTGGCAGGAGAGGCTTCCCACTGGGCTCCAAGATCCCCTACAAGAGGTTGCAGCCAGCAGGAGAGGCTCCCTCTGCTCCAGGAAGGATCTGAGCAGCGACCTGAGGGGTTCCCAGTTCTGCTTCCAACTCCTCCAATCAGAGGCCAGGCAGCTCAACATGAGGCCAGGGCTCCAGAAAGGTCAAGACCCTTAGGAAACTGGAGTAATGCTACCACTGGTGGCTGTGTGGCAGTGTTCCTGTCTACCCTGTGTGAGACTTGAGTTCAAGTCCCAGCTGAGGTGACTTTGGGTGAGTGAAATAACAAGAAACAAATCTTCTTGCAGTGGAAAGGGGCCATTGTGTTTTCCCCCCTT
>NW_017728918.1:54954515-54957623 GCF_001723895.1 Crocodylus porosus | reverse complement strand
GGTGGGTCCCCTGCCCACCCCCCACATAACCCAGCCCCCCTGCATGGCCCACAGTTTACTAGCAGGGGTGCTCAGGGTCTCGTGGTACAGCCCCCCTGCATGGCACAAAGTGGCATGTTTCTGCCCTGGCTGCCTGGCACCTGGTGCTGCCTCTGCAACATCATGTGGGTGCAGCCCAGCTTGGTGTGGCACTGCGTGTGGCCATGAGCCTTCAGGCAGCTTTAGGCCACTTGTCGCTTGCAGGGACTACCTGTCCTGCCAGGTTGGGTCCTGAATGCACAGCCCTATGCGCTGTTGGGCCGCGCCAGTTCCCTGAATGCAGGACTTGGCCTGGCATGACAGGTGATCTCTGTGAGCAGCGCAGGGCCCCAGGTGACAGCCCGAGTGGCCCAGAGCTGTCCAAAGGTGCATGGCTCTGTGCAGCATGGCGCCGAGCTGGGCCACATCCATGTGACGTGGCAGAAGCAGCACTGACTGCTGGGCAGCTGGGGCTGAGCTGTGCTGCCCTGCACTGTCCTGTGCCATGCAGAAGTGGGAGAGGCTGTGTCACAAGCCCCCGAGCGCCCCAATGGCCACTGTTGCTGCCAGTGAACTGTAGCCCCCGTGAGGTGGCTTTGGCCACTGCAGAGAGACTCTGGGGTCTGCAGCATGGCTGTAGCCTCTGTGGGGGGAACTTTGGCCCCTGTGAGGGGCTCTGAGCCCTGTAGCTCCTGCAGGGGGGGCTGTGGCTCCTGTGGGGGTAGCTGTGGCCCCTGTGGGGGCCTCTGGCCCTGTGGTGGGGAGCTCTGTGATCTGTGTCGGGGTGGGGTTATGCACTGCAGGTGGCAGAGGGCCCACCACTCCTGAGTGGCTCCCCCATACAGTCCCCCACACCCACAGTCTCCCCACAAACCCCACATCCCCAAGTCACCCCCAAAAAACTGTCACCCACATAACTGGCCTTGTGGGTCATAAGTGAGGGGACTGGGGTGGGGGGAAGGTTGTGGGTTAAGAGTGAGGGGCAAGGGCAAGGGCAGGGGCAGGGCACTGTGCTGCACATCCTGGTAAGCAAAGCGGTAGACAAAAAAACCAAAAGTGAATGCCAAAGTGTATAGATATTTAGAATTTATTTTATTATGATGATAGAGACACTGGTAGGCTTCGAGACTGCTTTATACTTATAAAGATATCAATAAAACATTGCCTAACTGATCTCTTTCTATATAGTGGCATTTCATTTTAATAGTGAAAGAACACTATTTTGGGGATTTTAATGAGAGGGCTTTTCGGGTTTCTTAAGAAATCCCTGGCTCAAATTTGTGTTGCTTCTACTCGGGCTGCTGCAAGCGCATGCGCTAGCAGCAGCTCAAATAGAAACGGTGCAAATTTGAGCCAGGGCTTTTTACTTCAGCACATGTGCCTAGCTCCCCCCGGATCTTGAGCCAGGGGTCTAATTTTTTCCCTGCACTGCAAGTTTGCAGCACGGGGAATATTTTTTCATTTCCTCATGTGTCTGTCGCCCCACCTCAAAGGGGTTTGAGGTGGGGCAAGAGGCATGTTCTCACTCATCTGGACGTGCCCCATGTATCTACAGAAACAATTTGGTCCTATATTTATTAGGCCCCATCCTGAAAACTATTGAGCAGTAGTCTCATTGATTTTAATGAAACTACAAACTAAAATTCTTAGCTGTATAACACAAAGGGTGAAATTCATCTCTGCATGGAAAGCCAGCACAAGGCCCATGGCCATTTAAATGTTATTTATTGGGTATAAATTATCCAGAGGTCTTTTGCTGGCTCAATACATAAGGGAGAAATTTCGCTCCATTTGAATGGTTAATAAAGAAAATATTATGTTAAAAGAGTCCTTCTGCATTCAAACAGGATTACTTTTTGCAAATGACTCATCAGTGTAATTGTCTAAAATTAGAGTAGATCCTATATCTGTAAGTCATATTATGGAGAAGAATTTGTTGATTTTATCTTATCCTTGGAATAATGGATAAATTAGATTTAGTTTGTGAAATACCAGTAACAGGCAGTAAAAGAAACCAATGTAAGGTAACAAAACTATTTTGACATTTTTAGTGATTAGTTCTAACAGACATAATGTCATGTTTAATGCAGTGCTGCATAGGTAAACTGGAGAACATGAATTAAAAATTGAAGAGTCCATTTGTAGCCATACCTTTTTTACTGAGAAATTCAACATATAGAGCTAGCATGGCATTAAACTTTCATAGTTTCATAGTAGCTAGGGTCAGGAGGGACCTGAACAGATCATCTAGCCTGACCCCCTGTCACATGCAGGAATGAATGCTGGGTTCACAAGACTCCAGACAGGTGATCATCCAACCTCCTCTTGAATTTCCCCAAGGTAGGGACGAGGACAACTTCCCTAGGAAGTTGGTTCCAGATTCTGGCCACCCTAACTGTAGAAAATTGCCTTCTAATTTCTAACCTAAGCCTATTCTCCATCAGCTTATTACCATTGTTCCTCGTCACCCCAGGTGGTGCTGGGGAGAATAGGTCTCTTCCTATTTGCTGATGATCTCCCCTGATAAATTTGTAGGCAGCCACCAGGTCCCCCCTCAGCCTCCTCTTGCTGAGGCTGAATAGGTTCAGGTCCCTCAGTCTCTCCTCATAGGGCCTGTCCTGCTGCTCTCTCACCAAACGGGTGGCCCTCCTCTGAACTCTCCCCAGGTTGGCCACATCCTTTTTGAAGTGCAGTGACCAGTACTGGACACAGTACTCCAATTGCAGCCTGACCAATGTTGCATAGGGGGGGAGTATCACCTCTCTGGACTGGCTTGAGATGCATCTTTTAGATGCATGACAAAGTATGGCTGGCCTTGCTGGCTGTGGTCTGGCATTGGCTGCTGTGGTTTGGCATTAGCAGCTAGATTTCATAGATTTCATAGACATTAGAGCTGGAAGGACCTCGGAAGATCATTGAGTCCAGCCCCACACCCAAAGGACAGGAAGTCAGCTGGGGGTCATAGGATCCCAGCAAGATAAGCATCCAATTTGCTCTTGAAGGTGTTCAGTGTAGATTCTTGCACCACCTCTGATGGCAGGCTGTTCCAGACCTTGGGGGCTCAGACAGTAAAGAAATTCCTCCTTATGT
>NW_017728918.1:54888723-54954275 GCF_001723895.1 Crocodylus porosus | reverse complement strand
GGCCATCAGATCACCCCTGAGCCTGTGCTTTTCCAGGCTAAAGAGCCCCATGGCTCTCAGCCTGTCGTCGTAAGGTCTGTTTTCCTGACCTCTGATCATGCGTGTGGCTCTTCTTTGGACTCTCTCAAGCTTCTCCACATCCTTTATGAATTGTGGGGCCCCAAACTGGATGCAGTACTCCAGTTGTGGCCTCACCAAGGCTGAGTACAAGGGGAGAATGACGTCCCGGGATCTTCTGTAGTGCTAGCCAGCGTAGCACTGCTGAGCCTATAGCATAGCACTGCCTAGCCTATAATGACTTTACGCCTTTACACCTCTGTGCTTTCAAGAGGGAAACTCCCCAGCCTGTATGCTGTGGATTCCTTCTCCCAAGGTGCAGCACCCTGCATTTGTCTATGTTGAACCCCATCCTATTCTCATCTGCCCACTTTTGTAGTCTGTTTAAATCTAGTTGCAGCCTCTCTTTCCCTTCAAGTGTGCCCACCTCGCCCCACATCTTAGTGTCATCAGCAGACATGGACAACGTGCTTTCAATCCCCTCATCCAAGTTGCTGATGAAGATATTAAACAGTGCGGGCCTGAGGACCAAGCCCTGGGGTACCCCACTGCTCACATCTCACCAGGTTGAGTACAACACATCCACCACCAATCTCTGGGTGCACCCCATCAGCCAATTTTTTACCTATCCAACTGTGTAGGCATCAATGCCACAGTCACTCAATTTATTGATGAGCATGGGGTGAGAGACAGTGTCAAAGGCCTTCTTAAAGTCCAGAAAGACTACATCCATGGTGAGACTATCATCCAAGGATGTAGTTATTTGTTCATAAAAGGCAACCAGGTTGGTCAGGCAGGACCTGCCTTTGATGAACCCATGCTGATTGCCCCTGAGCATGATCTCCCCCGCTGGCCCCCCACAGATGTGCTCCTTGATAATTCTCTCCAAGTTCTTCCTGGGCACTGAGGTGAGGCTTACGGGCCTATAGTTACTTGGGTCCTCCTTCCTCCCTTTCTTAAAAATTGGGACCATGTTAGCTAGTTTCCAATCCTTTGGCACCTGGCCAGATGACCATGAATGCTCATACAGCTGGGCCAAGGGCTCCATGATGACCCCTGCCAGCTCCCTCAACACCCTTGGGTGGAGGGCATCTGGACCTGCAGATTTAAAAATGTCCAGCCCTTCCAGAAGATCCCTAACTACATCTGCAGTGACCAAAGGCCTGACAGACCTATCCCCAAGATTGTCCCTACCTCTGGTAGGGGGAATGTCCTGATCCCTGTTTAATAAAACAGAGGCAAAGAAACTGTTAAAAGTATCAGCTCTCCCATCTGGTGTAGCCACAAGATTACCATTTGAGTCTTGCAGGGGCCCTACATTGCCTGGTGCTCTCTTCTTGCTCCCCATGTACTTGAAAAAGGACTTTTTGTTGTCCTTAATCCTGGATGCTAGCCTGAGTTCTATCTCTGCCTTGGCCTTCTTAATAGCCCTCCTACACTCCAGGGCAGAGGAGGAGTACTCCTCCTTGGTGATAACTCCTCCTTTTCACTGGTTGTATGCCCCCTTTTTAATCCTCAGGCATTCCTGAATGCCCCTGCTAAGCCAAGGGGGGTTCTGAGCACTCTTTCCCCACTTGCTTCTCTCACAGACTGTTACCCTTTGGGCCTGGAGGATCGTCCCCTTAAGGTACGACCATCCCTCGTGGACTCCCGTCTCCTCTACCTCTGGGCCCTCAGTGCCTCCCCCACTAATCTCAGAAGCTCATTGAAGTTGGCCCTTCTGAAATCAAGGGCTTTAGTCTTGCTGTAAGCCCTTGACACCCTGCACTGGATAGTGAATTCCAGCAGGTGATGATCACTATCGTCCAGGTGGTGAAGGACCTGCAGTCCCCTCACCAGATCATCCCCAGTGGCCAGGACCAGGTCCAGCAAGTCATTACATCAAGGGGTGTCTGGGGAACAGGCACAGCAGTAGTACGAGCTGCCTTGGCCTTGACAGAAACCTGCTGCCACAGATTAGTTGAACGTTTTGGACGTGGGATCTCTCTGGTGGATTCCTGTTCCTGCAGAGAACGGAAATACAGATCAATTTCATTCTCCGCCACCTGGATCCCCCGCAACATGTTCACCTTGGCCTGGAGCTCTGCTACCTGCCCCTCCAAAGCCTGAAGATGCTTACAAGAGGGGCAGGCGGGGGAGTCACCAGACCTCAGTCCCACCTCCAGGGACCCCACCCAGCTGCCCCCACAGCTCGGGGGGCAGGTGGTCACCAGGCCCCCCAAAGGCTCTGGGCAGCAACCTCAGAGGAGCCCGGGAAGGGTGGCACCACTGGGGCAGGGCCCCTGGCAGCACTGCGAGTCCTCACCATGGCTTGCAGGTAGTTCTTACCTGTCTCCTTGTTGGTGGAGCCTCCTACATCCTGAGGAAGACTCTCTCGCTGCCTGGCCTGCTTCTGCCTACACTCCCTTACAGAGTGCGCCTATTTGCACGCTCTGTTCATGCTCGGCTCGGGAGCACGGCTCAGCAAAGAGGGATCCGGGGGCTTCCCCTCCAGATCCTCTGCAGCTGTGCCAGCTCCTGCCCCACCTACCTTTGGGGGATCAGCTGCTGCTGTCCCCGCTGTTGATCCTCAGCTTTCACCGCCGCTGGTAAGTTACAGGGCACACATGTGTGCTGAGAGCCCCCATGTGTGTCCAGTCAGCCCCCTCGCAACTCCTTCAGCTCCCAACTGCCAGGTGCTTTTTAAAGCCCAGGGTCTGAATTTTCCTGCACTGGTTGAGCAGCCAATCAGGTGCTCCGGATTACCTGGAAGTGCCTGCTGGCTGCCAGCTGTCCCTCCCCCCATGCTGCCCTCCCGCTGGGGGGGGTCTTGGATCCTGGTGCTCTGGGGCAAGCCCCTAGGAGCAGCCTCCGAGGGATCCCCTTGTCACCTGGGGGACAGGTCCCCCCTAGCCAGCTCCCTGTTTGCACGCTCTGTTCATTCTCTGCTGAACTTCATGTAGACATTAATCCTATTTTGAAGGTTTTTCCTTTAAATGATAAATTATAGTAATGAGTTCACATACAGGGACACAGTGTGATTGCTATTGGAACCTTTAAAATGTTGCTTTTTATCTAATTAACATAATCAGGGAAGCTATAGTTTTCACAAACTGTAAATATAAGCAACTTATAAATGTTGATTTTTTGCAAGCAGTAAAAGACTTTTAAAAGAGCTCTTATTAGAACTGTGACTTTGTATGTGTGAAAAATCTTTAAACAGCTTGGAGTAGGATTTTATTTCACTATTCCGTAAAAGACTTCATACTAATTCTTAGCTATTACCTCAGATTGGGAATAATAAAATACAGCACAAGATTAAATTACTCTCATGGTTTATTTACTAAAACAAGTCCAATATATAGATAATCATTATAGTTAAAATAACAGATCCATGGCTATCACAAATCTTTAGCATTTCTTTTTATAGTCTTAATAATTCTTATTTAGTTATGGCTCTGTGGTGTCCATTATTTTAATATCTTATTGGTAAGGTGTTCAATACTATAGAGTTCATAAAAAGTTTATATATTCAAAATGCAGATTTTTCCCCCCATTTGGGAAAAGAACACTTTTAGCACTGTTCATAAAAATACTGAATTCTTCATAGCCATAGCATGTGTGACATTTTGTTTTCAAAGCATACATAATTAATGAATACTAATGACATTAAGGAAGACTAGTTGTGGTGGATTTGTTACATATAAATAAATAATATGAAATACAAAAAATGCCAAAGAGAACATGCATAAAATAACTGCTAAGATTTTTTTACCTTTTCTCTCCGAGCTCAAGATACCATTTTACCTGTTTCTATGTTTGAAAATTAACCAGAATTGCCTTCTTGTCTTTTTTATTTCACTTTTATTACTTTTAACGACAAGTATTTTTTTCCTTGAAAAAAGCGTTTGTTGAACATTTATGACCTTTTCTGTTATTTTTTTCATAAACTGTTCCTGATTTCTACAAATGTGTTTATTATTCTAATGTATTTACTAAATAGTGTAGGACAGGGGTTTTCAATTTTTTTTCAGTTATATGTCCCCATTTAAGTTTGTTATACTTCTGTATGCACCCATGATACTGCGTCCTGGATTAGGGGTGAGAGGTAGCTAACCTGTGATATGCATGCCACAAGTGGCAGAGGCAGCCTGTGTGTGGCACATAGCAGATTAGGGAGGCAGCAGGGACCAGAAAGAATACAAGGGTGAATCCAGAGGGGGTGCAGTGGTGTGACATTTTGGGAACTTTTGGGGACTTTTTTAAAGTTCCCAAAGAAGGTAAGAATCCTGCCTCTTTCCCTCTGGGCTCAGGCTCATGTCCCCTCTCATTCCCCCACCTGCTGCTACTTTCCATGCTGCCCCAGAGGCAGGGAAAGCTTCAGACCCACTTCTGCCCACTCCACCAGGGCTGCCAGGGGACCAGGCTCAGCTGGGAAAGCAAAAGAGGAAGCATCAATGGGAGGTGCATGGGTCCTTCTCCCTGCATCTGCTCTAAGTGGGGGACCAGGCATGATTGGAGAACCCATGCCCTGTCTGTTTCTGCTGCTGTCACTGTCCTGAGTACAGCCCCCACTGCAGACTGGCAGTAACAGGCAGGGGCAGCTACTGAAGCTTCCTCCTACCCTGGGAACAGTGCTGAAAACAGCAGTAGTGACCAGGCGATCAGGGGAAAGGCAGGAGAGGACATGACTCTGAGCATGGAGGGGAAAGTAGGGATTCGCACCTGCTCTGAGGACTTTAAAAAGTCCTCGAAGGCTCCCACAGCTTGGTCTACTCTGCACCAGTGAGTGGGAAAGCAGAGGAGGCAGGGAGAACAGTTCAGCCACCCCTGCAACAGAGATTGTTGCTCCTGTACTCCTCTTTGACAAATCCTGGATCTGCCCCTGAAAGAAGAGAAGCAGATTGGGCAGGGGAAAGGGACTGGAGTGACATAAGGGAGGTTCGGGCTTTAATTTGTGGAATGCCTGCAAAAAAGGTATCCTGCATAATTGTAACAACTGATGTTACTACAAGTGTAACCAATAACCTAAAAAATATTGCAGAATTGTTCTTTGGTTTTCCTTTTTTTTCCATTTATATTTTGCCTTTTTCTTCTTCCATTTTCCCACCCCTTCCTCTCTTCTATGCTCTAGAAGCTCACAGCATTCCCTGGGGAGTAGATATTGTCTAGTTTTAGAAATGCTTGTGTAGGATAATAAAGGTTAGCTCTGGAATACGGTGAATTGTTCACCTCAACTGTATTGCTGTATGTGGTATGTGAGTAGTCAGCTAAGTCATATAGGCATGTTCCTACTTCATGACTGGGAGAATAGAGCTTTTTGAACAGGTGGACAACAAATTGGAGTCAGGCAGAGATATGAGATCGACTTTAATAGAAACTAAGGATAAGCAAAAATGTTACCAATTTCTGCATCAAGAACAAGATACATTTTTTGGATACAATTCTTCTGCTTTGCCTTCTTTAATATAAACACATAGGATTATGCATATTAAAAAGCACCATAAAAAAATGCAGCAAAAGAAAACGCTTCAGAGGATATAAAATTCTTTGTGTGGGGAGATGAGGGGTAAAAAATATTACATGTGACAGACAAGAGTCATATCACTAAATGTGCTACTTTTGTGTAAAAATATAGTGTCATGGGACAGGGTCCTTAAGGATGGCTGTGAGACCCCTAGGTCCCCTTGACCATGCCAATCCTGCCTAATGGGCACCCTCTTTCTCACCTGCCATGTCTTGTTAGTGATTATTATGAATATAGAGTCTGCCCTTGAGTTTATATTGGGCACGGTCCTTATGGACCCTGCTGAATTCTGTGGCTTCTTGGACTCCTTTTGGGTCCCGTTCCAAAATGGATGCCTCTCAGGACACCCTCAGCCTTATGGGCTAGATGCATAGCTCTAAACCACCCCTTTACTATGCCCCAAGCCTCACAGCTGGCATTCACTCATTGTCCCTCCAAGGCCCTAATTTAGCTTGACCTTTGGTCATCACTGGGCTTTCCGCAGCCCTGTCTCTCTCTCTCTCGGCACCCACCCTGGCACTTGGGTCCCCACACGCCAAATCCTGCACCCACCCTGGCCCTGGGGTCTCCACACTGTAGTTGGTCCCCAGTGAGGCCTCCTTCCTCAATAGCATCAGCCCAATCTACCGGTCTTATAAGAGAGTAACCAAAACGTAAGCCCCTGGGCTATAACATAACACAAAAAGTTCAGGGTGTGTTCTGCCCCTTTAAAAGAGTCAAACTTCTACACCAGCACTAAGTGCCTTGTAGGCGAGAGTATTTGGTGAGTACCCCATTAGTCCTAAGTGCAGCATATCAGGCAGCTGCAGCATCTCTGGGCAATTCCTCCCTGGAAGCTCCTTCCCGTTTGACTGCTGGCAGGGAACTGACTCTCTAGTCCCAGCCCTGGGGTTTATATGGGCCCAGAGCCCTGCCTCTTCCAGTCAGCTGACCAGCTGCAGGTGCAGGCTAATTCCCTCATGAGCTTGCTGCCACAGTAACCTGCACCTATGGGGTTCCTGCCTGACTGCTAGGGCCATCTCTCTAGACAGTTTCTGCCTTTAAAGGAACAGGCACCTTAATGCCCTGCACCATATAGGAACAAAGGGTGTTTATAGATGTGCTTGGGGGAGAGGGGTGGCTTTAATTAGAATGGCTCTGAGACCTTCTCTAATTAAAGCACCATGAGCATCGTATGTATCAGCATCCCTGTGCTGAAAAATGTCAGTGGGGGCACTTTAATTAAAGCTCATTGAATGAGCTTTAGTTAAAATGCCCCTGCCACCATTTTTTAGGGTGGGGACACTGATACACATGACACTAGAGTCTGCTGGAGCATGGTAATTACCACGCTTCAGCAGACTTGATTAATCGAGTCTGTTCCAAAGCACTGTAACTTCAGCGCATCGGAGCAGCCTTGCTGCATGTGTATAGGCAGCCAAAGGTTTGAAAGAGGCCTTCAGGATCATGAGTCTGGTTCTCTGTGCTTGCAGGCAAAGAATTCCTAACCAAACTAACCAAAGAATTCCTCAAAATCACCACTTCAAATTTTTACCCACAGCCACAAGGAACAACACTGAAACCCAAATTGCACTCCATAACTTGCCACAGGATACAGCGAGAGAGATAAGAGCCCTGCTACTGAAATGACAGGGCAGAAGATCCTAGGAAAAGGACCATGTCCCTTGCTCAGAAGGCATACTCCTCCACAGTCTGTGCCAAAACTGGCATATAGAAAACATTCCTTCCTGGTGCCAAATTTGGCTGAAGACCTGAAGAGCAAGACTCGTTAGCCAGGGACCTGGGAGAAGCATCAGTGCACCACAGTGATATAACCCTCCTAGTCTTAGTTGTGACCTAGATCCCAAGGCCTCAGAAGGAAACCCCCCCAACCCCGAAATAAACAAAAAACCTCCCCCAAAGACAGCGGTGTTCATGGGTGGAAAAATATCATACATAGACTTAGGGTTGGCAACTGACCAATCAAATAATGTCAACTGACCACCATGGTCAAATATTCCACAAAGTCAAGAATGTACTTTTGTAGGTGGCAGCCTGCCTTCTTAACTTACCTGGTGTCATCTGTTAGCAAAGGAAGGAGTGAGGGCCCCTTGCTCTCCAACTTGGTCGGAGTCAGGGCACCCCCCTGCCCCCCATAGAATGGCTTCTTTTACTGACCATCTGCTCTAACTGCAGGCATCTCCAAACAGGAAGAGGAAAATGCAAACAGCAACATTTTGTGAAGAATTGGCCTGCTGCCTACTTAGCATAACTGGATTTAAAAACTGACTTGTTGCGAAGTGTGTTTTATTTCTCTTTCATTTACTTGTTCAGTTTGTAATGTTTTGGGCTGACCCTGGAATTTCAGGATAAATGTTAAGGGGAAGACAAAGAAGCACTGTCTTGATTACTGCTCACATTTATGCTTACTTAAGATTGATAATTATAATAATACAATACTATTTTTAGAATTTAATTTCATTGTTTCACAGTAACAGTCAACTATCTGAAAGACATGGCTGTTCACTATATAGTAAACTCAGGTATATTTCCATGTATAACATAACCAAACTTCACTCTGCAATAAAAGTTTAAAAAGAAAGTTGGTAAGAGCTGCAAATTAAGTATCAGATTCAAGACAAAATCCCATTGTCTAAAACAGTGACTAATGCACTAGATTAGAACACTTCCCAGCCAAGTGGCTAAACCTTACTGTGGTGTTTACTCAACCTGAAAAAAAAGTGGTTCACGATAACATTTTCCACTTTCATACTGCTTTTATTTTTTTTGGATGTCAAAGCAGTTCTTCTTTTGTATGACAAAAACAGTTTCCGTATCTTTATCTTTATGTGCTTTGGCATTTTTGTCAGTTTGGAAGTTCTTGGCTGTTGGAAACGTTACCAGGGATCACTATGCGGAAGTGGCTCTCGTCAATCCATGTCAAAGCAGTTGACTAAGATGGATAACAGCATTATTAACCCAGTATTTTAGTTGGCCTAATTAAGTAAAGGTATTTGAAGTCTTGTGTGTCAAACATGGTAGCCTTGCAGATAAATCACTGAGTATGAGTACAAGATCAGGATGGCATTCCTGGCTCCGCTGTTAACTGCCTATGTCATGTCCTGGAAAGTCACATACGAGCTTTGTTTTTCAGTTACTTTAGCTGGAACATGGCCCTACATGTATTATAATTCTAGGCTAAAAAGATGCTAGTGAGGAATCCAAGAAGCACAGTCCTTTAATCAGATGTTTGATTTCAGTTGGAGTTTCATTTACATTTTTAAATAGTCTCTAACTGGTTTAGAGGTCAATAGTGAATGTATTTTCTGTTCTCATAGATTTTGTTGTTGTTTTAATTTGCAAGCTTCATAACAAAAAGCATCTTGTACAGTTTAGAGATAATGGCAATTTCATAAACATTTTATGGTTGCTTCCCTTGCAAACTGAGTCAATGCCAAAATCTAGGTATATTTACGTTTCATAATATAACATGATTTCACTGGGCAGACTGAAATGGATACTAAAATACTAGAAGTGCTGTGATCATTAAAAAATGAACCATTTTAACATCTTTTAATCTCAGTAAATATTTACACATATTAATTCAAATTGTTTAGACAGGCAGCTGCAGTGAAACAGCCTAAGAACAGAAAGCATGAAGATTTTTCTATTTTTTCTCTCAGAGGTACAAGAAACAGTAAAGTTATCCTTAATATGAGATCATGAAATAAAGTTCAGTCTTGAACTACACAATTGCATAAAGTTCTGGTATGTAGGAGGGAGTCTAGGTGGCTATTAGTGGACTTTTTAATTTCCTTGTCATTTTCACATGTATGGAACTATTTAACACTTGTTACTTGTTAAGCAAGAAGTTACAAGTTTTACTTATTTGAATTATATGAGAAAATTCTCAAGTCAAAGGTGATATCTTTATCTAAACAGCACTGGAGGTAAGGTTGGTGCACAAGAAATAATAGTAATTAGAATGAGGTGCTAGTGAACTGTATCTTTTCCTACTAATGGAGTGGGCTAAGGTGACCTTGTGGGACTACCACCAAAACAGATTCACTCCAATCCTCCCAAACCAGAGGTGTAACTGGGTAGCTCAGACTCATGAGGCAGTGCGGGTCCTGTCATGCCAATCACAGTGACATGATCAGCCACTGCTGTGGTGATGACTATTTTTGTGCTCTGTCCCAACAAAGGCATCTCCTGGGGCTGCTGCCCAGGTCGCCCCCACCTCAGTTATTCTACTGTCCCAGCGTATAAAGAAATCATTTCCATATATGGCTTCTCTCTGACATTAGAGAGGTGACTGTAACACATGAGGCCTCAAGGTTGTATCTGTTAACCCTATTAGCCATTCATTAGAAGCTTCTGAAAACTCATCATCTATGCAAGGCTTTCTTCAGCATTACTGACTAAACACCCCTCCGTGCTCACCTTCACAACTATACTTACTGTTTGCATAAGTATTTGCAGTGCTTAAAGTCCATTAAGTGAATTTTACAGGGGTGAAGATCTAATCAAAGACATCCTTCAGGTGTTTATGTAATGATGGTTACTGGGATAGCTCCATCATCATAACCAGGGATCCTGGTTTTCTCCAATTTAAAAAAAATCCCAATTTTTGGTTAACCTCCCCCCCCGAATCCACATTTTTCCATGATTAAAATGAAGCACCACTTACATAAGAAGAATGTTCAGTTGCTGTACCAAGAAATAGAGACAGAAATGAAGAAGAGGATAATGCAGATTAGAAGAAGGACGAGTAATATAAGAGAAGAGTAATAGAAGAGGAGAGAAACAGAAACAATATGTAGGTGAAAAGGAAGGTGCAGGCTAACATGAGAAAGATTAAGTGAAAGGCAACGGGCAAAAGGAAGAAAACAAACAAGGCAGCAGGGAGTAATTATAAGGAAGAAGATGGAGAAAAGGAGATGCAAGAATTAGGGGAAATGTTGGGAGGAGCCTCAGAAAATCAATGGAAGAGAGAACGGAGAAAATAGTAAAAATGCAGGAAAAGAGCAATAGAGAAGAAGCACTGATTCAAGAAAATTCACTTTTAGAAGTAAATAACTGCAGGAGACCAGAGAAAGAAGAATAAAATACTTTGGCCTTTGATTATAAAAAAAGAGAGAGTGCTCAGGCTTCAAACCATAAGCAACTGCCTTTGGTCACAAGATGCCAGAGGAAAAGTATCTTCTTCCCATAACTTAAATTCTTTGCCTGAATAAAATAACACTAGTAAAAATGAAAGCAGAGACCATGGGTTAAATTCCCAACAGGATAAAAAACATGCATCTTGATTCCTTTAAGGACATGAATATAAAGCAGGTTGTTGATTTAACATCTCCAAAAATCAGCTCTGTACATCTTTAAATGTATGTCAGACTCCCAAAGAAGTTCATAAATATGCTGGACTACAGAAATACAATGTAATGTTGAGCTCTTTGGCAAATAATGTTTGATTCTGCAGCAGGGAACTGCATGTAATCATTTTGGAAACAAATGAATATACTGAAATTGTCACCCACCTAGTTCTGTGTTTTTGCTTACCCTCCCTTCCTTCCAATCTTAGACAAGGATTCCTAAAGATTTGCCATTGCCTTGTGTTTGCCTACTCATCACCAGATTTCTTGAAAGCAAAGCAGACACACAATTCACTTGGAGGCTAGCAAGAAATAGGAGGGGGTGGATGGGCATGTAGGTATAGTGTTTCCTTGTAGGTTGAAGCTGCCAGAGTCTTGGAGGCTGTACATTCCTTCTCCCCCTCAAAAGAGGGGGAGTTCCCAGTATTAGCACATGTTCATGCCTTCCCCTCCCACAAGCATTGGGAAGGGGACTTTTTGACACATTGCGACAGATTCTCTGACCTGCAGACTTTGTGATTAGGGAGAGAAACGCACAGAATTCCTTGCCCATTCCTATGGCCACAGAATCAGAGAACCACCAGTTAGAGGGATTATGGCAATTACATTAAAATCTTGGAGGATTAAAATGAATACTGGCCAAAGTATCCACTATCATAACCTTTACCAGGGATTTCTGATTGCAAACTAGTCCCGGGCTAATTGGTGGTTTCCACAGGTCATCAGCTGTGATGGACTCCTGGTTTTATTGGGGCACCTCTGTCTTGGCTGCGTTCACCTTGCTGTGCTATGGTGTGACTTGCTTTCCCTCCTTAGCTGAAGCACAGAGAAATGAAGTGTTAAGTGCCAGGCCTGCCAATCTGCAGGACTACCTGAACCTTCAGCCTCACCAGTTTTTTTTTTAGTTACTTTATTTCATGTTCCAGGTCCTACCAGCCAAATCAGCTCCAAATCACAGGTGACGTGTAGGAGAGGCACGGACTGGGGCACGTGTCCCCCCCCAGGTAGGCCCTTGTGGGCCAGTGCCTTCCCAAGATCAGTGCCGGCCGGGAGCGCGGGTGCTGAGAGAAGTGCCATCGGCACTTCCGGTTTTGCTGCCGGCGCTTGCGGGGCTGGCGATCGGTCACCCCACGCTCCCACTCCCAGGTCACCTATGGGTTGACGGGAGGCCCCCCAGCCAGCTGCTGGTGCTCCTCCAGACTCAGGAGGCATCAGTTGCCCATGATCCAAATCATATCGACTGAGGAGAACTTAGCGGTTCCAGAAAGGGTATCGACTGAGCAGGCAGAACTCAGTCGTTGTAAACGCCACGTACGGCGCTACAACCGGCCAGCATCCTCCGTCCCAGGCGCTCACTCTGGGACTTCGGAGACTCCCAAACCCATTGGCAGGGTCCTACGTGCAGGCCCGAACCCGGAGGTTTTGGAATTCGGATGCCCCCGTTTGATCTTAGTCTGCAGCCAAGAAGCCTCACCAGAGTTTTGCCAGCTTTGTTGATGGGTCAGTGAAGGTGAGGGGCACGACACCCGGGGGTGGTTCTGGGGGGATACAGGTGACAGGGCTGGAGCAGGCTGGGACAAACTAGGAGCGTGGGGACTGAGGGGCGGGGAGGAACTCTGGAGAGACTGGGAAGGGAAGAGCTGAGTTCCGCCCGGCCCGGGACCCTACGCCCTCGCATGACTGCCTCTACCAGACCTGCCGCGCTCCCAGGGCTGGGGACCGACAACTGAAACGAGGCGCCGCTGGCAATTCGTGCCCCTGCGCTCCGCCCTCTCCCTTCGTTGGCCTCCGGGGCGGTGACGCAAGGCGCTGTGCGACGCGCGGTTGTTTGGCGGTGCTCATGGTAACCGACGCCTCTCCTCCCGCCCCTCTTAAAGGGCCCCGCCCCGAGGCGGTGCTACTGCGCGGCCGGAAGCGAACATGGCGGCGGCGGCCGCGTCTGACCTGCTCACGGGCTGGTGCCTCTTCGGCCTTGCGCTGCTGGTAGGAGGCGGGGCCCGCCCCCGGGGAGGCCGCGGTCGCTTGGCCCGCAAGGGGCGGCCTGTCTCCTGTGACGCTCGCTCTCCGCCCCCCGGGGCCTCGTGCCCGGCGGCGGGAGCGGGGATGTTGCGGGAGGCGGGTGGAGGTGTCCAGTGGAAACCCCCGTGCTGGACCCGCCGGCTGTAGTCTCGGGGCTGTGTGGAGGGCCGGGCAGAGCCGTAGCGAGTTGGGGGCTGGATGGGACCTTGTCTGCCCCGTCCTCCCCCCCTGCCCAAAGCTCGGCCTGCCCCAGTTCCGTCCTCCCAGCCAAGGTTACGTCTACCCGGGTCTTTTTAAACCTCCAAGCAGGGTGGGTTTGATTTAAATCCAGTTGGTTTAAGTCACTGGCCAGGGAGCCTCGATTTAACCAGTTTTCTACAACAAGTGTGTTCTTGTTGTTTGATGTCCCCTAGTCATTTAACTTCTTGAAACTTTGCACTGTTAGAGTGGTAGAGGCTTGGTTGTGTGTACACAAACTTGTGGAGAGAGGAGGGGGCTGATGGGTGGGGAATTGAGTTTGTTCTCTTGTCTCCATACAGTGCTGTTAACAAAGATGTTTTCTCTGAAGATGCCAAACTCTCCCTATGCCTGAAGAAAGGTGTTTGTGCCCCCAAGCTTGCAAAGAGCAACTCTTCCAACTATTTAGCTGGTCTAATAAAAGATGGCACATTTACCTGAAGAACTTTCTCTGTCTGTGGTCTCTGGAGACATCCACAGTTTGAGAGCTGATTCTAAGCATCAGAGATGCTTAATGGGATCTTTTAGATTGAGCCCTGAGTCCGGTTGGGTAGTCCCATTCTTTAGTCTTTCTACTAAGATGTAAAGGAGCCTATGGCAACCCTTTAAGATTGGGCCCCTAATATAGTCCATGGTCTATTGTAACCTATTTATAAAACTTCTGCCAAGGTTACATGAATATATTGTCTCATAGTATATAATTATAAGGATTATAAAACTTATTCTGTAATGATATTTTTGAGCTTTGACATAAATTAAAACTATCTTTATATGAGGTTTTTTTTTTTTATTTGGATGACCTGCTTTACTTTGGATTTAAAGTTCCATATTTAATGTATGAAATATGAATAAGAATTAAAGTGATGAACTAAGGCCTAAACCTCATGTAACTAGTAATCTATAGCTTCTGAAGTATAAGGCTCGTTTGTAAAGTTAGTATTGACTAACCAGTTCACAGGATTCACCATTATGGGTTGCCACAGCTATTCATTTATTGTATACATGTTCTGCAACTCATGTGAATGAAATAACCAGTACTCTTGATGCAGCATGCAGCACTTCACTCCTTTTTTCCTCCTGTAATTACTCTGTGTACTTACTGAACACTGTCGACTTAATTTTCTAGCCTGTTTTCACAGGTGATAGAAACTTTTTAAACACATCAGGCATTTGCAGGTTGGCTACAAAGTTTATGATGCTGAGGGTAGTGTTACACTGCAGATGTTCATCTTTTCAGTTTCGTTCAACTTAGAGCTGCACAAGTACAGGAACCATACAACAGGGTGCCTAGATTCTTCTGATCAAGGTGGCAAGAGATATTGGGATCAGGGGTGTAGTAAGTGGTGTTCCTTCTAATTGCTTTTAAAAGCCAAAAACAAATTGTTAAGCCTCTTAATAAAAACAATATGGTTAAATAAACAGATTTAAATTCACCTGTTGTGTTTTTTTAAATTAAAAAAAAAAAATGTTGTTTTATCCACCTGCCTCCTAGGATGGAGATTCTACAGCCTCTCTGTGGTGCCAGTTCCAGTGCAAAGAACATGCTATATCATAGTGAGCACTGTTGTTTGAATGAGGCTTAGTGGCACCCAGCTGGCAATGCCAACTCATCCTGTCGTCTTGTTCTTTCTCTGTCAGGTTATCTTGGCTTTCTGCTGGATTTATGTACGCAAGTACCAAAGTCGACGAGAAAGTGAAGTGATTTCCACCATCACAGCAATCTTTGCACTGGCAGTAGCGCTTATCTCCTCGGCCCTTCTACCCGTGGATATCTTCCTGGTTTCATATATGAAAAACCCAAATGGTACATTTAAGGTACTGAATAGCTTATGGAATGCCCACATCTTGGTCAAAACTTTTTGTCTTGTGGATAGAGGACACTTGTTGCTATATTCAGAAGATCAAATTATGTGAATTGCATTTAAGTATCTTAGTGGCTGGAGAGTGTGAGTGTGTGTGTTTTGTTGTTGTCTTTGTTTTTTTAATGGAAGGCTAGTATTGTTAACAGTTCTTTTATAGTTCTTAAGTAACTTCTGTTTTGTGTACTTTCATAATGTATATGTGCTGTAAACTCAGATGAAAATAAATATGATGCTGTTAACACACTTACAACAGATGCACAAAGAGCGTCTGGTCCATATTTGCATGTTATTTTAATACTGCATGAATAGAAATGAGAAGACTGCAATATAGCCTGTGTAGGTGTGCTTAAGAGAGCATTACAAATGCTAAGAGCAGAGCAAGATGGGTCTATCCCAAAGAGTTGAGTCAAACTTGTATAAAAGCAAAACCACAGATGACTCTTCTGCAAAAGTACATAGAGATGGTGTCATTAAGGACAGTATAAGATGTATATTCATGGAAGAGGAAGTGTTTTTGTTGTTGGTTGGTTTCTTTTTTGAGTTCAAGTTCAACAGATGATGCACTGTTCCTCATTTTGTGGCATCACAAGAGGCATATTCTTGAACAGGAGGGCAGGTATCCAAGTCCAGGTAAAAAGGTGGTGATCTTGCATGAGCTACAGCAACACATCTATCCAAGTTCCAAACAGGCCTTTTTATTCAAAGCCCTCTGCAAAGGAAGTCAAAGGGGCTACAGTTTGTGAGTGGTGTGTTTTTCCTAACCTGAAATGGGGGGAGAATTGGCAAAACCCTGCCACTCTCCCTTTAGGCTCTCAAGATTTCTGTTTCAATAAGCTTCTGCTTCCATGCTCTCCTTCAGCTAGCCCTGCCTGTAGTTTACTCCCATCCACCTGTACCTCATTAGCAAGCAGTGCTAGCTGCACTTTGGATTCTCAAAGCTTCTGCACTTTTTTTTTTTTTCTCCTTGACCCAGATGAAAAACAGTTGACTCAAATTTTCTGAAAAGAGAGCCTGTTTTGAGTGTAGCAGAGTGGGGCTTTGAAAACCATGCAGTCTCCATTCTTTCTGTTAAGAGCAAAGGGAATATCTGTTTTTGATCATGTCGGATCAAGCTCTTCTACCACAGTAATAATGAAGAGGTGGCTCTGATCAACTAAAACCATATCGGGTCAAAGTACCCATCCTTGATAAATAAGAACTTGCACTGGTTTATCTCCCAATTAAGGTCAAAGAAAGCTATACCTGAATCTCTTTGTAACTGGCAAGGGAGAAAATGATTGATACTTAGTGTAGCAAAGCTATTAGTTGGTTCTGAATACTCCGTTATGGAGCTGTAAGGGGAGGGGAGGTAGAATTCTTGCACTCTTCTGCACTTAATTCTGGAAGGCAAACTGGCTTTCCATAATATCTTTATTCTACTTTCTGCTTTTCCCTCTCATGAAATGCTCATCAAACATTCAGATCTGCTTAGATATGAACCTTGTCCCCAGTGTAGAGAATGACGTGGTGAACTCACTTATTTTGTGTATTTAAACCCTTCAACTTGAGGGGGGAGATATTAGACAGTTATCCAGTGCTATACCATTTTATTAGTGATCACCCTTTGGCTGATATTGCCATAGTAATGGAGTGGAGAGTAAGCTGTTGACCTGGATTGGTTCTGATTCTGTCACGCTTTAAGGAGGTATTGGAAGAGGGATCGATCGTTGGTTGGTTTTTAAATCAAGGGTGGGGGGAAGGAACCCTCTTTATTTTCCTCCCCCTCCCCCCAAAACAAACAAACAAACCTCCCAAAAAACTGAATGCTTAACTTGGACTGTTATGTACTTTTATCTAAACTTCTAAGACTTATGGAGGAGAGGGCACCATATGTATTGGTTCAGCTTTCTGCTTTTGTAGAGAGCTGAGACAAGAATTGAAAGTAAATGTGAATTCTGTATTGGAGAAGCTACTGTCTGTAGATATAAGGAAGTACTGTTCAGTTGTGAAAGGCATCAGTAAGACTACTTTAGAATATCTGTGGCATGTTTTAGGGTTGGTTTTTTTTTGTTTTTGTTTTTTTTTTTTTTTTAGGTTGTTTCCATAAGGTACTTTGAGGCTGTTGGTGGGGTGTGTGTGGAGAACTACAGTAAATAGTTCCTAGGATGCTAGCTGAATGGTTGCCTTCTGAGTGCAGGGGACTGGACTTCGTAGTCTAGGGCAGTAGTCTTCAACATTTTTTTTTCATTTGCTGACACCTTTGGAAATTTCAAGTGGAGGTGCCAGACCCCTTTGAAGTGTAAGTGTGGTTATTCACATACTTTTGATTATACTTTTTTTTAGCAGACCACCTGTAAGGAGTCTGCAGACCTCCATGGGTCCGTGGACCATAAATTGAAAACCACTGTTCTAGGAATACCTTTCCTGGCATGTGTGGTGTTTGTTTGTGTGGCTTTTTTAAGAAAATGTGAATACTTGGCTTGAAAGAACTAGCGCTTATTATTATGCATAAGAACTTCCATCCCCCCGCATAACCAATATTTCATTCTCCTTAAACTTGCTTAAAACCTAACTCCTGTAGTGATCCTAAATCAGGGTTACAAGTAACAGCATATGGGCTAAGAGTTAATTTTCTACTGAACTCCATCTACTTGTGGTTATGTACTAGTGGACTTAATCTGCCGAAATCTGTATCTTTCAACTTTTCTAGACATGTTCTAAAGCTCATCTTGTTTTCTGACAATTAGTTATCAAATGGGTTGTTTTACCTTTTGCTAAGCAAGTCTGGAGCTGTATCTGATTTTTTTTAAGCTATACATTTTAAAAGCTGCTAAAATTACTACCATACAGCTGATTATGGAGTTTTTGACTTCCTGGATGTTTTGCCCTTTAAATTTGCATGCATCTTGTGGCAGGTTGGTTTGTTTGTTTGTTTGTTTCTGTTACAATCAATAGGTATTGAGGATGTCTTTCTAGATGACTTATGTGGTAGGGCAATGATTTGAGAAGCTACTGTGTGTGCTTAAGTATGCTCTGTATGCTGAGGCCAAGGTGGCTTGTGTATACTTCTATCTCATAAGAACTAACAGGGTCTGATTTAAACAATACTGAGAAATTAAGACTTAAGTTCTTCTGAAACTCAATACAACTTGACAGTTATTTATGAAAAAGGGTTATGGTCTAAGATCTATTTCCAGGAGTAGGCTTAAGAAATGACAAATTTAGAATTGTTTTTAATTCTTAAGGGTTATCTAAACACAAATTGTGCCACTCTTTACACACAGACTATACTGTTATAGTTCTGCATGCATAATGACATCTAGATGGACAAACTGCATTCCTCTAAGTAAGAGATGTGGTTTTTATAGTGTTGTCAAACTCACTTGGCCTGCTGTTTTTGGTTTTAAGAGCATGGGAGTGGCTTCCAAATCCAGCCCCAGACATGTGGCCCCAGCCAGGAGTGCAGATTAGATGCAGCTGGGGCCACATGTGGTGCCTGTGCTGGACTGGATCTGACATGTGGGGATAGTCCTGGGGCCTGATCTGAACTGGCTCCAAATCCAGCACTTGGGGGTAATTTAGCATTGGCATCTTAAGCAGCATCCACCCCAGGCTGGCCCTGTAAAGCATACAGCCCATGCCAGACAGGCTCAGTGTGTGCTGTGTATGTTGGGCAGCACTGGCCCAGATTATATGGCTTGTAGATTGTATCTTTGACATTCCTGCTCTAGTATAAAGCACCATTTTATGCTGGTAACTGTACCTGTACAAATATACTACTTTAGTAACTGTCACACACATTTTTTACGTTTAAACAGTGGATAGAAAAAAATGCTAGGAGTGTTATTTCGCATTTAAAAAAATGTAAGACACAAACTTCATTGCTAAGTGAGTAGTACACGTGTGCTACCAAGCTGTTTGAAGAAAGTCAAACTGCTTAACTAGAAAACTACTAGCTAAGTTGCTGGAACTAGAGTGGTGATTTCTTAACCAGGGTGCCACAGCACCTTAAAGCACCTTCACATCCTCTTGAGGGTGCAGCTGGTTGCCACACAGTATTGGCACCATTACATTTCCAGATATAAACTCAGAGACTTTAAATAGAAATTCATAGTTCTGGTCTTTCTGCTTTTGTTTGCAATAGAAAAAACTTTCTATTTTTCTGTAAGCAGAAAAAGTAAAAGCTAACAGCTGGTACCTCCCTTTTTTTTTTTTTTTTTAATCAAGGGGTATCTCAAGTCTAAAAGGTTGAGAACCACTGAGCTGAAGTGCTAAACCAGCTTTTGATAGCAGTAGCCTCTTGTAGAGTGAGACTGTTTCCAACCTTTTTGGCAGGTGTCCCACAAATTAGCTCTGTACCCTCCCCAAATGCTGCTGATTCCTCTATCCAATCTGTTGCTCAGGTTTCCATTCCTTGCCTTATTCCCTGAGCAATCTGATGTTCTGTTCTTGTTTTCTGTTTTGTTTTTGTTTCAGGTTGGTGTTGTTGTTGTGTTGTTTTTTTTTTTTTTCCTCCTTTCCTGAGTTGATGCTCTTTCTGTTCCCTGCCCTATCTGCCACAGTGCTGCCTGTGCCACTTGTAGCACCTGTGCCACAGAGTGGCGGTTACTTGCCCTGTTTTTAGCTTTTTGGGTAATTCAACTCAATGACTGCTTCATTCAGATGTTGAAATCAATTGGGAGCTGAAAAAAAAAATCCTCACTGAGTATCTCTTTAACTGTGGAGGCATCTTGATACAAGATCATAGGAAAGTAGGGCTGGAAGGGACCTCACAAGGTCATCTAGTCCCTGCCACCTCAGGGCAGGAATCATCTGTGATTTTAAACTATTCCAGTCATATGTGTGCCCAACCTGCTCTTTGTCCTTGGAAACTTTGAAAATTTATTATCTCTAGATTGCCTGTTCCAGTGTTTCACTACTGTAACAGGAAGCTTAATGCTCCTGTTAATTAAGAAAAAGGCTGCAGAGTGGGCTTAATCAGCAATTGGAGGAGATGCCAGTCCAGAAAGGTGGTAGGCTTAGTTCATGTATAAGTCAAAGTCCTGAGCTGGGCAGGCAGTCTGTCCCTGGAGGCTGACGTGCTCCTGAGCAGGCTACAGAAGATGGGAGACTCCTGATGGGCACCAAGAAAGCTTGTGGGTAATATAGCCTTGGGGCTGGGATAACACTGTAAATTTAGGGTGGGACTAAAGAGAAGTGGAGGTCCAGCGATTGGAAGTTTGGGGGGGGGGCATGGTGGAGGAGGGGAACTATGGGGAAGGAGTAGGGCCAGAGGCCTGTAAGTAAGGCCAGAGCCTGGGAGCAGGGCAGAGAAGGGGTTAGGGATCCCAGGGCCCAGAGAGGGGCTGAGATGAGGCTAGAGAGCCCAGGACCCATGGAGGTGCTGAGTGAGGTGGACTGGGGCCAAGGGTCCATTTGATTGATTGATAATGTGTTAATTGGTAACATCTGAGGTATGGTTATGACTAAAAGGGGAGATGAGACCACAAAATTGCCTTTAAGGCAGTGAGCAGTTAGACCATGGCTTGTAAGCAGATGAGGTCTTGCTCAGGGATCCCTGGGGCAGCCTTCTATTGCTAAATAAAAATTAATGTCAAGTCATGCAAGGCAGGAAAATGGGAGTATGCTTAAAAGATGGCCTGAGTAGCTCTCAAGGGGCATCACAGCCACCCTTGGGGCTGGCTTTTCTTGTACCTCCCTCCTAGCCAGAAAGTTTCACCTTATTGCAGAGTAAATTCTGGTTAAAGCTTCAGACCATTGTTCCTAGTGTGGTTCCCTATGGCCACAGAGGATAGCTCATCTCCATCTATGCTGCAATTGCTCTTTAGGTATTTGAAGACTGTTTATCAAATCTCCTGTCAGTCTTCTTTTCTCCAGATAAATAGCTTGAGTTTTCACCCTATCCTCACAAGTATTGCTTTCTAGGCTCTAATCTCTCTCTCACATTTTTTTACTGTGCTGGACTCTTTCTAAACTGTGCACATTCTTCTTGAATTGCAGGGCCTAAAACTATTCCAGGTGGGGCCTCACCAGCATTGAATGGAATAGAAGAGTCATCCTCTTTATTTGCAGGTGATGCTTCTTTTAATACAGCCTAGTGTGCTGTTGGCCTCTTGCAACAGTTGTAGATGGTTGGTTCATATTCACTTCATGGTCTACTGTAGTAGTCTTCAACCTGTGGTCTGTGGGCCCCTGGGGGTCCACAGACTGTCTAAGGTATGCGAAAGATGACTGATCAAACAAAAGTGTGAGAATACCTATACAGTTGAAAGGGGTCCACACCTCCATTAATTTTTTTTTTTTTTTTAGGTGTCTGCAAATGAAAACAGTTGAAAACCACTAGTTTGCTGGGAACCACTGGTTCTTCTCTGCAGTACTGCAGTCTAACCAGTCATGCCCCAGTCTGTATTTCTGAAGGCAATTATTCTGTCCCAAATGCTGTACTTTGCACTTATTCTTGCTGAATCTTATCTTATTAGTTGTGGACTACTTCTAGTCTATCCAAGTCATTCTGGATTCTAGATTTTCCTTCCAGAGTGTCTGCAGTACCACTCAGCTTTTTCTATTGGTTTTCTCTAATAGTCAGGGATCTGGAATATTTCCTCAGGAAGGTGTGAGGCACCCAGCTTGGTGTCATTCCCCACTTGAGCAGGTTCAAACCCACTTCATGTTCTGGAGAATTGTTCTAAATGTCTGGGTCTTGGCAAAGCTGGTTAGTGTTAAACTCTACGTCTTTGGAGCTGGGTCACAGTACAGAAAACTTGTAAATTTTCTGGGGTCGGTGTACAAGAAGGAAAGCAGTGTTATCTCTCTTCCCAAGGAGGTGTGTGTGGGAGGGGGTCATTGAGGGCTTGGGGTCCTAGGGTTTTGGTTCTCATCCCAAGGACTCTCTTTAATCCAAGTGTTTAGTATAAAATGTATTTAAACAAGTAATGCTTAGGGCAGAATCAAAGGCTCCTTGCCCTAGGTGAGTACAGGCAGTCCTCAACTTACAATCTTTTGAGTTGCAATGAATGGCACTTAGAACGTTTATAAATTGACACCCTGTCTTGACTTTTTGATGTCAGGCCAGTGAAAAAGTTCGTTCTGTCTTGGGGACCATCTGTCTGAAATTCCTTGGACACTTTTTTTTTTTTTTCTTCTTTAAGAAAGCAGCCCAGACTCCAACCAAGATCCCCTCCAAAAAGTCCAGCAAAGTCACCTCTAAGTCCTTCCAAATCAATATGATTGCTATTTACAATATAAATATGTTTAAATATATTACTCAATTCAGTACAACATTCTGGGTTATTTTGGGTGAAAAATAAGGTATTGGGCCTTGGTTCAGGAACCAATCCCCCATTCATAACACTGTTCCTATGGGGAAAATTGGTTCTGAGTTGCATTTCAACCTAAGACATGGTTTTCAGGAACTAGTTGTTGCAAGTCCAAGGGCTGCCTGTATCCCAACAAATAGGCTAGTGCCCAACCCTCTTCTTGGTCCCTTCTGGGCTTTAGGAATCTTGATTTCCTTTCCACACAGTGCAGAAGAGCTGTTCTAGTTATAGTCTGCTTTAAGACATTCTCTTGGTGGATGCCATGGCTGCCATTAGAATGGTGTGCTCTGTTTAGTTTCTTGAAAGGTGCCTGTTACTGAGGTTTTGGGTGTTAGATACCAGTTGATAACGAGTGCATTTGCAGCACTGACTGCAGTGTAAACTGAAAAGGTGTAGGATTTTAGGTGCTCTTGCTCTCTGTTCACTGTGCTGACTGTTCTGGATTATCTGTGGGTTCCTTGTTTTTTACCCTCTTTCTCCCCTCCCCTCTAGGTATAGGGGCCTAGACTAGACTACTGAGTTCTCTTGGATTCTATTGTGAGGGGTAGTTGCTTAGACTTTGCAATGCTTAATGCTCTGTTTCTCTACTGGGAGCAGTCCAGAGTATTTGATCACTATGGGTGTCTGTAGATGTGCTTGGAGGCTCTCTGATATGCTGTAATTACAACATGTCCAAGCAGCCTCGATTAATTGAGTCTGCTGGAATGTGCTGTTTTGGTATGTTCCAGCCAGGCTCGTGCATCAGCATCCCTGCTAAGTAAGCTTTAGTTAAAATGCCCCCACTGCCCTTTTGAAGCATGGGGATGTTGATATAGGAGATGCTGTGGGCACTTCAATTGGAGGTGCTCTCGGAGTTGCTCTGATTTTTTTTGTTTGTTTGTTTGTTTTTGTTTTTTTTTTTAAAAGAGCAAAAATCCCTTGCCAAAAAAAAAAAAAAGGCAAACCAAAAAACCCAGAGTACATGTGGGGGGAAAATGCCCTATGTGCTAAACCATTAGTTTAGGACATATTTTAAAAAATATTTTAATATACTTTTATTGTGTGTGTGTGTGTGTGTACTTGTATATAAACAAAATGCTTTCTGAACCTTGCTGTAAAATATTAAGCATGTAAACAAAGTAGATTTATTTAACTAAAACTACTTGAAGTGCAATCTATGTGCATTTCTGATTTTCATTTTGGTTTCATCCAGCTATAATTTGACAGTAGTCAGAGGTAGAAAACAGACATTTTTTTATTAGATTAACTTTGGCATAATACGTGGTAAACTATGTAATTGTGTAAATATGTATACAGCAAATCTTCCAGGCTAGAGAACAATCTCAACCAGGTGGAACCTAGCACTTAGCAATGCTTTCCTATATTTTTAACTTTCCTAGGAATCGGGGTTGTGTGTGTGGATCTATAGATATAGCAAGTGAATATCAAACACTTACTGCTAAGGGAAGAGTTAATGACTTATGAAGCCTATCTGAAATAACTGAATGAGGAGCTGGTACATTTTATGATAGTGGTTTGCTCATCTGGAAGTACTTTAAAACTATAGAGGACTTTAACTTTGTTCAGTTGTTTGAAAAATCTCAAGTTTCATTGAAATTCACTGGTTCTCTCACTTGTTTTAAAATTGGCAAGTAGCAAATGTAATAATCTTATCTCTTTAGATATTTGACCACAAATTGTTTTTAGGGAATCTGTTATTTGGTAGAGTATAACCTCATAAATCTGGACATCAAAAACTTGGAATTATCGAAAATCTGGCACTTTTTTTCTTTAAAACTACTCTCCAGCAGGGAGTAGCAGTGGCCTGTCCTGGAGCAGTGGCAGGGGGGAAGCTTGCATGCAGTGGCTGCTGTGCCATTTACCACCCTGTTCTGCAGCTTTATATGCAGCTGCTGTTCTGGGACTGACCACTGCTAACCACCCACCCCACAACTCTGGGACCAGCCACTGCTGCTCTGGTTTAAAAAATGTGGAACTTTCACATTTCTAGCAGGTGCTTGGTCCAGAACATGCTGGATTCATGAGGTTATACTGTACTTAACAAGTGTTGGCTAGATGTTGGGGAATGCAGTCATTGACTTTCTAGTCTAGTCTAGTCTAAAATTTCCTTCTCTATTTATACTTGTTGTCTAACTTTGAGCCAAAGTTTGCTCCTTGTTCACAGATTTGATACTGCACATGCTATTACAGGAAGGGCTAATAAACTTGCATCAAGTTCTGCTTGCTTTTTCTGAAAGCCAGGGGGGGAGAGAGAGGGGAGTCAGTGGAGTTCTACATGGACATTCCCCCTGTTAGCAACTCGCTTTAGGGAAATGAAGTTACACATCTGTTGGCTTCCTCCACTATTTTGGGAGGTATGCTGCTGAGATGCCATAGTCTAGTCATTCTCAGTCAGGGTACAGTGGCACCCCAGGGTTTCTTGAGATGCTTTTGGGGTGCTGTGGGGTACCATGCAGTGTGAGGCACTTGAATATATAAACGTGGTTTACAAGGTAAATACAAAGCTTTTACATCGGAATTCATGGGGTCAAACCTTCTGACCTGCTATGGTCTTCCTGAGTTCTTTGCCACAAAATTGCTCTTTTTTTGTATTCAGAAAGGTGAAAATGAAGAGTTGGTATTTTCTGAGGGGTGCCTTGAGCCTGAAAAGGTTGAACTATTGCCCTAGTCCATTGAATGCTATCTCAGGCTGTTGGCTCACATAAGCCCTGATGCTGCCAGGTATGACCCTAGGCAAACCCAAAGTGACTTCCTGGCTTTGCAGGCTGGGGTGGAGGACGTGGCTCTGGTCAGTGAGGGTCAGGAGCTGGAAGTGTTCTAGAGACGAATACTTGCTGTGCAGATGTTGCCTGCAAAGTTTTAGTTTCTTTGGCCATAGGGATGTCTTTCAACAAGGCAGTCCACCTTGTTTTGTGACAGCAGGTTGGGGAAAGGAGAAATTGTGTGAGGTAGACCTGTTTGAAAGTTTGAGTTGAGGTAAAGGGGGGATGGCGAGGGGAATATTGCTGTGAATATCTAGCATAAATTACCAAGTCAGAAAGAAAAGGTACACAAGGCTTAAAAATGTTTTCACAACCTAAAACATCCAAATAACAGGATCTGATGGTTTTTTTTTTTTTTTTTTATGTGAGACTTGAATTACTGTGATAAGTGCTAGGGGAGATGACCCAACAGCATAATCCAAAACTTGCTGGATTATATTTAGGCCATGGCTTTTGGCGCACATGGTAGAGAAACCAGTCGGGGTGGGGCAGATTCCTAACTTGCTCATAAATAAGGAGGAAATAGTTGAGAATCTGAAAGTAGAAGACAACTTGAATTACTCATGGTGGAGTTCATAGTCTGAAGGAAGTAAGTAAGAACAGGATAAACACTGGACATGAGGAAAAGCAGACTTGCCATGGATCAAAAGTCCAGAGAGAAGAGGGAGTCCAGGACTTCTTGTGGATTCTGAAAGTATTAATATGACAAGATCGGGGTCAGAGGATTTTCAAGTAAAATGTTGCTGCAGTTTAGTTTCATTCACAGCATCTTTGAACTTCATTAAAATATTGATTACTTGTATGTCTACTCCATGGTGGCTATGAAACTTTTTTGTGGTTCTCAAGCCATGGACAGGTATTTAATGTCTAGTGAGAAACATGTCCTTTTGGCACTGCAAAAAGGCAGCATTCAAGTAGCTTTTCACTGGGGAGGAGGAGAATGCAAACCTTTCCACAACAGCAACTTCTCTGCAATTCGACAAATTCCAGTGCCATGTGTAACTGCTGTAGTTGTAAAGTGCGATGTGCATGCCTACAGATATAGTACCCCAAACTCTACTCCCCCAGGGAGGCTGAACCAGTTTCACAGGTGAATGAGGCTGAGCAGTGTGGTAGTCTGGCTTTCTTTGCAGATGAAATTTTAAAGTCTCCTGCCCAAGGAAGAACCCCCTCCTGAAGTGGAGCTGGTCAGAGCTCTTCTGCTGCTAACCTCCCATGGGTTCACAAACTGTGTTTATGTGGTAGGTAGCCAGGGACATGTGAACTGCTTCCCACACTGGGGACTTTCCTATTCTGAACTGGCTAGCAAACCCGGTCATGTCTGTATGGCCATATGTGGCCTTGTGCTCCAGCCTGCACAGGAGTTAAACAGGCTCTTGGAAGTGCTGGTTGGCTTCAGCTCTGTGCCACTAAGTACAGCATGCTCTGGACTTGCTGCAGTAGACTTCAAGAAATTCAAGGTTCTCTCCTTTCATTTCCCTAAACTCCTCTTTCCACATGACTTCACTAACTAATTTGCTCAGTTTGTCAAAACTTGACCTTAGGGAATAACCTTTTTCTTTTTCTTTTTCTTTTCCAAACAGTAATAGACCATGACCAAGTAATAGTTCATGACCAAGGCTACCATATTTCATGCATATATATATACCCTGAAATATAATGCACATCTCCAGTTTGAAAGGGAAACTACAAGGAAAGATCACTTCCCTTCAGTTACTGAGTAGCAGCAGATCTGAGCCGCCTTGCTGTTTTGCTCCCTGTAGCTTCCTGCATACTTCACTGTAGGGTTCACCTGTAAGTGGTGGAACCTGCTCTTACCATATTTCTTGCACATCATGCACACTCCAACTTCCAGCAGCTGGCTTTTTGGGCAGGAGGGGGTGGGAAGGGATGGGATGTATGCAAGAATACAGTATTTATGATGGCCTCATCTTCAAAACTAAGTCAATAGAATAATCTGTACATGGACCTGCAGTACAGGTGGGTGCAGGGTTGCATTGTAGTTTGGAAGTGAAAATTGAACCCTCTTGGTTGAGAGGGCTGGGGTAAGTAGGTGGGAGTCTAGTGGGTTTAGTTCCCTAGGCAGCCAGTAGGCTTTGTCCTCTGGAATCTCTGTATGCTGTGGGAGTAGGGAGGGGAAGCAAAGCAGTTTAGGATATCAATATACCAACCTCCTAACTCTTGTGCTGGCAGTATAGGTTTTCGCCATGCTCTGCAGTACTCTGGGCTGTGAGGCACTTGAACACCTGTAAACACAATAAAACAGTGTCTGTGATGCTGAAATTAAATGTCCGTCCTTGCTCTTATTTCAGGGGTGTAGGCTGTAGCCACGTTGGTCTAAGGACATGGGCAAATAAGGTTCTTTTGGATAAATCCGATTATCTTTCCATCAGAATGACTCAAATAGTTGGAAAAATTCTTCTTAGCAAGCTTCTTCACAAGCTTGCCAAGAAGAATTTTTCCAGCTATGAGTTGGTTTAATAAAGTATGAAAGCATAAATTCTTCAGTCTAATCCAGAATAAACATGCATTCTTTCTACCATGTTCTTAATTGTTTCCTCAACCTATTGAGGTCTCGTAGCACTAGAAAAGATGAGAACAAATTTTATGCTTTTTAGGTAAACCATACTTAATTTTTTTTATAAGTTTTTTTTGTTTGTTTGTTTGTTTGTTTGTTTGTTTGTTTGTTTGTTTGTTTGTGTTTTTTTATGTAGATAAAGTGTTTAGAAAGAAAATAACCTCTTCTCCTTCAATCTTACTAGGACTGGGCTGATGCTAATGTTTCAAGACAAATTGAGGACACAGTATTATATGGATATTACAGTGAGTATTTTTTAAATGACTTCTGAAAAATAATCATTTCTTGTTGTTAAACCAAGCATTCACCACTCTTTATCTAAAGTGTAAGCCAGTTTTTAGGAGGATACATCTTAAGTTATTTTGTGATTTAAACTTGGGATTAGTGTGTATTTGGGATGTCTCATACACTTTGCTTTATAAATGGAGGATCACTTTCTTTTGTTACAGTTGTAACAACATCATAAATGTACTGGAAGGACTATATTAACAGACTAGCAGGTTTAATGCATGCACAATATAGACATTAGTGGCTTGCTTAAAGAAAATTTTGGCCTGCTCTGGTTCCTGGCAGACTACCTCTTATCATGTGGTTAGGGCATTAATCAAGTCATAAACTGTAATGTGGCACACATTCAACCAATTTCCTATGTCATTCATATAGTGGCAAACCATCCATAAGTGTTCCACATTTATGTGGTTTGTATCATGCTTTAGTTTGAAAATGCAGCCTTATCTAGGACACTTGAAGCTAGACTGTGCAGCCTGGCATTGGGAACAAGAATTTTATCCCAACTCCCCAAAATAGGATGTTCCATCTCCCAGATATAGCATAGTAGGTAGTACACTTGAATTTCTTTTTTAATCTTGGGTAAAATTCCTCCAATATCATCAGCCATTTTAGATTAACATTTGCCAGGGACATACATAATATTTTTCTTACAGTTAGCATACAGTGTGTCAGCATTTCCAGCAATGTGAAACTTTACACCTGTTTCTTACTCGGCAAGTGATCTGATACTGCCATGCACATAGCATACAAGACCATCTGCTTTTAAGAGACTGTTGTATTTGGGGCTGTAGTATCATTGTAGATATGTATACTAGAACTGACTTTTTTTTTTTAGGAGTAAAGTGCCTGGCCCTAAACAATTTTTATTCGCAACCCTTTATATCAAAGTTGATATTCCTGGTAAGCAATTTACTGTAAACTTAACCTTTTAAGTATGAGGTTGATGCAATGAGACCTATTTTCACCTTTGTTTTACAAAATGCTGAAGACTTCCTTCAGTTACTAAGTAGTTTCTTGCTTATGACTTTTTTTCCATCCACGTTTTGCTTGGCAATGCATTCAGTATCTTTTTATTTACTAAAAATATCTCTTAGGTGTACTAGATGCCTGCTTTAACATCCCTGGCTTTAAAACTAACACTTATTACTTATAGGAAATGCCTACGGAGTGAGCTGAATGGAAGATTTTTGTTCACTGTGCTGCAGGATCCTAGATCTCTTTTTCTCACTGATGGAATGGAAGAGAAAAAATGCTTCTCTTCTTCCCCTTGCTGCTTTGTCAACTTCCATTTGGTGTTTGAACTTGTCATTTTTACTGAAATTGCTGAATAAAACTGAAACAAATACAGAAAAGGGTACTTCTGTCAAATGGGATTAGCACTTCAACACTGAGCCTTTTAGTTCCTTAGTCAGTTGCTTGACTAACTTTTTTAAATTGGGATGCTTGTCTTAACCAGCTTCCCTGTTTTCCTTCATTGAAATAAAAGCATGGAGGTACTGTACTGTAATGGCTGTCCAGATAGCTGCTACTCTTCTTGGGGGGCCACTAAGTCGCAGGGGTGGAGTCCAGTTTAAACTCCTACAGTTTCTGCTAAACTGGCAGCTTTTGCCTGAGCAGCTAGAAAACTGCTGTCAGTTGACAGTGGCTATGAAAGGGTTAACATTAGCTTGTGTCTAGCAGCCTTTGAGCTTGCTCAGGGTGAGTGAACTACTGCATTCAGTTGGCACTCTTGGCTATGACTCTGGAAAAGTCTTTCCTTTTACATAATGTTCTCCAAAAAGATGCATGTCACATGCAAAAAAAAAAAAAATTGTACTAATGAGTGTTTTGTGCACTGGGTTGTAACATACATGGCTATTTTACCTTTTTTAGAATAGGGTTACTCTAAAGCATTGTTTAAATGCACCCCTTTTATAATGTCAATTTCTTGTTATCCCTGTCTGTTTTACAGTCAACTATACTGATTTGACAGTATAGTTTAAATAACAAAATTTAAGGGGCCTGGCAAATGCTCACTTAATGGCATAATACAGATCTAGTCCATGTTCCCAACAACAGTGCCTTCTGCCACACTTGACATGGCAGGAGGTACAGTTCATAGGACTGGGGATCAACTTCAACTTCTGATTTGTGACATGATCAGTAAGGAACCCAGGGTTTGGATTAGCAAGTGCTGGATTAGGGGGAGTTGGTCGACTCTTCCTGCATGACACCTACAAACTGTTGAACTCTCATTGATCCTAGGGGTCCTAGCCTGCTGGGAACTTTTAAAAACTGAACGTGCAGCTTGGCTGCACAGGCAGAAGATATACGAATACTATACACAGGGACACTGGGATTGAGATAATCCCTGATTCTGGGATCCCACTGTATGCCAGATGCACTAGAAGTGGCATGTGCAGCTGGGCTGGACACAGCTTCTGGACATCGTGGAGCAAGAAACCTGGGGGTCAAGAGCTATTCCTTGACCCCAGGTGTTCAGGCACTCATTTGCACACAGTGTTCTGGCATCCTGTTGCACCGGCGTTCTTGGGATCAGGGAGTCTCCTTGACATGTGAGGTCCCAGGGGCTGGGTCTTCTGAAATAGCCTTGTTCAGCAGCAGCTTCTTGGTAGCTGTATCCCCTGTGTCTAACCCACAGGCAGGCTGCTAATAGTGTGAGTCGTCTTATTTCTCTGGGTCAGTCATTATTTTACCTCATGAAAAAGCAATAAAGACCATTGCTTTTCCTCAAAAAAACCCAAAACCATATGAACCCCAAAACCTCCCCTAGCAGACTTTACTTGCACTTTAATTGTTAGTAGAGCAATACATTGCAACATGCATCAGGTTCCGACCAGTGTATTTGCCTGATGATGAACTGCAAAAATGGGGATGTTTAAATGTAAAGTACTTTGGCAGCTTGTTTGTATGTATGTATCTATCTATCTTATTTTATTTTGTTATTTTTTATTTTGAATAGTGGGTTATTAGTTTGAACAGGGCTTTAAATATCCCAGGGTGGATTGATTATTTTATTTATTTATTTTTCCTTCCACACTTCCTTGCTGGAAGGTGACTCTGATTTAAGTCTATTGCTACGGGGTGCCTCAACAGCAGACATTGGGATTTTGCTGCCCAACTTCGTATTAGCCTAACTAGCTTTCAAGACTGATCTGTTAAGTATCCATGTAGCATCTCTTGAGTGTTATCACTCATGGCTCTCACAAACAACAGGATGTGCTTTACTTGCACGTATAGGAAAGGGGGTGGAGGGGATAGGAAAAGCACATATGTAGAAGGAGATCAAAGTGTCCTTGGAGAATGTCTCATTTCTCTATTTTTTCCATCCCCCTCCTTTTTTTGCACATGTTTGGGAGGTGTAGCACAGTTGGAGGGAGGTAGGAGGGAATGACAGCCCCTGTGAGCAGCTCTCTAGCCCATCTTGCTGGCAAGTGCATCAAGCCCTCTTTTTTGCACCTCTTGGATAGCTTGTCCTGTGAATGTGAATCAAGTTTCCATTGAGCAATATTACTTGTTGCCTGCTGGAATTAGTCTGTCAGGGGTCAAAGAAACATTTCTTTGTACTACTCTTGATTGGGCCTACTACAAATAATTATGTTTCTGATTTGACAGTATAGGTTAAGTAACAAAATTACTTGTAATTTTTTTAAATCAAGGCTTGTCTTTTAATCTTCATGAAGTCCAATAGAGGAAGAAAAATAATTCCTACAAGTGACATTTGGTTGCACTCAAAGACAGATGAGTTTTCTAGTTTTTTTTCCAGAGATTTGAGTCTGCTTTGAAATGACTACTTGACATTACTGGAACCAAATTCTGGTGGTGGTGGTACTGCTCTTTGGGAAGATGTGTGCAGGTTAATTTCATGAATAAGAGGGATATAATGTGGGTTTAAATTTCATGTTAAAATGTTGTTTTTCTCTGGGGATTAATACTTTTTTCATTATGCTTATCTATTTTACTTTTGAAGACTGGGTTTAAAGAGCTGTAGCTTTCTCACTGTAGTATAAACCTTCTGGGTAAGGTACTTCAGTCAGGGCCAGTGGCCTCGATGCCTTTTTTTTTTAAGGCCGTCTGCATTGCTTACAGGTTTTTTAGTTTTAGTTTTTTAGAAGATAAACAAGGAAGGAGGCTTTTTCAGTCTAATGTTAAGACTTAAAATGTGCTTTAGAAAACTTCAGTTCTGATTTGAGGAAAAGAGCTCTCCTTGCATTTTTATAAAATGCATTTTCTGGGTTTCTATTTATATCTACTTCTGAAGAAAAGAAAAAAGTTGATAGTCATAGAAATAACTACTTTAACTATGTATGCTAAACTGGCTTGGAGAAAATTAGTCCTTCCTGGGCAACAGAACTTTTTTTTTTTTTTTTTTTTTTGCTTAATGCTTGGTCAGAACAAAGAAGGCATTAGGACTCAGTAGATGGAACTGCTCCTTTCCTTCCCTTTTGCTATTTTAAAACGACACTTAACTTTTTTTTGGTGATCCATGGACAGGGAGAGTCTAGGTGAAAGATTGTGTAAACAACTAATCTGCTTTTAGTTCCTATGTAAAAGGCACTTCTGAAATAAAACTTTTGAATTGGTTTATAACCTCAGATCCTTTAGTACTCCTGCATTTCTAGGGAGTCTCACCAAAATAAATAAATTTTCTAGAAATACATTTTGAATTGTTAAATGCGGAAATGATGCATGCACAAATTAGATGCAGATTATCAGATGCTTGAACGAGAAAAATAAATGAACTTTTATCTAACCTGGCAGCTGATGTATATTTAAAAAACCTGTTTTTAGTGTGAGTAAGGTTTATGATTTTGAAAAAGATAGTTAGTGTGCTCTTCCCCCTGTCCCCCTACCAAATCGAGTTCTTGGGCTGTGCAACACATGCTAAAGCAGCCAGTTGATTTAAAATAAATTAGTAATTTTATTTTCCAGTGGCTTTTTTTTTTGAGTGTGCTACATAATCTGTTTTAGCAGTTTAAACCATCTAGAATATTAAAACATCTCAAACTACTACATTCTTAGCTGAGAACAAATATGAAAGAGGAAGGTAACTTGAGAGAGATTTGACACCACTGAAAGTGGCCATAATTATGGTTAGTCTCATGCTGCTGATTATCTTCATTTTAGTATGTAGATCTTAATGTTGTAGCACTGTGTAACCTCCAGATGGTGGTAGAGATTTAAGCATGAGTTTTTAAGTATTGCTTTTGCAGTATTGCACTTAAAACTTTGCACACTGTCTTCATATTAAGAATACACAATAATAACTGGAAGGTTCCTCTGGGGCAGGGGTGGGCAGTTATTTTGGGCAGAGGGCCACTTACTGAGTTTTGGCAAGCCAACCTCATGACAGGCAGCCCAAGGCAGATAAAAAATTTAGGGAATAAATATTTAGGGGCCCTGTGGGCCAGATAGAATGGCCTGGCGGGTTGCATCCAGCCCCCAGGCTGCATTTTGCCCATCCCTGCTCTGAGGTCACAAAGTCCACTCCATTCTGTCTCTAAATTTATGCATAGCTTCCTGCTATAAACTGATGTGCTACATCCAAAGGCCAGTCATAGGGGGGTGGCGGTATAATTGTGGTATGGCAGTCTTTTGTATTGGAACAGCCAGAAGTGTCTGCAAAGTTTGCTGTAATTTTTGTTTTTAGCCTGTAAACCCACCCTTAAACTATTTAAGGCTTAGTAATCCACTGGGGGGTTGCTAAGGCCTTTTTGCTACTTTGTTCTTTTTTTTCTCTTGCTGCCTTATAATGTAGGTATAAAGAATTAGGGTTAACAAATGATGTTGGCATGAAAACGTTAGGCGGAGAGGAAAGGAGATGTATGGAACAACATAGGAAGTATTCAGAGCCCCGGTTTTTTTTAATGGCTAGCCAGGTGCATAATGGTGGTATTATTCCCAAATATTTTGGGGTTCTAAATCTTGTGCAACTGGTACTTTCTAAGTACTGCTGAACTAATTTGGATAAGCTCATAGAATTGTAGAGAAGTAGTGCTGGAAGGGACCTCCTCCATAGGTTAACTAGTCCAACCCCGTACCTCAGGCAGGATCATCTTTATCCAGATCATCCTATACAAATCCATTGTCTAACCTCTTGGGAAAATTAGTCAACCCTGATGTAGTTTGGGCTGGTGATCCTGCAAAAGAGATTTTCCTAAATTTCCAGTTCTATTGAATAAGTTTAATAAAAAGTGGTGTTTTCAGACGGGGGATATGATGGACTTGGTGTTGGTGGAGATAAGAGCTGTATGATAAATCATGTCTGTGCTTTGCAAACCCTGAAAGAGAATGGGGGGGTGGGGGGGTTAAACACTGAGCTTAGCTCTTCAAACCTTTTTGTAAAACTTTGGGGTTTTTTTTTTGTTGTTGGGGTGTGTGGGTTTTTTTTTTTTTTTTTGCCTAATCATTCTAGTAACGCCCTAAATACAGCTTGAGTTCAACTTTCCTGAATTGTGATTATTGCTGCTTATGTACGATTTGTAACTTTTTTTTTATATGAGGTCTTCCCAGTGCCTTGCCTTGCATGATGACATTTAATGCTTAATTTCACTGGGAATAGCTTGTTTACTACGTCATAGAATTGCAATTGCCTTTTTGTGGTTTGAGTACATGGTCAGTTCAGTCATTCCACAATCAACTGATACACCCAGGTCCTTAAACTTTGGAGCTCATTGGTTGGAAATGGATAGATCATGAATAAGTACTAAAAATGCACTTTTTCTGCTCTTTATTCCATTTGTTACTCTAGTTCTCCATATTTTTCCATAATTTTCTACATCCAGGATGTGGAAAAGCTTGAGAGAGTCCACAGAAGAGCCACCCATTTGATCAGAGACTTGCAAGGCAAGTCATATCTTCAGCCTAAAAAAAAAAAAGGCTGATAGGGGGCTTGGTAGCAGCTTACTGCTACATCAAGGATGCAGTGAACAACTGTTCACCAGGGCAACCTTGTGGAAAAACAGGAGTAATGGCCACAAACTCCAGTCCTGGAAGACTGTTTCAGGCTTAACACTGGGGAAAAACTTCTTCAGTCAGGGTGCCCAAACTGTGCAATCACCTACCGTGGAAATCTTGAAGAGGAGACTAGACAGTCACTGTGCTGGGGTCACTTTACCCTAGTTATCTTTCCTACATAGTGCAGGGGAGCTGGCACTGATGATCTTGTGAGGTTCCTTCCAGCCCCTTACAATCTATGAATCTATATCACTTGATCTGGTTCACTTTTTCTGATAGCCTAGTCTTCTCTTAATGCCCTGTAATGTTCTTACAATTTCAGTATACTTCTGCCTGCCTGATTTTGTTATTTGTGCTAAGGCAACTCCATGAGAAGAAAAGTTATTTTTGGCTTTTTTAAACATTGCATTAAGGCTGGCTACTCTTTTTTCCTTCTCACTATTTGTGTATGTTTTGTCCCTGCTTTTCATCTTCGTATTCATGGGCAGTCCATATTGTAACTAAGACACTGCCATCGTGCTGTGTTGTTTAAGATATTGATGTTTACGACTACTTTTTAATGGAATCTGAAGAAAAATCTAGATGAAAATTTTACAGCTATCAGTACCCTAATACCATGTTTACTACTTCCTTATTCCCCAATTTTATTAAGGGCACTGACCATAGGACTGTGACAGACATTTTGTCTTGAGCTTTCATAGTAGACTATTAAATTGACTCTAAATTGATCTTCTCTCTCCCCACTCCTCCATCCAGAACAAGAATTATTCATTTTCATTGGTAGACTTCACCAAACCCTGCTTGCATACACATGTTCTGCAGGCTCTGTCTGTATTGTTTGAGTTACCTACCAGATTGTAGGGGTTCGCAAATATTCCCATCCTCATCCTATTTGGACACCATTATGATAAATTTTGCATGCAGGTTAGCTTCTGTAAGCAAGAAGCTTTCATCACTCTTAAATTAAACACATCACTGAAGGAATGAGACTTGTATCTATTTAAGGTGGTGGCTCTCAACAACAGTCACTAGATTGGAGAAACTGCTTCATAATGTTTGAATTGAGTGGTACCCAAAACTAACTTGTATGTTTTATAGTAATTGTTACCTGATGTTTCGGGAAGGCAGTGGAGACAGGATCAGCCAGGCAAGGACAAGCTTGAGTCTGTGCTAATCTCATCCTTTGTGGCACTTTTCAAATGATCTGTTCGTATTGCAGGGTACCACGGCACTCGGGCTACATAGCAAAGTCTAGGTAATGTGCAGTTGGCACATGCACAGTATGGGGGGGATTGTGCATGTGTAGCCTTGACGTTGTGATCCACAACATGGTTGGCTTTCCCAGAAATGTTTTTGGTGTATAAATCCAACTTCAAAAAGGAAGCTATGTGGGTTAAAAAAACAGAAATCTTGAATAAAACTTGACCTGGAAAGATTGCAGCAACCAAATGTTTGGTAAATGTTAAACTAGTTTTGGCTAGCACCGAAACTGCCATCTAATAAGTTAATAGATACATTTTACAATTAAGGCCCAACTTGTGTAGAATACACTAAATAAATGCCATGAAGCATTTGAGAGCTAGCTCTCAACCTCTTTGTTCCCCTGCAAATTTTGCCAGCAATATGTTAATATGAGCCAACTGGGTGCCTTTTATCAGCTGTCCTGTACACATTTAGCAGTGGAGTCTGCCCGGTATAAAGCATACAGTGGAAGTATATATTGATACAGCAAAATTGATTTGGGTAAAATTTTTCAAAAGAGCATATATTCAAAGATCCATTTTGAAACACAACTCTGTGCTAGAAAATGTTATCCTAGGTGGCATTAATTTTCCATTTACTGCATAGGCTGTGCTGGTTTCAGGTTTATCAAGTGTTTGAAATAAAAACTCATGCACTTGGCCGTCTCCATTCAGATGCTATAGAATGGTCACTGAGCCTCAGATTACTTGTCTGTACATTCTAAAATAGTTTAAGTTGGGGAGGTCAGGTGTACAGCTTGTGGAGCCCTGCTGTATGTCCCCAGTACTGCCCCTGGGTCTGATTACAGCAGCATGGGACATGTTGCACATCTGTAGTGCGTGTGACCAGTCTGAGGCCTGGATTATGTTCATGGGGGGGGCCCCCTCTGCCCTCCCACAACATAGCTGATGTAGTGCCTACTCTGGCTGGTTTGGGACCTGCACTGTATGAATCCCAGAGTGGCTAGAACAGGTGCCATGTGTGGCATAGCTTGTCCAAAACAGAAGCCATGGTACACACAGTGGCCATCCCAGCCTGACTGAACCTTTCCCTTCCCCCACCCTGGCACCAGCTCTGGGATGTGCATTGAATGCTGTGCCTGCTTCAGCCAGTCCAGGACCTGTGCTATGCTTGCAGGTGGGGTATGCAATGTGGGCTCTGGATTGGCAGGAGCAGACAGTGTGGTGCAGTCCCAGAACTGCCAGTGTAGTCACTTGTGGGTCTCAGGGGAGGGTGGACACTGCTTGCAGTGCACCGGTGCTCTAGCTGGCCTGCACTGTGTTTTTGTATCCCTGGTGGCTGCTTCTGGTTCTCTGCAGTGTGGGTTGTGCACTGGCTGCAACAGCCACTGGCTCAGGTGTGCTGAGTGACAGGATCCACGGGCCTGATCCAGCCTATGGACTGGCTTCCTGCCACTAACCTGGCTTGGGGGACCAGAGGGGTTTGACACCTTCAGTTGAAGTTGAACAGAGTGACAGTTTGGAAATGAAAGAAAAAGGGAAAAAATGACTTACCTGGCTATGGAAGTGCTATAGGTGGAAGCTACTCAGTTCTGTCTGAGTTGTGAAAAGAAGAGGCTGAGATGATTTTGGCTGAAGATTGGTGTTTGTAACTGGCTCTTTCGTTCTTTACCTGTCTTGAGTTTAAGAGGGGAAAAATGTCAGTTGGAACACTTCTCTTGTTGGTGGAGAATGGTCAGGAATCAATACTACTTTGTTAGATGGACACAATAACTTTGTAATTGTCTTTTACTGACTTGTACATAGTTTAAGGCTCTGATATCTATTTGTGTGCATTAAAAAGGTGGATGTTTAAAACTAGCTTTTCTTTTTCCCTTTTGATCAGTTACCTATTCAATCTAAACTAGTAAGCAGTCAAGGAAGGTTTATTAAAACTCTAGAGTAGGGTCCAGGAGTAAATTCTTGGTGCTTACCTTGTGGAAGCAACTCAAGTCTTAACGTTTTAGGCATGGGTATGTGGTTAGAAAATTACTTGGTCAATTGACTGGTCAAATATATTGTCAAAAATTATTTAAGTATTTTACTACTATTAGGTTAGAGAGTCTTCAATAGGTTTGATGGCTAATGTTTTTTTACCCAAAAAGTAACTGTTACTTGAAGAAAATGAATGTTATTACTGTTTGATAATAGTTTTAAAATGGCTAACAATGCTATAAATGTGAACATTATTCAAGAATTAAGTATTTTTCTTGGCTCTTTATTCTAACGAGTTACAAAATGAAAAAAAATGGTGGAGGGAGAGTTTTAAATAAAAAATAAAATGCCTACAAAAGGCTAAAAGTCTATTTAAATGCCTTGCAGTAAATAGGCAGAAAGGCAATTCTTCAAGCATTTTACTGTGTATTATCTTCATCTGCTTTAGCTCTTTTAATTGCATCACCTTTTGAGATCTCCTTTTAATGTCATCTGAATATCAAATTGGCTTCTGTATTGGGAAGTGTTAAAACTATTTCTGCCATAGTAGTTAGACTGTAGGGAGGACATGAGCCTTTTTTTCACTGTGATAAAGCCAAGTTCTCTTGGATTTTTTTTTCCAGCTTTTGGGATTGCGGTCCATGCTTTGATTGATTGAGTTTCTGTTTGCTGTATTATTTCTTACTTAAGTCAGAATTGTTTGCTTAAAAGTATATATCTTTTAAAAGTTACAGCATCTACTATAAAGCTGTAAGCTAAATTGAATTAATCAGAAAGGTCACTGCCTTGGACATGTAGGATAATAAGAAAATTGATCTGGATAGGACCTCACAAAGTCATCTGGTTCAGCCCTTGTTCAAGGCAGGATCATCCCTTACTAAATGGTCCCAACTAAGATAGATACATCTATGCTGCTCTTAAACTTTCAAGGATGGAGATTCCACAGCCGTTCCAGGTAGATCAAGGTGTGCAGCACTTACATGCAGGAGTGATCACTTGACTTTGTATCTCTTTGCTGGGTCTCCCGTAGACCCAATTCATCGATTATTATTAACTAGTTTAAAAATAAATATCACGCTGTATAGTGATGCTAAGCTGTGCATCGGAATGAGCCAAAAATTTTTTTTGAGGGTGTTACCATGAGGTTGATTTGCTTGTGGAGCCTGTTTTAATAAGCATCAGTTTTTTCACATCTTCCAATTCAGCATTTGGAAGACTTTACACAAGCCGCTTCCTATTTGGAACTTTGTAAATTGGGATGGTTTCAAAAACTATATCCAGGGCATACAGCTTTTCATCTATATGAAATGCTGTATTGCTGGCATGAATATGTTTAGCAAGCATGTGGTCAAATTATTACTTTTTTTTCTGGTTGTCAGATACTTGATCCCAAAAAACCCTCTTAATACCGGTATAAACACCTGATGATATCTCAGGAGTAGGAGTCTTTGACTGAGAAGCACACAGAATATTCAACTTATTATTGGACCATGTGGAAATAGTGAAAGTAAAGGTAGTTATTGCTCATGTCTTCACCATGTAGTTTTCTTGTTTTTGATTTTTACTTGCTGCTTCTGGAGATGGAGAATGTTGAGGGGGGAATAACAAATTTTAATGCAGACTAGTCTTCCTCTTGCTGTTTGACAGACTACAGTAATCTATTTTGTTGACAGTAGCTGGACACCTAGGACAGAAATGTTAACAAGCTTCTCCATTTTATATCTTCGTGTGATACAACTGGACTAAAAGGACTTGCACTGAGCTTTAATGCCCCCCCGTGTACCCCTTTTTAACTTAAAGTCTGAATTGGTTATTTTTACTCTTCTATTTCTTCATTTTTTTTTTTCCCCCAACTTCCTGTAATATCACAGTATCTCTCTTGTATTCAGTTCAACCAGTAGTCTTCCCTTTTTTGTTTCAAATGGCTCTATCTCCTAGAAGACTCAGCTTCTGTTAGTCCCAGAAGCTTTACAGAGCAGACTGTCAGATAATCTTAGGGTGGGAATAAGTGGCTTTACCTTGCAGCAAGTGCAGTGGGCCCAGGGGCCTAGTTACAGTGACCTTTTTGCGTTTCTGGTTCTGGTCCCTTGCAATGAGTGTCCCTGTTCCTGTTTTGGAGATGTCTGTAGTAGATAACCAGTAGAAAAACCTTTTACTTTAATCTAATTAATTTGGTTTTTTTTCTTATGCGGCTGGTTTTGGTTCCTCCCTCAGCAGAGCAGCTCACTTGTAGCTGTATAGTATCCTAGGGAGAACCTTTTGGTTAATTGCCTGCTGATCTTAGCCAGATTCTCCATTCTCCAAACCAAGAAGATGCTGGCTGCAGGGGGCCTGGACAGCTGCCTTTCTTTCCCTTATCCATATGCATGTGAGTTAAGGATGTAAATATCAGTTAAAATATGCCCTGCTGCCACTTGCTCAGTCAGCATGTGAGGGGAGGGGGGAAATGCAGGCATGGCTTGCTTTGAGGGGCGGCAGGGCATAGTCCTTGCTCCCAGTGCTGCTGCACCTGCATCTGCTCTGGGAGTGGGTGCTCTGCCCTGCTGCTGCTTGCCAGCTGGTATGGGAGGCAGGCGCAGCAGCACTGGGCGCAGGGGCTATGTTCTACTGCTACTTGCCCCTTTCTGTCTGGAGTGAGCCATGCCTGCATCCTACCTTGGCTGGGCAAGCAGCAGCAGGGCAGAGCCGAGCCCCTGTTCCCAGTGCTGCTGTGCCCACATCCTGAGCCCACTGGCCCCCTCCTCGAGTAACGTGCCCCCCTGACCCAGCTGTGCAGCTTGTCCCAGCCCTGATCCCTCCCTCCCGCAACCGCAGCAGAATTTCTGGCTGGAGGCAGCTGTCAGCTGTGTGCTTAGTCTATGGCTAAATCTCCAAATCAGCTGAATTCTTCCAAATCTTTTTCCAAATTGATTTGGAGCTTTTACTTGGTCTCCTGATTTGAATTGGAATCTCTTCCAAATTGAATTGGCTACCAAAGCTTCACACAACCCTAATAAATGATAAAACTCACCTGTTATCACTGCACTTTATAAGTTAAACAATTAGTTGTTGAATCTTTCACATCCCGAATCTGAGTGGAGTTTGTGGCATTATCCAGTGACTCCTAAAATGCCACTGAATGCTGGCTGTAGCTTCTTGCTTGGGGTTTTGCCTGGGCACACTGGTTAACTTCTAATCTTCACTTCTGTTTCTGTTACCTTGTTCCAAGGAATCTCTTGTGCATTTAGGAGCCTCCCTCTAGTCATTGTGAGGGATTGTCATTCTTGGTGGGCTTTATTCCACTGACACTAGACAACCAACAAACCATGGGAGGCAGGCAGGAGAAGGGTTGGGAATAGGAAGCTGGAAGAGTTTGTGGTGGGGGTGGGGGGGCAGGGATGTGCTCTTGAAAAGACCATGTATGCATATCTTGATATTTATAGGACTGAGCGTAAAGGAGCCTTTATTTTTGCCCTTAAGAGATGATGCATGCTATGATGTAATAAAAAAACGCAGCTATCTACACAACAGTGTTCTTGGCTTTGTGGAATACTTGACAATTTTTTACTGCAGTCAATTGACATTATTTGACTGGGGAATTGACTGGCTGGGTAATGCCAACTCATTTCAGAGGCATTGTGTTAAATGATCACTTTGGCTGGCTGGTATCTATCTCATGGTCAGTGGCCTCAAATTTGTCTCTTGTTTAGCTTTCATTGGACTGAAGAAAAATAAAACTTACTGCTAAGCACAGCTTAGTTAACAGAAACATGACTGCACCAGAAATAAGTTTTTGAATTTTAATTGTAAAAATAGTGCCACTTGGGCAAAGTAGATGCACAGAGAACAACTAGCCTTCCCCTAAAAGGGGATAATTTTTTTTTTTTATGATTTAAAGGATTAGTAATATAGCATTTGCTACTGCACCAATTCTGTTAAGTTTTCCTCATGCAGTAGCACTTGAAGTAGTTTGTGGCTTTCAACAGAAGTAAAATGATATCAATAGTTTTATAGTAGGAGTTGACTAGAACCTATTTCAAGTTTGTCATTATTAATGACTAGAGAAATCTGAAGAATCCAGTCCATAGTGGACATGGCTAAAATAGAAGAGAATAATGCTGTCCACATTTAGATGGTCACATTTGCTGATTCTGTATCTTAGTTTCTGTGAATTGCTTGAAGATGCTGAAATGTATATCAAACCTGAAGATGGCAACAAATAAGCAAACTAAACAGATTTAAACATAGAAGTTTCCTTACAGTGGTGGGGAATTTGTGTGGTGTGTTTTTTGTTTTGTCTTTTTTTTTAAATTGCCAAAATACAAAGCAAGATCAGTAAAACTGAAAGAAGGTAATGCTACAATATCTCCTTTAAAATGGAGTTGGTTAGTATTTTTAAAGTAACTTTTTGTTTAAAATTCTTCTAGAGAAGTTTTGATTTGATGCAACTAAAACAACAAAAAGCACCCTTTACTTAATATTATTCTGCACTAAAACCAAATCTGTAAAAACAGTGCTATTTTTCCTCATCTGATCTTCCCAGTCTAGTTACTATGGTAACAAAACCAATGAGTTTCTCTTCCTCTCCCATGAGCAAATTGCAGGCTGTTGCAATGATGGGGTGGTGAGCTGGATTTTATTTTAGTACATGTGAATTGTCAATTGCACTCCAATCGCAGTTCCAAATTCTTCCTTCCATTTACTACATCCATGTAAAGAAAGCTGTTGGTTTTTCATGCATAAGAAGGTGCTTTGGCATTGAAAGTCTGTAACATGTAAGATTTTGGAGGAGACTATTTTAAAAAAAGTATTAACTTCTTAGCATGAGACTCCCTTTAAACTTTTTTTTTTATCCTAGGTCATACATTGCAGCATGAGCCAGGCTCTTTGGTTAGGTTACATACCACCTTTTGCACAATACAAATAGCTGCTGCTTTAGTTGACTACTTGATTTGCTGTTAAGAGGCTGTTTTGTCAGGGTCTGTCTTCCACTAATCTTGATCTTGCATTTGGATACAGCTCAAAACAGTGCTATGTGCAGCTTCAGTACATGTTTTCCTCTGCACCATTGTATTTATTTCAGCAATTTAAAATTCCTGTCAGGGCAGGGATTGACTTACCTCTTTGTGTTTTTTCATCACCCTGGTCACTGATGCCAGGGTTATAATGTTAACATTTCTCAGGTTTCATTTAAAAAAACATGTGCTCAGTATTCCCTGGTGCTTTTAAAATATATTCTTTTTTTTTTTATATTGGGAACATTGGTTGAAGCTACTTTTTTAGTGTTTTACCAGCAGGTACTTGGTTACATATTTGGAGGGAGGAAAGGCGTTTGATCAGTGATGCCAAATGACAGCAGTGGGACAAGGCTACATTTAATCTTTGCACACACTTTAACTTCAACTTCTTTTAAAGGAGAGGTATAGTTGATCCTCCAGCTTGCATTTCCTTAGTTACACTGTAATTGGGTGAGTGTTCACTTAAGGATACTGATAAGGTGAATCGCTAACAGTATTTCATTCAGGGTTAAAAATTATTTAAAGGTCCAAAAGCTTTGTATCGCCACTGGAGCATGCAGATGTAAATTGCCTCATTCTCTGTAATGCCAATATAACTTTGGCAAGAATGTCAGTACCCCAGTACCACAAAGAGGGTCCCTAATGAGCAAAGGGTAGCAAAACTACAGAAAGCCAGCACTAAAAGAAAAAGGCATCTTCAAGACTCCAGGGGAAATTGAGACTGAGACCAAGTGCCCTCTCATCTACCAAGTCCAAACAGCTGCTATGGTAACTTCACAGGATCATAGAAGATGGAGGTTGTAAAGGACCTCAGGAGGTCACATCTAGTCCAACCCCCTGCTCAAAGCAGGATCATCCCCAAATAACCAACAGGTATGTAAGCAATGCATCTTGAAGAACTTGTTACTGGAGTTCCTTTTCCCTACCTGTTAAATGTAGTAATGAGGTCTTGGATTGCACATGGAGCAATAAAAGATCCACCCTGGTGATCTTCAAAAAAGTCTTGACTTCTATTTTGCTGGAGTCATCTGATTCCCAGTTTCTTTTTGCCCAAGCACAGAGGGGGCTGGACCCAATCTGTAAGGTCTCTTCCAGCCCCTAAGAACTATGAAATGATATAATAGCCTATGTCGGTATCATTTAATATTATTCCAGTTTTCACCCTCCTGGAATTGGCCGTGATGTTTAAGTTGGGTAATATTGCCTGAAGATGGTTAAGATCACTAAACAAATGTGATGCTTCTCTACCATTTTCTTTAAGAACCTAAGTTCCAATGCACTAAGTCTTGCAGAAATCAGAAAGCCTCTAACCCAAAGCATGAAGGAACCAGGACTGACAATTGAGAGACTCTCCTTATTGCTGGAACAGACCTGGCTCAATTCTTTTTGTTAAAGATGAGCAGTATTATCACAGAAGTTAGCCAAATATTGAGGTTTCTAGATTTGATTTTTTTTTTCCCTTCCTTTTTAGTAGTCAGACTTGAACAATGAGTACCATTCTGTATTGGTGAAAAGAAAATATCTTTCTTATTACATTATATATTAGGAGCTCAATGCTCTATCAAGACCCAATTTTGAAAACCATTTTCTAAAATGTTTAATCTGGTCTACCTCTTGCATCATCCCATACTCAAATGGAGACTGAAGGCTTTAATCTCTGAAAGCAATCTTATTTATATTTTTGTGTATTGGATAGAATTCCTTTCCAAGCTTCTCTGTTCTGTTGCACTTTTATGGATGGTTATATTGACCATTTACCTAATGGCCAGGTAAATGACTAGAAAACATTAGTATTGAGCAGGCTTGCAGCAAAATTAAGTGTATGCTTATCTGAAACAACTGTCAAATGTCCTGATACAACCCCATATCTAATTTCCCTTATGCAGATTTGCTAGACCAGGGGATGGCAAAATGCTGCCCACAGGCCAGATGCAGCCTGCTGAGCCATTCTATCTGGCCTGTGGGGCCCCTAAAAAACTTAAAATAAATATTCATCTGCCCCTGGCTACCTGTCATGCAGTCCTTGATGGCTTGCCAAAACTCAGTAAGTGGCCCTCTGCCCAAAATAATTGCTCACCCCTGTCCTAAACTGTCTTTTTTTTTTTTTTTTTTTTTTTTTTTTTTTTTTTAAATAGTTGTAGGGCTAGAGCGAACCTCCAGGGGATCTAGCCAAACTTCCTGCCCACTGTCAGCTGCTCTGTTTTTAAGCCATTCCAGATGCATTCTATCTAGTTACTTATTGGAAAACCTCCATTGAAGGGAATTCCAAAACCTTTTCTGGGCAACCCATTTCATTGACTTATTATTCTTAGTTAAGACTTCTTTTAGTCTTCTGTAGACTTCAGGTGCAGCAAAAAATATTAGATTCAAACTGTTGCATTTCCTGTTCTCCAACAAGGTAGAACTGTTCCCCTTTCTTTATAGCACTCTTCAAATACTTCAAAGGCTGCCATCATATTCCTCTCCTTATCTCTTCCCTTCTCCAACCAAAACAGTCAGGAAGAGAATAACATGTAGCTGCCAGTCACGCTCCCCCCACCCTTGGCTTGCTGCTGGATCCTCTCAAGCTTCTCCATGTCACTGTTAAAACGAGGAGCCTAGAACTGCACACCATACTTCATCCACTCTATCCATATGTGTTATTCAAGTAGTCACTCCCATTTTGCATACAGTACTCTCTTACTACAGTATCACATTGACTCATTGAATCTTGGATCAATCAAAGTATTGAGATGCTTCTCAGAAAAGTCACTGCCTAGCGGCTAGCCAGTTAGTTCCCATTTTGTTTGTATGTGTGTTTAAACGTTTCTTTTCTTTCTTTTAACCACATCAGTCTACCATGGCAGTTCTTACTATTTTTTTTTTTTTTTTTTTTTCTTGGGTCGGAATAGTTTGAGCCTCTTATCTACTTGTTCATTTTGTTGAAGCAACTGCCAGTCTTCCTGGACCTTTTTATCTGTCCACTGATGGGACCTTGCCTCTCTATTTCAAGAGTTGGTTGAAATTTTTGCTCTTTTTTTGAAATCTAGTCCCCTTGTTCTGTTCTGATACTTTCCCTTTCTTCAACTTGTGATTCCATCATATTGTGGCAACTTCATCCTATTGCCTTTTATATTCACTTTCGGTTCTTCTTTTATTGTTCAGAACAGTATCAACGGTACACTATCTTCTGTTTCCGAAAATGTAGGATATAGCTTGAAAGTTCTCTGTACAAGTTGAGACCTGGCTTCCTGTTTTTGCTGCATTATTCTTGTAATGGAGGGGTTTCTTTTTCTCTTCTCTTTTAAGTCCTCCATGAGTACTACTTCATTACTATTGGAAGTTTTTGTTACTTGCTCAAAATCTCATTCACCCTCTTTCTGACTTAATTTTTTTTCATGGTCTATAGTAAGTTTCCCAGTGTAGTATCACTTGCTCTTTACCCTCACTTTTTATAATTGATAGACCTGTTTCTTTCTTCTTCCTGGACTTACAGGATCAAGCAACCACTTTTTTTTTTTTAGTCTTTTTCTCCTAAGCTTGGATGACACTTTTTTTTTTTTTTTTTTTTTTTTTTCCTGGAGGTCATATGCTGACACTTGCCTTCCAGCTTTTCTTACGTTGCATTTCCTTGTCTTCTGAATCCTATCCCTCTTTCTCCAATATGGTCACAAGTTTGCACTTCATGCAGATTAATTCAATCTCTGCCTTTGTCAGTCTCCTCTGCGGCCCCCCCCCCCCAAGATGTAGTACATTCCCACAAATGGTCACAAGACAAGATCTACCACTATTTTTGTGCTTTCTTATTTAAAACCCATTTAGGAACTCTTTTTTTTTTTCTTCTCTTGTCTCTCCTTATGCAGCTGAACTTTGTTTAATCAGGGTGGCTCCGGTAGCCTTGGCTTTCTGTTCCACTTGACTCTTGAAGAGACAAGCACCTACTTTGTACTAGGTATTGAATGTGAAATTGTGGTAGCAACTAAAAGGCCTCAAATAAGCTAACATCCACTGTATTTTTCAATAATACATGTACACTGTACTAAAATGTTTCTGTACCATATGCTAGTGGCAACTTTAAGGTCATGTCTGTCTTGCATCATCCAGTGGTCTGAAAGTTCAGAAAATAAAATCAGATTACCAGGAATAGATTTAATTGGAAAAAGTAGAGTGCTGAAGTCCCAAACAGTGCAGCAGACTCTGCTTCAGAAGTCTTTATTGTGCCACTACAGTTTCCTCTGTCCTTCCTTAGATTCTACTCTGTTCTCCCTGGGTCTACCCTCTCCTTATTCCCCAGCTCTGAGCCTCACTTTTATTTTGTTTTTTTTCCTTCCAGCCTCAGTAGGCCACATAGTAACAAAACTGTTCAAAAGCTGTAGAATTGGCCTGAGGACAGCATTTGCTCAGTAAAATGAAACTAAATAATGGGGAACCAGTCAGAGCAGTCTAAGCAGTCTCTTGTCAACCTAGACAACCATCTGCCCTGGGGTGAAAAGGGCACTTGGATATTTTGCTCATAAAACCAGGAACCATTTGCAGCATTTTGGATTTTTGTCAAGCAAACAGTAAGTATATATGACGACAAAGGTTAACTGGACTGAGTTCTAGCCTGCAGCTCTTTTGGGGAACTCTTTTTTTTGCAGGGGACACCTGTATTTGATGCCTCCCTGAAGCACCTTCATGTTTTTAGACGGTCTTTACATTTTGATGTTCCACTTCTGACGGAACAGATGAAATGGATCAAGCTTCCTGATTGTACTGCTAATGGTATCCACAAATTGGAGCTAGAGGATAACATAGCTAATAATGCACTAATACCAGTGGCTCCCAAACTGTCAGATTGCACACAACCAACCTAAAATGATATAGCCTTAAGTACCACCAGGAAATGTTTTTCATATGAAGAAATTATAATAAATCTGATGCATACCATTGATAGGCTGTCTATACTACTACAGGTGGTACCTATTCCACAGATTGAGAACTGCTGCACTTTACAACTTTCAGCTTGGTGTGCAGGTGAAGGTTTATATCCACTTGAAACACACACTTGCACTCACATTATCAGGCTGGCCATCACTTGATGGCTAGCTTGGCTGCATGCTGTCAGTATAGAGTTCATAGTCAAGTTAGACTTTAAGGCAAGATTAAATATTTGGAATGCCATCAATGGATATTGTAGTGGGGACAGTCGCCTCCAATGAGACCTGTTAAATTGTACAAGATTAACTTAAAGTGTATTTTAGGAGTAGGTCTGGACTCTAACAGGTCTTGGATATATAGAATGTCTTAAGATTGCTCTGACATGTCTATGAAGTATAGTGACATGGTGGCTTTTAGGCTGTTTTTATACTTCTATCTTCTACCTCAACCTGTAACAAGCTTAAAAATAGTAAGGCAAGTGTGTTTCTCTTGATATATACTTTTTTTAGTCAAGATTTTTAGACTTTCGTAATAAACTGCCGTAAGACTTGTAAAGATGCTACCCTACAGAGTATTTGCCTACTATTTCCCCCTACAGCCCTGTCCCCCAGGCTGCACAGAGCCCTGCTGGCAACCAGTGCCCTAATGGTGGCAGTGGCAATGTTATCCTAGGCTTGCATATGTTCTCCAGGAAGCGGGACAGCTGGCTGTAGGCTCTCTGAGGAAGACTCCTGAAACAAGGTTTTAGGCCTGGCAGTGAGGCAGGTGGCTCTGCATAGTACTGTGCGCACCACCACATAGATGACCTAATGTTTAAGGAAAACGGATGTTTACATCCGCTAAATGGACAACTTCCTAATTAAGGTACATATGCCTTGTATACCTTTTAAAGGTAGCAGCGTGGCCACTTCTGTCTTCACACACTAAAGAGCTTTTTGCTTGTTGGCTGGAGCAAACAAGTCAAAGTCACTGATGGACTTAGATATTTTGTAAAGGATGATTATAATGCTTTTGCACTACTACTGCTCCAACTTTAGTATCCTGCTTTTTGAGTTAACTTGTGAGTTTCATCCTGTGAGGGGATAGTCTTCAAAGAACAGTGTAGGGAAACTTTTTTCTTTGCATAGTTTTCTGTTCTTGCTTCCCCTGCCTGAAGAAGAGTGGGGGAACTTCCAGTGACTTAAAGCATCTAGTATATAGAGAGGGTCTTTGGAGGGTCCAACAGAGTGGCCATGGCCTCTCCTGCAGGGGCTGCCTAGTGTTGGTGACTGCCAGCACCAGTGGCACTGGCTGCTGGCTTTGCATCCAGCCAGTTGTGGCCCCCCGCTGCCATCAGTGGTGAGGGAGGGAGTGGGGCTGGGGAAGGGGCAGGGGCAGGTGCTGTCTTGCCAAGCCGGGGCACAGGATGGAGCACCCTCTTTTTGCTCCCAGCATACCTAAAGAAAGACTCTTTTTTTATTGTCCTTAATCCCTATTGTTAGCCTCAGTTCTAGAGCTGCCTTGGCCTTCCTGACTGACTCCCTGCAGGCATGGGCCAAAGAAGTATATTCTTTGCTAGCTATCCCCTGCTTCCACTTCTTGTATGCCGCTTTTTTTTTTCCCTTCAAGTATCCTGGATGACCTTGGTTAGCCAAAGGGGCTTCCTGGCCCCCTACCTATTTTCCTCTGCCATGGGATTGTCTCATTCTGAGCCCAAATAATGGTTTTCTTGAGGAATGACCACCCATCCTGGACCCCCAAAGCATGTAGGCTCTTAGTTCCTCGTACCCTGCTAACCAATTGCCTGAGCCTATTAAAGTCAGCCTTTTTAAAGTTTAGTACCTGTGTCCTGCTGGGTATAATGCCCGCTCTTCTCTGGATAGTGAATTTTTATCATTTGGTGATCACTGCCCCCAAGTTGCCTTGAATCTGCAGGTCCCCCACCAGGCCATCCCCTGTGGCCAACACCAAGTTGAGCAAGGCGTTACCCCTGGTGGGACTCCTTACCTCCTGTGCTAGGGGGACATCCTGAATACAAGTTAAGAACCTGCATGAGTGATTGGATATAGCTGACTGATCCTCGTAGCATATGTCTGGGTAGTTAAGGTCCCCCATGACTACCATATCTCTAGACGACACCGCTTCTGAGAGCTGCCTGGAAAATTCCTGGTCTAGTTCATCCTCTTGGTGCGCAGGCCTGTAGTAGACCCCCGCCATCAGGTCCCTTTTCCCCTGACCCCCTTGGATCCTAACCCACAGAGTTTCTGCTCGTCTATCCTCTGATGCCAGTTTGATTAGGGAAGATGTGTACTGTTTTCTGATGGAGAGAGCAACACCTCCTCCTTTTTTCCTTCTCTATCTCTCCTATACAACCTATAGCCGTTTATTCCTACCACCCAGTCATGAGTAGAGTCCCACTAGGTCAAAGTTGTCCCAATCCAAAGTCTGGGACGCTATTGACCCACAAGCCTACTTCTCATTTAGAATAGAATGTAGGGCTTGATGGCAAAACGTATTCCCAGCATATGAAAAAGCCAGAACAGCTTATACAAAGCGCTACACACTGGTCAGAATATTGTGAGGAATTGTAACAGAGGTTAAAAGATCAGATCTGCTGTACTTATTCATTCCCTCCAGGCCTTTCTTATGATCCTCAGCCACCAGTAAATGTGAATTCCTGTGTTTTGTGTTGGTAAAGGTATCAATTACTAGATTATAGCAGCTACACCCATAGACTTGAAGAAAGTCCATTCCAGCCATATTCTTTGAGGTGATCATCTAGTCCAACCCTCTGATCAAGGTAGGATCATCCATATCTAAACTGTTACAAATGCGTGTTTTTAATGTGCTCTTAACTTTGCAAGGATACAGATTCTGCAACCTCCCCTGTACTTTAATTTGTTCCAGTGCTTTAACCACTCGTTGTGTTTCTTACTATCCAAAACTTCCTTGTTGCAGTTTTAAGTCTGTTATATCCTGCAGTCATGGAGAACTAAGGCAAGAACAGTCACCCACCCCTTAAATAATCTGAAGAAAGTTTATAAAATCCTTCCCCTTCCCTTCAGTTAAGATTTAATAATCCTTGGGTTTTTTGCCTTCTTTCTTGAAAGTTCTTTTTCCTGGTCTTCTAATAGTGATTATTGCCCTCTGCTGGATATTTTTCTGTGTTTTCTTTTTTTTTTTTTTTCCAGCTGCATTGCCCAAAATTAGATGCAGTGGACACTTTATACATGTGCCTGGAGGGAGGTGCTTTCATCTGAGAGCTGTTCTAATTAAAAACTCCCAGAGTGTCCTGTTCAGCGTCCCTATGCTCCAAAATGGCAGCAAGGGAGCTTTATCTAAAACTCATTCCAGCTTTGGATAAAGTGCCCCCACTGCTGTTTTGAAGTACAAGGATGCTGATGCATGACATGAGGGAGGCTGCTGCAGTGCACGAATTGCCATGTGCTTTGGAGCATGCTTGTGTATAGGTACCCAGTACTTCCAAGTGAGGCCTCACCCATGCTGACTTGAATGGAAGAATCATTTCCTTTGACTTGCAGACTGTGTTCCTATTGATACAGCCCAATCTGTTTTGCTTTTTGACTCCTGTTCATCTTTTGGTTTGCTATAATCCTGAGGTCCTCTTTCTGCAGTATTGCAGAGTGGCAAGTTGTTCTCTAGTTATGCGTATGCAGATGTTCACCATCTCTCCACTTTCAGTGTGCCGGTATGAGTACATCTGATTGATTGTTCTGCCCTAGATGGAGGACTATGCATTTTATTCAATTCCCTTTTGACTCTTTTGGACCATTTCTCTAGTTCTGTCAAGGTAATTCAGAACCCTGATGCTATCTTCCAGCTGTCTGCAGCTCCATCCAACTTGGTTTATCCATAGATCTATAAAGTGTAAGTTTTAGTGCCATCCTCAAGTCTATATTAATGAAGTTATTAAACAGTTCTGCATCTAAGAGAAATCCTGGGACCTTCCTGCCCCTGCTTCAGACACCTGGCCATCTGTTCCAACCAGTTCAGTATCCACTTTTAGTCTGTATTTCCTTAGCTTCTTAAGACACTAATAATGTTATGGGAGATGCTGTCAGTCCTTGCTAAAGTCAAGGTTGATTACACCCATTGCTCTTTTTTTTTTTTTTTTTTTCTCCTCCTTTGTCCTTCTGCCCTCAATCTATACAGCTGATCACTTCTTCTTATAAAAGAAAATCAGGTTGGTCAGGCACGTTGAAGCTTCGAATTGATGTTGGCTGTTCTTGATAACCTTGTTCTTTTTGTGCTTAAAAATGGATCCCTGGTTTACATGCTCTGTAAAATTTCTAGGTATCAAGGTTAAACTTATCAGACTAACTCCTGTGTATCCTCCTTTCCTTTCTTAAAGGTGGGGCCACTGTATTTACCCTTTTTCCAGTCATCCAGAACTTCACTTGACCTCTGTGAATTCTCAAAGAATAGCCAAACACTCAACAGTTACCACAGCAAATTCCTCCACTAATCAAAGATGCACCTCATTCAGTCCTGGGTACTTAACCTCTAGTTTCTCTGAACAAACTGAGCTGTTCTCCACCTATTTGTGTTGCCTACTGTGCTCCTAATCTCACTGCTGGCCTCTCATTTGTGAAAACTGAAGTGTAAAAACAAACAAAACCCAAACATTAAATACTTTAGCTTCTGTTCCTAGATCACCCTCCCTACTTACTAAGGGGCCTATGCATCCCATGGTTTTCCTTTTCTATGCTTATAGGATACTTTTTCAGGGGGGTTTCTTGGTCTCTTGTTCTTGCTAAGTTCAGTGTTACTTGTGCCTTATCTTCCGTATTCTCTGACTGCATACAAATACTCTTTTTGTAGTTGGACCTGGTAACGTGTTAGTTTTTTCCACTTTTTATGTAGGATTTCTTTTTGAGCTGAAGCTTGCAGGAGGGGGTTGTTTTGCCAAGCCTTGCTGGACTTTCTATCAGTTTTCATTTAGATAACCTGCTCTTGTGCCCTTATAGGGTTCCTAGGGTATAAGCAGTTGTCTTAAACTACTGCCTGAGGGGAAAAGTGAAGGGATATTACTTTTTTATTTTTTTATTTTTTTTTTTTTTTCTTGGGAGAAGGCCTTTGTCACCTGCATCCTAAAGATGTTCACACCGATTTGTCCTGCTTCAAGTACCTATGAAGTATGTTGGATAAAATATGCTAACAGTTGTTGGGGTATATGGGTTGTGGTGATGGTCGTGTTTTGGTGGTTTTTTAATTCCAGGACATAACTGTAAGTTAGTTGTAGCTCATTTAACTTTAACTTTAATTGTGGCTCATTCTAGGGACAAGGCTATGTGCATTCCTTGCCTAATGACAGAGAAGCAGCAGTACAGCTTAGGTGCACAAAGTGTTGTGCAGATCATATCAAGTTGAGATCAATCAGGACCACCTCAAAGTGCATTTACAACCTTGGAGTCTATCATTGGCAGTGACTGAAAGTGCAGACAGAAGTGACACTTGTTGCATAGTTGGCTCCTGAAAGTGCTCTACAGTCATATGGTGACACTTGTGCACTTCTGCAGAGCATTTTAAGTGGCTGATTTAACCCTCATCAAATGAGGGGTCAGATGAAGGCGCTCCACTTTGAGCGCAACTGTACCTGCACATGTCCTGGATGCCTGCTCTGACATGTGCTAATTAGCACACATCAGAGGAGACTACTGCCAGCAGCCTCCGTGTCATGTATATTCAGCGTCCCTGATCTTAGAATGGTGCTGGGGGTGCTTTAACTAAACCTTGTCAAATGAGTTTTTTAGTTAAATTCCCTTGGCACCATTTTGAAGTGTGGGACACTGAATACATGTGATGCTGTGAATGTTTTAATTGGAGCAGCTCCTGAGAGCCACTCCAGTTAAAGTGTCTTCTCCCTCCCGCACCCCAGAGCACTTGTAAAGATGCCCAGAAGTTCCTGAAGCTGCTCCAATCCATTGTGTGATTGGGGCTAGGCTGATGCAGCCTGTGCTGTGTTCAGGAAGGGAGGGGTAGGGGAGGGGGGAGTAAGTCTTCCAGGCTTGGGTTTGCCTGGCCTGAGCTGCAGGGAGGGGATGGAGTGGGGATGGATTGGAGCCTCCCTGCGATGTGGGCCATCATCCCCACCAGCCCATTTGCTCAGCCTGCAAGTAGCATTGTTGGGGGGCCTGAAGGCTGGCTCTTCAGGTTTGATCAGCTCCAAAGTAGAGCTCTTTATCTTTTTTTCTTGTCCCCTCCCCACCAACCTAACAGGTGAACATCTGTTGGGTTGGAGCGCTCCTAACTTGTGGTGATTTATATAATGTGCCATGAGTTGGTGGGGGCCTGCATGTCTGTCAGCATCCAAAGTAACCTAGCAATCTGTATTGACTTCTCTGGTTTGATCTTCCAAATGTTGATGGAGGTGTTAACTCCTTCAGAACTTTAGCTTAAGAGCTTCAAAATTTTTTTTTTATGTCTTTCTTTAAATTGTGGGAACGCTTTTATTTCCAGATATTGGGATGAAATTTTGGCTTTTTAAAATTGCAGTTAATAATTTTAATTGCCTGAACACTTGTATCCATTCTGAGCACATATTGACAAATGTGAAGTGTTTAGTTATAGGACTGTCATCCTTTTTTTAACACCTAGTCTAGGGCTACTGGAGTTTAAGCTGTTTCAGGACTAAGTTAGGTCTGTACCCACCCTGTACACAGATTTGGGGGGTATGGGTTCCCTTTGCCTGCCCAGGAGTATGCACACAGGTGGGGAACTGGCCCCACCCCAGCTTGAACCCATGGCGGGGGGCGGGGAGCCAGGCTCTCTGCTCTGCTGCAGCAGCTACCACTGCCTCATGGGTGGCAGCTGGGACTTGGGTGCTGCTGCAGGGGTCTGTGGACTTAAGCTACAGCCCCCCTCAGATCAATACTGACTTGGGGGGTGGGTGGGAACAGACCTCACTCTGTATTTGAGTCAATACAATAACTAATTCTTTTTCTGTGTTTTCTTTTCTAGCTTTGTACTCGGTCATCCTATTCTGTGTTTTCTTGTGGATCCCTTTTGTCTATTTCTATTATGAGGAGAAGGCAGAAGATGATAGCAATACATGTTCAGTAAGTTTTGTTTACCTTTGTATAATCTGCATGACTACTCCATGAACACTCATGCAAAAAACGCTGAAGTCTAGTGAATTGGATTTTTTTTTTGTTGTTGTTGAATCTGTTGAAAATAATTTAAAGACGTTTGACTTTTTTTTTCTCCTAATGATTTTTCCAAAATGGAAGTAAGACTGCTTAAGTTAAGATGTGAGCTGAACTCCATGTTAAACTTGCAAAGATTTCATAAGGGTGGGTTGCACAAACATGCATATTTTTGAAATTGTCAGCCTCTTAGCTGAAATTAAGTTTAGCTTGAAGCCCTTCTCACTGATAGCAGCCACTTCCATTTTCAATATGTAGAAAGGCCTTTGTATTTATCTATGATGTGACTAGCACTGTGGATGCGGGAGATCAGTGGATGTAGTGTACCTTGATTTTTAGCAAGGCTTTTGGTACAGTCTCCCACAGCTTGCCTGCAAGGATGTTAAGGAAGTAAGAGCTGGATGAATGGGACTGTAAGGTGTATAGAAAACTGGCTGGAGCATTGGGCTTGGAGGGTACTAATCAATGGCTCTATGTAGTTGGCGGCCGGTATCCAGTGGAGTGCCCCAAGGGACAGTCCTGGAGCTGTCTTTGTTCACTATTTTCATCAAACATCTGGAAGATGGCATAGAGTATACCCTCAGCAAACTTGTAGGTGACACCAAGCTGGAAGGAGTAGTAGATAGCCTGGAGGATAGGGCTGGGATTCAGAGTGAGCTAGACAGATTGGAGGATTGGGCCAGAAGGAATCTTATGAGGCTGAACAAGTACAAGTGCAAAGTCCTGTATTTAGGAGAGAACAATCCCATGTACCAGTGCAGGCTGGAGCTGACTGGCTGGGCAGCAGCTCTGCAGAAAAGGACCTGGGGGTTACAGTGGATAATATGCTGAATATGAGCCAGCAGTGTGCTCCTGTTGCCAAGAAGGCAAACGACATACTAGGCTGCATTGGTAGGAGTGTTGCCAGCAGGTCAAAAGAAGTGATTATTCCCCTCTATTCAGCACTGGTGATGCCACATCTAGAGTACTGTCATGTCTAGAGTACCCCCCCCCCCCCAAACTACAAAAAGGATGTGGACAAATAAGAGAGCCCAGCAGAAATGGTTCGGGGTAAGGCACATGACATGTGAGGAGAGACTGAGGGAACTGGGTTCTATTTTGGTGAAGAGAAGATTGAGAGAGGATTTAATAGCAGCCTTCAGCTACCTGAAAGGAGATTTGAAAAAGGATGGGGCTAAACTGTTCTTACTAGGTGTGCACTGATTTAAAGATTTTTTTTTCTTGGCTGTTACTAATCCAGTAACCGATTTTTTTTTTTTTTATAGGAATGCAGCTAGGCAGCTTGGAGAGCAGAATCTTGCTAGTAAGTCGGTAGAGGGGAATGGTGTAGGGGGATGAATTGAGGCTCCCCACAGTGAGGGAGGGAGTAGAGCAGGTGCTGCCCTGCCAGGTGGTGAATGCAGCCAGGGTGCGTGGGGCAGATCTGTGGGTGGCTGGAGGAGGGGTGAGGGTGGTTCCCTGCCATTACATGCGCTCCTGGGGTGCAGCATGGTGGGGCATGTGCCCCTCCTGGATTTGTGTAGGGCAGAAGTGGACTACCTGCTGCAGGCTCAGGGCCAGGCCAGGCCAGGAGCTGCACCAGCCTCTTCCTGGTGGGGGTGCTGGGCTGTGACTGCATTCAGGGGAGACTTGGCACTGCCACCCACCCCACACATCTAGGAAGGAGGGTTATGGGGATCCTCCCCTAGTGCCACTGTGGCCTACCCGTGCAGCTGAGTCTGTGCTGAGCACAGCCCCAGCCCAGCCCAGCTCCATACTCCTGGAAGAGGCTGGTACAACCCTTTGTCCCAAGCTTGCATTGGGCAGCTGGCATCTTCCCTGCACACAAATCTGGGGGAGGCACATGCCTCTGGGGGTGCATGCAGCAGCAGGGAGCCACCCACCCTCTGCCCCCATCTCCTTGTACCCCCAGGATGAACTGCCATGCACCTTGGCTGGGCTGCCCCAGCCCCACTCCTTCCCTTACCAGGGGGCCTTGAGCTGGTTCCCCATGCCCCTGTCCTCCCCAACAAACTTATCAGTTGGATGCTGCTCTCCAAGCCACCAGACCTGCATTCCTGCCTGCATGGATGCTGTGGCTGCACACATGCATGCAATGCTTATTGGTAACACTATTGGCAGTCTGCTTTTTTGGCCAATAATGTTAACTTTCCTGTTGGTGCCGATCTGATATGCGACCTGATGCATCAGTTCACCTCTAGTTCTCAGTGGTGGCAGATGACAGACCAAGGAGCAATGGTCTCAAGTTGTAGCAAGGGAAGTTTAAGTTGCCTATATTAGGAAGAATCTCCGCAGTAGGAGGGTAGTAAAACAGTGCAACTTCCCAGAGAAGTTGTGGAATCTCCATCCTTGGAGGTTTTCAAGACCCAGCTAGACAAAGCTTTGGTTAGTATGATCTAATTGGGGGTGATCCTGCTTTTTCAGTAGGGGGCTGGACTAGATCACCTCCAGAAAGCCCTTCCAACCCTAACTATGTATAATTCTGTCTTTGTTTTTGTTTTTTTTTAAAATCACTTCAGGTCTACTTCTAAACTGAGGCTTCTTGTCATGTTTCCAGTACAAGCAAAATAGGGAAAGTCATTGTTTACATCATTGAATAATATAACAAATATAGCCAGAGTACTTCTATTTCCTTTGCCAACAGCTTGGGTAGAACTTAATGGCTGATATCTCTTAATGACAAACTGCAATACTTGCATCTGAAGTGAATCTTAATTCTTAATATGCTGCCTCACTGAATTTCATGTAAATCTTTTACTAAAAAGAACAAAAAACACGTCATACTAAATGTGGAATGTAACTTTACTTGGATTTGTTCGGTCAAATGCTTTTTTTTTTCCAAGTTTCATTAGGTCAAATAAGCTAATGTTTGCTTTGATCTACAGCAGGTCAAAACTGCGCTCAAGTATTCTCTGGGATTTCTTGTGGTGTGCACAGTTCTTCTTTTAATTGGGTAAGTACAGGCCTTTCTATGTATTAGAGACAAAGATGGATCAGATTATTATTGCTGGAAATAAATACTTCATAATAAAAATCAAAGTATTTTTGGCCTATACAACAATAAGCTTGGGTAGATAGTACAGATGTTAATTTCCCCAAAGTATCTTTTAATTCTTTTATAATATTCAGCTCTAAGAAAATTTAAGCAAATTCCTCAATCTGTTAAATGTGGAACTACTTAGCTTGCTGTATCTTGAGTTCTGTTCCTTGGAGTTTAGGCATTAAGGTGTAAATGCAGGTTTAACTTTAGCTTGCTTCTGACTGTAACTTAAGACACTCTTATGAGAGACTTGCTTACTTTTAAGCTTACAGTTTAATATACACTAGGGTTGGTATCTTTTAACTTCTAGTTCGGTTACTTTACTTTCTAATTTTATGAATTAATGCCCTGATTCAGGAAACCATGTAAATATTAAGGGTTAAAACTTAAGTATACTTAATGTTTTCCCAAGCAGGGATTCTTTTTCTTTGTACTGATATAATCTTGTAGTCTTGATTACTTAATGTACATACACATGGGAATTATGGCACTGGACTAGAAAAGGGCCAATGTAGTGCTCTTTAAAAAAAAAAAAAGTGGGGGGTGTGAAAAGGGGCCCCATGGAACTATAAACTGGTTAGGATCACCTCACTACCTGGGAAGTTACGGGAGAGTATTCCAGAGAATGCCACTTGCAAGCATTTAGAGGAGGAAAGGTGATCATAAGCTTGTCAAACACTTGATCTGCTTTTTTGCTTAAGTAACTACCCTTTAATGAAGAGAATGCTTTGCTATAGTGTTTGTCAACTTCAGCAAGGTTTTTTGACAGGGTCCTGCATGACCTTCTCAATAAACAAATTGGAGAAATGTGGGCTCAAAGAAAACATCTACCAGGTGGATAGGTAACTAGTTCAGTAGCTGCAAGTCAAAGGTAATTGTGAATAAGTGCATGTCAGAATGCGAGGAGGTATCAGATGGCGTCTATAGAGGTCCATCCTGGGCCTGGTGCTGTTTAACATGTTTCATTAATAATTTGAATGCTGGCATAGAAAGCTCCTTGAGCAAGTTTGCAGATGATCCAAAACTGACAAGGATTATACACATGTTGGACGATGTGAGTGCAATTCAGAAAGATCTCAACAGAATGGAAAGTTGGGCTAGAGATAATAGGATGAAGTTACATGAGAACAAATACAATATCTATGCTATATCTTGGGAGGAATAATCAAAAAACACAAATGCAAACTGGGGGACACCTGGCTGGATAGAAGCACTGTGGAAAAGGCAGTTGGGAGTCTTGGTAGGCCACAGACTTGGTACGAATTGTAGTGTGATGTAGCCACACAAGGCAAATGCAATTTTTGGGATGCGTCAAAAGCATTAGGTGCAAGATGGGGGTGGTGATAGTGCTTCTACTTGGCACTGGTTAGACCTCCATGTGGAGCACTGGATACAGTTCTAGTGCCATATTTAAAAAGATGCAGAAATGTTAGAGAAGATCCAGAGGTAGGAAATGAAGATGATCAAGGATTTGGAAGGCAAGTCATATGCGAGGGGGCTGAAGAAGCTAAGCATGCTCAGCTTGTGGAAAAAGTGCAGAGGGGACATCAGAGCAGTCTTCAAACACCTGAAGGGCTTCCACGAAGAAGAGGGAAAGCACCTTTTTTTTTTTTCTCTTGCTGCAGAAGATGTGGACTAATGGCTTGAAGTTGCAGCAAAATAAGTGTAGATTGGATATCCAAAAAAACCTTTTTCACATTTTAGAACAGCGAGGCAGCAGAATAAAACTGCTAGGGAAGCTGACCCTCCATCATTGGAGGTATTCAGGAAGAGGTTGTGGATGACTTGAGCATAGCTATACCTATATTTTAATTTCTGCCTGCTTCTGGGCTTTGGCTGCCCCTGCACCCTCCCCTTCCTCACCTCTCATTTCCATTTTTTTTCTGCTCCATGTCTTGGTGATTTTTTTAAGCCTTCTTCAAGAGTCATCCACTGTTGGCTACAGCCAAGGCTGGGGACTTCGACTAGGGTGTGCCAGTGTTCCTACTGGGCCCAAAGCCAGAGTTTCCTGGCTAGCAGGTCTTGCTTGTCCACTTGGTCAGACTGATTGCCATATTTGGGGTTGGGAAGGAATTTTTACCCCATGGTCAGATTGGTATGCTGTGGACTGTGTGGTGTTTCACCTTCCTTTGTAGTGGGGGTATCACTCTCTTTTACTGGGGATCTCTTGAGCATAGGTTGACATTTCATAACAACAGGATGCTTGCTGCTCTGGTTCCCCCTGCTTTTATCTGTGGTAAGTTTTATAGTGTTATGTCTGTTATGTCAGGGTTGACAGTCTTTTGTATGGAGTTTTGACTATAGATTGTTTAGATTAGTTTTGGATACGGAAGATTCTGCCTCAGGAAGGGGATGGACTAGATCCCTGGAGGTCCCTTCCAGCCCTACTTTTCTGTGACTCCCATGGTTGGTATTAGGGGTGCACCAACGAAGATTTTCTTGGCTGATACCAATAGCTGATTATTAATCGACCATATTGGCCGATGCTGATCCAATAACCAATTTACTTTTAAAATATGAGGCATTTGGCATTTTAAGTTACTGACACTAAATAAACCTTTTTGGGGGGCACTCTGTCTGGGAGCCTCCTGCTTCAGCATCCCAATGCTTAAAAATGGTGGTGGGGGTGCTTGAACTAAAGATTGCTGAATGAACTTGAATTCAAGTGCTGCTGCCACTATTTTTAAGCACAGGGACACTAAGTGGAGCAGGACGAGGGGTGGATGCAAGCTACCCACTGTGGGGCTGGGGAACCCTGCTCTGCTGCCTTTGCCCTGGGAGCCCCACACTGGCTGCAGCCCTGCTGCTTGCTCAGCAGTGGGAGGCACAACTCTGCATCCCGAGAGAGGCAGCAGAGCGGAGAGACCCATGCCCACAATGAGCAGCTCGCATCCACCCTGTGCACAAAACTGGGGGGGCACATGCCTCCCCTGGGGGGGGGTGCATACAGTGGTAGGGAGCTGCCTGACATGTCCCCTGGGCAAACTGCCTATGGCTCCATCCCACTTTGGCCCTGGATCCCATGCATTGCCCTAGCTGGGGAGTACCCCCATCCCCTGCCCTACTTCCTCCCTCATTGTGGGGGCTTCTGTGGCTTCTTCCCCACATGCACCTTCTATTCATAGACTTACCTGCAGGGAGCTGCTCTCCATGCTTCCTGACTATTCCTGGCCATGTCCATTAGGGCTGTATGAAACAGCTGCGTTTTTGATTTGGTTTCAGATTTGGCCATTTTGGAGGACGGGGATTCATTTTGGTGTTTTGGATCACTGTCCTCTTGTTTCAGCCGAATCTGTTATGAGGATTTGGCTCTGCCAAATCTTCTTTGAACCCATTTCGAACAGAGTGCAAGGGAATCTTTGCATAGCCCTACCCAGCCCAATGAGGCTTGGGGCCAGGGGCTGCAGGGTCCCAGTAGGGAGCAGGTTGGGACAATGGGTGGCTTCTCTGGGCGGGGGGGAGGGGGGAAGACCACTGCCTTCCGTGCAGGGAAGGTGACCCCCATATGGATCTCCGATCCCTGTTATGCTAGGTCTCAGGGTAGGGAAACCAGTGCAGAGCAGTGAGCAAGTCTTGCTGGTCCCTGTCTCACAACTCTGCTCCACAGGGAGCAGATATCCATGCTGGGGTCTTTTCCCCACTGCTGCCAATCGCATGCTGCCCTGGGGACATGGGGCTGTGTAGGGCAGACAGTGGTGGGGAGGAAACCCTGGCACGGATTTCTGCTCCCTGTGGAGCCAGGGCATGCAGCAGGGATTCCTTGGCTCTTTCTGAGGGGCATGGGCCCCCACATCTGCATGCTGGGTTTCAGCAGGCTGCCGTTGCAAGGCTGGAGTGAATGGCAGCACTTCAGTCTTCCTGATACTCTGCTGCTGGCCCCAGCCCACAGTGGCAGCCTGCTGAAACCCCGTGCATAGATTGGGGGCCTGTGCCCCCTGGGAAGAGCTGGGGAAATGATCGGAGACCTGGGGGATTGAACTAGGAGCTAGATATCAATATTGGAGCAGTCCTTCCTCCCCTCTCTTTTTTTTTTTTTTTTTTTTTTTTTTCCTCTGCCTCTTCCAAGTTTTTGCTTCCCTGCAAGCTTGACTCAAATTCTTTGAAACACTTTCTGAAACGTTTTGGAGCCTTCCATCTTGATTCAGTGTTTTGGGCGCAGAAATGCCTCCAAAACTAAACAGCTGCCAAAATTTTGCACGGCCCTAATGTTCATGCATGTGGCCACACGTATGCACACAGCACCCTGTGTCTCGCTTCTGGCAGCCCAAAGAGCAAGGCCCCTTGTAGGCTAGAATGCTGCCTGCCTGCCTGCAAGGTGAAACCTGCCATTTCTTAAGGGAACCGAGGCACCTGGGGACCATGGCCGCACAGGGGAGAGGGAACCCAGGTGTCCAGCACCCTGGCCAGAAGGCATAATCCTTGGTAAACATTGGCTACAACAGTCAAAAAAAGCCAATAGCAAATTAATGCAATTTCCTTTTTTATTAGCATTGATCCAGTAGGCAATAAATATATTGGGGCACCTCCTAGTTCATACTACATTCGGTTGGCATAAGTTCAGGCTATATACATTATGCCAGTGAAGGAACAATTTTTATTTTAAATTATCCATTGAAAAGCAGGAATCAAAATCCTGCTTATTTCATTTCTAGTAATTGGTTCAGACTTACTGAGGAGAATTGGCCATTAAAACATGGAAAAACAAACTTTCTAAGGTGTGCTGGAAACCAGATATTTAGTTCTGAGGTTTTGACAGATTCAGCAAATCCAGTAACTGTTGGATGCATGGCAAAACTCTCCCTATTTCTGCCCATGAATGCTGCTGCTGCTGCTGCCGCGGCTGCTGCTGCTGCTGCTGTTGTTGTTGATAACCAGGTCTCAGTAAAACCGAATACCAGGTTTTGGAATACTATTGGTTATTCTGGTGGTAAGAAGACAAAAATTGGAAAGGATTCTCAAGAGTTTTTAGAAACGATTAGGAAATAGGAAAAATTCATACTGAGACACAGTTCAGCCCTTTAAGTGTTTTAAGAGTAGTGATTTTTGATGTGGAAATGCAGAGTCTAGTAGTCATGGAGTGCTAATGTTTGTTTTATTAAAGGATAATATTGCAGCCTGAATTTCTTTTAAAGCTAATCAGATTTCAGATTAACTAAACTCAATAACAATTATTTTTAATTAAAAAAAAAAAAAAAATACTAGAACAACTTGCTGGTAGGTAGGTAGAGGCACTATATCTGTCTACCGTATTCACTGAAATCAAAGAACTGTTTTGTGGCTTGTCCTTCCCTGTTCAAAAGTGGGGAGGGGGAGGTTCAAGTGTTGGCCTGGGGCAGGTGATGGTAATTCAATTCCATCTTCAGCTCTACCAGTGCAACTTGAAGTGTGGGGGAGACCATGCAGTCTACCTCCCTTTATCCTGAACTTTTAAATTTTGGGCTTGATACTGTCCCCACATGCAACCCTCCTAGGTCCTGAGCTTCTACCACTGCTTTTGTCTGCCAAGGTTAGGTCAGGGTTGCAAAACAAAGTTTCTACCACCTGCCTGTCTTCACCTTCCCCTTTCCCTACCTGTGCTCTGGCAGGCTCCGTTCCAGCCGCAGCCTGGGTTACTGAGCACAGCCCTAGCCTGGCCCTTCAGCAGCAGTGCTGACTGCACTGCTGCTACAGGGACAGGCTGGAGCCATGGTCTGCTCCAGGTGCCTGTGAAGGTGGAGCCAGCCTCCAGTGGAGCAAAGGTAAGGGGGAATGCAGTGCAGCCGAGGAGGTGGGGAACGCTGTTTGGGATAGGGGGCAGGCAGCAGCTGTGCTGCCAGCCCTGACCTGGATTTGGGGTCAGAGCCAGAGCTGCAGCAGCAGTCTGCCCCTAGCACTTTGTACTAGATTTGAAGATGTAGGGCTTCCCTTTCTCCTCTCCCCATGCTAAATGGAGAGGAAAAGCCTTGTCCCCTTAATTGAGTAAATACTTTACGTAGATTTATTTTAGTCTAAAATTATTTTCTGTTGTGAAGAGACATTTTTCTGAGATTTTCCTGCAGTTTTCAGACTTTTGCTTCAAGCTGTTTAACCTGTGACACCTTGCTCTTTCCAGCTGCGCGTGGAGATTCCTTAAAAATTAACCTGCAGTTTTGCTGCCATATGTCTGTGGGGCTGGGCTATAGTTTGCCTCAGTAGCATAAACAAGATATTAAAAGCTTTAAAGGAAAACCAGCCTGTTCTATGTAATGTCAGTTGTTTATCCCCTGTGCTATCTGAGAATTGGATTTTTTGAAGTGAACTGATGTATATGGGGAATGCTCAGCTGTATCAATCAGTTCATGATTGCAGCTTATCAAAGGTAGAGAGAGAAGAGGTGTTTTTCCTTGTCACAAAGTCCCTTATTCTCCGCTTGTACAGTATGCATTGATGTCCAATTCACATGAAATTCAGTACAGTTTTGTTATATGCACTTAGCATGTTTTTACTAGAAAACAAAGTACACTGGGATAAAAAATAAATAATAAGTTTGGATGCCCAGTGGCTTATTTCTTTTATACTTCTGAGTCAAACTTTTTATGTTTTTGAAATGTTTACTTACAAAGGTTCCCAAGCTAAAAACTTGCATGTAGCTGCTGCTTTTGTTGGATCATCTGAGGTTTTATTAGCAATTCAGGATGAGAAAAACCTCTGGCTGGCTGGAAAGAAAGTTTTGACATGTGGTGGTAGCCTGGCCCTTTCTGTGTGTATCCCCTAAGTACAACTTTTTTCCTCTCTTGCCGTGTACCCAGAATAAGAGTTCATTCTTCTCTTCCCTTGGGGGAACCTATGAAACTTTCCCTGTTCTATGAGGTTTGGGGTTAGGAGTTGTCAGTGAAAGTTTTTATGGGCCTACACTACTGTTTGATTGCCCTTAATCACTCATGCATGTTAAACATCCCTTTCTGACTGGGATTGCTTACTGGAATGCATCAGTTTCTGGGTTGGGCAAGGGTAGATGTGCTCATCATGTAGCAAAAAAATGAAGGTCATAATTTGATCCAGGTGTATGTCACAACAAGATTTTATTTTTAAACGTTTTTCAGAATTTATCTGTTTCTTTACTAGCATCTTTCACCCTACTTTTTTCTTTATTTACTATGGACAATAGTAATTCTCTCGTGCATGGATGACCTCTACTTGACTCAAGAAGTCTGTGGGCCAATGAGAGGCAAAGCGCTGGTCGACCTGGTACTGGCTAAGGGGGACGACCTAATAGGCGACCTAGTGATGGATGGGAAGCTGGGTGACAGCGATCACCAGCTGATCACCTTCACCATCCGCTGTAAAGCTGGCAAGTCAGTCAGCACCACGGAAGTCCTTGACTTCAGAAAAGCCAACTTTGACAAGCTCAAGAGGCTTGTC